>NC_136146.1:2083785-3283785 GCF_965212315.1 Lampetra planeri | reverse complement strand
CGCGGGATCCTCTGCACCGGCTCCAGCATGTGGTGCTGCAGCGTCAGGTTGTGGCAGATGTCCCGCTTCTGTTTCATTCAAGGTGGGGGCGTGGCGGCGGGGGGGAGGGGGAAAGTAAATTAACGAATGCAAATAATGATTATTGGCTCGGTGTGGTTTGCGGCGATTCACACGGTGGGTGGGTTTGCCCCGTAGTGGGGCAAAGTGTGGGTACGTCCACCTCTCCCGGGACATTTGGCCAGCGTGGAACATTCGGGCAAAATACCCCTCGAGAGCAGCGGTGGCCCAACCGGCATCTCCCGAGCTCTTTAAATCCACCACGTGTGGCTCTATCGAAGGGGCATGACGTAGAACACACTGCTATCACAGTAGCAAAGAATAATTAAATGTCTCCCGTGCTGTGCCAAAAAGTGTCAGTATATACACACTTAGATATACACACTCGGCTCTGTGCAGAACTCATGGGTACTTTTTGGCTTTTTGTCTCATTGTCTGTTATGGGTTGGCCACAAATGCTCTAGAGGGGGCCTCTCTAAAGATCCCTATGGTGAAGGCCCTCCCGTCAGCGGTGGCGTGAGCGAGACACTGCAGGGTTGCACCTTTCACTTTTTTTGTTTTCACAACAAAGAATCAGGGGAGTTGGCATTCATCAAACATTGATGGCTCTGAGCCCAAGGTGGAAATTCCACATCACTCTGGTGGGATGGCAGTGAAGAGAAGTGGGGTGGGTGAGCCCATGCGTGTGAGCCTCTTGTTGATATCCTCCTCAAATGTGTAGGTTTTGTATGTACATTGAACTCCTACATAGCCACCCGTGCTAATCGTGCTCCTCGGAGGTTTTAATGCTCGTATTCTTAAAATTAATAAAAGTTTAATTAATTTAAATTTTTTACCTACGTGACTTTACCGAAAAAAACCTAAGAAAATGAATCCTTGCAGTAACGAAAGCTTCAAATCTAGAAGTTTTAATACTCGGCCAGACAAGCTTTTGTGCACGTTCACCTACGGCTTCGAGAGGTGACCAAGAGATATCAGCGCTGTCGTGAATTCTTGATTCCATCTGTGCAGAACTTTTTTTGAGTAATTCCCCTCCCACCCGCCCCCAGTGGGGGCGAATCGGGTTCCCCTCGCGCGCGCAGGACGCTCCCACACAAAAGCGCGGGGTGTGCTAAATTCATTTGAATCGGCCGAAACATTCCACATAAGGCAGACAACCATGAGGATCTCCCGAAAATAGATGCCTGAACCACCAACCAAGCAGCCACCCCCGAAAGCGCCACTTCACGGAGTTCATCTGGTTTCTTTTTAATTATAATTTTCCCACTCGAGAGAACAGACGGACTTGGCACGCTCTTGGAAGCCAGCAATAATAGCAAACACACGCTTTGAGCTCCCCTACATTTAAACAGACGGGCCCTCAGTTGGGTGTTCAACAGATGCTGCAAACTTAATAATTTTTTTACCTGTTTCTTCCATATTTATTATATACGCTGCCAAATCTCTCTTCGCCTGATGTTGATTTGTAAAAAAAAAAAAAAATTTGTCCGAAAAGACAATTTTTTTATCATGGTACTGATGCGGAATGGAATGTATTTCCTGGATTATTTTTATTTTTTCAAAAGAGTCAAAGAAGCACTTCTACGGCTGTTGTCCACATCTTATCGAGTGAATGAATGCAACAACTTTTGGCAGGGCCGTCCTGAAAAAGAATCACGCAACTCAGCGAGGCTTTCCTTGCATAAACAATCATCGTGACAATACAACGCAACATTTTATCAATAACGAGCGTTTATACATGATGACGATGATGATACAGCACCTGTATCTCCTGGATGATGGCCTTGAACGGAGAAGACTTCTCCATCCACGTGTTGAGCAGGTCCATGGCTCGGTCAAAGTTCTTGACGTACTCCCCATACATCTTGAGGAAGGGAGCCAGCTTCTGCAGGACATCTCCGATGCGGGGATTCTCGTGCCTGGTACAGCAGACGGGGAGGGCCAAACAAACGGACGTGCCTTGTAGAGACCGGCCCTGTCACAGGAACGAGGAATCTCTACCACTGGCTCAGGTCGGAGAGTGGAGGTGAATTGCCTGCCACGTTGCTCACTTTGAGTGGAATTGAGAAAATCTGACCTGGCGTTCGCAATTATTTATTATGCGCACGGATGGAGTCCTCCCTTGGATATAGAAACATTCTCTATTTTATTTTCAAGACGCTGTCATGGTGAAAACGCCGGCTCAGTTCTCACTCCCGACACGGCAGCTGAAACGATGGCGCGAGTTTCTTAAATCTCCACGCCCACCGCCGCCTTTATCCACCCAGCAGTCTCAAGGTGTTCACGACAATTAAGTCGATCGGTAGGACGCGCACAGTGGGGTAAAGTGTGAGTACTCCCCATGACGTGCAGCCAGTGTGGAAGAGTAAATACCACCCAGAGGGCCTTTCTATAGAGTTCTCTGGTGGAAGCCCTTCTATGCATGTGCGTATGTACATTGAACTTATTACGGACCGTTTGTAGCCAATCGTGCTAATCAGAGGTTACTCGGGGAAAGACAACAAACGAAAACGCAAAAAGCAATTCTCAAGAAATGAGTTTTCAATCTAGATTTTAAAAGTGCATAGCTTCAGTGGCTTCCAAATATTGTAAGAAAGAGCGTTCCAGACGGCCGTGGAAGCACATCTGGAAGCGCGTGATGCGGTGACCGTCTTTGTTCGATGGTCAGCCAAAAGCCGCTGCTGCTGCTGCAATATCTCAGAGAGGAATTGGTGGCCGTGACTCCATTCCCAATGTGACCGATGCCTCATGGATTGGCTCACAAGTGACAAAGTCACATTAATCCCTCTATTTAAGACCAAAGCAGGAGGATTTCTCCACAACTCTGGTTGTCCGCCTGATGATGCTATTGTTTAATTTCTGGCGAAACGTTGTACTCGAATGATAAATCTCGCGGGTTTACTCTCCAACACACAACCGGTGTGCTGAACTAGTAACGAATTGGCACGTTTTGATTACTTGACAAACCTTACTAATTAGCTGTGTCGGGTGGTGGCGGCTTTAATGACACATTCATATTTACGCGATCTAACCTAAAAACCTCTATTATGGATGCCTCGTTACTTTTCAACACTTCCAGCTTTCTGTCGCCCCCCGCCCAGCTACGACCAGGCCTTCCCGACACCTCCTTGTCAATCCCTCTTGTTCTGTTGCCAACAAAACCTCACCACAAAAACCCAATTCTTCATTTCAAAACATTATCATCCTGTGTACATTTTGCAATCAATGTAAAGCACCTCGGTGATAGGCTCTATATACATCTTCATAGGATGAGCGGCTGAATTTCCATTGTGGACAACTTTGCAAGCAATGTTTAAGCAGACAAAATCATTCCCCTCCCAATCCCCAGAGCCACTTAGGCAACACTGTGCCAATCGCTGATCAGTAATTTAGTTTCTCCCTCCAAAGTAATTTGGGGTTTTATTTGTGTCGCAAAAAAAAAACAAAAGCCAAGCAAAGCCTTGATGCGGATTAACCCCAAATTACAAAATCCCATCTGTACGCCCCGCTTCCGTGAGCACAAACGACATCAGATTCGACATTTATTTATAAACTGCTCCTCCTGCAGCTGCAGAGAACTGCGTGTTACACACCGCCAACGGAAGCCACGTTCGCCGTCAGGAGGATTGGCGCAGCAGGCAATCCCCCTCCTCTCACTAATTACGCAGACTGGGGGAAGGAGAGATTAATAAATTAAATAAGACTGTGGGGGATGCAAGGCAATTGATCACATTTCAACCAAAAGAAAAGATGTGTTATTAATTACAGCAGGAATGCCGCCATGGTGCGATGGGTCGCACGCTTGGGACGTACAATCTACGATTTTTGCCGGTTTCATTCGACCTCCTGGCACGGTAGTTGACATGCGGGGTGAGTTTCTTGCATCTCTTCACCCTCTTCCAAGGTGTCCAAGCAGCAGGGTGGAGGGGGACCAAGAGGGGCACTTTACCGCTCCCTCTAGCGCAGCGGTCGGGAACCTATGGCTCGCGAGCCATATATGGCTCTTCCAGTGACGGCATATGGCTCCCAGACAATTTTGAGTTGAAAAAAGAAAAAAAATCAGTTTGGAACTGATTTTAAAATACTTGTGATATTGCTTAATAATACTGTGTCATTTTAAAGTAAACAGAAATTAGTTTTGAAGATAAATTTCACGGGTCACGCCTGCATGAAGCTCAACCTCACCACGTATGAACCAGACTACAAGGCCATCAGCAAAACCATGCAGCACCAGAAGTCGCATTAAAAGTAAGACATATTTAATTTATTATACGTTAAAAATACTATATGGCTCTCAATGAAATATATTTAGAAATATTTGGCTTTTATGGCTCTCCCAGGCAAAAAGGTTCCCGACCCCTGCTCTAGCGGATGCCCTTCCGCCAGCAGTGTCGTGAGCATGCAATTGCGGGACTGCGCCTTTACCTTTCTGCATCTATCTGCAACTCCGATTAGCACGTTTCTGCGTCTGTCCACACGGTTGGCTACGTACGGTGCCGAAAGAAGTTTAAAGTATGTACCTAACATATCCACGGAGAACCATGCGGATAGCAGGGGTAACTGTGAAAATAAACATGAAACCATTTAAAAACGACTAAACTATTTTTCTTTATTTTACCAGGTCAGGGTCACTGAGCTATATAGCTCTTTTCCAGAAGCGACTTGGCACCAAATGATAGCTCAATGAAGTGGCTTATCACGTGTAAATTTATAGCAGCCAAATACTCTAAACGCATGTTTCCAAATGTGGAGGGAAAAAACAGAGGACCCGGAAAAAAATACGTGACCATGGGGAGGACACGCAAATTCCAAATACACAGGCGTCAGGGTCGGGATCGAACCCACGACCTCCTGTGTACCAGGTGAGGTAGTTAACATCTCACTACTGCGTCGGATAACAGGATCCACCTACAGCACCCCGCGCATCGCGATAGACGCAAGGAACGTCACCCCGCGCGAGCGTAGACTCACCACTCCTGCATGCGTTTCTCTAGCTCAGGCAGCAGGAACTCCTGGTGGAACAAGTGAATCGTGGAGGTGTTTGAGAAGATGCCCGTCACCACGTCGGCCGGGAAGGCGCTCTTGATGCAAGACTCCTCGAGCAGTCGGGCGCAGAAGACCTGCTCGCATGCAGGGCACGCGATGGAGAGACGCACATATGTACGTATGTATGTTGAACTTTCTTTCGCACCGTACGTAGCCGGCCGCGCTAACTGGAGATGCGGCGGAAGGACAGCAAACTAAACACACAAAGCAGTTGTAAAGAAATGTGTATTCAATCGAGATTATTTGAAAGTGCAAAGCTCCAGTGCCTTCCTAATATTGGAAGGAAGAGCGTTCCAAACGGCCGCAGAAGCGCGATGTGAAAGCGCGAGCGACGAGGTGAGCGTCTTAGTTCGATGGCTTGCCAAAAAAGCCGCTCGCGAGACACGGCGATGAACACCTGCAAGCTAAGCAAGTCGACATGAGGTCAAGTTTATTTTGTTGAACCAAGTGGGACTGAAAGGAGAGCAGGACAGCCTCATTTGCAAGAGACCTGTGCCACCGAGACGACAAAAAACATACCCGCTAAAATAAAGGACAGCGATTAAGCAAGTAGAAATCAGCGCACGAACAACTGCGTCGTCGTACGAGAAATGGGAAACATTATACGAATATGATTCGATGTGAAATTATAAATTATCCCTCGACTAGTGCGCGAGTCGACTCGGGAAGACAATTTTTTGCCCGTGCTCGCGCGTACATCGTGTCTCGCCAAACGTTATCGTCACGTTCACTGCGGAGAAGCCGTCTCCGTTCCACGCGGTTTTCGCTTTACGCGGCACTTTTCCAGGGAACGCGTCGAACCTTTCGTGGATGAAGAGCCGCGGACGCTCTCGCGCCCAAAGGCAGATCACGTTTTGAAAACACGCGTCGGAGAACCGTGACCGGATCTCCGCCGCGCTTTTACTTTTAATTCGAGTCGCTGCCACGAGATGACGAAGCACAACGATAATTCCCTCGCAGCTGAGTTGTTGCGCCGCATCGCCAAGAGAGGCCCTCGCAAACCCGAGTCGCACGCTCCGCCAACGAATCTGCGCTCGGGAATGTTGCCTTCAAGAGAATTATGATCGCGAAACCTGACTTATTCCAAACCTGCAGCGACAAGCAACGGTGCGACGCGGCTGCACATTGACTCATGGGATTTCACGACGTCGGTGCCACCGTTCATTGCCGCCCACCGAACACGACCTTCTCTCTCAGATCCTGCATCTACAATGAGCTCGGGAGCAAAGGAGGGAGCGGAGGGGGAGGTAAACCCAAACCGAACGTTTGAATCGGGAGTTGAGCCACAAGCTCTCTGTCCCCCCGTACGTGGTCCCGCCTTTGCCGTTCGACACGAGGGGGGTGGGGGGATGGGCGTGGATGCTTGCTCCCTTGACTTCACAAATATTTCCCATGCCCCCTGCGCTATCGTTGGGAGGTCGACACCCGAACTCCGAGGTCTCCTCCCCCCCCCCATCATATCGTCTCAGCATCTGGCTCGAGGTCTTTCCCGTTGGCCAACGATCTCCGGTGGCCAACCCCAGTGCATATTTCGTTACTGTGCACACACACTCACACACTCTCACACGGTCACCGATGAGCTACGAAGCTATTTTTCACAGAGGTCCAGCAAGGGGCGGGTAAGGATGTTACAACAACGAACAACACAAGACACACGAGAGCAGTGCGAAGAATAAGAAGGGTAAACACATCGCCCAAACGAATGCAAATACAACTAAACCATCCACATCCTACCAGACATTGCCGACTGAGGTATGAACTTATCTTTCAAAAGTGACCTGGCCACAAATGAGAGCTCAACAAAGTGATTTGTCACGTGGAAGTCTATAGCAGCCAAATAACTCTTCAACGCATTTTCTAAGTGTGGAGGGAAGAATCGAAGGACCCGGAGAAAAATCCACGCGACCACGGGGAGAATATGCAAGCTCCGAATATACAGGGGGTCAGTGCCGGTATCAAACCCACGACCACCTGTATACCCGGAAAGGTAGTTAACAACACGCCATCGTGGCAGCAAAAAAGCCTACTGTATATGCCATCTGTTCTATAGAGCAGGGACGTGCGGTCAGGGGAGGCAGGGGAGGCAGAGCCTCGCCTGTCATACTCCAATGAAAACAGCTGTTACGAAAAGTGTAAAAAAAAAGAATAATCAAATAAAATAAATATTAAGATCTTTCCACTGAATCTGTGTTCTAAATGTCATTTCTGTACGATTCCAATCATTTTTATAGTAAAAATCGCCAAATTTGCGGAGCCCCACTGCAAATAGAGGAAGAGACGAGAGGTGAGGCAGCGACGAGCTCAGCCTCCCCTCTGATTGCGCAAGCCCTCAGTAACTGGATGGAGCGCGGGCAATAAGCGTGTGCCTGTTACTATCTCAGTTTGTTTGTAGACCCCTTCATTACATGTCCTTGCCTTCCATACTCCAGGTAACTTATTTCACGTATGTCTCGTCATGAAACTGCAATGAAAACGCACCAGGGGAGGCAGCTATCACATCTGCCTCACTGAGGGAGACGTGTCTAACACGCCCCCCTCAGTGAGGCCACGCCCCCCTCCGTGAGGCCACGCCCCCCTCAGTGTGTGAATCTGGCTCTGACACAAGCCAGTGCCTCCCCTGCCATTGACCTCACCGCACATCACTGGTATAGACACACTACGTTTTTATTTTCGTCTTCCGTAGATAGTTTGTTTCACAATTTGTTTCCAAACCAATATGCTCCATCGAACACACAACTGGAATTCGTTAACGATATTTTTCTCATAAACTGCTGCCACGTTGATGTGATCTCATGGTAAAATCCTCGCGCACGCCCTGGGTGATATCGATCGGCCACTTCTGGGCCAAAGGCTTAAAGGCAAATGCTGCCTATATGCTAACATTCTTGTATGAATACCAAACGGAATTTGTCAAGCTGCTGCTTCAGTAAACTCATAGAGGAAATTAAGGCCGGTCAGTTGAAATGTCAAGATTTTCCTTTCCTTTTCATGACGGTGTATATATGTAACTCCTGTTTTTAATTTTAATTTGCCAGTAATTTAGTTTTTTGCACAGTCGCTGAGCATTGGCTCAAAGGGTGCCATGGTGGCAAGATGTTAACTACCTCGCCTGGTATACAGGAGGTCGTAGCTTCTATCCCAACCCTGACACCTGCTGTATATTTGGAGTTTGCATGTTCTCCCCGTGGTCACGTGAACTTTTTTCCGGGTCTTCCGTTTTTTCCCCTCCACAATTTAATCAACACGTGTTTAGAGTATTTGGCTGCTATACATTTCCACACGATGATAAGCCAATTCGTTGCGCTATCATTTGTGGCCAGGTCGCTTCAGAAAAAGAGCAACATAGCTCAGTGGGCCTTACCTGGTAAAATGAAACAATTTGTTTGGCTTTAGTTTAGTTTAATTCTCTCCCACGAGATCTCACGAGCTCTACGAGTCTGTGGACATATTTCAAACACATCTTAATATCTATTTATATACTTCTGTTTTGTTCAACTATGAGTCAATTCAGAAAATGGCGTTGAGCATTTATTTAATTATTGTTGCGATCAAAATATTTTTTTCGTTTCACGATTTATTTGTTTATGCTGAGTGTCTCCCTGCTGTGTTTTGTACAGCGCTTTGAGATCCTCGATTAAACGCGCAATATAAATATTATACTGGTTATGTATAAGTCATTTCGCATTTGTGGTCCGAGTGAGAGAGCTGAGAGCCACACAGAGAGACGTGGTTACCTTGTCCAGGAGGTGAAGTCTCGTGACATAAGCCCTCTCGGTCTGCAGAAGCTCATCAGCAATTTTGTACAACTTCTCCTTGGGATGCTCCTGAAAGGCCACCACACAGGGCAGCACAACGGTTAAACGCCGACCTCGGTTTGTGTTCAGTACAGAAACGACAACGAAAAAAGAAGAAAAAAAACGATGGAGAAAGATGCCGCTTGTTTTTTGTCTGCTGCCCCATTAGCCATCCGCACCTCCGATTACGCACAGCTGGTTACGTACGGCGCGAAAGAAGTTCAACATGCATACATACATACGTACTGCCGAGTTTCAAGTTGATTTCGTTTAACGAGGTGAAAACTTCTAAAGACCAGGACAGAGTCTCATTTGCAAGATCGACCCGGCAGTAGAAAGGGCAATGATCGTCTTGTATAATATCTAATGGAGTAATTTGTGGTGCTGATTTTTTATAAATTGGCAAATTCGGACCAACGACGCCAGCGCTGAATGGTCCACTCTTCCGAGATGACGTCAGGGGATCTTTAACGTCCACTGTGAAGTAGATGGCGTGTAGTTTGTGGTAGTAGTAGTAGTGGTCATATTATTGTTGTTGTTACACACCGGAGGAATAATCAGGGCAGTCGCCGGATTCGAACCCCGTGGGACCTCTTGCAAAAACGAGCGGCGAACGCTCACCACAGCGAAGCCATGGTGGCTGTTGTTAAGTGGAAAAAGAGGTCACGGAGACACGGCATTAAATATAAATCGGTGGGGCAACCCAACTTTCAGATTATTCTACCAGGAATTTGGCTGACGATTGGTTTATATTGGACGTCATCTTTCAGAAAAATTTCACGAATTCAGAGAGGCGACAATTTTGCTGACACGTCCTCGCCGCTATAAACATTGAGTTTTTTTGTTGTTTTGTTCGTACACCGTACCCTGTGCGAGGTACAGAGTGCGACGGACTATACATCGACGGGTGAGTGCGGGAGCGAACCCAGCGATGCGTGAGCTCGTGAGTTTAGCGGTGCAGTTGTTGGGTGACCGTCCCAATGCGACGACGAAACGAGGACGGTTAACGGGCGGGTGGGGGCCGTGCAACGAGCGAGCGAGCCGGCGAGTCCCCTACGGCTGTGAGTGACTGCTCGCGCTCCCCCCCCCCCTACCCCTCCCCCCCCACAAACTCACGGCCGTTTGCGAGTCTCCTCCGAGCTCGGGCGCCGTGTGTCTCGTCGGCTCCGTGTTGTCGTCGCTGCTCCCCTCCTCGAGGTCGCTCTCAAACTCCTCGAGCGTCTCTCTCCTGCGGCTGTCGCGTGCCAACTTCCGCCGCTCGGCAGCGCCGCCCGTCTCTCCCGGCGCCGGCGCGACGGCCTCCGACCGCACGCCACACTGCATGGCAAATTGGCAAGAAGCCGACAGGATGATCAACTATTAATATATGTATTTTTTTAACCTGATAAGGCCCACTGTTCTGCGTAGTTCTTTCTCAGAAGCGACCTGGCCACCGCAAACGGTGGCTCAATGATGTGGATTGTCGCGTGGACATTCATCGCACGTTGATTCTAAGTGTGGGAAGGAAAAACCGGAGGACCCACGGGGATAACGTGCAATCTCCAAAATATACAAGAGTCAGGGTCAGGATTGAACCCACAACCTCCTGTATACTAGGCGAGGTAGTTAACGTATCGCTGGTGGTGAGTCAAAGGTCAAAGCAATCATTATATACAAGTGTAGAGGCTTGTGATTTAGGTATGTGACAATGAATGCCTCCTTCGATTCGATGATTCGAGATCATGATTTGATTCAATCACACGTGTTTTTTGCCATTCAGGTGAATGTCGCGCCTATGGTAAACGTATCATCTCGAGCGGTAACAAGGTTTATGTTCGCAGTGCGGAATCTTTTCCTAACCGAGGGCCGAATAGGACGTGCATATATACCTTTGGCGAGCTACAGATCAATACACGGATCAGTGACGTCCAATAATAATTACACTTGTTTATCCAGGACAATCGTGCATAACGCACATGTAAATCGAAACTACTCTATCATTATACGCACGACTTGATGTGTGTGTATGTGTCTGGGGAGCGGTAGTGTAGCGGTTAACGCGCTGCGCAATGAACCTGGCGACCTGAGTTCGATTCCCGCTCACGGCCAACACCTGTGACGATTATCTGAACCGGTCCCGGGCCTCCCCTAGGTCGACTCAGCCTCAAATGAGTACCTGGTGTGGTGTAAACATCGCCACTGGGGAGACAAAGGCGGTCGGGCGTGGTGCTGGCCACCCACCCTCTCGTGTACCGTTTCGGCTTTTATAGGTGCTCGCTAACAGCACTTGCCCCTACAGTCTGTTAAGGCTACACGGGGGATCTTTGTCTTTGTATGTGTCTGTGTGGGGAGCGCAGTGGTTTGCTACGCTGCGCTACGAACCCGGCGACACGAGTTTGATTCCCGCTCACGGCCAACACCAGTGACGATTATCTCAGCCAGTCCTCGGCCTCCCCTAGGTTGCTGCAGCCTCAAAAGAGCACCCGGTGCGATGCGTAAACATCGAGGACACAAAGGCGGCCGGGCGTGGTGATGGCCACCCACCCCCTCGTGTTGCCGTGCTGACCTTCATAGACGCTCGCTAGCAGCACTTGCCCCAACAGACTGTTGTAACAGGCTTACACGGGTGATCTTCACCTTTGTGGGTCAACCGCTCGCCACTCACCTGGCAGTCCCGATCGTCATCCCTCACGTCGTCGACGCCTTCCCTGCTGTCGGCATCGTCTGCCGGGAACGCCGAGCTCAGGCTCTCGATTCCGCTGTCGCGGTTCGGAATCTTCCCCGGCCCAAAGCCGCCCGGCCCAGCACCCGGGGCGCCGCCGGCCATGGCGGCCGTGGCGGTGGCAGCGCCGGAGGAGGAATCCTCCTCCTCCTCGTCCAGATTGGCGTCGTCCTTCCCGCGCGCGCTCGCCTTCTCGTCGTCCGCGTCTTCGCGAGCCGCGTCCCGCGGCGGCGGCGGTGTCGGCGTCGCCGCCGCCGCGGTCGTCCCGGGCCCCGTCTCAGAATCGGAGTCCGTGCGGCACGAGTCACGGCGTTCTCCTGCCGACACGGCTGATGTCGTCGTGCTGACGGCAACGGCAGCGGCAGCAGCCATGTCCCCTTTGTCCGGCGCCGGGTTGCGCCTCTGTATGTTCGGACTGCGGAGCATTTGTCACGTACGTTCGTAAGCATGTTGAAGCTTCTTTCGCACCGTACGTAGCCGACCGCGCTCGTCAGAGTTGCGGTTGGAAGGACAACGGACTAAGCGCAAAAATAAAACTGTTATGACCAAATGAGTTTTCAATCGAGATGATTTAAAAGTGCATAGCTCCAGTGGCTTCCCAAGATTTGAAGGAAGAGCATCTCTGTTCGATGGTTAGCCAAAAGCCGCCACAGAGAGCCGCCACACTTTTAGGATTGCGGTGATCTTGTTTTGCCGCAGCGGAGTAATGGTCCGCACACCGGAACTTGCGTTTCAAAGGTGGCCGGTTCAATCTGCTGGCACCGCGGTTGAAACAATGAGGCAAGTTTCTAAATAACCTCCCCTCCCCCCACACGGACCTCTGTCCACTCAGCAGTGTGAATAGGTGCACAGGTCGCGTGTGATGGGATAAAGTTGTAAAAAACAAAAATATCTAAAGGAGATCCTTCAAAACTCCCATCAGTGGAGGACGTTCTGCCAGCGGTGGTGTAAACAAGCAATTGTCGGGCTGCACCTTTACCGCAATATGACCATATGAACCTGATGGCGGGACCCCGGGGTCCCATAAGCCCCCGGCTCTCGCGTAAACTGCCTTGCGACATCATTTTATGTCTGTTGAAGGTGAACGACACGGCAATCTATTCCTCTGGACGAGCTCTACACTTACGGAGTATAACGCTGAAATGAACCCGCAGCCCGCTTTCTCCCCTGCCTTCAACAGGCTTGCACCTCCATGTTTGGACACACAGTGATCTCTGTCTGACCCGTCTAACCCACCCCCACAGTCGTCATGAGTCATGGTCAATCCCATGCTGGACTAATGACTCCCCCTAGCCGCCGCCACCTCTCGCATCGCGCGACGTTGAAGGCTCCACCGAGCACCTGCCTCGCACGCGAACCTGCCGGCAGCGTTCCTATCCTCGGCTGCCACTCCGTTATTGTTTCTGACCGATGTTCGACGTCCCTCTTAGCGACGCGCCCCACCGAAGGCCGCTTTAATGTTCTCACTCTGGCAGCAGAGCGGGTAACCGTTACGCAAGAGGACAATACTGGAACAAGTTGCCGCAGGACCTGCGCCAGTGTTTAGTTTGTTGTCACCCCCCACCCGCGCACCTCTGATTAGCACGGTTGGCTATGTACGGAGCGAAAAAAGTTGAACGTAACAACGTACGTAGGTACGGTGAGTCGGACCGGTTGACAACTCTCACCTGCACCGGCGAAGGGCGCCGCGATTCACGCCAACAAGACGCGAGGGCTTTCTTCGCTTCGGACTCTCGGGCACCGCGCACGCCACCACGTTCCCAGACCGTGCCCGTACAGACAACCGAGGAGGATGTGGCTTCTTGGGCAATCGCCCATGGCTCACTTGCCTGAAGGCGTGCACACACCACAGCCCCCCTATTCGCTCAGTGCTCTTCCCCCCTGTACCTAAATCTTGATTTAAAGCTTTCTTGACTTCTTCTTAGGTTTTTTCCTGACTGCAAGAATTCATACTCGTGGGTCTTTCGGTCACATCACGTAAACAGAAAATAATAGATCACGACGTTTCGATCGCAACACAAGCAATCGTCTCACCTGAAGACGACCTATTATTTTCTATTTACGTGACTTTACAGAAATAACCAAAGAGTATGAACCCCTGTACCTCTTCGCCTCGTGCATTTAAAAAAGGGATTTTTTTGCTGACTTGTTAAGTTACATATATACGGAGCGTTGAAATGCTTCGCCGTTTTGTTTTTCTTTCAGAGAAAGCGTTTCCTTCATGGGTGCAGCGGTGGCACTGTGGATAGCAGCACGCTGCACTGTGAACGCGGCCACCTACGTTTGATTCCTGGCTATGGCTAACATCAATGGCGAGTGATCCTCTGAACCGGACCTGGGCCCCTTCCTAACTTGGCCAACCCGCATTGACCAGTGAGGTGAAGTATGGTCAAACAACCTCTATGACCGATACGGTCCAGGGAGAACCTTCAATCAACAGTGACTTGACTGTATTTTTTATTATTATTTACTACTAATAATACCATTTGGTGTACGAATGGAAAACACAAGTCCGAACCCTGAATCTCGGTTCCCCAACATTATGTCCGAACGTCGATCTTCCTTCGCACCGCACGTGGCCAACCGCACCGATCGGAGCGAGAGATTCCCTCTTCCCGCACGCACGACGCTGCCGCACGCGATCCCTCCGTACTGCGCGAAATAACCAGCGCCGTTGTGGGGGAATGTTCACGGCAAAAGCGAGTGACGCCTCCTTCCCACACTCGCCTCTCGACCCTGGGAAGGAGGCGTTCTTGTTTTCGGCTGCGACGTATCTCTGCTGTGCACGGTACGGCCCGAGCGCCCACTTGCACAAACCGTACTGCGTGAGCGGCGTTTTTTGTCCGGGGGGGGAGGTGGGGGGGGAAGCTACGTCGACATTTTGTTCACTGCATTCTCGCAGTGAATACGGTCGGTCGCGTGGCAGCGTTGCCAGGGGTCGAGGCGATGGGGAGTGGGCGCTGGTTGTTTTTGTTGTTGTGTGCACCGACTCGCCCCACACGAACGTGCAACTTCTGCCAGCGGCACAGGGATGAAAGCACCTCGCCACGTTCATTTGAACAAGCAAACCGCTTCCACTTTAACTCTTCACGGAGGTCTACAGTCAGAGACGTGTAACAACGTCTTCCCTATATTGTTTAAATATATCCACCCCCCTTATTCGCTTACCCAAGGGAAATGAAAAAAAACACTCGACGCATTCGTCAACGGCACTGCCCATGAACAACGTTTTGGGCAACGGCCCTTCCGAACAGAACCCATGCCGGAGAGGTGAGCGGCGAAGTGGCCCCTTCACCCAGCGCCCGCCCGACTGAACCGCGGGCACGCAAGCCAGACGCTGCTGTCACGTGGTTGCGCGGCACCGCACCGACTGGCCTGGTAAACTACGTGCGTATGGTGCGAAAGAAGGTCAACATACGTACATACATACGGCGTTTGCCGGCGCTCCCGTTAATTTCCCAGCGATGTTTCGTTGGCGCCGCACGTGCCGCTCGTTGAGTGATGCTGTATTGACGGAGCTCGTAGCTTTAGAAAAATACCGTGCTGTGTGTTTTTTCTTCTTCTTTTTTTTGTAATGCATGCGGATGTTTGGTGGCTATGTGGCAATCTCCTGAGCAGTTCTCTATCAGACTCGCAGTTCCTCTTAAGGAGCAATGGATGTGCTCTCAGAGCAAATGCGTCGCCATATTATAATCGTGAATAACGTTCTAGATTGCAATTAATGTGTCGCACTTAGGCCAGGGTACTTTAAAATCTAGATTGAAGAATTCTTTTCCTTCGATCTGATTTTTTGCGTTCAGTTTGTTGTCCTTCCCACGCACCTCTGATTAAGCACGGTTGGCTACGAGCGGTGCGAAAGAAGACCAGCATATGTACAGGTTGACGCACACCTGAGCTGGCATCATCCCGTCGATTGCACGGGGGGGGGGGGGGGGGGTTATCTCCAGGTGATCGGGCTTCCTCCGACAAAGTGCTCATTAGAGCCAACGTCCCAAATGGAATATCCTCCTTACCCACATGGCATGTGGTGGGCATTCGTTTACAGATCAACACAGGGCTGTAAATTATTGTCATTATTGATCTCATTACTAAACGTTATTAATTTAATCAAGGGGTATTTTTTTTTGCTGAAGTTAAATCGATAGAAATGCCCTATCGTGCAATTCTGATAACACCGATGAAGGTTCATTATTGCAGTCTTTTATTTGCTAGATGGAATAGGTTGCCAGAATAAGAATGTTGTCATCATCGCAATCGAAAGAACTCAGTCCAACTTGGTGAAGTGGTACAAAATGTGCGAGACAGCATTGGGGATGAAACCAGCATTCCGTTAAACGTCATCTATCCGATGACGTCACAGCCGCCCGCCGCTGTTGTTGCGCCCGCCACCGCTGTGCGAAACTGCGGGGGTCAATAAAAGTTTAACTCCGGCTTCTGAGCACTAGCCCCGTATCGCGCCCCTGACGTGCGTGCGTGGAAGGAGATGGCCCCGCCGATTTGCGCGTGTGAACGCGTGCGCTTTGCGCGCGATTTAAAGGTACAATCTTAAATCGACCGCGGAATATGAAAAGAAAAGTAGCGCACAGCATTTCTGTGCAAGTGCTAAAACGTTTTCTTTTCATGAACTTTAAAATGTAACTGGTGTTGTTCATGTTCAGCACTTAAAGTCAATAGTTCTATTAATACCATGGGTTAGAAGACCTCCTTGTCATGGTCAGAAGACCTCCAAAGGTATTGCTTAATCACTCCCAACTGCAACTGCAGTTGACTGCCTTTCATTATTATATCACTCTCTGGTCCACCAACCCCAACTTCAAGTCTGCTATAACTATAGGCACAGTAAATACATTTCAAATGTTTCACCTAACCAGCACAGTTGACCTCCCTGATGACATTGTTATTTAAAGCGTGGAGCTGCCTTGATTCCACACCCAAGTTCAAGCAAAACGATACAGAGATTCAGATTCACATGTTGATGAAATGACCTATAAACTATTCAACTTTTATTTTTCATTCATAAAGCTCTTTTTCAGAAGTGACCTGTCCGCAAATGATATCTAAACGAAGTGGCTTACCAAGCGGTAATTTATAGCAGCCAAATACTATAAACATATGTTTATTCTATATGTGGAGGGAGAAACTGTAGGACCTGGAGAAAAATCCACTTGACCAAGGGGAGAACATGCAAACTCCAAATATACAGGCATCAGGGTCAGGATTGAACCCACTAACCGACGACCTCCTGTATACCAGGCGAGGTAGTTAACATCTCGCCACCGCAGCGCCCCCTGAATGACACATTGCAATTATTGTTTTGTTACATGTAAAAGCGTTGCTAGAATAAGAAGGTTGTGATAATCACAATCGAAAGTACTCAGTCCATCTTGGTGAAGTGTTTAGTACCGTGCGCGATAGTATTGGAAGTGAAACCAGGGTTTTGTTAACCGTCATCTGTGCCACCACCGCGTTACATCGGGGGTCAAGACAAGTTGAACTCTGGTGTCTGAGCACTGCCCCGTATCACTCTCCTGACGTGCGGATAAAGAGATGGCCCACACGATTTGCGTGCACGAACGCGTGTGTCCTGCGCGCGACTTAAAGGTACGGCATCACATTCCCTGGCGCTTTCCTCCATCGTTCATGATGGAGGTAACCGGGCAAGGTTTTCCCCGTGAAAGCGGAAAAAATAAATCCAAAATATAAATCTGTTGGTCCTGCAGCCATCTCTCTGTCCCCCACCTCTGCTATGAATCGTCACGATTCAGGGTCGAGCATCAGTACAACACGTGCAGGATTGTGGCGAACGCATCGTCTCATGTAGACACAGAGGTCATCACGCGAGCCCCAAGGCAAACAGGAAACATAAACAAACAAAAGTATCACTTCTCCTCACGCACGGTACGATGCGTGTGTACCAGGTGTAGGGCAAAAGGTAAAGTTGCAGCCATGGAACTGGCATACTCACGGCACTGCCGGCAGAAGGAACTCTGCTTGTAAGACCTCTATAGGGGGATTTGGCCTCCTCTTCCACGTTTTGCAGACATCTTTGAAAGAGGCAGGAGTACCCACAATTTGCCCCACTGCACGTGACCTGCGGACTGACTAACCACGGTGCGCCGATGTACACTGCTGGGCGGAAGTGGAATCGAACCGGTGACCTCTGGATTGCAAGTACAGTGTTTGAAAATCAGCAAGGAGCCCAATCTCCCCCCCTCCTCTAACCTCAGGGAGCACAGCCTTCAAAACTTCTGTCCGCAAAGTTTCTGTAACCCCCCCCCCCACCCCCACCGGTGCTCTGCACTGGGCTCCAGAAATATAATTAAAAATATTTAAAAGACGGATTGATCGAGCAATGCATCATTGCATAGTCAACACATTTACCGCTTAAACCACCCCAACTGTGGTGAGAACGGCATGGCAGCGGCGTGTGGAGAGAGGCACACAGGGGCTCACCTGGCACCACCGAACTTGTTGATCAGCTGCATGACGGTGGAGCTCTCCTTCGACTGCGACTCCATCCTTTGCCTGGGGTCAGGGGGCAGAGGTCGGTTGGGCGGAGGGGGGATGACCCTTGGCGGGTGATCGTCCGGTGGCGACGGCGACGACCTCTGGAACGCGGCCGGTTTCGGAGGAACTGCGCAGAATTGGGAACGGAGCGCAGGGCCCGCGCGTGAAAGGCTGCATCTCGCGACCGTGGCAAATTGAGACTTTGGGAGTAAAAAATAAAAAAGTAAAAAATTAAAACCAAAACATTTCATTGCAAAAACAAATGCTGATTCCAGCGCGTTCCATGACTTCCCAGTTCTGAAAACAAGTGCGCAGCCGAAATTAACAATTAACCTCCCATATCCTGCAGCTAGCGTTTCACATTTTGCAAATTTTTGTACTTTTTTTTTGTTTTGGCAATGATTATTATTTATTATAATATTAGAATACAGTATTTCTTTTTAAGTAAAAGTAATACAACGCTTAGGCTTTTAAGTAACAGGGCGAGTGGTTTGATGCAACTGCGAGGTGTCCGGCTCAATAGCGGAGGGCCACTCTCTGTACAATGAGGAAACATGGCCCGGAGTGATTACATTGTGGTTGTGGTAGGCCATGGCGATTGGTTGGGCCGTTGGGAGGTGCATTTAAATGTTTACAGTGCCGGCAGCCACAGGTGCTGTGGAGAACATTTTCATTTTGAAAAAAAAAAAGCATTCTTGGTGGTGTACGGTGTTATTTGTTCACCCAGAGGGTGTGCGCGCATTAGAGAAGGGTCCGTTGTGCTTAGCATGGTGGTGACATTTAAAACTGAACGCGGCAAGGTGCTCAGCTTTGTTGATGGCTCCTAAGGATGTGGTGGAAATTACACATTCCTCAGATGGGGACCCGCCATAACAATAGCGCTTAATGAATTAAAACAAATGGAGATGATTGCAGTACAAACGCACAAAGACAAACGCACACGGCATTATCACAGCCGCTAACAGCGGATTCCTTTCCTTAAACTCGAAGACTACCCGTGTCGCTTCAACCCAAGTCCACCGGCGTATTTTTACTCGCATATTCCCCATTTTTTGACGTCCATTTTACGAAAGTATTCCCAACTCGTGACTCAATAAAATGTCTAAAGCGAACTTTTCTAAGACTGCCGTACGATTAGCCTTGGACACGTGTTTCGGTCATCGTCATGTAAATTTATTGCGTGCGTTTTTATACTTAGGTCAAAGGTCATAAAGAGGTTGTCGTCAATACCATAGGCCCCTGGTTCCTTTCGACCACAGTGAAGCTTTACCAAACTCTCGTGGAAAATTACCGAAGAGAAAAAAAACGTGATTGACAGGCTCAACTCACAGAAATGACAAGTGACCTTTCTTGTACACGTTTCCCTCACGCACATTTGGCTCAAAGGATTATAAAACATGGAACGTTGGGCCAACGTGAGACCAACAGTTCTGATCACATGCCAACGTTGCATGTGTCCTGGGAATGCTGCATATCTCTTGGGAGACATGCTGCATTATATTTTACACACACACACTGAAACACACAATGCATTACATTTCGTGTAGGCATACGCGTAATGTATATGTACATTATTCTGTAACTTATAAATACAGAAGTGTATATAATAATATAAATCCACCACATGGCAAGGCGAGATAACACTTTTTTTGCTGAATTTATGGAAATTCATTCGCAGCGCGTTCACGGCCACTGTCCTTCGATGCTGCGTGGTGTCGAGAGAAACGATGAAAAAAACAAGAAGAGCCTTTACACTTTATGGCAATGAAACAGATGCTAAGATGTTCAAACATCCAAATGGACACCTATTGCAAAAGGCATCAAGTCTACATTCACCGCACGTACTTATGCCAAAACATGTCAGCAAACGTGCTCCCTGAAAATAAGCGCATTGTCTTTGAAACCGACGACTCCCCATGATTGGCTCCAGGGTTTTGGTAGTACATGTTGTTTGTCGTTTAATGTGAAATTCCGTCACATTTCCGATGATCACTGTTTCATTGCTTTATTTTGGTGATTACGAAAAGTTTACTGGTTTGGCCACGTTTGTTTGTTGTAGTACGCAGTAAGACTGATGGCCTTAATCTAAGTTGTCTTGTGGTTGTTGTTGTTGTTTGACTTGCATCCCTCTGGGATTTGTGCACACAGCGTTGGTGTACGGTGTTTTTTCTGCAATATTTTGCTGCCTTTTCTTGGATTTTCTGTTTGCACTTAGTCACATATTCACTTTTAAGATGTTTTCTTGTTCATGTTTTTGTTTTTTGTTTGTTGCGGTTGCACCCGATTCAAGAGCCGAATGGCTCACAGGGCTATACGTAATAAATGAACTTGAACTTCATTGGCCAACACCAGAGACGGCCTTCTTTCTGGCCTTGCCTCACCAGCGTTAGACCAGAGAACGCCACAAGGCGAACAGCGCCAGGGAAACACAAGTATCAAAGTGTCAATAGGTCGGGTTGAGAAGTTATATCTTCTACCCTATACGACACGATTTGTGAAGGTCTACAGGAAATTAAAGTTACACCGCCAACGGGTGTGTGGGCGGTGAATTGGACAGGAGAGACACGTGACGGTCGGATGTGCGACATCGTCATGAACTCTGGGTCGTCCGTTGCAGCGAGGAGTCTTGATCTCGTGCAGCTGGTTACTCTCGCAACACAGACGGCTGATTCAAGAGCTTTACCTATGAGGAGGCCGTTGATGCATTTTATTAATAAAACATTTTCAAACTCGGCAATGTGTGGAATGCATGAATACCCACCCGTGCTGATTCATTGTCAATTTCCCTCCCCCCCCGAATGTTTGGAGTGGCCTCGTGCCTTTCCAGCTGGCTCTTGCACGTAACACGCAGGCACACAAAGTGGCAACCATCCATGGCATGCTGATGAGTCCAAAAGGCACGGAACCAGATCACGTTTTACGTGTTTCACAGTTACATTTATATTTAGTTTTGCTCAAATGAGCGTGAAGAAATTGGTACTCCACTCCAGTTTACAGCCATGAGCCAGTGGTGGAAATTCCACATTCCTCTTAAGGCTGATGCAAAATGGGTTTGTCTTTGTCTGCCAATGGCACTCATTTAAGGCCGAGACGACTGAGGGGGAAGCCCAAAACAAGTTGAAATATGACTTCTCACTGACATTATTTGCAGCTGGGAATCACACCCTGGACAACTATACTAAAACGCAATGTGTAACCACGCATTTACATATGCACCCACAGTGGTGTGTCATACAATGTTTGCAGGCAGTATCTAAAGGAAGTTGTCGTTTCCGAATGTGATTCCTACTGTGGTATCGGTGCCGTGCGATGATGCAAACCGTTAAATTCGGAAAACTTTGCACGGCAAATGCACCATGCCAAGTTAGAGAACGGCCTGCAGAAGGTGAAATTCCTTTGACCACGACCTCTTACCCACACTTAACGTGCCCACTAAAGATATTATTTTGGCAATGCCGCTCCGTTGGCAGTGGTGCGCAAACACAAATAACAACAAAACCACTCTATGAGATCTCTTTTACCAGTGGCAAAATATAGTAGTAGATTTTTACCCTTTTAAACTGGTATAAAACTGACACCTTTATTCAAGGCATCATGTTTGCAATAACCACAACACAAGTAGCTTTTTTGACAACACAAGTAGCTTTTTTGACTACTTGTGTTGTGGTTATTGCAAACATGATGCCTTGAATAAAGGTGTCAGTTTTGTACCAGTTTAAAAGGGTAAAAACCTACTACAACAACAAAACCCTCAAAGGCATTCGTCAGTAACGCCGTATTGGACTTAAAAGGAAACATACAAATAAGCGACGTTTCAGGCAATGGGCCTTCTTCAGAACACATTGCTTGAAATGTTACTGCTTATAGTTTTAATAGTTCATCCTTTTCAGACCAAGCGGTGTTATTTACGAATGTGTTGGAGATTTTATCCCCACTACAGATATGCTCATCAGATGGCGGCAGTCAAACTGAAATGACTTTTTTCGTCAAAAAATTATACCCGTATAATTCTCCAATTATAATTTTTTCTTTTACCATACAAAGTGAAAACCTAACTTCCGCATTGCGACGGTGTTTTTTGCAGGAACCGGCAAGTCGCCCCACGAGATAACTCATTTTGATCGCTGCCAGGTGGCCCCTGGGCTCGAACCCAGGATTCAGCGGTGCTGGTGAAATTCTCCGACCGCTAGCTGGACCTTCCAGCTACCTCTAGCGACATTTACTTGAATAGACAGATGAGGTATCCAGCAAATAAGCAGGGCTCTTCTTTTGTACATGAAAGCGTCCCGTATATTATGTCTTTGGCTGTCCTGCATACATTTTAAGGTTCATTGTAGAAACAAAATTTGGAATTTTAAGCGACTGCCGGGCATGCGTCAATGACAACGCTGCGGTGTGAACGCTGTACTTCAGTCGATATGATGAGTCAATTTAAAGTTTTGTTTTCATTATTAAATGAAACCGCGCGTGGACAAACCTAGACAGTCTATTTGTGTACCGACCAGAAAAGAGATGATTCCGAAAAAAATTTTGGGCTAGGCGAAGGAACCCAAAAACCTATTCTGAATCATAACATTGGCTTCAAAATCCTAGGTGTTAAAATACGAGCTGTTTGTTTCATGGGTTGTGTCTCAATTTTAACCCGTTATCCTATGCAATTACATACTCCTTTTGAATATAAATTACATTTCGGACTCTCTAAATCCTCTGCTGGCTGCATGACTGCTTCCCCACTCCACGATGGCCTTGTCGGTTGTTTGACCATACTTCACCATGCCGGTCAGTGTGGGTTCATGTAAGATACGGGGTTGGGGGGGGGCGAAACAGGTTAATATTGCACTTGCCACTATTGTTAGCTGTTTGCTGTGGCCTAGCCAGGTTTGCAGTGCAACGCAGTGCGCTAACCTAACCGCCGCACGACTGCACCTCCATTCCTTTTTTTGACGTGCCACCGTGAACGGCCTTCGAGTCTGCGATATTCACTCCGTCCATTTGGATGCGTCAAACATCTCCCCGACGCATCGCAAGCGGGGGAAGTGCCACCCGAGGGCAAGTACATGATTTACATAATGGTCGCCCGGGTTGCCATGGAAACCCCTCTTGTACCACCATTAGCGTTGCCAAGGGGACCTGCGTACGTGCGTGGGTGCGCAAAAAAATGTCTGTGGATTGCTGTGTGCCTGCGACTGGATGCGTGAACTGTGAGGTTGTGTGAGCTCGTGTGTTTACGGCCTTGTAAAGGATTTGTGTGTGTGCGTGTGAGGAAAAGTGGTTGTGAGGAGCGGTGGTGTAGTGGTTAGCGCTACGCTGCGCTACGACCCGGGTTACCAGGGTTCGATTCCCGCTCACGGCCAACACCTAGTGACGATTATCTGAACCGGTCCTGGGCCTCCCCTAGGTCGATTCTGCCTGAAATGTGTACCTGTTGCGGTGTGTAAACATCACCACTTGGGTGACAAAGGCGGCCGGGCGTGGTGATGGCCACTCACCCGCTTGTGTGCCGTGCCGGCCTTCATAGGTGCTGGCTAACAGCACTTGCCCCTGCCATCTGCCAAGGCTATATGGGCGATCTTTTCTATTGTATATGTGGTGGCATTTTTGTGTCTGTGGCCTTGTGATGGTACGTCTGTGTCTGCATTTTGTTATCATATGCGTGCATCTGTGTGACCTTGTGATCGTGTGTGTGTGTGATTCTGGGGGAGCGGTGGTGCAGTGGTTTGGGGACAGCGCTACGAAACCGGCCACCTGAGTTTGAAGCTCTGCTGTGGTTAAAAACAGTTGCGAGTGGAATCGGAACTGGTCCTAGACCTTCCTTGATCAACTTAAACTCAACTTGAGTACCTTGTGCAGTGTGTAACCATCAGCACTAAGGGGGGGGGGGGGGGGTGGCCAGGCATGGTGCAGGTCACTTGGTAGGCGCTCGCAAACAGCACTTGCCCCAGTGGTCTCTTGTGTGCAAGTGTGTGTGTGTGTATCTCTGCATGTCTTGTGATGGTGTGTGGTTTTACACAGTGCTCGCTCAGCTAAATGCCTCTCTCTATTTAAGAGGGAATTTTGATGACCATGACATTTTACCCCATCACAAATTTGTTCATGGATACATACAACTGCTATTTGGACGCACGTGCAATCGATGATGCCAAAGGTTTAAATCGTCTGCCAGTACGTAGCAATTGGGTGGAGTGGTCGTCCGGTAATCCCAGTGATCCGAGTTTGATTCCTGGCCATGGTTAACATTCGTGACGAGTGATATCTCTATGGATCCCCCCCCCCCCCCCACAAACTCCCACAGTTCCTCCACCTTCCTAACCAACACCGACCTGCATGGTGAAGTATGGTCAAACAACGCCCATGACCAACACGGTGTGGGGAGGCCTTCACCCAGTAGTGCATATTGACAAACATTTTCGTTTTAAGTAACATAGAAACATTACAACAGAGGACATTCCTTCGCAGTGGTCGTGCCACGCGTGAATTTGTAATTTCCACAGGAGCGTGGAACTCTCACCACTGGCTGGGGGCCAAATAAATGTCGCATCCCTTTGTCTGGGTCTCTTCCTCACCACATCTCACGGTGCTGGTCAATGCGCGTCAGCGTAGGGAGTGCCCTGAACTCAGGTCATTAGGTTTACAGGGGAGTGCGCTCACCGCTGCACCACCACTCTGCCTTGCCGGCCAATAACTGAACCTTATGGCGGGGCCCCGGGGTCCCATAAGCCCCCGGCTCTCGCATAAACTGCCTTGCGACGTCATTTTATGTCTGTTGAAGGCAAACGATACGGCAATTTATTCCTATCGACGAGTTCTACACGATGCGCTAATCAAAGTTTAAAAGTTGTGTTTCTTCTGCGCATTCGTCCTCGCTGCTGCGCTTGGACGACACGACACAACTGAATGATCCGCGCCAGGCGGGTCGCGGCGTTTATGTGCGCTGTGGGACGGAGTCGCCAATAATAAATAAATTTATTACGATTTCTAACTCGTTAATTCGGGACCCCGGGGTCCTGCCATGAGGTTCTTTATTGAGAACTGCGAAACGCTTGCTTGAGCGGGGAGATTCTTTGCATTTATTAATTCGAATTAAAGCATGGCCTTTCCAATAGACTACTGCACATGAACATTGTCTGTAGTTTGTAGTCTTGTACGTGCGTGTGTGTCTGTCCTTGGTTTCATAATCATATGTGTGTGTGTATGTAGTGTAGCGGTTAGCGCGTTGCGCTACGAACCCGGCAACCCGAGTATCGCACCCAACGCCAGTGACGAGTATCTGTCTTTGTCTGTGTGCTCACGACGGTGGAAGAATAT
Source organism: Lampetra planeri (assembly GCF_965212315.1). NCBI lineage: Eukaryota > Metazoa > Chordata > Hyperoartia > Petromyzontiformes > Petromyzontidae > Lampetra > Lampetra planeri. The sequence goes on along the minus strand of NC_136146.1, from coordinate 3,258,375 downwards.
GTTCTGCATTCATGTGGCTTCATAATGACGTAAGTGTGTGTGTGTGTGTAACTGTGATCTTGTCAATTATGCATGTGCGTGAGATGGTAATGATTGTGTGCGCGTGTGTGCCCTGTTAATTGTGCATGTGCAGTGTGCGCATGTGTGTGGCTTCAATTGTATATGCGTACGTGTCTGTCATCTTATAATTATTACGTGAGTGTGTGTATCTAGTGTGAGCGGTAGTGTAGGGGTGAGCACGCTGTGCTATGAACCTGGCAACCCAGGTTCGATTCCCGCTCACGGCCAACACCATTGACGATTATTTGAACAGGTCCAGGGCCTCTCCTAGGTCGACTCAGCCTCAAATGAGTATCCTGGCATGATGTGTAAAAAATGTCACTAGGGAGACATCGGCGGTCGGGCATGGTGCTGGCCACACACCCTCTCATGTACCCTTCTGGCCTTCATAGGTGCTCACAAATATCACTTTCCCCAACAATCTTTTAAGGCAATACGGGTGATCTTTGTATCTCGTGTACCATTCGAACCTTTGAAGGTGCTCACAAACAGCACTTTCCCTAACAGTCTGTTAAGGCTATAAGAGGGATCTTTGTGTCTTAGTTATCGATAACCTATTGGTTATCGGACTGCGCAAATGAACCCGGTGACCCGAGTTCAATTCCTGGTCCTTCGCCTTAAATTACTACCTGGTACAGGAGACAGTCAGCCGAGCTTGTGCATTGTGTCGGCCTTTAATAGGCGCTCGTAACAGCACTCGCTCCTACAGCCCCCGCTCCTACAGCCCCCGGAAGGCTACGTGGGGGGACATTTGTCTTTGGGTGTCCGCGGCTGCACGGCTCTGCCCATTATTTCCGCTTCTGCTGGACTCCGCGCGCGTGTGCCAGCCAGGTGCAATGTTTTTATCCGGGCCGTGAGCACCTTCAATGCGTACGTACGTCTCATTTATTTTTTCACAATGCAAATGGAACAAGGAATATTCCACTGTCCCAGAATGTTGCCGCTTGCCTGCGGCAGAGATGAATAGGAAGGCTCCCTCCTGCCAGATAGTAATTTTTTTTTTGGGGGGGGGGGGGGGGATCGATTTGGGCCGTGGATAGCAGGAGTCGAGGGTGAAAGGGAGTCGCAGACAAGGTGAGATGAGAGGCATTCTACTGATTCCACTGCAGCAGGTTGTGAGGTAAAAATATCGGCATCCTCGGTCATCCAGTCTCATTTGGTCTGAATGTAAGACGTACATTTAGCCAGGCGGTGGTGGCTATACACGCCTATACTTGAGCGCTGTGGAGGCAACGAGGGTTGGTGGCTCATACAAATGTTGTGAAACTCCTTTCCGTAGAGGCACAAGTACCATGACATGGCTTGCCAGGAAAAGGCGGTACGGCAAAAAGTGGACTCCACCTGCTCCATCCGTATGGGGTACAATGTTGCCCCCTCGCACGTGTGAATTTTCTCCAGGTGGTCTGGTTTCCTCCCACATGTTCATTCAATGACCAATAACACCTTAATATACAGAGGACTGCAGAGCTTGGAGGGGAATATTGCACTGACTCATTTCCTGCCTGTCTGTGGGTCCTCCCGCCTCTGAGTCATTCGCTCTCTTTGAGAAAGCAGCAAAATGCTGTGCGGCACGTTACAGATGATAATTATTATTTATTAAATTCTACATCTAAACGCCTGCTGGATGCCAAATGCCTCCTTGAAAGAGAAGAAGGCCTCAGGCACAGCCAATCGCCGCGTCCGGCCGTGCGCCTAACCGTCAGCGCACACACACACACGTGTTGTCCCTCCGCGTTTGTGTACAAAGGAAGTTCTTCGTGCGTGCGTGCGCACACGCAGCCACTGCCGCTGCTGCCGGTGGAACCACAAACACGCAGAGCTCCCTTCCTCTCTTTCCACAGCGCGGCGCACGGCAACGTGGGCCGCACACTTCCTCTCGAGCGGCGCCGCTCGGTTTGTTCGCGCGAGCGGCACAGTGCGTCTGGGGCGAAGGGACGCGCGGGCGTGGGCCTCGTCTTCGAGACACGATCAACCGGTCCGATGAATCGATGCCCGTCGCACGAGGCTCCGAGAGAGAGCCGCGGTGTTCGTTATCCCCTTTTGCGAAGGGGAGAGACCAAGGGTGCATGAGAAGTAACCGCAGGCAGGGTGACAGACAGGTTTCGTGAAGTTTGCACCCCCACTGTCATTGATTAAATGGAGTTCTGCTTTTCTCTATTTTGCACTCCTATCGTTTTTTTTCTTATTGTTTGTTTGTTGTTGTTGTTGTTGTTGAAACTTGCTGACCCATGCCTACTGGACATCTGTGGAAAAAAATTGCTTCATAGCTCAACGGTTTCCTGTTGCAGTCTAAATAAAGATTGTGATGGTGAGTCTGATACATTAAACCTATGCAACTTGCTGACTCCTGGCTCAGGACTGAGCCAACTGCCTTTGCACCACCGTGCCATTTAAAGGTCCCGCCAGTCAGCGCAATCAGCGTTTAGGACACCTTGGTGAAGGGGACAAAAAAAATGCTGACTCAAAAATACCGTGATTTGCTGTGCGCAATTTTGGTGGATGTCAATTCTCTTGGCCGCATGCAAAACAGTGAAAACGTGTGTACAGACTCGCATGACACCTACGGCGGCTGTGACCCTGCCTGCATGGCCATTGCTGTATAGGAGCAGCCCCTGGCAGGTGTTTTGCGAGTGCGGCACAGCACCAATGCACGACAGTTGGTCCCTGTGGTTAACTGAATGGACTTTCCCCATTAACAGGGGCGAGGAACAGTCTATCCTTGGAGCAAATGCCGGCAGGCAGAATCGCCCTCCGATGGGGTTCCAGCTGGCAATCTTCTGAGCACGAGCTGAGCGTTTTTGCCACTGTGGCTCCCAGCTGAATAAATAATTTACCCCCAGAGTCATGAATAATTTCACAACTTGGGTTGGGTCTATAACACTGGCACGCAACGTGAACTTCAAAATACATCCCTGCAGAAATTGCCCCGGAGTGACCGCGGCAGGACTCTTGGCATGGATTGATGCATGGATTCTTCATCGGCCACGATCTGTTCACTGCTGGATGAAGGCCGTCGCTATCTCTCGTGCTGCCGCGGTGGACCGATCCGTCTTGCTCCCGCACATCGGCTGAATTACGTCACTTCATATCCACGGCGGACATCCCGTTTGGGGGCAACGTTTCCTCGCTTCAGCTTCTGCTCCGTCGTTGGTCTCAACCATGGGCCAGCGTCACTTCTCGTGGCGTGTGCGGCCCAAACCCAATCTCTGGGCTCAACAATCAATGTGTGCTCTCATCAGCACGTTCTTCTTTCCGTGTCTCAGTCCAATTCCAAGTATGCATCCTCCCCCTCTGCTTGGTTGCACACCCTGTGTCCATGTTTTTAATGCCTTTGCGATCGTCCACGTTTCTGATCTCGATGTCACAAGTCAGGGCAACAAAAACTTACAAACAATACAGACATAGCAGATGACACTATACATATAACCAAGGTGAGAGATAGTACAGATGATGCTATGCAGATGGTAATTATGAACAGTAGAGATAAGCTTACAGTGCAGATAATATGAATTATATTTTACGTATAATACGTGTGGGATTTTACAGACAAACCCGGGTTTGGTGATCGATTTGCCCGTGGCCCTGGGTGACATTCACAGACTCTGTCTCCATACGTTCTCGCTGTACGCAACCCGCGTACACGTGCCTACACGCAATTTTGCCGCTGGACAGAGCAGATGGCACAGACTCGAAGGCGCAAAACAAGGCAGGAAGGAACTGAATCAATGCTTCTAAATTAAAATCGCTTGCGCCATCTCATGACGAGCAAATTTACGCCGGGAGAGGAATGGTGCAGTCGCTGTGCGCTTAGTCGACCACGTTGTCGTCTAGAGCTGGGCAATCCCTGTAGGAAATGTATAATGTATATCCGACCCTAAGGATGGAACCGCAATTCCAGGTGTAAGAATCGTAAGAGAATCCGCCAAGCTTTAAGGTTTATGGAAACTTTTTCGGGGGGGATTGGCGAAGCCCTCTCCATGCACTCGACTTTCTGGCTGCGGAGAAGAGGTAAACACATTGTGGGTAACGCGTCCTCCCAGGGGGAGATTGGTGGGAGGGGAGGGGCACTCGGCAGGTCTAAAAAAAATCCTTCCCGTGGCCCACGGGGGAATTGCGTTTATTAAGAATGTCAGGAGCCCTGCAGGCTCTGGCGCTTATGTTCAAGAACGCTAGCCAGAGCTGCGAGCCCCATCTGCCGCATCCTCTGAATCCAGGAGCACAACGCTCGGGGAACTTGTGCCCACGGAATATGTGCACCCCACCCCCCGCCACCCCACGTAACAGTTTGTGCTCTGTATCATACATAATGCTAACCGGCTTCATCCCACACCTCTCACCCCTCTGTATGTGATCGCGTCGCAAAGTGGCGCGGAGGTTTTATTCGCGGGCTCTTCGGCAGCGTCCTCGCTCACCTTGCGGCTTGGCTCTCGGCGCCCGGTCCGGTGTTGCAGCGGCTACCCCCTGAGTCCGGCCCGTCCGGGCTTGAGCAGCGACCTGGCTGGGCTGACTGGCGACGGTCGCCTTGGTCGCTCCGCTCTCGTCGCTGGCGCAAGCACGACCGCTGCCGAGCGGTGATCTCACCGAGGTCACCGGCGGAACTGTGGGTAGACGGCAAGATCGGTCAAGGTCACGAGGTCGGCTCGGCCAATTTTGTTGTAGAAGCCCCTGCGCATCACCGTTGCCTTCTTCCTTCTGCGAGATCAATTTGCGCGGATGACCCCTGACCCCTCAAGGTCTGTTCTTAAGTGTCATCAACACCGTTGTGCCTTTGGCCAACGACCTCTGGGCGCCGCTCGAGTGCCTGCCTTGGTAAGCCATCATCATCGTCAATATCATTAATCACGGTCCAATCTTCATCATTGCAGCCCTTGCACTATCTACTGCTAGATGAAGACCTCTCCCATGTAACGAAATCACAACGATCCATCCAGCTCCTGCACATGGACAGATTTCCTTGCTCCACCTCAAAAACTGATTTAAAAAATACAGAACCATTAGCACCATAATGGCACCCATTTATAAAATGTTCACTATGGGCATTTAGAACAGAATACTTCACAATTACGAGACCAGCAAACCGTGTGAGCCGGTCGAAATTATGAAAGGTTTCTCTACCATCGACCACATACAGACTATCAATCAGACTTGGAAAAGACTACTCAACATTGAAATCATTATGACTATCATTTGTCCACGACGAAAAGCCATTTGACTCAATATTCAGTCTATTTTTTTAAAATTAAAATATGAATCAGAAAACAAGTTTGCTCTACTGCCATCTCCTGGTCACCTTATAGCCCAACACTTTGCGAATGTTGGCACATCTATGACTGCCAACCACCAACCTCCACATTCCAAGCACTGCATTCGGAGGCAAGCGCCATCACAAACCTGCCGAATATTTATCGGTTTTTACATTTAAAGTGACGCGAAGAAAAAACGCTTAAACAAAGGGTTTTCCAGGTGAGCCAGGAGACTTGTCAGACCATTTAGCCAAATCTGGCTGTCGCCTGATGATGTTAGTTGTAATTACCGGTGAAAGTCGTACTCAGATTGTAAATGTTGTGGATTTACTCTCCAACACACCGGTGTTGCTGTACTAGTAACGAATTGGCACGTTCTGTTTACGTGACAAACCTTACTAATTGGCTGTGTCGGGTGGTGGCGGGGTTAGCGACACATTTATATTTACGCGATCTAACCAATTATAATAATAAAAGCTATATTCCGGATAATATTGATCGTGAAAGTCTGCATATTAAACTAACATTTAGCCGACACCGCTGAAATTGTGGGTTGTAATCTGAGCACCGTGAATTATCTGTACTCTCAACGTAGACAACGTAGTGGTCTGAGGCCGGTCACCAATGACTGACTGCATGCCCATAAAATGGTGTTCAAAGTAAAACACAAGGTGCTCTACTCAATTCTGTCTTGGTCAGTTTTGGAATTAATGTAAATGCATTACGTAATTATGTGTAAACAACAATATTTTGTTGTTACATTTTCTAAATGTATCCTTAATAAAGATACGCACTTAAAAACGTGTCTTCTTGGATGGAGGTAGGGGTGAGGGTAGATTTGAACTAATGAACGTCTAAACCTGAAGTGCAGGGGTTATTGGTCATACCACAAGGCTACAATTGCAGCACAGTATTAACACACAATACACAAACGCACGCATGTATACATTCACAGGCACATTTAATGCTAATGATACAAAATTTTACGTATTTCTTGAGGAAAGCCTCACTAAACCACAATCCCTTTTTTTGCAGGAGACTTGCATCTAATCGGGATGATTGGCCAATTCCATTAATCAGCGTTTAGCCTCTTGTGGGGAAAAAAATCAAAGTACATGGAGAAAACCCAAGCAAACGAGGAGGTAACACTCAAAACTGCACGCAGATGAATAAAAAAACAACCTGGCCACCTTGCATTGCAAGCTCACAATGCCTGGTCTCTCCACACAGCCTCCTGTGCACATACTAACAAGGCTCAACCCCGGTGAGCTTCTGAGATGTGGTGATATTTTTTTATGTTACGCATTAATGGACATATATATATACATTCATCGCACACTCCCATTATACACGTGCAGACGCGCATTTAAGCACGTCCGTGTATACGTACGCTAGGACATTTATTTATTCATATATGCAATACACACACACAACGCAATCGAAGAGGAGCAAATGATATCTGCAAACTGGCAAGGGAGTCCATCCAGGGAGCCTTGAATTTTGACCAGAGATTTGACTGCACGGAAACACCCTATTATTGAATTGCCAACATCCACTTGCGGGCATTGGTGTCGGTAAGATACGCGGCATAGCTGTGCGGCAGCACATCTTCCGCTCGTTCATGATTGGAGCCCAGAGGCTGACCTGGTTAATACTGCTGTGGGTGTATCAGCAATTAATGCGCACACTGTCCCCTTCGCGGTTGACGCGGATGGTCACGTGACGTGCACCCTGGCTGGCGTCACAGTCCCAATTTGTGAAAATTGAAAAATTCCCGCGACTCTTACCGACCATACCCACGTGCTAAACATAGCGGCTTCGTGACAGCCTTGCCCGATAAGAACGGGCGCGTATACCAAATGTACGGACGATTTGATGTGGTACGTTCTGCAGTGGTTGCTGTTGTACAGGAAATGTATTACGTGTCCTTGGATGGATGGGCAGTCGTATTGGCAGACCAACAGGTAGCCCATCATTCCCTTGAACACTAGTATTTGATCATCATGCTCATGGTTATATGTAACGTTTCACGTTAATTGTTTTCGCGGAAATGAAACAGTCGCCGCTAAACGTAACGCGAGGCCTTAAATCATCGGCTTCTCGACTATGAATGTGACATTTGTACGTAGGCCTCCATTGTACAGATATTGAATTATTCAAAAATGTCTGTAATGAAGTGTACCCATTCCATCTTCTGACAATACAGACTTGGAGATAGATTTTTTTAAAATAATACTACTGGCATCTCTATACTCCTCACTTTAATTAGCATGCAAGGCAATCCATTTTACAGAGCAAAGAGTGATCACATAGCCACAAATATTTGCAGTGCGGGTCCTTGATTAATGGAATGGAATGCTCTGCACAGATATTCATACTCAAATCAACATGTGCCCCATTTTGTAGAGTGCATGAATAATATTTCACTTGCATGAGTTCATGCGGGAAAAAAAACCCCAGCAAATGGTAAAAAAAAGATAAACAAAGTTACGGATTACTATATGGTTCTTTCGGTAAAGTCACGTAGAAAATGTAATCAAATAATAATAGAATACGACGTTTCGATTGCAACACAAGCAACCATCATCAGGTAAGAATGAATGAGAAAAAACAAACCTAGTAAACCTAGAAACACAATGCAACACAACACAGAGAGCCGGCCAACACGACAGCCAACACCCCACTTGGCTGACCACGCTCCTCCAAAGAATGACAAACAGAAAGACAGCAGTCACGAAAGCTTCGAATCAAAAGATACGGATGTTCAAACGCTTTGTGTTTTGCTGGCTGGAATGTGCTCTTGCTAACAGAAACCAACAATAAAACCTACTCCTGATAATATTAGTGCTGAAACAATGTAAAATTCCATTCCCATCGCTAATGAATAAACAGATCAGTCTGACAGAATTTGCTTGCCTTGAAACAATGCTGCTGAAATTACGCACTCCCAGAAGGCTATGCGGCATATTGGTTGCGAAATACGCACATTTGTTTATTTACGTGGACAGATGGATATGTGAAGGAGACATATCTCCTGCTCATTAAACGTTGCTGTTAATTCAATTGTTGATAGTTGCAGCTTTCGCCAAATATTTACGAGGAAAAGGTGCTTAAACGGCAAGACACGACAACAATCCCATAAGGTTTTGCGTATCCAAATTGACATCGCCATTCTTGCATGTAGTCTGTACTGGGGTAAACTTCAAACAAAACACGGTCTGTGTTTGTATATATATATTATTTATATGTTCACAACATGATAGCTGTCTGCCTGTCTGTCTGCATGAGTGTGCAAATTCGCACTGCTGCAGAGAGTGATCGTTTAACATTAAATGTGGTCCTTTGAAGCCACAATGAATTATGAAACATTGACATCGGTTAGCCAACTTTATACTCAACAATTGAACAAACAGGATCCGTTTCATCTTTATTCGCTGTACTGCTTGGTTCCCATTAGGTCTGACTTGGCTAACTGGCTTCTTGTCGGTATATCTTTGTTAATTAGTCTACAAGTGTACGAATCAGCGTTTGTCACCGGTGAGTCAACTCCGCATGGGGTGTTGTGACATCCCAACTCGCACGACGTCACAAAAGCCTGGCAGCATTACGGTGTCACCGCTTGTTTACAATTGAAATGACTGTATATAGACACCTAAACAAGCGTGCAAAACCACGAGCACGCGTGCACACGTGAACGCAATAGAACGGAATAAGGCTCGCAGAAACCCAGACTAAATCGGCGCAATTGAGGATTCTTAGCGTTCAACAACAATATTCCGAAACCCAGAAAGCCACTGGCCAAGAGTGACGCAGCCGCGGGAAAGCTCCGAGATTTCAAACGACAACGCCGCCGCTGCCACCGTGCGCGCTCGCGACCGTAGACATCCCGTCAGGTTCAATCGCCACCAACGGCGGCTGGATGTGGATCCAGCGGAGCAGGAGCTGCTGTTGTACAGCAGAGTGACGGCAGAAACCGGAGCCGCTGCGTTTCGGACCGCGTGGCCGTTTCCAGAAATACCCAATTCGTGAGTCTGCAGAGGCTCATTTGATGCCTTAAAGCAATGAGCTTGAAGAGCAATTTTCTTCTTGTGTTTTTTTTCTTTTCCCCCCCCCCTCCCCACTTTTTGCTCCGGTGAAATTCAACCCTGACGCAGCTGCCTTCAAAGCTGCTGAGCTAAAACCCATTAGGAATGGTCTTGGTCGGTGGCTGGCGTGCAAAACCTCGGGTCACAAGTCATCATCGCCGGCCTCCGACGCACGTTATTAGAGCGTTAAAAATTACGATTACTAATTGCGAAAAATCTGTTGTGAATTCAGAATTTATGTCAATCTTTTAGTCCGGCATGAATGTCGCTATGCATTCGATGATGATGGTGAGTATTATTATTATTATTGTTGTTTCAAGACATGAATGCGCTGCATCCTGCTTAATTGTTCCCAAGTGTCTCCTTGGGAACATTTTATCCCATCCCCCGCTTGAATGAATCAAATCGCATAATCTGCTTGCCAACTGTTGCCTTGCAGCAGTTTGGTCCAGAGTGATGCACCGCACCAAGGGGGTTTCACGTTCCGAGCGATCACAAAAACGAACAAAAGAGGAATCATATTCTTGGTTCTTTCGGTAAAGTCACGTAGAAGGGAAACAAAATAAAAAAATATATAAAACAATAAAATTATCACGACGTTTCGACTGCAACACAAGCAATCATCATCAGGTGTGAAAAACACAAAAACACGGCAAGAACATTTTCTTGCTGTGTTTTTCCTGATGATGATTGCTTGTGTTGCAGTCGAAACGTCGTGAGAAATTTATTGTTATATTTTTGTATTATTTTATTGTTTCCCTTCTACGTGACTTTACCGAAAGAACCAAGAATATGAATCCCTGCAGTCACGAAAGCTTTAAATCAAACATAATAGAGGAATCGTTCGTAAACTCGCCAGTTGTCTCCAATTGGTCGGAGCCGAGCAAAGCGGACGGGGCATTACGTTGCCAAAGAGCCACCTCTTGCCTTCCGTGCAACCCCAATTTCGAACGCATTTGCCAGAGAAATTGTACCCGGCGGATCCAAATTCTTTAATTATCTGCGTTCATCACGAGACAGGGAGGACAGTGACTGGCGAGACAGCCTTCAGTGGCAGGACTTGTACAGCGCAGTGGCTCTTCCCTGTTCCAATGGCAATAAAGGAAACGCTCGTGTGTTTTTGAAGTCAAGTGTGTATTGCGTTTACAAGCCGGCGTCCTGAGATATATTGTACATTTTCTGTTTGTTATCGCTTACGCGCGTGTGTCGCCGGGTGATCTCACAGCTGTCGTGTTTCATAGGTAAGAGCGGCGAGAGTGTTCCCTGCGAGCGTGGCTTTGGAATCCGCCGGTGCTCGCGACGGCGCCCGATTGACTCTGCACTTGAACCGCAGTGGCCCCACTTACCATTGATTTATAATTAATAAATATGAAATAAATCGTGACCGTTGATTACAATGACATAAATCACGGTGTTGTTATTTAAAAAAATAACTCCGTTAAAAACGTTTACAACGGAGGACCTCAATAAAAACTTCGACCCATGATTATAATCAATCAATAATAATTGCATATATTGTATAAAGTAATTGCCTCGGTCAACTAGCTCTTAATACACATAAGGAACAGTTTTGTACTTTCCGTGGAGAGGATTTTGATTTTCAGGCAATTGGCTTTCAGGAAATGTCACTTGAAATGCCAAAACCATTGCCCATCATTTACTGCTCCCATTCATCGTATTGTTTGATTCTAATTATGTTCCAAAACATAATGTCCAATTTGCGATTAGTTTATTGGTCGTACTGTGTGTTCATTGGCATGGTGTCTAAAGACAGCCGCTATCACCACCACCACCACCATTGCTATCAACATCATCGTTGGCATTCCAGCCAGTACCATCATCACCTGGAGTACCGGTACCATCATCACCATGAATACCAGTACCATAATCACCATGACTACCAGTACCATCATCATCATGAGTAACAGTACCATCATCACCATGAGTAGCAGTACCATCATCACCATGACTACCAGTACCATCATCACCATGACTACCAGTACCATCATCACCATGCGTTCACAAGAGTAGTCCATTTTGTGCCAGCATGGTGAAGTATGGTCAACTATCCCCCACAACCAATACGAGGTGGGAAGGCCTTCCTCTAGCAGCGGATTGAGAAAGGGGCCCGCGACCCATTATTGATGTAATTTTAATGATCATGTTAATGATCATTTTTATGATCATGTTAACGAGCGTACTGCAACAATAATAGTTCACGTAATTAAGGGGCTGTGCTGTCACAAACCACCTTGACCTTTTGACCTAGACAGTGTGATATCGCACAGCAGCCTGAGGCAACAGGCCACATCAATTGTGGATGTGACAAATATTGACAGCACAATAGACAATTGCACTGGGCTAGTCATTTTATTAATAAATACTGTTCATATATAACATAATGCGTTTTTTGTTAAAGTGAAAAAAATCAATTGTAATTATTATTAAATGTAACAAAGATGCACTGTTAATTACAGTCGTATTTCGCTGGCAATCATGCAGACGTGATAATATAAAAAAAAAAATTCGTCCCTTAGCCGCATAGTCGTGAGATAAAACGCACATTTAGAAATATTGTGGGAAATTGTGATGATCCCATGTTCGGGAATGGCCTCAGGAATGTGATATCACAGAACCACTTCTGAGGTACATTCAAGTTGGAACTCTTATCCACGCTGTGGATGTTTTACTTTCTCATGTCCCTTGCTGTCAAGGTACCTGTCACGTGTCAGTCAAATCCACATTTTAGAGACATTGGGGTGTGAAGTCCAAAGTGGAGCAGTGCGAGGAAATAACCCGAAAGAGAAGCACTGTGACCAGGATGAGTGTGGTGGTAGAACAATTATAGACAAGACACAACAGTCAACCATGGGTGGAGTAATGGGTGAGAATCAACGGGTGAAGTTTCATGGCAACATTGACAGTGGTAGCAGCAACAGAAGAGTGACGAGCAGGCGACTGACCACTGGCTACCTGAGGGACCGGAGCAGATGGGCGTGTTGTCGGATCGTCAATCGACCCGATTGCTCTACGTTGCATTCTATCGAGTCCAAGGAAGTGGAAGCTCCGTGCTCCACCACGATCAGGTACGACATCAAGTGCTCCACCACCATCAGGTACGACAACAAGTGCTCCACCACCATCAGGTACGACAACAAGTGCTCCACCACCATCAGGTACGACAACAAGTGCTCCAACGAATCCGGCCCGGATCGCAACTGACCGAAGTTTGCGCCTCGTGCAGCAACGCTGAATTGCCCGGCGCTTGAGAAGGCTTCATCGGCACCGTGGCCGAAACCCATCCATTATTTTAGTACGTACGGTGCAAAAGAAGTTTAAATTACACACATTTGTCCTGCCCGACGGTGCCCAGGCACGGCAGCGCGTTCGCCTCCGGCGCTGGTAGCGTCGACACGCGCCGAGCGTGGCGGCGTTTTTTTTTTTACGGAATTTGCGCGCCGGTTCTCCCACCCCCCCCACCCCGTCTCTCCCCGGCGGCTGCGGGTAGACTCGTGCCCATTGTGTGCAAGGCGTCGCGGGACGTGGCTCGGGTCCATCGTGCCCTAGATTTTTCCGCACCCTCCGATTAGCAACGGTTGGCTACGTACGTGCATTCGTACACACATTCACGTACGTACACACACGCGGCGCCCGACGCGCATCTCCGCCTCCACGCTCACGCCCGCAACGAGGCAGTCCACGAGCCGGCACCACGGTGGCGAGATGTTAACTCCCTCGCCTGGCATGCAGGAGGTCGTGGGTTCGATCCCAACCCTGGCGCCTGCCTGTATATTTGGAGTTTGCATGTTCTCTCCCCGTGGTTTGAATCGTGCGTGAAGAATATGTGGCTGCTGCTATTATAAATTTCCACGCGATAAACCACTTCGTTGAGCTATAATTTGTGACCAGGTCACTGCTGAAAAAATTACTTAATAGCTCAGTTGGCCTTACCGGATAAAATTAAAATAATTTAGTTTGTCATAAGATGCACTCAACTCTTGCCAGCGTCTTCAGTCCATATTCACCACCTTTGACTAATAGAAAAAGTAAATGTTCAGCCCTGCGATTGCTTGCTCGTGTGCTACTGCTGGAGGAAGGGCCTGCACACTAGCAGAGAAGCTCGAGAGAATCACGCTCATAGGGTATGTATAACCAACAGAGGTAACACAAATTCGTTTCTGGAAGACTTCATAAGAGTTTTCAGAATCGGCCATCGTTGTACCACCGCAGTGGCTGTGAATCGTAATTCAGCCACGGCAATGCTATGACTTTGAAAGAGAATTTCGTTTTTCTTTTTAGGCTTTGGCTGAGGCCCTCCTTTTCAACGTCTGGCGACGTTTTTGCTCACAGCAGACACACACTTGCACGCAAAGACGGTCCCTTGCACGCGTTTAGCATTCAGTGCACACGAGCCTCACTGGCATTTACGAAGAATTTAAGGTCACCCAGACTTTATAAAGGATGGGCTTGCAACAGGCATAGCGACAGACAAACACCCAGCGAAGTAAGAAACGTACAGACAGACGCAGAAACATACAGGAAGATATGCAGACAAAAGAACGAGATGTGAGATTATAGACAGACAGGGAGACAGACAAGCAGACAAGATAGAAAGACAGACAGGCAGACAAAAACACAGCCAAGCAGACTGAGAAGCAGAGATATATGAACAGGCTGATATTGCCCTGCCCTGACCACTCCCTAAAGGTAATAATCATCCAGCATTATAGAGTACGCAATTTGATTCTTGCTGAAGCTCCCGCAGCAGAAGGATTGCACGAACCTTTTGCAAAGAGGATAAGCAAAGCAACCAAGAGGGTGGAATTATTTCCGTTGACCGTTATTATTTGCTGCACCGCATGCGTGCGTATTTTTTGTTAAACGTACACGCATGGCTCACGTGCCGAGGCTGTCCGTCGTTTATTCTCCGATAATCCTGCTGGCACAGTTTAAATATCTGTCCTCAGGGCCACCTATGGCCCAGTTTTCAGTTTTTACCACCAGGCAGCTGTCTGCATTGCCCCCCGCTATTACACTGAGTATGCGCGTGGCTGGAGAAAATGGGGAGACTTGGATGGGCCTACACAAACATTTTGAGAGAGTATGATTATCCTAAATACTCAAACTACTCTTTAGAGGGTGTATATATAATACATGTTATTTTTTATCTATCTTTTTCAGGAAACCAGTGTCCAAAGAAATGTTAATCAACAATTGTATGTTATTTTACCAGGTAAGGCCAACTAGCTATGCAGCTCGTTTTCAGAAGCGACCTGGCCACAAATGATAGCTCAATGAAGGGGCTTATCACGTGGACATTTATAGCAGCCAAATGCTCTCAAAGCCTACGCGTGCGTAGAAAACCCTACGCATGCCAGGGAAGAATGCTAAAGGTGTGTAGAAATAGGTCAGCAACATATTTGCTGTACTGCCTCATGCAGGCACCTCGCTGCCTATATGCTCCCGAGTGTATATGGCAGATGGTGTTTTCTCAGCGATTCATCGACCCTGCCTCGCAGTATTTTGGCGTGATAGGCGCTGCACAACCACGCAAAAATACCAACGCTTGGCATTTGCACGTTGAAAAGTAGTCAGCCTGTGGCTTTGCATTTCCCTATGAAGTCTCCTTAATAAAAAGACAAACTGACAGTCATTTACACGCACACACACACACGTAGAACTGGCTGGAAACGCACGGAAACCCCGAGTGATTTGTAATATGAAGGGATTTACTCTTTGTCCGTTTGAAAATTCCCAGAGAGAAAATTGCAAAGAATATCCACTCGTGCTTTAAAGATTATGAGCTCAAACCCGTCACGTGATGACGAACTCGCGCCACGGAACAACAAAAAACCTCGTATACCATGCTGCCCCTGGATTTGGAAGTCTATTGCACGCGTGTGCGCGTGCAGAAGTGTGCGCAAGTGTGTGTACGTGCGATGGGGAGTGGTTAGCGAGCTGCGCTCCGAACCCCGCCACCCGGGTTCGATTCTCACTCACGGCCAACACCAGTGACGAATATCTGAACTCATCCTGGGCCTCCCCTAGTTCGACTCAACCTCAAACGAGTACCTAGTGTGGTGTGTAAACATCGCCACGAGGGAGACAAAGGCGGCCGGGCAAAATGCTGGCCACCCACCGCCTCGTGTGCCGTGCCAGCCTTCATAGGTGCTCGCTAACAGCACTTGCCCCAAACAAGTATGTGGAGGCTGTCGTTGTCTTGTGCTCGCGTGCTCGCGTGCTCGCGTATGCACGGGTCGTTATCAGTGGCGGAGGGCGGCGGTGGCCGTTAGCGGCGTGCCGAGTCGCAGGTCACCCCAGCTGGATAATAACGACGACAGAGCACCGACTTTCCATCTGCCTTTGCACCTAGAAACACGGCAAGCCTGCGGCTCATTCTCCCACGTCTCTGTCCGGACAGCACGGATGAACTCACGTGCTCTTGAGCTACGTCCCGTCGATTGCTTTCATCAGGCGTGCAGCCCTGCACATTGGTTGCTCATGCCCCACTGCCGGTGGAAGACTTTCCCGCTCAAGCGAGCTCCACAGAACCTCTCTCAGAGAGCAATGGTGGGAGTACCCACTCTTTACCAAAGCACATGCGACCCGCCGAACGATCAATTCTGGTGCACACATTCATGCTGCTGTGTAGACGAAGGCAAAGGGATTACATAAATTGGCCCTTTTTTTCGATTTAAAGCTTTCGTGACTGCAGAGATTCATCTTCTTGGTTCTTTCGGTAAAGTCACGTAGAAGGGAAATAATAAAATAATTAAAATTAAACATAATAAAATGCAATTCTCACGACGTTTCGGCCACAACGCAAGCAGCTGTTCTCAGGTGAAGAACTTTACCGAAAGAGCCAAGAAGGTTCGCCCTTTTTGTTTTCACTCCCACGCTGGGAGATCGGCAATCGAAGCGATGGAGAATGCATACAAGTTAAGGCTTGCGACGCCCAACTCTGCTGTGAGGGTCTAGAAAGGAGGGCCTGAGTCATCAGTAGGGGGGGCTCGGTCACCCCCAGTGCCCCCTGACGTTACGGGGCTGAATAAGTAGCCGAGTGGAAGAATTATTTGTCATTTGACATGTGGTGACTATGTGTTTAGATAATCCATGGAGGAGAGGATAATTAATCCACGTGGGACAAAACGAAGGCCACAGACTATTTTCCTTTGTGGAAGAGTCAATATATCGGAAGGTGTGAACGAGGTTTTGGAAAAGGAGTATTAGAATGGTGGGATTTTGCCTGGAAAATTTGTCAGCTCGCAGTCATTTAAAACTGGGCCACATTGATTTTCGCCGCAGGCATGCAACCTAGCATTTCAATGAATCAACCGAAGTAATCATTTTAGTGCGGGCTGATTTGCTCGTCTTTGGCCCTTCCACTTAACTGCAGTTTACCTGGGTATATCCACACTGGGATTGTCTTCACGTGTAATCTCCGTAATATGTGAGTGTGGCTGGGGTCAGTCTGGTCAGTTGGTTCATCAGCAGAGATCTCGATGATTTGACTGTGAGTTCAAATGCCCCAAAATGTTATCACTGTAATTTTGAGTTATTATTGTTACCATCATCATCAGCAAATACCATCATCAAAATTACCACCACCACCATCATCAACAACGCCATCATCATCATCATCATCGTAATTTATAATTCAGCATCATCATGTATGTATGTATGTTGAACTTCTTTCGCATAGTACGTAACCAACCGTGCTAATCAGAGGTGCGAAATCATCATCATCATCATCATCATCTCTCCATCATCATCTCTTCAGATCATCATCATCATCATCTCTCCAGAGTGTGTAAACTGAGTACCACTTGAGGCTGCACCGCTTGGTGAGAAGCCAACGGTAGTTGTCCTCTGGAGGTACCGGCCCCTGCCATAGGAACGTGGTGTTTCTACCTTTGACTCAGGACCAACCTCGGAGATGGGCTCCACCCAAACAATCGTACGAGCTGCAGGAGGACTCTTTTGGTTGGCCTGTGACCATCACGGTGCCCTCTCTCTCTACAGCGGCTGCTTGCATTGATCAGACTCAACCCCGCCAGTCCAATGCGCCCTCTCCCTCGGGGGAGAAATACTCGGCACGGTCCAAACAACACAGCAACGGGTCATTCACACAAACAAACCGTGACTCATAATGGCAATGCAATCAATTATAGGCTAATTCCACAGTGACCTTCTCTGCTCTGCCCCTCCGATAATCATATTTCGAATGCAAGAAGACACACTGAGCAGCCATGTGATGGAGCACTCTATAACAGTGGGTGAACCGATGCCACTTGTACAAATGTAAAAGTGCAGCCCTGAAATGTCTTGCTCACGTCACTGCTGCTGGGAGGGCCTCTGCTAGAGGCAGATCTAGAGAGCAATTCTTGAGGCTATGTTTGGCCTATGCAACCGCGCTGGCCAGATATCTTGGAAAGGGTGGAAGTTCCCGCACTTTTCCCCACCACCGTACCGGGCGAGAGACGTAACATCTCGCCATCGCTATGGTCAGTCGTGCACTTAATTTCGAGAAGGAAACCTTGGTTACCATTTGCCATTTAATTTTACATGGCTACATTCTGCTATTGATGACCATAGAGAATAACCCTTCGTTGATTTTTTCAGCAGAGACACAATACTTTTAGATTTTTCTAGCATCGCAAGATAAAAAATGTTTCCCATTTCCAGCATCAGTGGAAAAGAAATACAATCTCCCAGTTGCAATCATTTCCAATGCAGCATTTGAATGCCCTGATTGAGAATTCGTTTGTTGTCACATTTCCCAACAGCTAGCGATTTAGTCGGTCGAAAGTACAAAGGCGCCATTCTAATTTGAATTCAGCCTATTACAGCATGACATACATAACACGTGCGAAGTTATCCCAGTTGCAGCTAAAAAAATTCGTATTCTGAGCCCGGTTGTACAGATGTCTGCCGAGTGTTATTCCAGAAGCGCCAATTTTCTCTCTTGTTTTGTCCGTAGCTTTGAAAAACTAATTTAAAACCTGGTCTCCTAACAATGTTCTGTGCCCTGCCTTGGAAGTACAATTACAATGCGTTTAATATACAGAACAGGTAAAAGGGAAATTGCATATTTGTACGTGCACACGTGCCGCATCTACCCTCCCAAGACGTCTGGCCGCTGTGGAAAAGTAGGCCAACAAATACCCTCTAGTGGGCCTCTGCAGTTTCGTCTTCCAGCAGCAGTGGCGTGAAGAGTGAATTTTTCAGAGCTGCACCGTTACATTTTTTGCCATGTTCACCTTCACACACTTCGTTATCTACCACGAATGCGCAAGCGTTTGCGTTCACGTCTGAGAGATAGGTTTTCGTACTTAAATGGCCATAAGTTGATTAAAAGAAATGTGATACATGTTGGTTTTCTCCTGGCACTGAGTTTGCATGGGACTAAGCAGAACCCCCCTGAAAAAAGATGATCTTGAAGCTGAGAGACGTTTTCCTGGGTAAAATTAGAAACCGATTAACTAGCACTGATAAATATTTTCATAAAAATGTGTAAAATAAAACATATATATACACGTGTAGCTCTATCATCATTACCATCATCATTTAGATCAATTGCTCTGTTGTTGTCTACAAAATTATTACTGGGTTAATTCCACAGAAGCGACATTTTAAGAATGCTGGTCATCATGCAAATTTGAGACAGGAAAACAATCGCTTTTACAAGCAGTGGGTCAAATAATTGACTCATTGCCAACATATGGCACTTGCCGTGATATTCATGCAGTGAAATCTTATCAGACGCTGATGCTGGCTATGAAGCGATGAACCTCAGACGTTCGATAAACACACACACACATTCCTGCTGAGAAAGGCATTCCCATTATCAAACCCGAATGCCGCCTCCCGAAAACGAATCGCGTGGAATACACGGAATGGGTTTGCTTATTAAAATTCCACACGAGCCTTCCGCAATTTTCATTTTGCGGCGGCAGGTGTAACAAGAACCCGCAACGTTTGCCTTGAGCAGTGCCCCGTGGTTACTCCCCACCCCTTGGACTCACGCAAAGCGTGGCGTGTGCACGCACGTCGTCGTTGTTGATGTTCGGACGCGCGCACGTACCTCTGGCTCCCGTAGCCTAGGGCCCCGAGATCGTTTCGGTATCGGCCGTCGCATGCGGCGCAAACTCTGCATCCGAGACGCCTCTCCGACTGGCCGCCCGCTTCCCGACACCGACGGACGCCAGTAGCAGTCGGCAATCCGGCCCCGGGCGCGGAGTCATCGAGTATTCTTTGGACGGCTTCACCACGGGCTCGCGGCTAGCTTGCACCGCTTTTCTTGCTCACCCCCTCGCTCGCTCGCTCAGCCGTGAGACTAATGTACGAATTAACGCAGCCCGGAGACCGGCTGTGCAACGGCCATGAATGGCACCCGGCGCTCAGGAATCCCGCAAGAGGGCAAGTCGTTCTCTTTTGGCCACCGTGCAATGTCTTGACGCTCTGGGCCTCGTATCGCGGTGTGGAGAATGTTATATCTCTCTGTCTCTCTCTCTCTGTCTTATATCACCAATTGGGAAGCGGTGGAGGCGGGTTTATATTCTTTTTTTCTTTTTGCTCACACGCGTATATATAGAGAAATCTGTTTTGTTAATCGCGAAGCTACCGGCCGGTTTTCTTAACGGGAATTAGCGCGCTCGATTTTGCAGGCAGCGGTGCCTGCGCACGCGCGTGCTCGCACGCAATGGAGCCCGAGCCAGCCCTGTCACGCGCATAGCTCTGCCACCACCGCCGCTGCTGCTGCTGCTCACAACCCCCCCCCAGCCCCCTTTTGCTGCAAGGTTTTTTTTTTTCACGCCGCATGCATTCTAACCCGAGTCGCTTTCAGCATCGCGAGCCGGGGGTGAAGGACGGAATAGGCGAATAAATAAATAAACAAACAAATCCGCCGGCCGCTAGGGCAAATCCACCGCCCCGGCTATCTGAACGAACGAACGGGCGGACGAATGAGCTCTCCCTTCAGCACCGCCAAACACCATGCGCCCGCCCGCCCGTCCGAGAAATACAACGAGCAGAAATCTTCAACGGTTGTTAAATTTTCATTGCGAGATAATGCGACGGACAAAGACCGGTTTCCGAGACGAAGCACAGCGGAGCGGAGGGTGAGAGGGGGGAAAAAAAATCAAAAGGCGGAGTGGAGGAGAGAGAGGAGGGGAGGGGGGGGAGAGAGACACAAGAGGGTTGGAGGGATTGGGATTGTGGGGGAAGAGGTAGCCATGGAAACGAGCATCAGCAGATTCAGGCGACAGTTGCTTACAGCTGCCCATTGCCTGGGAAAGAGGATCTGGTTAAACATTCTCTCTTCCCCATTGAAACAAAACATTTTTTTTTCCTCAATCGCTCTTCTCATTTAGACGTTTTTTTTCTCTGCTTCTGAAAAAACCCCGTGGGTTGTTCCACCGACTGGGCTCACGGACCGCTTGCGTCCGTACCCAGGCACACGCGCGTGCCATGTCAGTGCCTGTGCATATCGCCTCGTGCCAAATCATCTACGGAACGACGCAACCCACCCACGTGTACACAGACGCCTGCAGCGCCCTAGAGGGCATTCTGAGCGAACGTGGACGTTATACGGTACAGCGATAGTGCACGCATATGCTCGAATACAAACGCATGCATTTTGTGTAGAATACGCATCGCACACACACACACACGTGTGTGTGCACACATACATACAACGCGTGTGTAAAGATCATCTACCATTGAGGACATAACGGCTGTCTGGAGATGCCTCGTCAGCGAGCACCTACTCAGGGTGGCACAGGCCTGTACGCAGATAGTGTGGACAGCAACACACACACCCAGCCGCCTTTGTCTCCCCACCGCTGGTGTTTGCCAACGGCGCATCAAGTACTCACGTTCGGCGAGTCTACCTCAGCTCATTCGAGGCTCTCAGACACCACGTGCATTTCCAAAATGTTACAAATATACACGCACCAAACGTACGTACTGCACGGGCTGTACAATGCACGCGCACTCTGGTTTAACTTTAGAATTAACACGCACGTACAAATCGCGTGCAATGAACGCGCAATATCGCCCAACAGGAACCGCAATGCATCAAGGTTGCGTCGCGTTTGGAAAAGGCTTCAGGCTTTTGGAGTCTAACCGGAGGATGAGGAGCAGAGGAAGCAGTGGGTCAATGAGGCAGCCGCCTTTGATGGGGGGGGGGGATGGGTGCGTGTGGAGTCAGGGTCATTGAGGTCATTTGCTATAAGGTCAGCCGCCAAAGCCTACATGGAAACAATTATAATTTCGCATTGCTTGATCGTAGTGCAATTTATTACGTTGCAAATATCTACACTTATCGATGATGCTCACGGTGACGATGATGTTGGTGTCGATGATGATGACGATGATGATCATTGCGGTAATAATTTAACCATTGGCGCAAAATGAGTGCTTGATTAAATTCACAGCCGGAGACGCCGCGGGGTCGATGCCTCACCACCGTCATCATCAGCCAAGCTCAATCCACTGCTGGATAAAGGTCTGCCCAAGCCACCGCCACCTCATATCACCCGCCGATATTCCCAGCCACTCACGAACCAGAGATGTGCATGTCGATGACAAACCAGCTGACCCTGCCCAACCCAAATCCCACACAAAACAAGTGCCCGGCAAAATTAAAAGCGGGCACATATCAGGAGAGCGCCAAAAAGGGGGGGGGGGGGGGAAATGCATACGCCTGCTGGCTGGCATAGTTGGCATTTCACAGTCGTAATCGCCGCTCGCTTCCCCCTCCCAGCAACGCTAGGATCACGTTCGCTCTCGCTCGCAAGCAGCCAGCATGACCATTATGCAAATTGTAAAGCGTGGAATTCCACGTGTTTGGCTGAATGTGCAATTTTTTTGCCCATCCTCCAAGCGACCCCCCCCCCCTACCGCCCCCAACCCCCCCACCCACCCAAACACACAATGAATGCAGTGGACGATGTGTCGCCCGTGTCAATACTCTAGCACTTCCAGCAGCAGGGTGATGGTTGGAGGATTCGGAATTTTTCTGAGTGTTGTGCATCCTGTGTGTGGTTTTCTCTTAACACGTTCGGTGGGCAGGAACATACACAGACACGAACGAGAGATACAGATAATCCAAGTAGCCTTCAACAGACTTTTTGGGGCAAGTGCCGTTTGTGTGCACGTATTAAGGCCGGAACGGTACACGAGGGGGTGGGTGGCAAGCACCTTGGCCTTTGTCTCCCCAGTGCTGATGCTTATACACCACACCAGGTACTCAGTTAGGGCTGAGTCGTCCTAGGGGAGGCCCAGGACCGATTCAGAAATTTGTCACTGAAGTTGGCTGTGAGCGGGAATCGAACTTAGGTCTCTGGGTCTGTAGCGCAGTGCACAAATTACTCAGCAATGCAAATACACAACATCACTGCCTAAAACCAGACACTGCTAACATTGAATAAGAAAACAATGCGTCAAATCTGCTATCTTCATATTTTTTATCGGCTGCTTATTTTGTTGTCCCCAATTATAATACAATTGTGTGTATCGGCATCATGTCGCGATATCAGGAAATGTCTCTTTGGAACTCTGTAGCGAGCAGTGCACTACTCAGTGTTAGAAAACATCCCCACTTGCGACACCCCATGTACATGCCCTACAAAGAGCGTTCGTTCATCGCATGTCAATCACAGTAATATTTTCAAACTATTAACATCAGATTTTTTCCCCGTCCAAATTTAAGCGAAAAGCCGAAGATAATATGATCTGTTAAAATGCAATAATTGGTGACTGACACAGAACTCATCAACTCGCCACACTTGAGAAGCCAATTTAAGCAAGGCAGGCAGTACATTATGACCTGAATACGTGAATCAGTGGGTCATAATGTACTGTAATGCTTAAGGGGGCGTACGATGTGTTAAAACTTTTACCAGCAAGACACTGGAAATGTTGACCCAAAGGACAAAATCTGGTGCAATCTGTAAATATTAATCTTTGTGTGGGAATAACTTACGGTCATAACGTCAACTCTTGAGGTAGTGGACCGCAAGTGTCTGTGGGTCCCAACAAATTACATTTTTATTATTCCTATTTTGTTTTATTTGGTAAGGCCCACTGAACTATACAGCTTTTTTTTTCAGAAGCGGACTGGCCACAAATGAAAGCTCAACAAAGTGGCTTATCACGTAGAAAATTTCTAGCAGCCAAACACTCTAAACGCACGTTTCTAAATGTACAGCGAAAAACCCCGGAGGACCGGAGAAAAAATACACGGGAAGAGAGACATGCAAACTCCAAATATACAGGCGTCAGGGTCTCGGGATCAAACCATCAACCTCGTGCATACCAGGCGAGGGAGTTAACATCTCACCACTGCTGTGCCTGGTTGGAAATTGACCGTCTCCACACATGCTCATAAACACTTGCAGATATTGCAATTAAATAACAACCCACATCCCTTTGAGATCCCACAGGATTGTTTTTTTTATATCTTTAGAATTTTATTGAATTCCCCGCAGGATCCCATAGTGTCGAGTGCATGTTAGTGGTGTTCTTTTTGGATATCATCCAGAAGGATGAATTATCACAATAAACGCTGTACGCCAACAGGGTTTGAATCTGCACGCGATGAATGTTCCATCTGTAGACACTGAGTGTCAAGAGGAACTTTTTAAAATATGTTAGCGAACTAATTTCATTTTAAAAATAAAATTATCAAACGTCAAAGCAAAGCTACATGATGGGAAGTGCCATACTTCCCACGATGAAATTAGTTTTACACAAAATAAGTGAAAATGTTTATAGTTGTTTCGTATAAATATTTATTTTCATCATTATCATCAGCCATGGTGAATCCACTGCTGGATGACGGCCTTCCGATGCCGCTGTCACCTGTCACGATCCTACAATGTAATGATCCGGACAACTTTGTTCTGTCACGGTGAGACATTGTCCACTCACTCGACACAACCAGCAGCCACGACCGCAAACTCCCAAAGCGTTATTCGGGATTTCACGACCGCGTCCGTACACCGAAGCCTTCATTCGTCGAGGTGGCAGACAACGGGCCCACGCACATTCATTCGCGCGTTTGTAAAATGTTCATCACAGAACACCGATTGAACCGTCTGCCGTCATGCAAGCGATAAAGTGCAACCCGTCAGCCTCGCCGGCGAAAACAAAAAACGAAGTCCGACAAAGGGGTGCGTGAAGCGGTGGAGTGAGTGAGTGAGTGTACAATCGAGATCCAAACGATTTGGATGCATAATTTAGACCGACGGCAGGCTCACAATTGTGTTTGTACGCAAATAGGGCTTTGGGGGTCTACGGAGGATGGGCGGGCGTGGAGGAAAAGGGGGGTGGGGGGGGGTGTTGGGCAAGCACAAAAGGATGCTAGAGGCAACTGAGAAAGTCAGCTGGCACGCGGTAGTGGCGGCGGCAGCAGCGGCACAAGCGGCGGCTCCCAACAAATCAAAAAAACGTTGTTTTTCTGTTTTCATCGCAACTCAGAAACAGCAAGCCCGATTTCGGCACGAAAGGAGCTTAAGAAGGGGGTGGGGCGGGGGGGGGGAATGGGCTCACTGTCCTACCCAAGTGGGGACCACCTGCAGGGGTATGAAGATGTTATATGGGGAAGGGGTAAGGGGTAATGTAACTAACATGCTGGGGGAAGAAAAGGGACGGGGGGACGGAGCAGGGGGGAAAACCAGTGGGGGGTAAACTAACTACTGTATTTTTAACGACTTCAACTATTTTAATTTCAGCACGTAAGGCCCACTGAGCTATGTAGCTCCTTTTCAAAAGCGACCTGGCCACAAATGTTGGCCTAATGAAGTGGCTTATCACGCGGAAATGGAGAGTAGCCAAATACTCTAAACGCACGTTGATTATAATCAATGTGGAGGTGAACAAACTGGAGGGCCCGAAGAGAGAAAATTCAGGCGACCACGGAGTGAGAGGGAGAGAGAGACGCAAACTCCAAATACACAGAAGGCGTCAGGGTCGGGATCGAACTCACGACCTCCTGCACACCAGGCGAGGCATTTAACATCTCGTCAACCACGGCGCCCTCCGCTGAGCCACCGCTGGCTACGAAAAGCCACACGTTGGGGTTCAAACGGCCACCAATGGTGGAGGTGGTGGCCAGGTCACACGCTTGCCTGCCGCGCCGATGGCACCGAACCAACCGCCTGTGTCTCGCCGCCATCGCCAAACGGATGTCCACCTTTTCCCTCCAGGAAGCCAAACCCAAAGCGTATTTCTCCGGCAGCCAAGATCCATCGTAGCCGCGCTGTAAGCCGCGATGCATTTCGACGCAATACCGGCGTCGGGCCTCGCCACGTAAGCGATTCCTGCCGCCCAAACGCAACTGCCGATCGCCGGGCCGTCCGGGTCAAACGCGGGCGGGTGGCCAACCCGAGTGCCACCCCCCTGATCAGGGTCGGTAATGTGGTTGGAGGTCGCCTCTCCTCTTCTGCTGCCCTCATTTTCTCGAACTCCCTTCCCTCGACTTCACACAGTGCACACCGACGTCGTGTCAGTTGCTCTTCAAACGCCACGCGAAAGCGAGACAGAGAGAGAGGATGTGAAGTGGAACGTATCTGGCTGACTGACGTGACTCTATGTCAGAGGTTCGTGACTTCCAATGGCGATCAAGGCGCCACTCGGCCCTTCTACCATCATCCCGACAGAGGCCACATCATGAGCAACGCTTTGTGGTAAAGCTGACAGTCGTTGTGCTGCTGGAGAGACTGGCCTCCGCCAAATGAACGTGGAATTTCCACCACTGGCTCAGGACCGTCAAGACATATGAACAGTGCCCCAAATCTTGTTTTTAAAAATATTTTTTTAATCGTCATTTAAGAACCCAAAATACATCCATAATACAGGTTTTTTGGGGGGGAGGGGGGGGGGGTTAGATTGCGTGAATATTTAAATGTGTCATTAAATACAGTTGTGAATTTAGACAAGGAGGGACAAAATATCGGACAGCGCGTGTTCCAAGCTCGGCGTAATGCACCCTCCAAAAAACGATTGAGGGCGTCCGGGCTAGCTGTCCTTCCACGATAGGGGTGACGATCGGGAGCAGTGCATATAAGGGGGGGGGGCGGCGGGGTGGGGTGGAAGGAACAATTTAACCAAAGTAAAATGTCCGAGTTTGTAATTAGTTTTTTCTCCCAGCAGCAACGGTTACCTTGCGTTAACGAAGGTGGTGCCGTATTCAGAGTCCATCCCTCGTCCCCGAGCGGCGAGACATTTTGACTTGACAGTTGCCTACGTTCGCACGGTACTACTGACGTACTCTAATTCCTCCTCCCTCTCCTCCCAACCCGCTCATCGCGACTCTCCCGAACTCAGGAAGGCCGCAACGAGTCTCAAGACTCTCCCGCAGGAAGATCCTGCTTTGGGGAGGTGAGGATTTCCGCGCTCGGGAGGAAACCGCAAGCATCCGGAGAAAACGCGCCCGGCGCGAGGGGGGCACCACGCAGCGCGGTGCGTTGGAAAAGCGCCGATTCTGCAGCAGCGAGAGGGAGGCTGCCAATTTGCCTGATTATCAGCGGCGAGCAGGCTCGCGCGTACGGCCCATACGGCGGCGGCGCACACGCGCACCTCCGATTAGCCACGCGCCCGCGATTAGAACGGTTGGCTACGTGCGGTGCGAAAATAAGTTCAACGTACGTGCACGCAATCATCTGAAGGTCGGCAGCCTGACATCGCACTGGGCGGTCATTGCTTTCTATCCGGGCATAGGAAGCATGCTGACATGACAAAAGTCCCCCGTGTAGCCTTTAACAGACTGTTGGATGCAAGTGCTGTTAGCGAGCACCTATGAAGGACGGCACGGCAACACGAGGGGCTGGGCAGCCAGCACAACGCCCGGCCGCCTTTGTCTCCCCGGTGGTGATGTTTACACGTCGCAACAGGTATTCATTTGAGGCTAAGTTGACCTAGGGGAGGCCCAAGACCGGTTCAGATTATAGTCACTGATGTTGGTGACCGTGAGCAGAAATCGAACTCGGGTAGCCGGGTTCATGGTGCAGTACGCGACCGTTCCCCACCATCAGATACACACAATGACACATTAACGTACAGCCTTAACATACAGGCTTTTGCCAATCCACTGCTGTATGAAAACCTCCCCACACAATGTAAGCTTGTGGGTGTTTTTATTTCCATACTTGACCACAAAGACGATGACCACAAAGGTGAGTTTGGATTGGTACAAGATCGTTGGGGGGGGAGGAGTGTGAGGGTGGATGGGATGAAGTGTGCACCCAGACTGATTGCAGCTGGTATGCATTGATGGCTGAGTAGACCTAGGAGAGACCACAGCCAGCTTCAGATATCACCTACCACGAATGTTAACGACGGCTGGGAATAGAATCTGGGTCAATTGATTCCGAGTGCAATGTGCCACAAAGACAAAGATCCCTCGTATAGCCTTAACAGACTGTAGGGGCAAGTGCTGTTAGCGAGCACCTATGAAGGCCGGAACGGTACACGAGGGGGTGGGTGGCCAGCACCACGCCCGACCGCCTTTGTCTCCCCAGTGGCGATGTTTACACACCGCACCAGGTACTAATTTGAGGCTGAGTCGACCTAGGGGAGGCCCAGGACCGGTTCAGATAATCGTCACTGGTGTTTGCCATGAGCGGGAATCGAACCCGGGTCGCCAAGTTCGTAGTGCAGCGCGCTAACCGCTACACCACCGCTCCCCAATGTGCCACACACACTGTGCCACCACCGCTCCTCACTGCCACATGCGCCGGTCGTCAATGAGCTTGCACAAGCGAACACAACCGCACGCGATGCACGCCCGTGCCGAGACTCCGTTGTTCAGTGGCCTTCCCTGTAAAGCGGTGTTTCTTCACTCATTTTCAGAGGGGGGGGGGGCGGTGGATACTTTAGCTGATAATTACATCAGTGTGAGTGCCGCCAAACATTTTAAACCATTCGGGGTTTGACAGCAGCACGATGATGATGATGGGGGTTGTTTTCGCATGTTCTGTATTGTCCGGGGGGGGGGGGGGGGCACGTCAGGGGCCACACAGAAGGCCACCAGGGGGGCCCCCAGTGGCTTTCGGGGCCTTGAAATGAAAAGTACCGCGTCACCGTGGCTTGCACTGCCAGCACGCCGACAACCGTGAAGCTCCTGCAGAAATTTGGCTTCGTTCGTCCCAAAGTTCTCCTGCACCATTCCCACTCGTCGGTCACGAGCAGCCGCGCAACGCCCCCAACCCCCCCCCCCCCCCACCGTCGCCTTACATGGCAGCAAGCAGTGAACCCCACACCTGCTTACAGGCTGAACATATGTTGCCACTGCAATCGTTAACAACAACAACAACCACACGTTGTGGTACGAGCGAATAAAATGTATAAGCTAATTCGGTTCCCGCCGTGAAAAAGGTACATTCTCGACGTTCATGCACGGCGTGGTGTTTGATGTAGTGACGTAGGTCAAAGGTGCAGCCCTGCAACTGCTCGCTCGCACCACTGTGGGCAGAAAGGCCTCCGCTAGAGGGAGCTCGAGAGGATATTTTTCCCCGACTCATCCACTCTGGTCAGACATGGTGGAAGACGTTGGGAGTGCCCACACTTTTTCCCAGCCACACACTGCTGGGTGGACAGTGTTGGAGGAGAAATTAAGAAACTTGCCAAATTGTTTGTAACTAGCCCTCAATGGAAGAGGAGGTAACACAACGTTGATTTAGCAGTGCTCACTAATAATTTCCCAGGGCAGTTGAAGATAACCTTATTATCATTATTATTCAGAAAATCACATTGGCTTGTGTTGCAATTTCGAGGCAATTCAAGTTAATTCAACTCACACATGAATAAAAAAAAACACAATTTTCTACGATAAGTTGTGCAGTTGATCTGTACTGTAATCACAAAAAACAATTTTTGCAGAATTACTCGGGTCCATTGTGAATCTGTAGGGCCTTGAGGCGGTCACAAAACGATGGTGCACAAGTGACAAGATGATGTTACCGGCATCGAGTTCAAAAGTGAAATGCCCTGAGCACAAAATCTCGTTATCCACGATATCAGTGGCTGCTTGCTTTTTGAACGCAGTGAACTGCCCAAGCATTTTCTTCTTCTTTTCTCGAGCAGCATCAGAAACGATTTCGTAATTGCGAAGATTGATGTTACAGTTCTTTTTTTTGCGTGTGAAAAATGTCTCAGACTGATGGGTACACTTTGCGCTGACGCATAGCGTGTAAACATTGCCGACATTGTTCAGAAATTCCCGAAACACAATATTAGCCGTACGTGTGAAATGTTGCAAATAATAAAAAAAAACCTACCGTCCTTTCTTCTCTTCGCTCGCACAAAACCACTACAGTCTTGACTGCCGTATAAAAAACAAACGAGAATAACAATTCAGCGCGCGGGAAAAAAGATGCCCAAATCCGAAAACCAACAGCACAAACACTTAACCTACGCAGCGCCACAATTGGCCGCATTCTCTCCGCTCTGTCAGTTGTCGCTAGACAGCAGCAGCAGCAGTCGGGTGCGGCGGGTGTACGATGTCGCTCTGATTCGCGACGACAGCCGCGTGTGAGAAACCCAGCGGCTCTTGACTCTGCCGAGCCTCCGGACACCCAGAATAGCAGGTAACAGGATAGGCCCCTTCCACTGGGAGGCTGTGGCGGATCTGCAGCTGTAAACAGCCCAGGTCCCCGTCTCTCCCGTGGGTGTTAACGCTTGCTAATGTACGTACGTATGTTGAACTTCTTTCGCACCGTACATAGACAACCGTGCTAATCGGAAGGTGCGGGGGAAGGACAACAAACTAAACACAACAAGTAGTTCTAAATAAATTGATTTTCAATATAGATTTAAAAGTGCATAGCTCCAAGTGGCTTCCTAACATCTAAAGGAAGAACGTTCCAGACGGTCACAGAAGCGCGTCTGAAAGCAGGCGATGCAGTGACCGTCTTTGTTCGATGGCCAGCCAAAATGTGCTCTGGCTGGACGCTTGCCACCCACGGTGAACTTCACCCTCGGCCGATGATAGGGTTCTTTATAAAATGCACAATTTCGTGCCGCTATTCCCCAGATTTCAAATGTACCGTCGGTGTAATTTTACGGGACAAAAGTGGCAATTTGGAAGGCGTGCAGAGCCATAGTGGCGCTTCGGCACCCTGCGTGGTAGCGAACGGTCCGCGGGAGGAAGACGACACAGAACTGAGTTTCTTTAATCATTTCAAGTGACGTCATTAGTGTGCACAACAGGGGTCGATGTGCTTTCACCCGCACGCCATTCAACGCAGAGCTGTTCGTCAGATGAGAGTCAAACAGATATTGGTATTTTCTCCGAGAGCTGGAATTTAGATAAATTAAGTGGGGAAAATATATATTAACGTCATTTTGTTTTGTGTCTTCATTGGTGACCGGGCATGAACTCACTACACGTGAGAATCGAGCCTAGAATCCAGCCCAAATTCGCACCCAGGATCTGAGCAGTTCATTGTCTGACATCTGAGCAACACGGTGACCTCAAATCGGGATTTATATTAAATTTGTCAAACATTGCAACACCAAGGCAAGGTCCAGAGTCTCCTGGCTGAAATGGTCCACAGAGCACTGATCCTCTTAATTGGTCACCCTGGGCCAGTGGTGGAAATTCCACATTCCCCATGGTAGGGCCCAGTCTCTCCATGGGATGGCCACACTTTACTTCACCCAGAGAGGGACGATTGACTGAGTTGATGCCCTCTCGATATATTTGCATGTGTGGACGTTTGTGACTCGAGTGCTCTCACCAGAACACGTGGCAATTATGGGGAGAAATCCAATAAAGCAAAGGCAGTGCATGCAAACAGAGTCGATCACAGATTGTAATTCAGCACCCTTGTGGAGGGTTAGTAAATTGCATAGATTTAACGTGACTGAACCCCCCCCCCCCCCCACTGAGCTATGAAATGGCTTCTAGATGACAAAATAGCAAATTGGTACTGACAAATATGTATTACCTCCTCATATGGCCAGGACTCTTCCATCTCCTCTCTCGTGCAACAAAAAGCACTCGCTGAGGAAGTGAAATGGTCATCCCAAAGCACCCAAGCAGTACATTCCTTTAAAAAGCCTTGAGACTCAGCGAGGCTCTCCTGGTTAGAACATTAATTACCGTTTCTATTGCATGGGGAATTCTTTAAAAAAAACATGACTTATTTGATGTAGTTACTGATATTCATATTTTTTTTTTTCCATAATATTTTGAGGTTGAAACTGACAAATGCTTTCCATGTGGATTTTAACGTCCACTCTTAGAGGAGACGGCTGGGTTTAGCAGCGACTGAGCCACTACTGGAATCACACAGCACGTCTGCGCAAGCCGGCGAGATGCATCAACTGCAAAGCTGCACAGCCTCCTTAAACTAACAGCACTGCAGTGCGTTGCCATACTGAAATGATTGCCATGCACAACGCCCTGCGGCGACACTCACTGCAGCTCCCTCTTGTGCGTGCACACGTGTACGCTGAGCCTCTCCCGCACCTGCCTCAAGACACAGACCAAGGCGAGGTCACGTGACAGCGCAAGGTCAGGGGTCGAGAATTCCACGGACGAGTTGGGAGCAGCTGCGTCACCGAGCACTCGGCTGGGCGGCGGAAAAAACCCTCCAGCTCAATAGCTGTGAAACTAAACATTTTAGATTATTATTGTTTACTACCAGGCAAGGCCCATTGAGCCATATAACTATTTTTTCAGAAGCTCCATCTCCTCGCTTGACGTCCTCTCGGAAGCGCTCACTGCTTGGCTGCCGCTCCGCGACTACTCTTTTGGCCACCGTCCATCATTTCTTCTCGCACCGTGTCCCCTGCCCAAGCCCACCGACTTCTCTGAATATTTTTATCGATGCGATTCACCTGCGTGTTTCTCAATGCTCAATAAGGAAACTGCTTCCCCTTTTTTAAATAATCATTCGCGTTATCGTGGTGATGCCGCCTGTTTATGAATCGGGGTAACGATGTGTAATTTTGATAATTGTTTTTTTTTACCTTTTTATCTGGCAACAAAACTGACACCTTTTTTTACAAGGAGTCATGTTTGCATTGACCACAATGCAAACAGAGCTCGGGTTAAGCATTTACACCATTGGAACCTTCTTTGCCCGTAGCAAAATATGATAAGGGTAAAAAAAACAAGTATCATATTTTACTACTGGCAAAGGAGGTTCCAATGGTGTAAATGCTTACCCCGAGCTCTCATACTCTGATGGTGAATTGTCTTTGAGTTGTGCGCCTTTTGGCGTCATATGGTCCAACACCATGTGAGACTAGGCTCTAAGAAAGGCTGTCTCGGGTGTGGACCAATCAATTTCAAGGACAGTGCATACATTATCAGAGTTGTGTTTTTTGTTTGCATTCCGACCGCAGGTATTGTGGTCAATGCAAACATGACTCCTTGTAAAAAAAGGGTGTCAGTTTTGTTGCCAGATAAAAGGGTAAAAAAAACAATCATCATATTTTGCTACTGGCAAAGGAGGTTCCAATGGTGATGTGTAATTTGATTAACAGATTATTGGTAGGTCATGACAATTACATGTAAAAAAATAACTTTTTTTTAAAGCAATGTAAAATTTGAATGCTAAACTAATGAGCATGAACAACATAAAGTTATTTTTTAAATCGACGGTCAATAATTAGCGACTCTCCCGTGCATTTTCAATCACCGTGATACCGGTCCACAATCGAGTAAGACCGATTGCCTGTGGACAACTCTGCTGTCGTCTTAGGCCCTCTAGTGGAGAAATTAAGATCACTCGCGAGGCAGCGGTCAGAACCACACGTGTCCCTCTCCTCTTGGCTGGGTTCCTTCATTTACAAACAGATCAACTTTTGACATCCAAAATCGTGGGGGGGTGGGGGGGGGGAGAGGACACGGCTCTCAACATTAAACAAAATTTAAACTGATGTTTAACGCCACAGGGAATGAGAAATGCCCGCCGTGCTTTCCGCACGGCACGAGCTCTCATCCGCTGTTTCTACGAGGAAAGTCTGCGGATGCCCATCGCTTCCATGCCACCTGCGGTAATTATTGTGCCAATTTGTTTATTTTTAATGCTCAGAATGTAGAAGGGGGGCCTGAGTCCTTAGTCCTTAGCAGGGCGACTTAACTCCACCCTCCTGCTCCCAGCCACAAATAGTTTTGAATGATTTCCGTGTTCCAAATGTGTGAGGAGTTGAGATTACAAAAGAAAATGTTTAAAATTTTCCCTTGGGCACGAGCGTTTGTAAGCAAGCAGTGACTTCTCGAACATACCGCTGAGTCCCGGCAAGTATGACCCCGGCAAACAGTTTCATTTTTGTCTTTCTGCCGCCTAAGGTGTAACGTTTTGCGGTCTCGGCCGTGTCGAGCCGGCGAGCGTCAATCGTTACCAAGCGACGTGCAGAATGTGCTGAAGATGGGGTCAGCGTCATCTCGACGGGCAATGTGTCCTCGGATTCCTGCTATGCCTCCGCTGGCGGGGGTCACGCTTCTGCATATGTGTTATCAACAGAGACTCGGTCGACAGAACTAAAAATACTAACTGTCATCATGGCACCTGATATTATCAGACTGTTAGCAGATTTAGAAAGGTAATACATGTTGCAATGTATTTGAAGACTGTTGTAAAACAAGTTTGTGTACATTTTTTGCAGAAAACCGACAATTTACCCATAATACTAAACTCAACTATGTTTTTTTTTATTTTACCAGGTAAGGCCCACTGAGCTATATCTAGCTATTTTCCAGAAGCGACCTTGCCACAAATGATAGCTCAACGAAGCGGCTCATCGCGTGGAAGTTCACAGCAGCAGCCTAATACTCCCAATGCATGATGCTTCTAAACGCGAAGGGAAAAACCGGAGGACGTGGAGAAAAATTCACCCAACCACGGGGAGAGAAAACATGCAAACTTCAAATATACAGTAGGCGTCAGGGTCGGGATCGAACCCACGACCTCCTGTACACCAGGCGAGGCCGTTAACATCTCGCCACCGATGCTGGTTTTCCCAAGATCGCCCTCCTTTTTGAGACACTGCATAGCTGTCCTGAGAAATCTGAAATTCTTCCCGAGGAAGTAGAAGTCCCAGTTTCTTTGTCACATGCCCAATAACACACGGCCCATGCCAGTGATATATTCTTCTTCCCACGGACATTGCCCCGGTTTTGCTTTATATCCCCAAAGTCAGAACCCCCCCCCTACAACAACACCACTGTACATTGCGTCTTCAACAGGAAATAAGCAGTGCCACTTTATACAGAGTACAATCTCAGACATCATTGTGATCTCCGTGACCGAGCAAACACGGGCAAACTGGATTGTGTCTTCCATCTGGACGTTTTTCTCGTGACTCTAGTTCATAAACTCGCAATATATAAATATTTTTTTTACATGTCGTGCCTTTTTAAAATTCCCACAAAAGCCTGGAAGTATAAACGACATTTAATATATTTCGTGCCACCTCGTAAATCCGGCCAGGTGGATCTCAGCGCTTGAGCAAGCGGCTCGCAATTTGAAGGCTTGCGAGGTTCAAATCGTGTTTTTTGGGGGGTGTTGACCCCCACACCACCCTCTCCGCCACCCGGGGTCAGTAAAATGAGAACCACTTTGTATGTGACGTCAAGGGTAGTTGTTCAGCTGGATAGACTTGGCTGCCACCATAGGAATGTGAAACCTCTGTGTGTGCCCCATTCTCATGAGTGCCACCCCATATTCTTGTTTTTAGCAGTTACCACTGCGATATTTGATGAAGGTTGATTTTTCTTATATATACATTACACGTGGTATCGATATTCTATAATCGTTTTGAATATCCCTCATCTGAAACCGTAACGTAGGTGCACATATGTGATCATACACCTGAATAAAGTATCATACGCGATATTCCAAAAGTGAAGAATATGATCCAGAAAGAAAGCATTGCTCACATGCTTGTGAGATATGAGAAGTAATATTTAACAATCCAAAGGAATTTCCCAATCTCATGCGCCTCCATACCATGTGCGTGCTGTTACAAAAATCCCGTGATGTTTTACTTTGTAAAAATATTCTTTCCTACTTCAAGTATGGGACGAAACTTCGCTCAAATTTTTCATGAGTCGGTATTTTAAAAGCCTCAATTATATAAAAAAAAGCGTGTAAAAAAATCCACATTGCAGATGGCTTTTTTTTTGGGGAAGCTTTTGCTATCGGGCCCTGTCGGCTCCTCTGTTTGAAGGTCCCGCACACAGTACAGTAACACAGCTGGTCGTGAACAGAGCCAAGCATGCTCTCTGCGTTCACGAGTTCCCGAAACCCAAACACACCGAGGGGAAAATGCCGTTCCGTTCACCGCAGTGTGTCCGCACGCCCGCGTGTTTCCACGTGCGGGCGCGTGTAACTCCGTTCGCATGCTCGTCTCAGCGAGAACACATGCGGCAGATTCGATTGCCAAACGCGCTTGGCGCTTTCACGCAGACACGTGCGGGGCGACTGGTGCGGCACGTAAATTTGGCGTAATTTCACGCGCGCGCTTTGCCGTTCAAACGACAAGAGAGCGCGGAGAAACTGTGTTTCACATGAGTATTTGTTTACACGAGCGTTGAGAGGGGTGGGGTTGAGGGGGTGCACACGGACTGCGCTGTGAACCCTGCGGCCTACATTCGATTCCCATCCACGGCCAACATCCCTGGCCGAGCGGTATCTGAATCAGTCCGGAGTCTCCCTTCGTCGGATGCGCCAGATCTCCAGGGATCTCCAGGGATCTCCAGATGCTGATGGTTCGCCAATCTGGGTGTCCATGTTGATGGCCGTACTCAACCAGTTTAACACAGTAGGCCTTCGCGACCAATGTCATCCACAATACAGCTGTTTTTGGGGTGATATCGCGTAAATGTATAAATGTGTCGTTAAACCCGCCACCACCCGACACAGCCAATTAATAAGGTTTGTCACGTAAACAGAACGTGCCAATTCGTTACTAGTACAGCACCCACCGGTGTGTTGGAGAGCAGAGCCACAACATTTACAATCTAGGTACAACGTTTCGCCAGTAAGTACGACTAGCTTCATCAGACGACAGCCAGATTATTATTTAGCCGTCCACTCGTTGAGTACGATTGTAATTACATTCATACAGCGCTTTTCATCAAGGATCTCAAAGCGCCGTACAGGACACAGCAGCAGCAGACATTCAGCATAAAAAGAATATTATAAATACATTTAAAAAAGCATTCACTAAATGAATTAAAAGTTTAATAAGCGCAAGCGTATTTAATAGGTTTTAAGGCGCATTTTAAAAACGTCCACAGACTCAGAGATCTCTGATGTCTCGTGGAATAGCGGTCCATAGATGCGTGCGGCAATTGACTGACGTTTCGGGCAATGACTCTTCCTTAGGACAAAAGAAGGGGCGGACACATTGTGGTCGGCATATTGCACTTTGCACTCTGGCGCCTTGTAAAGACCGGGAAATTCTAACAAGACTGACACAGATTTCTTGAATGAGCACGTGAACTGTGTACCGCACAGGCGTTCACAGTGGTGCTTGCGCAGCCCTCCGATGCATTGACATTGAACCTACTTGCTGTATTGCCTTTCATAGCCCGTATGTCTGTCACGCGAGTGGAGCTTATTGCACGTGACCTTTCTGTGATCCGCTAACCCCGCTCCATACAAGTCCCGCTAAGCTCAGCAATTCTGTGCTCAATACAAGCGTGGCGCTGGACTCGACTGCGCTGACGGTTGCCTGGCAAATGGTGACGACGGCGATGATGATGGTGATGAATGTGGCTCATTTGAAACATCTTACCCACTGATGTGTGTCCAGCTACATCAGGATCCTTTCTAGCTTTTGAGAAGCACTTGTAATCGCCAGGCAGTCCAATTGTCTCTGCCAGATGTGCAGTCACAGATATATTTATAATGGCGCAATGGAACGCCCGCTGACTGCAATGTGTCTTTGCCGTGTGTCTAACATACGTGTCTCTTTAAAACTAAGATGCCGCATCTATTTATCGATCCTGAAAAGTTTGACGCTCACGATTGTACGTGTGACCATTTGCAGCTAATAACGTTCCCCACACTTTAAAAAAGAAAAACTCTATTGTGGAATTCATACTCTTGGGTCTTTAGGTCAAGTATTTTAACACCAGGATTTGCGGTATCAACCTCACAACTGCAGCAGTGTGAGTAGTTCAATAGAGCGCTGACTTGTCAGACATATTGAGAAGATTACAATTCTATTGAGGCTGCCAGCAATTGGTTGGTCGTGGCCTTGACCAGGATGTGGAATTGGGAGTGCTCTTGCCAATATCGTCGGGCAACGCAGCAGTAGCCTGCCTGCCTGCCTGCTGATGAGACCCTAAAAGGGCGAAACGGGCTTCAGAGTTATCTGGGTGAAGCACATGCTGTTGAATGATATTGGTCCAGAACGAAAAGTGCTTATGTG
This sequence comes from Lampetra planeri, assembly GCF_965212315.1. Taxonomy (NCBI): domain Eukaryota; kingdom Metazoa; phylum Chordata; class Hyperoartia; order Petromyzontiformes; family Petromyzontidae; genus Lampetra; species Lampetra planeri. The sequence goes on along the minus strand of NC_136146.1, from coordinate 3,220,589 downwards.
TACAAAAATGTACGCGTAACATTTACAAAGCATTTCTTATCTCGACCATACCTTGCACAGTGCATTGTGTTTGTATATAAGCGTGCTCGCTAACAGCTAGCAGCACTTACCCCAACAGTTTGTTGAGGCTATACGGGGGATTTATTTACAGTTTTACGGGGGTATGGGGTTAAAAACAACAAAACGGTATTTTAATTTCACAACAAAATCTTATCGAATCTTCGGATTATTAATGACCATCCTGCTTCGGTAAGTTTGACCCAATTCATCCCTGGCTCTTCGTTTCTTTTTCTTTGCAAATGGAAAACCCCGAGGACTCGGAAAAAGCACAGATTCAGCACCTTAGAGAAGAGCAGCGTACCCATTCGCAGGAAACGTGGGCGTACCGCTCACGACCGTGTAACCGTTCCGGCTACCATAGCCGAGCAGCCGTGCAATTATGCCAGTGATGCCAAATGTCTCTCAGCCACTGTGCGTGCTTGCGCGTGTGGCCCGGGTTTGATACTCGCTCAGGGCCAACACCAGTGACGATTATCTGCACCGGTCCTGGGCCTCCCCTATGGTCAGCTCAGTCTCAAATGAGTACTTGGTGCAGTGTGTAAACATCACCATTGGGGAGACAAAGGCGGCCGGGCGCGGTGCTGGCCAGCCAACCCCTTGTGCGCCGTGTCGGCCTTCAAAGGTGCTCGCTAACAGCACTTGCCCCAACAAAGTATGTGGAGGCCATATGGGGTGTCTTTGTCTTTGTCTTGTGTGTCTGGCAGGGCGGGTATGCGGGTGGAAAAATGACAGGGCCCCACTTGCTGTTGGCCCGACGCGATGCTCCGACGTGATGGATCACAGTGACAGTGTTGTTCGCATGACGCTCCCACAATAGCCTGGCCAAATTAACATTTTTGCATCCCAGCGTGCATAATAACCCGCAGCAAGGCGATGAATTCCACGTTGGCCGCAACAGTAATTTTCTGTGCAATGCTGACAGAAGACTTCCCAGCGCCGATTTTTTTCATTTCATTTTTCCTTTTTCTCCCGCTCGCTCTTTTGTTCTCTTCAGCCAATTTCGTTCTGATTGTGCGATTGCCGCTGTCATGACAAAAAGAACTTGCCATTTGTAACGCTGTCAGGGAGCGGTGCGGCATCACCGCCCCCTCCCCCCGGTGGGAAGGAGACTTCGCAGAACTACTTCAGAGGCCAGCGATGATCAAGCTGGCGTGGCTTCACGGTCAGCACACTGGATGTCAAAACCAGGGGCCATCGCTTGGATTCGATCTCCGAAAACGCGGTAGTTGAAACGATGGGGCGAGTCTCTTAAATTCACCACCACACCACCTCTGTCAACCCACCAATGTACATTGGTATACGAGGTGACCATGTGGTGGGCTAAAGTGTGAGTACCCCTCCCCCCCTCCACCCCTTCCAAGCCATCTGGCTAGCGTCGACGAGTAGGCCTCATAACCGCGTAGAAGAGGAGGCCCTCTAAGAGCTCCCTCCGGTGCAAGCCCTTCTGCCAGCAGTGGCACGGGTGAGCACTTGCAGGTCTACACCTTTACGTGTCCCCTGAGCGCTCCGTTTCAGTCACCACGTGGCTACCCCGTGTGATGACAGCGCCTTCTCCCTCGCCCTGCGGTGTAGAGGTGAACACAAGCTCCCCGCCGTATCTGACCGTGTATGTGCGTGTATGCTGCGGGCACGCTGGCCTCCTCGCACAAGCAGAAGTGCCAAATTGACATTGTGGCTATGCCAGCGAGAGAGAGAGAGACAAAAGCCATAGCTTCTCACCCAGTATCTCAGAAGTCTTGCCTTGCCCCAGCGAAACACTGCCAATAAACAGTCGCGGAGATTTTTCCACCCACGCCTTCCGATTAAAGGGTCCACCATTAACACCAAGTCCAATTTCCCCGTAACTGCTAAGGATGTTGCGCGAATGAGACATCAAACCAGCCGGCCCCCCTCTCTCTGCGTCGATGACTGCGATGAATAATTCTGGCACGGGCGGAGATGAGAGCGGGAAGGCTAGGAACGAAATTAAAGGCAATCGCGCAGTAAAGCTCGCAAAACCATCGATCCGTGACCTCGTTAGAGGTGGCAGCCGATCTCGTTACCGGGATGTTACGATACAGAGCTTGATTAATTATGTCTTTTAATTAAACCGTTTGGTGCTCTCATGCGTGCCATTGGAATGTATCACCTACACCTGCATTTGTAGCAGATGTTAAATATGGTGTACTGTATACGATATTGTAAATTATATATTTTTGGATAATATGTATACGCTAGAGTATAGCAAGCATTTCACGTACGGATTCCCTGATGCACAATATCATGAACTTGTTTTTGCCTTGTGAGGACTCAGGGTGCTGTCTGTTATCTAGCTATGAATGTGAACGAATTGTCTCCCTCCATCAATAATCATCGGTGGGGGGGGGGGCTCTTCTCTGTTGGTGGTGCTGAAAAAGTAATGATGATGACAATGCTGCCACTGCTCTTTCTATTGGTACCGATGCTTTTTCTGCAATTGATGATGATGATAATGAATCATGATGATCAATTTGGGTCAACCTTAGCCACGATTTGTACTTGCATTCTTCACAAGATTGGGTAGCTCTGCTTGCTTCAACAGCTGAGCCCTCTCTGTGACTCGCATCTATAATCTCCCTCCTCATTTCTCATCTGCTCTGCCCCGCTCCTATTTCAACGGGGCCCGAATAGAAAAATACGCACAAAACGTTTCCCGTCGTTTTGTCTCGTGCACTATCGTCGGATCCACATAGTTTGGCTTACGACGCGGAACGAAATGCTCGGCGAAATGTACCGGACACTTAATTTGCGTGTGTCGGTCAGCATGATCGTGGCACACGATTGCCTTGAAGGAAGTGAAGGCACACGGGTGTGACGGAGCTCATGCTCAAGGCATAACCTCCATTCATTACCACCCCTGTGACAGATGTTCGGCTGCCCAACCCTAAATGAGCGAAAGACGAACATGCACACACACACAAAGCAATACAAAAGATCCCCCATATAGCCTTCAACCGACTGTTTGGAGGAGTGCTGTTAGCGAGCACCTATTTAAAGCCTGCGTGGCGCATAAACGGGGTTGGGTGGACAGCACTACACCCAGTGCCGGATTATCCAAGGAGCAAAGGTAGCTACATATGCTACGGGCCCCGCACTTTCAAAGGCCCCGCGCTAAAAGCTGTCAAGCTATCAATTCCGGTTGAGTGCTTCTGCACTTGCTCTATTACTATAGTACTATACTGCCTTCAACTTTTATGAACGACTGGGTGTTTAAGGTCAGCGATTTGTCGTATTATCTGGCTGTATAGCAACTGAAAAAATACGAAAACTTTACTATGCAAGGAAAAAATTCGTGTTTTAATATGTTTTATTTTTATTTAGGGCCCCTTTATAACATATGCTACAGGCCCCGCACTAGTTTAATTCGGCACTGACTACACCCGGCCTCCTTTCTCTCCCTAGTGCTGATGTACTTAATATTTGAGGCTGAGTCGACCTATGGGAGGAAAAAATATTGGTTCAGATATTTGTCACCGATTTTGGCTGTGAGTGGAAATTGAACTCGGGTCGCTGGGTTCGTAGTGCAGTGTGATAACTACACCTTTGAAGGTTGGCATGGCACACGAGAAGGTGGGTGGCCAGTACAACGCTCGGCCACCTTTGTCTCCCCAATGCTGATGCTTTATACAAACGGTGACAGATACTCGTTTAAAGATGAGGTGTTCGCCGCGGATGGGAATAAATTCAGATATTTTGATTCAGTGCAGTGTGCTAACCACTGCGCCACCGCTCCCCACACACATGAACAGAGGCACGCATGCACAGACAAACAAGCGTACGCATATATCACATAAGTGGACTTAAGTCAGATGCATGACTGGCAAAGGATGACAATTCATGGGGGAATGCACAGAAGGAATTGCAGCCAAGAGAAAGAACTTATGTGTGTGGGAGGGGAAACCAAAGAGGAGATGTAGCCATGATATGTGCCCACGTGTGGGAGTGTCGTGCGGAGGAGCGGCACGCGTGTCAACAAGAGGATTGAGAGGGAGGTTGATTTATAAACGTGTAGTGGTGGGTGCTGTGGTGGTGAGGTGTTCACTACCTCGCCCGGTATACAGGAGGTCGTGGGTTCGATTCCGACTCTTGATGCCTGCTGTATATTTGGAGTTTGCATGTTTCTCTCCCGGTGGTTTTTTCCGGTCCTGTGGTTTTTCCCCTCCACAATTATAAACATGAATTTAGAGTATTTGGCTGATATAAATTTCCACGTGATAAGCCACTTCGTTGAGCTAACATTTGTGGCCATGTCGCTTCTGAAAAAGAAGCGAATAGCTCAGTGGGCCTTACTTGGTAAAAGAAAAAAATAGCTTAGATTTGTAATAGTTTATACGTTACCGCAGGATATGAACAAATTAATCATTCATATTTGCTCTAGTTGTTTAATTAGCAAGCCCATACATATATAATGTGCAAGCCACACTAACATGCTATTTTATTCATAATAACAACGTCCTTCATGTCGAGGAAAATGTTCAATGAGTTTCCAAATTCATTTTCAGGAGGGTTCTGCGATGGGATTGTGTGGCCAATTTCATAAACGAGTTTTTTTGGTGTGTGGGACGAAACCAGAGCACGCGAAGATAAGCAATGCACACGAGCGGGTAACACTCGAAGCTCTGCACAGACAGATTCAAGAATCGCATCTTACGCCGCCGTATTCTGGCCATCTGACACAATTATTTTTCGCGCGTAGCCTCTTCACACATTAACGCGCACAATGAAACCCTGGGAGCATTTGCTTCATCCACGCTCAGGTGAACGCACTCACACAGACCATACTGCTCTCATTCAGGCGAGGTAGACGGTACTGGATCTAAATTGCCTCCTGTGGAAAGCCCCTTTTGCCAAAGCATCAAACATGCAAACACAGACTGCCAAAACACACACGAATGCAAACGCCCCTAATCCAGCCTTCCAGAACGCAGGGACGTGCGCAGTTAGCGAGCGCTCACTAAGGCTGACACAGCACGCGAGGGACAGGCATGGCCCGAGGCCATTCCCAAACCGCCTTTGTCTCACCAGAACCGATGTTACACATCACAGCCAGTAGTCAAAGTATTGTTGACTCTAAGACTGGGTGTGATGTGTAAACCTCGGGTAGGTTCAGAACCGGTTCACGCAGCCACTTGCCGCTGATGTTACCTACGTCTGGGAACCGAAGCTAGTTTGCCGAGATCGCACTGCAGAACACAACCCACTAACACACTGCAACCCCCACTCCAAACTCAAAGATCCACCCGTGTAGCCTCAACAGACCGTCGGGGCAAAGTGTTGTTAAGCGAGCAGCACCTATGAAGGCCGGCACGGGGCACGAGGGGGTGGGTGGGCAGCACCACGCTGCCCCCCCAACCCCCCCCACCACCACCTGCCCTCCACTAAGTGGCGATGCTTTCACATTGCACCAGGAACGCATTTGAGGCTGAGTCGACCTATTAGGTGGCCCGGCCGTGAGCGGGAGTCGAACTCGGATCACCGGGTTCGCAGCGCTGAGCGCTAACCGCTGCACCACCGCTCCCCACAACCTCCCCCCCCCCCCCACTCCAACACACGTGAAGGGCAGATGGATGCATACGTAATTGCACAGATGGACACACAAAGCCTTGGCAGACAAAAGGGATCTCAATAATCTGCGTGCAATTTAAACATTTCTAATGAAACGCTCAGGCTCTGTTTGCACAACAGTCCTGACGCCAATGCTTTCGTTTGTTCGTGGATTGTAACCGATCAAACAAATCCATTGCAATGTACAGCTTTAGTGGCATTGGTTGTCATGTTAATTTGATCCGACTGAAGATTTAGATTTACGTATTGGTAACTGTGAATGTATTGCAATGATCACAATCGCCGTCCAAGAATGCCGCTGCCGCTCTTTGGTTTGGGTCGTTAATTAAAGTGTTGCTATATTTAATGTAACACATATGACTTGTGAGTGGACTGGGTAGTCGTTGTGTTCACTTTAAGATGTTTCTTGTTCATGTTTTTATTTGTTACGGTTGCACCCGAGTCAAGAGCCGCATGGTTCACAGGGCTATACCTAATACATGAAACTGAAAAACTGAAACACACAATGTGACATTCAAATGTTTTTGGACATCACAGAGTCCAAAAAGTCAGCTTTTGAAAATTCACCTCAACTTTGGTTGAGGTGAATTTTTACGTCCTTCAATTTGTGATCAGATATGATATTGAATGTGTTATCGTGCTTGCATTAATACATACTGTATGGGTTAATGGCAATTCTGAGTTGGCCATGCACCCACATGGAGTGTTAAACCAGCCCGTTCACCACTGTTTATAATGAATTATAATAGATACACATCCATTAGTTCACCAACTGCTTCATTAAGGCCTACATGAGCACTGTAATATCCATGGGGTTTGTCTGACCATACTTCACCGCGCTGTTCAATGTGGGATGGTGAAGGTGTCTTCAAGACTGGTTCAGATATTACTCACCACTGATATTAGTCGTGGCTGGGAATTTAACTTAGATCTTCGGGTTTGTAGGCCAGTGCAGCAATCAACATTTGTACAATTCATTAAATCACAGCCTCATTTAGTGGAATTGTATATAGATCGGTATATATATGTTGCTTAACATTTAAAAACAAATAATAAAACAGATTTATACCAAAGCGATGTGCAAACAATATGCACGTGTGACAATGTACGAATATTTCATAATTATAAAATAAATGCATAACAACAAATGAATAATTCCACAGAGTAAGTTGTTATATATGTCATTATTCGAATACAAAATAAATAATACCAACTCATGTACGATTTATAGCAAAAATAATCATTAGCGTCTAACATACTTTTATTTTTAAGTGGAGAGACAGATACATGAATGAGGCATTGCTTATTTAAAATGTGTACAATTACGCTAATGACAGCCTTACTCCAGAGACCATTATATTATATATATTTTTTTTCCTCTTAGCAGGACGTAGAAAAAAAACGCGGAACATTATTATCGTTACTCGACCCGGTTGCCACTGCTTAAGTCCGCTCAAGTGGCAGCATGTTAATTACTGTGTATACACGACATTATTTGGGTTTCAAGGTCACAACATTGGGGGCACACAAATCATGGGCGTGTGCGTCTGTGCGTAGAGGAAGTCGTAAACTGGAAATTTTAAATTAAGGATGTTGCCCCTTTCGACGTAAAGTCGATTTATTTATTTTCTGACGTGCTGCAGTTCGTGTTTTCTTTCCACTCCGCCGGGCATTTTTATTTTGGTTGTCGCCAAAAGTTGATTAAAGGGGCTAAGGCTCTGGTTGTGTTGACAGATGTTTCCTGGTAAATGGTGCACAATGGGCTGCGTTCCAGAGCCTTTAAGACAAGTTCCGGAGCAGAAGGCAGTCTCCCCTTAATGCAATTACAAATGAGTGAGCGAGAGAGAACGACTGAGACAGCATGTGAGTGAGTGTTTGCCAATCTACATCACGGCTGTTTGGTGGGGCTCTTAACCAGCTACCTGTTTTGGTTTCGATGGCAAAAAAATATTTATCATAGAAGAACAGGGTGGCCAGGATACTTAGGGGGTAACAGTGCTGGTCAGCACCACTGCGATCCTGGATTGTAATCTGGGTTTCAGACGTCCCAAGTGCAGTGAGATTGTGATCTCGGGACAGTTTCCGACGACTGTACAAAGCTTCAAACAATTTTAATTCATTCCACCTCTAAGATTTAAAGCATTATATTTGAGTGGCATGTGACAGAGACACGGTTGCACCCGATTGCACCCGGTTGCACCCGATTCAAGAGCCGAATGGCTCACAGGGCTATACCTAATAAATGAAACTTGAAACTTGAAAACACTCTGCGCAGGGCATACCAAAAGGTGTGCCACTATTGTGGATGAAGAGGTGTACGAAGTAGTTCTGTGGCATTATCTTCCAGGGCCAGTTTCTCACACAGGGTGATACACTCCTCGCTGCGAGATCTCCAAATGCTAATTTATTCATCGCGTGAAATTAAACCGATAGCACAAGTGGAATACAATTGGAATTTATTGTTTTATTTTTGCATTTTACATGTATAAAATAAGGTTAGAATCTTTAAAAATTCACACCAATTTTTGCGGACGCATGTTACAGAGTGCACCATCCTTATTATGGGCACTTAAGTCTTACACATCTCATCTCACTTGCACGGCTTAGACAACGCCACATTGCTATGGCAAAGACATGAGTTAGCAGGCACAACATATCAGTACTATTTGAGGCAGACACGAATAGATAAAAGCAATGCTTGTACCGCACATAAAAGTGATTACATCTACAGCAGTAGTAACATTATTACAATGACTCAAAATGCGGGATGTCAGGCATGGCTTTGCGATGAATGTAAACTGAATTTATTGTGGCATGCTTCGGTGCTCATGACATTGAGCTGAAATTGTTTACGCAATTGTATATGTTGTGCTTCGTATGTGACACGTTCAATGTCACAAACGTCAATGTTCGATCTAATACACTGCAGCGTTGGTCAAGCTTTGCTTCATTGTAGAGGTGAGGGAATCAAGCACGAAATACGCTTAAATTCCAACAATCATCATACGCACTCACCCCGTGCACGCATTCAACAAAACACTTTCTATACGCTGTCGGTGACGTGCTGCTGATGGGAAGGAGATGTGTCAAGGCACGCAAATAAGTCGCCGCGCTAAGCCGAACCTAAATGCTCACTTAACCGCGTGCCGGCATGGTCCATATTTCGGAGCGACCAGCGCCCGCCACGGCCGTGTGGAAATCCACTCCACCACGAAAGTCAGGACCAGCGACGGCAATTCGTGCCACATCCTGTGGAGCAACGAGGCTTTCATTCAACGGTGACCTTCGGTAAAAGTGCTTGGGACAGAATGCACTTGGAGAAAAAATGGGCAGCACCACGGAAGTTAATTTGTTGTTCTTAAAGCGAATAGGATTCAACATTATTTTTCAAAGTATTCTAGTGAAGGGCGTTAGGGAGGTTCATTACATAGGAATCAACATTATTTTCCAGAGTATTCTAGTGAAGGGCTTTAGGGAGGTACATTAGATAGGATTCAACATTATTTTCCAAAGTATCCTAGTGGCGGGCTTTCGGGAGGTAAATGAGACTCAACATATGTTATTACAGTGACGATCCGTGTTCTGTTTGTGGGGTGCAAAGAATTGCTGATCCTTGCGAGCCGCTGTTTTTCGTAACTCAAATGCAATAATAAAAAAAAAATCCCTGCGAGATGCTCGAAAGCTTTTGAACATTGTTTGAGATAAATCGAGGTAAACATGGGACATGCAAAAACAATTTGCAATAACTATGCAGGAATTTAGAATGTTGCAAAGCAGCAGATAACATACGGCCACCTTTGAACATGAACATTGCTTGCTTTTCCGTCCAGCTGTGCAGCAGACAATGTGAAAAATATCCCGAGGAACTCATCAGCAAGTTTAGCTGTGTGCTCAGTGCAAGCACTGCATAATACTTTTTTAATCAAAAGCAGACAGTCTTTTCAAGAGGATACGGCTTCTGATGCTAGGTTAAATCCTTTATGGGTACGCTTACAGCAATGTGCTTATAAAACCAGAGTGCCCGGATGAATCCTACATGCGCGGAGAGATAACAGCGCTCGCATCTCTACGAAAACACTCGAGCACATTCGTCAACGCCCACTGGCTTGCAAAGAAAACACATCAAGTCGGCAAACATTTCAGGGAACGACTCTTACTTCGCAGCACATCATTAGAGAGGCCGGATCGTTCCAGAAAAGTCAATAGCCTACTTGCTGTACTGCAGCACTGCCATGCTCACCAGCTTTTTACTGACCCCCCCCCCTCACCCCTGCAGGTAACTTGATGGAGCGGGCGAGAAGTGAAATAAGAAAACGCACTTTGACATAACGCAACACGCTCATCCAAGAATGAGTTGGCTGTCAAATAATGAAACGACAACAACACGAAATAACACCTGGCGTTCGCTAACGGTGTGAATGTGGGGCAGACGTTTGAACTTCACCGAGTAGCCCTTTTCGACGGTGACTGCTGCAGGCTCGGGCTTGTCAGCACTGCCATCACTTAATTTACTGAGCGTCACAAACGACTACACCCACGTCAGATTTGAGGAGGCTGCTGCCACAGCAGCGGAGTGATGGCCAGCACACTGGGACTTGAAGTCCAGAGGGGGATAGCGGTTTCGATTCCATCTCCCGGCACGGCAGTTTCTTAAATCCACCCCCCCCCTCCCCGCAGGCCCCCAAATCAGTCCACATTGAATCGTTTGAAAGATCAGAATCAGAATTCTTATTTGGGCTGGAGGAGGAATGGGATGACGGACGAAGCTCTTTCTCACGGATGTCCAGTACGAGCAGGTCAGCGACGAAGATGGCATGTGATAGGACGAAGCGTGGTTACTCCCAGCCCTTCCAAGACAGACGTCGGGCCAGCGTGGATGCGTGGGCCGAGCTACCCTTTCATGCGGCTCTCTCGAGCGACCTCGGATGGAGGCCCTTCTGCCAGCGGGGTGGCGTGAGCAGGCAGTAGCAGGGCTGCGCTTTTGCCTTGGCCACCTGTAAGCACTGCCTCGTGACCGTCATTTATCAAGGGACCGCCGTCTTGTGTTCACCACCGCAGTGCATTGCGGCTCTTGAAATATTGATTTGTTTTTATTTGACCGAATTCGAAAAAAAATGTCTCCACTTGTTCTATCTTGTTCTATTGGTTTCTGACCCCTGGCCCAGATAGACGGAGCTAGAAGACAGATCCAGTGGCTTCCGTTCTGTACGATGAACCAAATCACAACCTACGTGGAGCAACAAATACATTAAACTTAACGATTGTGCATTAACTCACCACACCGGTTGCTGAAAGCTTTTAGTTTGGTGGCTGTAAACAATAGTGCGATGTGTATAATACTTTACAACAGTTTGGTGTTAGTTTTTTTTCCCTCTGAATGGAATGGGGTGTCGCATTGGCGAGATGTTAACCACCTCGCATGGTACGCATGAGGTCGTTGGTTCGATCCTGACACTGGTGGTGCCAGTATATGTGAAGTTTGCGTGTTCTCCCCGTGGTGACGTGGATTTTTCTATGGGTCGTCCAGTGTTTCCCTCCACATTTAGAAACACGCGTTCAGAATATTTGGCTGCTATAAATGTCCACATGATAAGCCCCTTCGTTGAACTATCATTTGTGGCCAGGCCACTTCTGAAGACGAGCTATATAGGTCAATGGGCTTTTGCTGGTAAAATAAATATAGTTTAGTTTCGTGTGGTGGCTAAATCCTTTAAATTAACATGAGTCAACATTTGGAACTTGATGATGATGGCAATTCTGAGGATAATAATGGATTGTGACGTTATGATGATAATGATGGTGATGGTTTACGACCATTAAACTGATAATGACGGATCATGACCCTGGTAGTAATGGAGTTCTTTGTGGTGGTGGTGGTATTGATCATGACAACAATGAGAGTGGGTTATTCATGATAGTCATGTTGATGATAATGATGGCAATGGAATGGTGGTCAATGGAAAACCCATGACCACCACAGCGAAGATGAAGCCAAGAATTCGGATCACGCACAGGAACGAAATGGATCATGGCTCTGCAGGGCCCTAATGGCAACAGCGTGGAAAGGCCTTCATGCAGCAGTGGATAGAACACGACTGCTGTTAATGATGTGTTACGACTCTGAGAACGGTGAGGATGCATGCCGATAGGCTGACGAGCACGAAGGGCAGCTTGTAAGATTGTTCCCAAGCAGATGGGATGTCACGGCCTCGGCAAGAATGGAACAGCTGGTGTCCCTTTTCGAGAGTGCACTTAGATGACACAGCGATGGATTGTGCGCTGTGTTGAAATGAATCAGACCTCATTGCCCTGTCCAGCTGCTCTCCTGCTTGTGATGAAGTGTGAACGTACAATGCCCGTACAGGAAAAGCCCTATTATCCGCAACCCTATCACTCATGACTCCTGTTATCCACGATAACCGTTGCATCTGCAAGAACCCTTATCCACGCGCCACCGTGTCTATTATCAGCGACTCTCCACGGATTTTCCATCATACTCCTTGTGCCGGCTTCCTATTATCCGCAGATTTCCCACGGATAGGAGTCATCCTGCAGATTACTCCTACAATCCGCAATTGTCCACAAGCGTTGCTCGTAGATGAGTGGACTACATGCACGGATAACCAAGGTGGTTAAACAGATCCCCAGACTTTGGTGTCCGGCATCCCCGCAAATAGGAGGAGTCCACCTCTGCATAAGCATTTGTAACCGTTAGTGCTCTTTCCACGCTTTCCTTGGCCCTCCAGCCTCACGCTCTCCCAAAGAGCGGCCAGAAATGTATCTGAAACAGCGGTTCTTAAACTGGGATGCACGCTGCACCCCCTTGGGATCGAGGCCCTTTCTGGGGTTGTGAGACGTGGCCAGATTTTTTGTTAGAAGCTAAATAATCGAATATTAAAATTAAGCATGGGCACGTAAGTACAATGACTTTGTTTCATCAAACTTATGTATTTATGAATACGATGCATGTGTTTACGATTGAGAACCAAAGGGGTGCAAGGTTGCAGTAAAGGTTAAGAACCCGTGATCTAAAATATTAGGTCGTATTCAGGTTCGGCCCCCTTTGAAACCTCCAGATACAAGCATTTGTAGGCCTACGTAAACAAACACAAGTAAACAATTGACATAGATTATTATTTGTTTCTTTCGGTTAAGTCACGTCTAAAGATAAAATAATAAATTAAATTAAATAATTTATTATTTGTTTCTTTCGGTTAAGTCACGACTAAAGATAAAATAATAAATTAAATTAAATAATTTTTTATTTTATCTTTAGACGTGACTTAACCGAAAGAAACAAATAATAATTCCTGCAGTCACGAAAGTTCAAAAATTAAGATTGAATTGACATAGACCTGTCAGATATTGACGTGAGCTCAGAGGTAACTGCATCTGCACACTGCTTGTGGGGGGCTAGACTCAGGGAAAATCCCATGGATCAGCATCAGAATATTTATTTTTTCCTGCAGGAGGAATCCGATGAGCTGTGAAGCTTTTTGTGACACAGGTGTCCAGTCGGGGCGGGTTACAAAGTTACAACAACAAACAAAACAGAAAACACGATCGGAGTGCAAAGTAGAGGAAAGGTAAGCCAATAGCAAACAAATACATAGTTTTACTTTACCAGGTAAAACCTACTGATGGACAGTTATCCTAGAAAATGTGGCAGCCTATGTTACGTTGCATCTTCCAAAGATCTCCCACGAGTCGAGGCCCTTCCAACGGCATTGGCATGAGCACGTGATCGCAAGGCTGTAACGCCTTCTTAATGTCAGTTATCAAGAGAAACCTTTTCCATAATCGCCTGCACTCAGAAAGGGGCGCAGGGCTCGCTCTTGCACAGTGGTCTGTCTTGCACCAAGGTCGCCTTTGCAAAAATAAAGCGGCGATGGATATTTCAAGTACCTCGATGGGTTCACGTCGTTCTCCTGGTCAAACAAATGGCACTGTCTGGGAGGTTTTTGGCCAATTCCATTTTGAGGATCGAGCTTTGGAAAGTGTCAATTCCCCCGAATTCACCCCCGGCGAAAGCCTGCGGATAGCAGTGTCAAGTTTCCATCGGTGCGGACCGGCTTCTCCATAGCAGCAGCAGCGCAAATCCACCTCTACTACTGTACCTGGTTTGGCCAGGGGCGAGGGGTAGGGGGTTGGGAGTGGGGTGGGCAGTCATTAAAGGGCATTTGTCTTGGCCACGATCAGGTTTTTCCAGACGTTGGTTGCGCGCTCGTCTGTGGTGTACACTTCTGGATCCCGGCTGCCACCGAGGCTCTGTGCGTCACCGTCATCCGCCGTTGTGGTCGCCACATTGGCGGGATGTTAACTACGTCGCCTGGTACACAGGAGGTCGTGGGTTCGATCCCGACTCTGACGCCTGCTGCTGTATATTTGGAGTTTGCGTGTATCTCTCTCTCCCCGTGGTCGTGTGGATTTTTCTCCAGATCCGACGGTTTCCCTCCTACACATTTAGAATCGACATCGCGCGTTTCGAGTATTTCGGCTGCTATAAATTTCCAAGCGACGATAATCCACTTTTGTTCAGCTATCATTTGCGGCCAGGTCAACTTATGCAATCGAGCTAAGCAGCTCAAGTGTTGGGCCTTACTTTGTGAAATATAAAAAAAAAAGTTAAGTTTTAAGTTCAGTGTGCCTCCCATCGCGAGCGCTAACAGTGGCACTTGGCGTTTCCGCCATCACCACGTTGGGCGAGACGACAGCTTGCCCGGTGGTGTCGAAGCGCCCGGGAGCAAACGAACCACAAATGTCAGGGCCAGGGACAAATTTTAACGGAACTCAAGGCCACGTGTCGTGCCGGCTCTTCAGCTTACGGTCGAAAGTTAGCCTCCTCCCCGCTCACGCGAGCAGGGTGATGTCAAGCCGGTGGGCCCTCGAGCAATTGGATGAAATTGGATATTATTACGGCCGGAGCCCGGTCTCACCCGCGGTCGACCGCTGTTGTTTGTTGTTATTCAGAGAGCAACGTAGGGAACATTAAACTGTGATATTTGCTTCTCCGGCTGTCGAAAATGATATAAGGTGGATCATTGTTGGGCCTCAAGAGCTGACCTGAAACAAACCTCTAGTGCAGTCCTATGTAGGTCGTTATAGGGGGGCAGGGGAGGAGTGGGTCAATTAGGGCCACTCCTTTCTGGGTTCAATCCCAAACTCAGAACAATAGGGGTGGAATGATGCATTGATTCGTCCTAATGAATACACACGAGTGGCAATGTTTTTTTCTCGAAAAGAGGTCAACACCGCTTTAAATGTCTACTTATTGTAGCACTGGGGGAGACAAACGTGGTTCGACCTGATTCTCTCCAAGGTGGCGAGATGTTAACTACATCGCCTGATATGGAGGAGGTCGTGGGATCGATCCTGACCCTGACGCCTGCTGTAAATTTGGAGTTTGTATGTCTCTCTCTCCCCGTGGTCGTGTGGATTTTTCTCCGGGTCCTACGGTTTTTCCCTCCACATTTAGAAACAACACGCGTGGCTGCTATACATTTCCACATGTCGCCAGGTTAGTTTCTAAAATCTAACTATACAGCTCAAGTGATACCTAGTAAAATATATATTTTTAATAGTTTCATAGTTTCAAGGTTGGAGAAGGCCACACCACGTTTATGTTAAACGTGGAGCACAGCTTCGGTTTTAGATGAATGCAATGCAAAGCCGGTGCGCTACATTCATTATCACTGGGTCAAATTCCATATTTAGGTCCAATATACCTGGTGTACCCCACGCGTGGCATCTGCCACCGCGGTGTAATGGTTAACGAACTGGGCTTGCGATCTAGAGGTTCCGCACCTCCGACTAGCACGGTTGGCTATGCACGGTAGTGAAAGAAGCCCAACATACGTACAGCTCGCCTGTTCGATTCCATCTCCCGGCACGGCCACTTAAACAGTGGAGCAACTTTCTTCAGAATCAAGACTTTCTTTACAGAGGAGGAATCCGATTAGCTATACAGCTCTTTTTTTAAAGCCCCCCCCTCCCTCCCGCTACTGCCCACCTATGCGTGGGTGCAGCAGGTCGTCTATCGGCAGGTCGTGAGCGGTGGGGTCAAGCATGGGGACTTTGGCTGTCTTCCAAAACGTTTGGAACTGCGTGGAAGATTCGTCCAAAGACCCGTTTAAAGGGGCCCTATTGAACTTTCCCGAGTGGAGCAGGCAATTTCAGGGCTGGACATTTACCTTTTCCCACTTTTTTCATCCCATATTAATTATATATATACCGATCTATAGCGTTTGAGCATCGCCACAGGCAAGCAAGGTTATTGCATTGTACGTTTTCCACTGTTTGTGTATTTAAGTGTACAATGTGTACGCAAACACATGCGATCCCTGTTATTGTTGAGTGGTAAGAATTTGTATTATTATTAAATGTTATATATTTTGATTCCCTTAAGGCCAGTTGTCTAAATTATACATTCCTTCCCTACTGCTTGTCAAAATACCGTCACGTTTGAACATCTAATTACATTCCATGGGCAAAATTTGTATGAGTGTTTGCGACACGGAGTAAGGGCATAGCGTGATCACGGCAATATAAAATGTCTTACCATCTTTAAAACCTGGGTTTGATTCCTGCCCATGACCCACACCAGCAGTAAGTTCTATACGAACCTGGCTAGGGCCTCCTGCAGGTTAACTCAGACTTAAATATTTGACAGTTTCAGGGACAAACTTTGCCAGCCAAACCTTCCGTTTGCAGTAATAGGCACTCGCCACTATCACCTGCGTCGACAATCAGGCTCAGAGGGGCATCTTTGTGTAATTTGTGTTTGTAGCTATATTCACGCTATTCCATAACATATACGCTGAACTGCCATAACGTGAATTTAATTGTAGCAATAAAGAAGTCTACTTCGACACCGTTACAATTCACACGTTTTGGTCCTTAAATGCCACTCGGGCCTACACACACGAAGCACAAGAACTCCCATTGTCCACAACCATGTTACTTGCAACTATACGGCCTGAATACATTATAAAAATTAAAATCAGTTATTTGCATCTAGATTTTTTCCCATTGTCTTGCATTTTTTTGTTGATTATAGAAGCAATCTGGAAGTGGCGTCACATATCATGCTATTATCCACGTTGTGGCAGTCAAAATGTCAAGCTATTATCCACGTTTCAGTCACAGAAAAGAGGAACCCTGCACAAGTGGTGGTACATTAATTCCATATAAATGAACAAGTCACCCAGAATAGTTTTCCATAAGTAGCAAGCACTGTAACGCTATTATTTGTGTATTTTTGATGGATAAGAGTGGGCAGTAATTTCTTCGTATTTCCGCAAATATCGGGCCAAAACAGTGCAAGAATCACATGTAGTTGTTTATTTCCCACGAATAAGAAAGCATTAGTAATTAACCACTAGCAGTGCCACCTGAAATAAATATAGATAAAAGGTGCTTACTGTACAGTGAGTTCACTACACACAATGAACGTGAATTGAATGCCACACACTGTTGCTCACGAATTAGATTGTGCTCAGTTAATGCATATCATCAAAGAGCTCCATTGAAACGCGTGGCTAAACAGAACGCTCCTTTCTCAGAGCCACGCTGCCGCTATGCGCCGATGTCACCTCCAGAGGTCCGACGGTCGTAAAGCGAGCGTTTACACCGATCGTCGAAGCAAAATATTATCACGTTGTCGGCATCGTCGTCGCCGGCGGCCATGATCGATCCACTGCTGAGTGAAGACCTCCTCCCTATGTCGTTTAAAAAAAAAAAACCTCAGACTATTATTGTTATTTACCAGGTAAGGCCCGCTGAGCTAAACAGATTTTTTTCAGAAGCGACCTGGTCGCAAATGATAGCTCTACGAAGTGGCTTATGATGTGGAAATATATAGCAGCCAAATACTCTTAAACACGTGTTGATCCTAAACGTGGAAGGAAAAAAACCGAAGGACCCATAGAAAAATCCACACGATCACGGGGAGACAGAAACGCAAACTCTGAATATACAGCAGGCGTCAGGGTCGGGATCGAACCTACGACCTCCTGCATACCAGGCGAGGTAGTTAACATCTCGCCACCGACGCCATCGTTCACGGCCTCGCGACACAGCGATCCATCGAGCTTTGTCCACTCGAAGCGAGCATATCTTGACGACGGACGACCTCTCAGTTTCGTTTTCTTCGTTTGGCTGCCACTCGCTCATCGGTTTCACCGACCATCCACGGAGCCCTTCCAGCGAGGCCTCCTTCCCAAGCCCACAGCGTGTCCCTTGATCGCCACCACGACGTATCTGCACTGGATGCCCGTCCAGTGCTCGCCGAGCAGCGTTGGCTTCCGGTTGCCGAGCAGCGTTGGCTTCCGGTTGCCGAACGAATAGGTTATAAGGTCACGCTCACTGCACACAAAGTGCTCGCCACAAATGAACCACAATATCTTGCCGATCTCATCAAGGAGCATCAACCTTCACGCAAAGTGCGGTCATTCTCACAGCGGCGCCTTTTGGCTAGCCGTCGAACAATTGCAGTCATCGCAGGTGCACTTCTGTGGCCATCTGGAATGCTCTTCCGTCCGATGTTAGGAAGTTAACCGGAGCTGATGCACTTTTAAATCTCGATTGAAAACTCACAGTGCTATTTGTGTTTAGTTTGTTGTCCTTTCCCCGCATCTCAGATTAGCACGGTTGGCTACGTATGGTGCGAAAGAAGTTCAATGTACATACGTACCGTGGTGTAGGGTTTTAAAGATTGTGTCACTCGTCAGAGATGTCCAGTTTGCAATGTAGCACATGAAGTAGGTTAGGTTTCGTTATCTGTCCGTGTTGTGTCTTTCTGTGTTCTTACATCACACTTGCAGCTTTTCTCAGGGTTCTCCCAATTTGAATCCCGTTCACCAACAACAACAAATAAATCAGAACAAACATCCCTGACAGGACCCCTCTGAAAAGGATTCGTGAGACTCGGCAAGGCTTCCCATGTGTACATAAATTTTCATTATTGTACACCTCTATACATGGACATGTCTAGAAACTGTGAGTGTCAAACATGGTTTTGTACAAATGTGCCAAACACTGGGGCTTCTGTTGTGAATGGAACAGCTGTTGGCGGGATGGCCAGGCGGTGTGTACAATGGCTTTAAAAGGGCCTTCTCTGTGAATGGCTAACAGCCACTCACTCACCACACTCGCATTGCCCACAAGGCTGTTTAAGCAGTACAATCCACACCACTGTGCCGTCTTCTCGGATGGAAATGTGGTAAGCACGAACACGAAATAATTCGTCTAAGAATCCGGAGATAAACTAAATGGCGTGCCTCATTGGAACTAACTTGCTTTTATTTATTCAAGAAAATGCATAAGCAGGACTCCAATCTGCGTGTCCACGTATAACACAGATCAT
Organism: Lampetra planeri; assembly: GCF_965212315.1. Taxonomy (NCBI): domain Eukaryota; kingdom Metazoa; phylum Chordata; class Hyperoartia; order Petromyzontiformes; family Petromyzontidae; genus Lampetra; species Lampetra planeri. The sequence continues at coordinate 3,201,583 of NC_136146.1, read as the reverse complement.
CCGCACCTAGTTTACACAACAAAGGCTCATTCCTAACAGCGTGCTTCAGCCGCACCGAACCTCACAAAAATAATATCCAGGGCCTACCTTGGCTCCTCCCACCCTCAACCAGTATATATACAAATACTGTTTCTTGGAATCTCTCTCACTTGATAAAGCTATCGTGCTGTGACGGTTCCACCTGAAGACGGAAGCTTGTGTTGCCTCTGAAACGTCGTGATTTTAATTTAATTTTACTTTTATTAATTTAAATTTTTTACCTACGTGACTTTACCGAAAAAACCTAAGAATATGAATCCTTGCAGTCACGAAAGCTTCAAATCTAGAACAGATCTATATCGGTGCGTCAGACTATTGCCTTCGCGGGCCGAGATTTTCCAGCGGCATTTGTACATGGAGTGTGCACGTCAACACCGTCTGGCAATCCGGCCACATTTGTTGAAACAGCCTAGACTCGGGTCCAGAGTTTGCTTGGCTCAAACGAAATTCTGCTTGAAAATAACGGTCTGCAAAGCATATAGGCTGACAGCCTTAAGTGATCTAATTATATATGTGTACAAAACAGAGCAGTGTTCTGATTTCATTTCCCTTGTACCCCCGATGTGCCATAGTAACCGGCAATGACTCTCACAGTCATTACTCCGAGTGCATTCGAGTTATTTCACTTGCGCTGTTTCTATTGGACCGAGGCGCACGACCGAGTCCCCTTAAGGTAACACAAAATGGGTTGGCCTCTTCGACAAGCCGAGGCTTGACATTTGTGTTTGACAGGTCCCGAGTGTTAAGAAAACAGCCGTGATTTTTTCGTTGTTGCGAGCGATGGGATTGGCCGGCCTTCCCCTGGAGAACAGTGCAGGGTTGCATGCTGGGGGATCCTGCCGAGCGTGTGAGCTCGTTGTACGACAAACACAGAAAAATATCCCCCATATATAGCCTTTAACACACTGGCGGAGGGCAAGCGCTGTCAGCGAGCACCTATTAAGGCCGGCACGGTACACAAGCCAGGGGAGGTGTGTAACCGGCACCAGACCTGGCCACCTTTGTCTCCCCAGTGCTGATGTTTACACACCGTGCCAAGGTTCTCATTTAAGGCCGAGTCGACTCAGAGGAGGCCCAGGACCGGTTCATATTGTTCGCTATGGACACTGGCCGTGAGCAGCGGGAATCGAACTCGGCTCGCCTGCCTGTCACAGCGGATCGGCAGACGTCCCGAAGCTCGCCGTGACATTGTTGTCTCGAATTCAACCTCGAGGCGTGAACCTCGCCTTGGCAGTTGGCCAACTCGAGCGGAGGAGCGCGGAGCCACTTTGCCGAAATAAATTAAATCAATCGCTTTCACTTCCATATTCAGCCATGCAAAATAAAATGTCACTCGGCCGCACGGGGGTGGGGGGAGGGGGGGGCTCCGCAGTAATTGCCCCGCAAGTCTTTACGTTGAAAGCAGCGGCATTGGTGCGTTTGAACACGCAATGGCGTGGAACGATTTTTGTCCTTTTGAGGCCCATCAGCAGAGTTGGATGTGCCAAACAAACACCGCTTGTCCACAATAGAGTTTTTTTTGGGGTTAGATCGCGTCAATATATAAATGTGTAGTTAAACCCGCCACGACCCGACACAGTCAACTAGTAACGGTTGTCACGTCAACAGAACGTGGCCAATTCGTCACTAGTACAGCAATAACCGGTGTGTTGGAGAGCCAAGCCACAACATTTACAATCTGAGTACGTTTCGTCAATAATTACAACTAGCTATGTGCTGTACTAGTAAGGAATTGGCACGTTCTGTTTACGTGACAACCCTTACTAGTTGGCTGTGTCGGGTGGTGGCGGGTTTTAACGACACATTCATATATTTACGCGATCGAACCCAAAAAAACCTCTGTTGTGGATGATATTGGTCGCGAAAATCTCCTTCGTGTTAAACAAACATCGCTTGGTTTACCGAAGGTTACCGGTTAGTGCCCCCTCTGTGTCTCTTTAGTTTTTGCGCCGTCTGAGTTCACTCCTTGCCATCGATGGGGTCGTTTCCCTCGTGAGCAAGGCGTGTCCACAGCCGCGCCTGTTCATGAAGCGTGAGAGTTAGCGGAGTGAGAGACAGAGAGAGAGAGAGACAGAATCAGACGGCAGAGCAAAGTGACACGCGCACGGCTGATTGTGTTCGATGCATCCAAGTGTGCAAACAATGCAAGAAAGCGCATTGGGCGGTCGGAGTTTATTTCAAATGATTCGGGCAGGTTCAAGAATAGCTTGGCTCTTGTTCGTTTTCCCATCCAACCCCCCCCCCCGCTCAAGCACCAATGCGGGTACAGTGTCGGCCAAAAAACACTTTCAGGCAGAGCGGTGCGGTTTTCTCTACACCCCCCCCTCGCCTCCACCCCCCCCCCCAACCCCAATTCGTGTCACGGGAGCTTGAACAATAACTTGACTGTTGCATCGTCGGCCTAGAAGGGCAGGAAGAAGAGAGCAAGACGTTGAGGTTTTTCTTGAAACAAAAGAAAGTTACAAAAAAAGTTTGGGAAACGTTTGTTGTTTCCTTTGAGTCAACATTCGGAAAAGCCAGCGGCGGGGAGTTTCTGGACTGTCGCGGACAAAAAAAAAAGGTCCTCGCTAGTGATTCATTTGTTTGCTTTCTTGTGTTTTTAATAGCGGAATGTTTGAAGCAAAGCCACAATGCAGCACGATGCAAGCGTCGTCGGGGCTGACAAAGGGCCTGAGTATGAAGTGAGCAGTGGAACGTAGTTGGCGTTCTTCCAGAGGGCACAACTGTACACTTGGTGAGCCATTTGGAGGCAATAATAATAATAATACCAATTACAAAACCCCATTTGCAGGATGCATTCACGACGTCCTTTTACGCAGCGTGCTCCTTTCCTTGTTTTTGTATTCATACGAAGGCTTTGCTGATGGTGTGAACTTGCATGTCACGGTACAGTCGTAACATCGGTGAACATCGCAAACACTTTTTTTAGAACGATAATTATTTTTTTGCAGAAGAACCTCTCCAGCGACGAGTGGTGGGACGACTCCACTCGTCCCCACGGGCGAGTGTCGTTGCGAGTAATCACACATCGCCACACGCTTATTAAAAGTCAACGCGCCTTCAAAAAAGTTATGGTGGTGGGGGGGGAGGACATTTATCCGTTCAGCTCCGAGTCAGTGGTGGAAATTATACATTCCCATGGCAAGGGCCGGTTGATGTGTAGGGACTCCTCTACTTACGAACGAGTTAGGTTCCAGATGTGTGTTCGTAAGTCGATTTGTTCGTAAGTCCAACTTTACTCCTGTCGATTGTAAACGTGTTGCACGGCGTGGCTTTAAAAGTTGTATTATCTCCTGTAGATGTAGATGCCACTGGTAGATGCTACCACCGACATCTATTGCGCCACGGCTGAACTTACGTCTCTTGGTCCGAATAGGCAACTGGACATATGGACAGATTTGTTCTTATCTCTGAAAGTTCGTGAGTCGATTGTTCGTAAGTAGAGGAGTCGATGTGTAAGACAACCACTGTTTACTGCACCCACAAAGTGGTACTTGATTTACTGGCCTGGAAGGATGATAGGATGGCAGCATGACAGACTGGCAAGAAATCCGTGTGTTGTATGCCACACTTGGTTCACCGATGGGTTATTATAAAGCCGTATTAATCACGCTAAATCACTTCCTTTGTAAAGCCACAGACGGATGAACGCCTCCCCGCGTCCTGTTGGTCGTGCAGATCGTTGAGCTATCGTTTGTGGCCAGGTCGCTTCTGAAAAAGAGCTGTATAGCTCAGTAGGTCTTACCTGCTAAAATTGGCCATACTTTATCACCCTGGTTAGTGTGGCTTGGTGATCAAAACCAGTTCCGATGTCACTCACCACTCATGTTAGCCACGGTCGGGAATCGAACTCGGCTCGCCTGCTTCATGCTACATAGCACAGTGCACTAACCCCACAGGAAATGAAAATTAAGGAAGCCAAAGACCTTTATGCCCCCGTGTGTCTGTATCGTATGCAGGAGGTCGTGGGTTCAATCCCGACTCTGATGCATATACATCTGGACTTTGCGTGTCTCTCTCCCCGTGGTCGCGTGGATTTTTTCCGGGTCCTCCGGTTTTTCCCTCCACATTTAGAATCAACGCGTGTTTAGATTATTTTGCTGCAGGACATTTCCGCATGATAAGCCACTTAGTTGAACTATCATTTTTTGGCCAGGTCACTTCTGAAATAGATGCTAAATATTCTTGCTTATTTTGGTAAAGTCACATAGAAGGGAAATAATAAATTAATAAAAATTAAACGTAATAAGATCAAATTCTCACGACGTTTTGGCCACAACGCAAACAGCCGTCCTCAGGTGAAGAACAGGGCTGTCAGAAAGATGACTCATTAGGACGCTGTCTTTCCGACAGCCCTGTTCTTCACCTGAGGATGGCTGCTTGTGTTGTGGCCGAAACGTCGTGAGAATTTTATCTTATTATGTTTTTTTTTTTATTTCCCTTCTACGTGACTTTACCAAAACAACAAAGAATATGAATCCATGCAGTCACAAAAGCTTTAAATCGAAAGATGCTAAATAGTTCAGTGGGCCTTACCTGCTAAAATTGACCATACATCATCATCCTGGTGACTGCGACTTGGTGAGTGGGAAGGGGAAACCCAAAACCAGTTCCGATGTCACTCCCCGCTCGCGTTCGCCACGGTCTGGAAACCAACTCGGGTTTCATGCTTCATAGTACTTAGAAGAGTGCACTAAACCCCACAGGAAAGTATAATTAAGGAACCCATAGACCGTTAAGCCCCCGTGTGTCTATGTTGATAATTATTCCCTAACACAGAAACGCCTCGCTGAATTTCAAAGGCTTTTTTTTGTTCAGGTGAGTTTTCTTTGAAGTGGTCACTTGTGCTTTTGTTTGGTCAAATCTGATTTATTTTTACGGGAGGGATGAAGTAACTCTTCCTCCCTCCCGTAAAACTACCATGAGAAAAAAAATCAACACATGCAAAAGGGATACAACTCTCAAACGCCTGTTATATAAACACGATAGTCTATCCACAACCTTTAATTCTAGATTTGCCATACTCCCGTCTACAGGCCCTGTAGGTGGTTGCGTCCTGAATTTAGTAGGTTGACTGTAAATTAAGATGCATTTATAGTGTTTTCGTATTCTGTGCTAATGTAAAGAAAAAGTCAACGTGAACATTTCTCACTTGAGCATTGAGGAATGAATCCCCTGTTTGTTATGGAAATTACACATTCCTATGGCGGGGTCCGAGTTTATCCAAAGGACAATGACTATTGACTTCTCTACAAAGTGGTACTATTTTATGGACACCAGTGGATGATGATTTTAACTTGCAACCTTCCAAAACGGAGGCACTCGCTCCACCTCTGAGCCACCCGGCCAATTCAATGGTTTCTTTCGTACCCAATTAACATGACGTCACAAATTAATGATTGATCGTGCAACTCTTATTGGCATCCTTCCACTCATCCGCTCGGTTTGATGTAACTTCCCAATGTCATCGCCCGTGTCCTGCGAGAGGCAGGTACGGTTTGCTAAATAACACGATGCGCTGTTGAAACATCTTCCGTTCCAATATCACAAATCCCGCGGTGCCATTTCTCCCACTCCCATCTGGACACAGTCGGGGTTCTCGGGTTTTAATTCAACTATGGCCTCGAGGTAATGGACTGGGTGCATGCTGGGGGGGATGGGGGGGATGACGGGTGGGGAGAGACATTATAAAAGTCTGCTCATTTGCCTGGCTGTAAATAGCGAGATAATGGCTCGTGTGTACAGGCCACTGCATGCAGGGCTTTAGGAAACATTTGAAACGTGACCAGCAATTACCGAATTACCCGCAATGTCCATATGCAGACAATTACCAGGGCCGCACACTCCTGCGCTGAGCTGAGACAATTGCCCTTCGTGGAGAGACATGTCTTTGGGGTGGCCATTCGTCTCCATTCGGTGACAATGGTGGAAATTCCCCATTCCTATGGTGGGTGCCCGTATATCCAAATGATAACCAACCACTGTTGACATCCCGCACACAAATGCAAACCCATTTCATTGACGCCGGAGAGATCACGGGGGTTGAACACACACTCATCCCCAAACGGTATTTGAACTCGCAAAACCTTCCAACTCTGGGTCAAGTGCTCTGACCACAGTGTCACCTTGCCGGATGTTGTGAATAAACACGTGCGAGCAATACGTGGATATATGTTAACAGAAATATACAAAGACAAAGACGCTCCGTATAGCCTGAACAGACTGTTGGGGCAAGTGCTGCGAGCGGGCACCTATGTAGGCCGGCACAGCAAACGAGGGGGTGGGTAGCCAGCATGACACCCGGCTGCCTTTGTCTCCCTAGCGACGATGCTTCTACACACCGCACCATGTACTTATTTGAGGCTGTGTCGACCTAGGGGAGGCCCAGGACCGGTTCAGACAATCGTGACTGGTATTCGCCGTGAGCGGGAATCGGACACGTGTCGCCAGGTTTGCAGCACAGCGCGCTAACCGCTACACATTTATAGACACAGATATATATGCTAAAGATGAGTGCTGAAAGACACGCAAATAAACGTATCAGATGCGAGCATTCGTAACGAAACATCCTGCGACACGCGCCACCCTCGTGGTTACGTTACGCACGTACTCCGCGAGCCGTAGACACGTTGTACTGCGAGTACCACGGCCTGACAAGCAGCCAAGGCACACACGTAGCAAGGCAGCGCCGCTTGCTTGATAAGGGTTCATCCCACGCCCGCCATGAGAAATACACCTTCCCTGGACTTTGAGCAAGAGTGAGTTTGAATTCTGCCGAGTGCACGGATCGAATGAGCATCGAATAGATTACGCAGTATACTGTAATGGCATTTCATCATATATCGGATGATGAAACCTGATCGTCATCATCTCTTTCATAGTCATCTCTTTCATCGCTGCTTACGCAAGCATGCCAAGCCCACTCAGACTGCGATTTAGCTCTGATGGCCCGCACAGAGCCCCGTGAATCATTTAAACAGCATGACTCTAAAGACGTGGCTTCAATACATTAGCTTCCTAAGGAATTAGGTCCAAGTTTAGAAGCTATAACTCTGGCTGCAAACTTTTTTTTTACATAATTGGGAGCTAACCTATGAGCATGCTTTATTTTGCTGCTCTGAAAGTGATTTTGTAATAGAGCCCTCGTTCTTATGACCACGTGTCATGTGTTACTCTGATTATCGTAGTTGTTTCTCTGAATCTACATCAGCCATCCGAAAGAAGAGTACCACGTGTGCGTGTGTCTGTGTGTGTGTCTGTGCGTGTGTCTGTGCGTGTGTGTGTCTGTGTGCGTGTCTGTGCGCGTGTCTGTGCGCGTGTGTGTCTGTGTGCGTGTCTGTGCGTGTGTCTGTGTGTGTGTCTGTGCTCACGGCTAACACCAGTGACGATTATCTGAACCGGTCCTGGGCCACCCCCATGTCGACTCAGCCTCAAATGAGTACCCGGTGCGGTGTGCTCACATCGCCACTCGGGGGGGTCTTTGTCTTTGCCACACAGCGCTAGACTTTGTACAATTCAGAGCGTGCGTATATGCACGTGTACACTCACACACATCCGCATGCTGAGCCGAACTTCGAGCATTTCTAAACATCAAGTCTTGCCCTCATAAACACAGGGTGTTTATGAGTGCAGGACGCACAATGCTTATGCAAATCTATAAACAATGTGGATGTGTACGTGTCCGGGGCACGTGCGTGCCTCCCTCAGTTGGGAGCGGTGGCGTCGTTGAATATCGCCCTGTGCAACTAACGAGACCAACAACAGTTTATTTAAACGGCCCTGGGCCTCCCCTAGGTCGACTCAGCAGTAAATCACTACACGGGGACTGTGTGTAAGCATCAGCACCGCACCTCCGATGAGCACTGGGGAGACAAAAGCGGCTGGGCGTGGTGCTGGCCATCCACCACCCCCCCTCGTGTGCCGTGCCAGCATTCATACGTGTTCACGAACAGCACTTACCCCTAGAGCATGCTAAAGGCTACACGGGGCATCTTTGTATTTGTGTCAGGGGTGAGTGGGAATCGTTGCGGAGTTGTTGACGCACTGCTTAACATGTGCTTTAGGTTCACTTCTCATCCACAGAGAAAACCAGTGGCACATCATATCGGATCATCTCTTGAACCTCTCAATAAATATATATGAAATAAAATACTTGTTTAGTCAGGAAAAGTCACACTGGGACTCAAGACTCATTTTTTCAGGGGGGTCCTGTCAAGCTTTTTGTTTTCCCAGTAGGGGGCGATGTTGCTGCTCTGTCATCCCAATTCATTAATATGCAGGTCATGTTTGTCAGTATTCGGACTGTTGGTAAACACCAATGACGTCGTATGTTCTTGATTTGTTCAGCTATTTGGGAGGAAACCAGATTAAACCGCTGGACATTTTTGCATCCTCCCCTTGATCTGCATGGGTGGACGTACACACTCCACACAGCAAGGCATCCGAGGTGGGAATTTAACCCACCTCTCCGGGAATTGGCATCTGTGTTTCGGGTGGCAGTTATTGACTCATACCGAGACCTGGTCAGCGGTATTGAGTCGAACTGTATTACAGTTTTGAGAGACTTAGGCTGGCTGAGAATACGTCTTGGGGGATTGGGCTGTTGGAAAGGTGGCATCCCTCCCATCGCTGCATCCTGTTTAATTCAATTGTGCTTTGTGTGTGCACGCTTGCTTCATCCGTGCCTGTGTGCATGGTAGTGTAGCGGTTAGCGCGCTGCGGTACGAAGCCGAACCACCCGAGTTCGATTCCCGCTCACGGCCAGCACCAGTAATGATTATCTGAACTGGTTCTGGGCCTCCCCTAGGTTGACTCAGCCTCAAATTAGTACCTGGTGCGATGTGTAAACATCGCCACTGGGGAGACAAAAGCGGTCAGGCGTGGTGCTGGCCACCCATCCCCTCGTGTGCTGTGCCGTCCTTCATAGGTGCTCGCTAACAGCATTTGTCCCATCATTCTGTTAAGGCTATACGGGGGGTCTTTGTCTTTATTTGTAACTGCTACACTCAACATTAAATAATGACCTCCTGCTGTGTCCACAAACATACGCGTCGGGGAGACAAAGGTGGGCGGGTGTGCACGCTGGGCACGTCGCACCTAAATCGTCTACAGGGTAAGACTAAACATATACTGGAGGCTAATCTTGATCCCATAAGTTGTTTGGACTCGTGCAAGAGGCAGCGCGCGTGGTTCTTTGGTAGTTGTGTTGTAAAAGATGAGCAACGTGATGAACCAATCTGCACTATTAAACCAGGTGAAATCCGATTGAGGATCATTATCCTCTTTCGCAAGGGACAGACAGACTTGCAGGCAGCCTCGGCGTGACCACATCCATTCTCTCGTCAGAAGCACAATATTTATTTATACTGCAGGACGAGCCAGATGAGCTTCATACAGTAGTTCTTTTTTCTCAAAGATGTCCATTCGGGGCAGGTCAGAAGGTTACAAGAATAATACAAAACACGATAGGAGTGCAAAGTATAGGAAACTAAACAACAAACAAATACAACTCATAGTAGTAGGTTTTTACCCTTTCAACTGGTACAACACACTGGTGCAACATAAGCAGTCAAAATGCATTTGACTGCTTGTGTTGTGGTTATTGCAAACATGATGCCTTGTATAAAGGTGTCAGTTTTTGTACCAGTTGAAAGGGTAAAAACCTACTACTATATTTTGCCACTGGTAAAGGAGGTCTCATAGTGTAAATACAACTCATCCACGCTTTAACTAACCAGGTAAGGCCCACTGAGCTGTGCGGCTCATTTTGCAGAAGCGACCTGGCCACAAATGATAGGTCAACGAAGTGGCTCATCACGTGGACAGTCACAGCAGCAAAATGATCGCAATAATCCAAACGCATGTTTCTAAATGTGTAATGGGAACAAACAAACAATAACATACCGGAGTGACCCGCGCGTGCTGTATGTGCATGTGCCCGTGTGTCAACGCGCAATTGTCTGCCGAGTGTTGTGAGCAGCGGTCTGTGCAAGTGGCACGACACAGTGGCGAGGCTTGTGCCGGCGGGACGCAGAGTTCCCAGAGACAAGGGACCTCGTGTGAAGAAGCCCGGCCACAGGGCAAGTGAGCTCATGCGACGGCACAACAAGCCCCGAGCAAAGTGAAAGCTCTGCTGCCCTCGTAACGTTGAAGTCTTCAGTGGTCGCACAACACGGCAAGCAAAGCTCAAGCTGCGATTAATGAGGCCCGTTGTAAGAGCCATATAATGATCGTGTGTGTCTGTGTGTTTCTGTGTGTGTGAGCGACAGTGCAGCGGTTAGCGCGCTGCGCTTCGAACCCGGCGACCCGAGTTCGATTCCCGCTCGCGGCCGACACCGGTGACCAATATCTGAAACGGTCCTGGGCGTCCCCTAGGTCGACTCGACCTCAAATGAGTACTTAGTGCGGCGTGTTACACATCGCCACTCGAGAGACAAAAGCGGTGAGGCGTGGGGCCAGCCACCCACTCACCTCGTGTGCCGTTCCGGCCTTCATGGGTGCTCACTAACCGCACTTGCTCTAAAAGTCTGTTAAGGCTCTACGGGGCGATATGCGTGTTTGTAGGATTCTGCAGATGCTATAACGCACTCGAATTTTCTTATCCATTTCCATTCATTGGTGGCGCACAAAAGCAAAAGCTGGGATGAATATAAGCCCAGAATTAAGGACCGGATTTGAAGTAGGGGGAACGTGTGCAGCTGTGTCTTTTGTGTGTGGATCTGGGGAGCGGTGGTGCCGCAGCTGCTTCACGCAATGTCCTACGAACGCAGAGATAAACTGGAGTTCAATTCCAAACGTCGGTGACCGGTGATATCGCAACGTGTCCTGAAACCTCAAGTGCGATCCATCCACTCAGTCTTAAACGAGACACTCGTGCGGTGTGTAAAGCAGCGGACCTGGAGAGAACCAAAGGTGGCAAGGAAATGGTGCTGGCCACACCACCACCCCCACCCACCCCCTCGCTCATGTTTGCATTAATGTTGAACTCAAATCGTGTCGGCAATAATAGGTGTTCGCTAACAGCGCAGGGGTCTGTACGGATCGTTGTGTTCTCTATATGCGCTTGTGGGTACATTTATCTCGTGCTTGTGTGATATTAGCATATTTATGACTTCGGATGCAGAGTCTGTTTGTGCATTCATATTAATGGCTATTGATGGGCAATACACGCTCACTTCACGTGCAGTATAACAACACAATTTGCATATGTAAAGATATTTGCATGTATCTACATAAATAGGAACCGTAAAGACACGCGCTGAGCAAGCGGCTTACAGGGGTAGAGAGAGAGAGAGCTCGTGAGCACAGCGGGCGTGAGTGGTGGCAGTTCGCAGCAAACAACATTTACACACAGATCATGGAAACAATGCACAGTGTCTCACCTGCTCAAACCAGGCTCGGAGCGAGGTTCGTATCTGGCCCTAAGCCAGTGGTGAAAATCCCCCCGATTCCTATGGTGGCGACCAGTCATGGACATTGAGAGTCACCCACCCCCAACTTGTAAAGTGTTGCTCAATATTTTATTATTATTGAATCCGGAATCGATCTCCGGTGGTGATCTGGATCGATCTGCCCCAAAACCAGGATTTAAACTCACAATTCGTCCACTTGTGAGCCCCTTGCTCTCGAACCAAAAATGCCAAGCGAAAACAAAGCTACGAACACGACAAAGGTTCCGCAGCTTCACGCGTGTATATACAACGATTCTTATCGCCCACAAAGCCTCTTCAGGTTGTTGGGGGCAAGTGCCATTAGCGAGCAACCACTGAAGGTCAGCACACAACATGCATGGGCTGCGTGGACAGCCTCAACCCCCAAAGACCTGTTTACACGCCATACCAGGTACTCATTTAGGGCTGAGTTGACCTCGGTATGGCCCACGACCAATTCGGATATTCACCGCTGATGACGACTTATCAGCAGGAATCGAACTCAGATCACTGGGGTTCCTATCAGCGCATGCTAACCACGACAACTACAGTTCCCCCACACGTATACAAACAAAGACAAAGGTCCCCCGTATTGAATTAGCCGACTGTTACGGGCAAGTACTGTTAGCGAGCACCTATGAAGGCCGGCACGGCACGCGAGGAGTGGCCAGCACCACGCCCGTCCGCCTTTGTCTCCCCAGCGGCGATGTGTACACACTGCAACCAGCTACTCATTTGAGTCTGAGTCGACGCAGGGGAGGCCCGGCACCGGTTCAGATAATCGTCACCGGTGTTGGGAATCGAACTCGGGTCACCGAAATTAACGCGTAAAAACGCACGCGCGCGCGCGTCCACAGAGGGCACGCCGGCGAAACTGCGCGGCGGCTCGGTCTCGTGTCTTCCCGGCTGGAACTCACCGCCGTTGCACTCCTTCCTGAGCGCAAGCCTCCGACGCCTTCCCTTCGCAGAGACGCTCACGTCCTCCCGCCCGTTCATCGCCAGGCTCCGCGCCGCCGCCGCGGACTCTGACTGCATCGCCTCTCTCGCGTCCGCAGCGGCTCAACGCGGACAGAGCGCGACTCAAACAGCACAAGTCCCCCAGCAGCCGTTGTGCTCCTCGCAAGCAGCGACTATCCCGTGCGCGACGCTGCTGTGAGCTTCCAGCGTGCGGCGGTGGGTGGGGTGGATGCCTCTTATCTCCCCCTCGTCCGGCGCAGTCCTTCCTTTGTTTTAAAGTTTGGTGTCATGATCTCCCTGCTGCTGCTGCTGCTGCAAAAGTCCAGCATCTGCATCTCCCAGCGGATACAAACTTGGGTCACCCGACTCTCCCCCCCCCCTCTCCGCCGCCCGACCTGTGCCACAGTTACACTTAGAGAGAGAAAGCCAGGGAGAAGTGAGTGAGTGAGCGAGAGAGAGAGAGGAAAATAAACATACAGTACAACGGCAGTGGACACAAAAGGAGCGAGTAGTTTGTTGGCAGGAGGCGGAGGGAGGAGGAGGGAGGGAGGGCTTAGAGGAAGGCTCGGGGATTGGGGTGGGAGGGATATGGGTTACAGAGAGGATGTGCGATGTGTGTGTGTTTGGAGACTGGGTCACTCAGCCTCGTGTGTCTGGCACAGATAATGCAAGTCAGATGGCTTCTGCTAGAGAGAGTGGCAAGCTCGGCCCATCCACTTTCTCTTGTAAAGGGTGCTCCGGCAGGCTTGCTCAACCGCATGGAGTTGACTGTGACTCTGCGCGACTGCTTCTGGAATAAATCATTCCTTAGATGGGGAGGAGGGGGGGGTGCATATGCGTGTCAAGTCAGGGGGTGTGTTTCATGTTCTCAGTGGGAGGTGTCTAGGAAAGTTCAGCCCACCACTCATTTGTGCAATGAATGTACAGCTTCTTTGGGTCTTTCGCTAAAGTCACGTAGATAGGTTCGGTAAAGTAACGTAGATAGATTAAAAAAACCTATCAAATAACCTATTTACGCGGCTTATAAAGAACCTATCTACGTGACTTTACCGTAAGACCCAAAGAATATGAATTCCTGCAGAGACGAAAGCTTTAAGTCAAGAATGTACAGCTGTTGGAGGCAGCAGAGCTGCTGCTGTGCATACGCGTGCATGCGTATGTGCGGTGCTGGTCACCTACCCCTCCCCGCCCCTCGTGTGCCGTGCCGGCCTTCATAGGTGCTCGCTAACAGCAACTTGCCCCAGTAGTCTATTAAGGCTACACGGGGGATCTTTGTCTTTGTACCGACCCGAGTTAGATTCCCGCTCACTGCCAACACCATTGGCGATTATCTGAATTTGGTTCTGGGCGCCCCAAAGTCTACTCAGCTTCAAATGAGTACCTGGTGCGATGTGTAAATGCCGCCACTGGGGAGACAAAGGCGGCCGGGCGTGGTGCTGACCACCCACCCCCTCACGTGTCGACCCGGCCTTCATCGGTGCTGCTCGCTAATAGCACTTGCCCCAACCGTCTGTTCAGGCTAGACGGGGGGTGGGAGATCTTTGTCTGTGTACATTATACACAGACCAGACCACGCCTACGATTGGTCGAATTGCCTTCCCATCTGCTAAGGAGCTGGGAATGGGATTAGAGGGATGTAGGGGTGGAGGGAGGTGAAGCAATGATCCTTCAGATTGGAGGCTTCCCCCGATCACATTTTTAAAAAAAAAGGTGTCCCGTGGCACTTTCAGGGAATTGTGCGATGAGAAATTGGGTCATACAATTGGATTTCCGAGTGTGTCCATATATCTTCACTGTAAACAGCCAGAAACGACACAAAACAAAAACCCGCTTGCGTAACTCGTCGTTCCATGGGGTCTGCCAGTCTGCTCTTGTTACCGTTGCGGTTATGGCTAATGTCGATGCAAGCGTTCAATATTAATGGCAATGCGTTCACTGGCAAATGATAACATTCCGGATGGCTTCCTGTGGGTGGGAGTTGGTCAGATCTTAAACAAGGTTTTCAGACAAGAAAATTGGGGATCTGCGACTCTGCCTGGCGATAAAAGGTAAGACTACTATTTTTTGTCACGGAAGTCGTGTGGCGGTGGGAGTGCCGGATTAAGCTAGTGCGGGGCCTGTAGCATATTTGATAAAGGGGCCATAAATAAATAACACAAATATTAAAACACATTTTTTTTTTTACTCGCATAGTAAAGTAATTGCATTTTTTAAACTTACTATACAGCCAGATATTACGACAAATCGCTAACCTTAAACACCTAGTCGTTCATAAAAATGAAGTCGGTATAGTACTATAGTAATAGAGCAAGTGCAGAATCACTGAACCGGAATTGATAGCTTGACAGCATTTAGCACGGGGCCCTTGAAAGTGTGGGGCCCGTAGCATTTGTAGCTACTTTTGCTACTGGGATAATCCGGAACTGGGTGGTGGTGGTCATCGATATCTGGAAGTTTAACTTGAAATCGTCGGTAAAAAAGAACAAATTAAATGAGGTACTTCCTTTATTTTATTTCAAAAATGTGATCCGTGAGCAGTGGGGACGGGGAGGGCAATGCCCCACAATTCCGTGGCACGTTGGTGATTTATATATATATTTAATCACACCTCTAAACTAAACTTTATTTGATTTTACCAGGTAAAGCCCACTGAGCTATTAGCTCATGATAGCTCTTCTACTGGAGATCTACTGGACAACTGCTGGACATCTGTGAAAAATAGCTTCATAGCTCATCTGATTCCTCCAGTATAAATACATATTCTGATTCTGAAGTGGCTTATCATCATAACGTGGCAATTTATAGCAGACAAATAATCTGTACGCACGTTGTTTCCCAATGTGGAGGGTGCGAAAGTGGTGAATCCCGGAGAAAGATCCACGCGACCAGGGGAAGAACGTGCAAACTCCACATATACAACAGGGTCGGAATCGAGTCCACGACCTCCTGCCACCACTGCGGCCGTAACATTCACGAACATTCACCGTGACAAAATTGTAACCGTGCGTGCAATCGAAGCGACGTCCATGTTAAAGCGCTGACTTTAGAACGAATACAGCATCGTGTCGGACGAATTCGAGGAGAGAAACGAAGAAGTAACGTTGACAAAATATATAACTTGACCTTTTGCCAAGCCATGCCTTTATACTGAGGCGGTGGAATATTGTGTGGAAACTTGAGACCACATCGCCTCTCTTAAAGTTGCAGTTTCCGTAGTCAGCACTTTTCCTGTTAAAAATAACAATCTGGCTTAAACAATATGGCAGCATCTCCACCCACACACCTCCCAGACAAATCACACCATAGCAATGGCTTTGCACATGCGCGTTATGTTAAAACAATAACAGTGTTTCAGCCCTCCGTTGAATAATGCCTCCACAATACAGCGTCAGTCACGGCGGCCGTTTGAACATTCGTTATCACACTCAAAATAATCGTTCGCGTCGTTGTGGAGAATTTAAACATCAGAATAAATAAGCGGGCGGGCACGTCTGCTTCACAATTATTCACGACACAACCCATGAGCCGCACGGCGTTCTGGAAGTGCATGAATTCACAGCAGCATTGATTTCAAGACTACCACAACTGTGGACATGTATGCGACACAGTGTCCCATCGGCCGAGTCGGGCTTGCTCTGCCACACGTGTAGTTAATGTATTTTTGTTTAACTTATTTTGCACCGTACGTAGCCAACCGTACTAACTGGATATGCGGGGGAAGGACAACAAACTAAACACAAAAAGTAGTTAGGGATCGTCCATAGATGACGTCACGCGACGATTTTTGACCCCCCCCCCCCCCCTTCGTCACACGGCTTCACAAAAAGTAAGACCCCCCCCTCAAATATGACGCGACAAAGCTCTGCCCCCCCCCCCAAAAATCTATAAAACATGCTTCAAATCGCTTTAAACGATTGTCATTGTAGTGCGCGTTTTATGTGGCGCTGCACTGTGATGTTGTAGGAGAAAACATTTATAAAAAAAAGTATATTTAATTAAGTAGAACGTGTGGTCTATATTTATTTAAAGTTGTGCATTTTGATGTGACGTCACAATTTCTCACCCCCCTCTCCTCGTCACACATCGTCACAAATGTCTGACCACCCCTCCCCTCTAGGTGCGTGACATCATTTGTGGGATCTATTCACTCCGTGGTGCCCTAATAAAACTCAACGTTTAACCTACTCACGCCGGCTTGTGCCCGCCGCCGTTGACCCTGGCCATTGACCGAGCAACCCAACGTTCCTACCAGCTCCCTCCGCAGGAATGTGTTAGGCCCAAGTGCTTGCTGCCGGGATGCCACTGGACCCGTTCTACTGGGGGATGGGTGGGGGGGGAGATGCGTGGATTCATTTATTGGTTAGAAAACCTGGGGCGGATCTCCCCGCTCGACCTGAACCAGAGAGACAGACCACACGCCCCCGTGTAAGGATGGAACAAAACAAAAAGTGTCATTAAGGCAGACGTTGTTCTTAGCGGGTCGTTTAACCCCCTGGGCTCGCGTGCATCGAGACGGCCGAGTTTCGTCCGCGTGCTCCCACCCATGGACACAATACGCGCGATGTTTTAAAACTCGCCAGAGGTTATGCGCGAGCCCTTGCCAGTGGCAACAGGGGCTGTAAACCATACCCGGGACCTTTTTTTGAAAAGAGGTATGTTTTTTCTTTGACACTCACGATAACAACGCTGGGTGATCTTTCGCCCACACTGGGATCGTTTTGTGGGAGGTCGGTAGTAGCTGTCCTCTGCAAAAAAAAGGCTCCTGCCATATGAATGTTGAATTTACACTGTTGTCTCAAAGTGTAAAACAACTCAGTGTCTCCTTATGCACACTTGCATTGTGGGCAATGTTCGTGCCATCAGCGGTCCTGAGCCAGTGGTGGAAATTCCACATTCATATGACAGGAACTTGTGTTTTTATAGTGGACAGCAACTGGTAACTGCCAGAAAGCAAATAACAATTCCTGCTATGACTCCAGTTAATGCTCACTTGAGTCTCAATGACATTTTAAAGAGGGTCCTTCCCTGGGATATTCGTGCCAATTTAATTAAAGATGTGTCTGATAAGCAGAAGGAAACTCGAGAACTCGGAGAAAACCCCACCGTGTATGCAAAGAGATAACCCCACCGAAGCTCTCCACCAGTAGAATGAAGAACATTTAATTGTGTAGTGATTGTCCCACGCGATCATGGGACAGAGTAATCATAAAGGCTGCAGCAAACACTCCAGGCTCTGATTAGTTAGGGCCGGAGGGTTGGGTGAGCGTCAGGTGGGACGGTTAGGCCAGGCGAGGGTAAGATAGAGAGGATGATGAGAGCTGGAGACGGAGTGCGAAGTGGTACGGAGCCAGAAAGAGGTTTAAAGAGGGAGCGGGAGGCAGAGTTCGTGGTGTTGTGAGAGAGAGAGCGAGAAGGAAGGTGTGGACCCGTAGCGTGCAATAAAGACCTGACCTTGTGGATAAAGAAATGGGCCAGTCTTCTTTAAATTGTACTGCCATCTCCTGGCCACCTCAAAGCCCAAGGCTACAATGCCTAGTCGAATATTCCTAGGTTGCCTCCAGCCAAAGTACTCAGCATAAGGTCAATTCTGTTTATCTTCCAGGAAATTACAATACCGGGGGAGCATTAAGATACACTCGGTCCTAAATAACAAAATCATTTTACGCACATTGTTTCGATTTCGGAGTGGATGATGGGCTGAGTGAGCCAACCCTCGACTGCCATTCAAACTCGCAACCTTCCAGTCGTGATCCAAGAACAATGATCGCGCACAGCCTCACCCTCAATGTGAATGTTCGACGAGGCCTGTCTGAGATGGGTGATGGGATGATGAAACACGCAAGCGGCTGCAATACACACTCGCACACAAGGCAGGATGATGAGCAGACAGGTAAGGGCGGGCACGTGGGGAGCGTAGCGACGCAGGGAGGGAGGGGGGTTATACATCCCCATGGGTGTGGAGGTGTAGGAAGGTGTTGCGGTTCTGTAAAGTTGGGTGAATTACGGTTCGTTAACGCAATGGAATGTTACCACGTGTGTGTACATGTGCGTATACACAAAAGCATGTGTGTGTTGGCTAACATCGGTGACGAATTTCTGAACCCGTCCTGTGCCTCTCCTCTATTGATCCAGCCTCAAATGAATACCTGGTGCGGTGCGCAAAAATCATAACTGGGGAGACAAAGGCTGAACGGGCGCGGTGCAAATCACACCGCCCATACGCGTGCCGTGGTTGTGTGTATACGCAATCTGTGGGTATTTTATTTTTAAAATGTTTCAGTTGATGTTTTCGTGAGTCAATATGTACCGTACATCAATCCACAGTTCACTAATTAAAAGCGGTGCTCAAGCATTAACTATTTTTTTCAATCATTTGTTGTGGAGTGTTGGCACAGTGGTTAGCAGACTGCGCTATGAGAGTTGAATGGGGAAGTATGGTGAAACAACGCCCCATGACTAATTATGCGTGGACAGGACATCGTCTCACAAGCTGAACATGATTACTTTTGACATGTATTTCAGTGCTGTACCTGTGTGGACATTGTCCCTCCGTTGGATTGTTTTCTTTTACAAAATGCATATTTACAAATTATGGATTTTTAGGGCATACGCAGGGCGCCACGGTGGTGAGATGTTAACTACCTCGCCAGGTATACAGGATGGTCGTGTGTTCCATCCCGACACTAACGCCTGTATATTCGGAGTTTGCATGTTCTCCCCGTTATAGCCTGGGTTTTTCTCCGAACCCTCTTGGTTTGCCACCCCACATTTAGAATCAACATCACGCGTTTAGAGTATTTGGCTGCAAAGAATGTCCACGTGTTGAGCCACTTCGTTGAGATATCATTTGTGGCCGCGGTCGCTTCTGAAAAAGAGCTGCGTAGCCCAGTGGGCCTTACCCAGTATAACATACACAAAAACTATTGCTGAAGTGAAACTACCGTACTCTGTTGAGGGATTTGAGTTCAACTGTTCACCAGCATAGCCACACCAAACATCACTCGGGGCTGTGAACCAGTTATCATATCGTTAGCTAGCGTAAGAAAAGGCGCACAATTTATAAAACAGCGTCACAGAGCAAATGAACGCTCAGCATTTTGTTTTATTACCGCATCACGCATCGCCCCAATAAAGACCGGAGGAGGAGGATGGGGGGCTTGCTCATTTGCCAAGACGCATTGACGCAACTGCCAACGACGCCGAGAATTCCATTAGCGGATTTCAAATTGCTTTCAAGGATCAGAGGCCGATAAACATCAGAAGGCAGCGGCGGCGGCGAGGGGGGGAGGGATGTAAACCAGCCAGCCACGCGGCCACTGTAAATTGGTTCCAGGATCAAATTTCTTATCAGTCATCCCTGTCGGCAGGCACATGCTTGGCACCAACGCGGGTCGAGTCATGGGGGTATTCGCTGGCAGTGAGTGAAGCTGAGTCAAAATGATGGTGCGGACTCAAACGTCAGAGGAGGTGTTTGTGTGGATCTCCCACTGAGTGCACTTTAACTGCCTAGTCAGAAGGCATACTCATGGTGCGCTCCGATGGGGCATTCAAGGGCATTCAAATATGAGCAGAACTCTTTTTCTGCGTCTGCACATATCAACATTTAGTTTTATTGCCAATCCGCCTATTTGCCTTTATAGACCAAGATTATCAAGCAGCATGTTGAAGCAAACGTATTCAGAGTTTTTGGGACTCAACCCTGACCGTGCTGATGAGATTCAGGATGTTTAATCCGCTCCAGGGTTTTCTTTTGCTCAAACAGATGTTGCTTGATAACAGTGGCGCGCAAAGACAATGCAAGTATGTATGCTGATGGACTAAACCCATGTTGTGTTGATGGAGACACAACATGGGAGCGCCTGCTTGTACGGGATTTGCCAGTTGATTTGGGTGATTCCACTCCCCTCCGCCTGATTCTTCCCCCGTCGTGATTTGATGACTGCTGGGGCAGACAACGGGAATATTGTGCTGAACGGCAGCGCCTCTAGAGGCTGCAGGGGTCACACACAACATCCATTGTACACACAACACAAACGAATACAGGGACTCCTCCACTTACGAATATTCGACTTACGAACGTTCAAAGACACGAACAGACCTGCCACGCATGTCCAGTTGCCTGTTCGGACCGAGAGTCGCAAGTTCAACCACCACACAATAGATGGCGTAGGTGACATCTACATCTGCAGAACGTGAAGAACCAGGTGGCATCTCCATCTACAGGAGATTATACAACGTTTGAAGCTATTGGCTTGTGTATATGTCGCACAGCATGTTTGGAATCGACAAGAGTTAAGTTTGACTTACGAACAAATCGACTTTCGAACAGACCTCTGGAACCTAACTCGTTCGTAAGTTGAGAAGTCCCTGTACAACGTGTAACGCCATTCCCCGTATTCAGTGTACATGCCGTACAACACGTTAAGAATCTGCAGGAGTAAAGTTGGACTTACGAACAAATAATTCGTTCGTAAGTAGAGGAGTCCCTGTACATTTTCTTTCGCATGCTTGCTGATGTAGATGCAGAACAACAACTACAATTTCACATTTGGGTGGTCACGCCAGATAACCGTGTTAGGAGCAGCGGAGTTGTGTATTGCTGTGATGTCTCCTTTGCATTTGCGGATCAGGCATTGCGTCGTCAGATGTTGTAAGGTCTGCTCTGGATCACCACTGTCGCACACTGGTGGGTTTTACATGTTCTATTTGTGCATCAGGTATCCGCATCTGCCATGGTTTGTGCCGATTCTGTTTAGGGTGGACCATGAACTTTGTGGAAGATCAAACCAGGAATATTCTTCGTTGGGTCTTTCACAAGGTGAGTAAATAAAACATCGATTATTAAACACACACACACACGATTATCTACATCTATCGTGAGCCTCAGCATCGATATTTATGAATGGATGCGTCGTTACACCTTGCTTGTTCATAGGTATACCCACGATACCCCAAACAACAGGGCCACTTGCTATCGGCCGTTCTGAGATCGTCTTTCAAAAATCTCGCAGCTCGAGGCTTGCGAGTTCAAATCCCTGCCGAGGGTCGACTCAGCCTTGCAATCCCTCTGGGATCGCTAAATTTGGTAACGCTTTGCAGGATGTCAACAGTTGTCGGTCTATGGACAGACGAGCACCCCACCCCACCATGGGAACGTGGAATTTCTCCCGCTGGCTTTTAAGGGCCGCGAGTGCCAGATGAGTGATGCTGCTTGTGAATTTATATTCCGCGAACGATCGTGCACGTCTTTGTATCCAGGTCTCCCGTTCATCCGCGGGTATTTCTTGCCAATGACACGTGGTGCTACTCCATGGGACATCCACTCGGTTATAAATAACGTGTTGGTCGTTATCCTAATTGTTTTATTTTTGTATCTTTTTGCCCAGGACGTGCTGGTCCGAGTGTTAAGTCTGTTCTTTTTTTAGAAGAATTCTGCTTGGGGATGTTTGGCCATTTCCTTTGGGGTTTTCGTTGTTGTTGTGTCGGAGGAAACCAAGAGTGGCCGGAAGAAAAAAAAAACACTCAAACGCTCGAGCTGCCGCATGGATAGTGAGAACCTACTTGCTGTACCGCAGGTGCACAGCTCACTTGCGTGCAGGCGCCCCCATCTCCACGCAAATCCGCTCACTTTTCCCTCGACATCCATGCCACTGGATCACGAGCACGTGCTACTTCGTCTGGCACACGCTCCGCGACGCACCGCGAACGATCCTTGAAAATCCAAACGTAACCTTGTCGAAGAAGCCGAGTGCGAGCACTAAATCTCTGCTTCGTTAATAATGTGTCGTCATTAACAATCGCTGTTTTCACGGTCCCGTGTTTTTTTTCTTCACATTTCCCAACAGCAGGAGGACCGATATATACACCCCGTACCTTGCCTTCAACTGTTCGGGCAGTGACTAACGCGAGCATCCCAGAAGCTCCCGTGGGTGGTGGGTTGGTGGTGGTTGGTGTGATGGTTGGGTGAGTGTCAGCACCTTTCTTCCGCTGGAAGGGCAGCAAGCGCAGGAACGCGGTGGCCGTGCTCCCGGGCAGCCGGGGATCCATCTCCCCCATGAGCTGCGCCAGCTCCGTGCCCGGCAGGTCGACGTGTCGCGTCACGCCGCTCGCCACCATCTCCTGGAAGCGCTCCGGCCACTCGTGGCGAAGTTTCTCCACGAAGAAGTCGGGGTTGGAGACCACGACGTGCCCTGACGGGCGGCTCCCGCCAGCCGTTGATTCAAGTGTCCTCCCCCACGGTGACCCGTAGAATGTGTTGCTCGCATCGCCTGCTCCTGTCACCAAGCTGAGTTAACTGCGCCACACTCATTTCACGTACGTCGTTGTCGTCATTCGCTGTCTATCCACTGCTAGATGAAGGACTTTCCCCGCTGCCGCCATCCGTGGACGGTGTTGTGATACCAAAATCCCATGTCATTCACGATCTCATCGTTCCCACCATCTCCGCGGTGGTCATGTTTTCGGGCTCGTTTCTCTCCATCGGCTGGCATTCCGTCACCGGTGTCGCCTATCGGAACGTCATCTCGTCTCCACAACGCTCCCACGTCCACACTCCTGCCCGGGCGACGTTATTCCGTCACAGTCAATGTGACATCTCCGATTTGCGTTTGTCCCTTGCCTGTCGGTGGAATGGAGATCGTTCATCTCTGCACGTTGCTCCGTTGCATTTTTTCAGCCTTTGTTCCATTTTCATACTTTCAATCATGACATACTGACAGCTTTGACACGTATCATCATAAGGGAATCTGACAAGGACATCTGAGCAAGAGCTGAAAGAGGCAAAGTCAGAGAGCATGTATGCCCCCACGTCTCCGCTGCCCACCGTCACCAATCCAAACTGACCAGCACGGTGTAGTGTGGTAAAACAAAAAACCATGACCAACAAGTTGCGGAGATGCCCTCATTTGTCAGTAAACTGCTAAAAGGACTGTCCGCACATTGGCTCAGAGGGCTGACAGATGGTGAAATAAAACGATTTGATTTCACACGTACGTTAACACATCGTAGGTTTTCGCAGACAGTATTATAATTCACGATATATATATATTTTTGGAGGTGAGGCCGCATAACGATTTCACCAAATCTGTTCCATTACGAAAGATCCATCAGGGTTGCAAATTCCAGCTGAAGGGCAATGCTAATTGGTGGGGTTAAACACCTGTGCAGGTGACAGTTTAATTTGCCTGGCTGTGTCGGATGTTTGAGGGCGTCTAATGACACGGCTTTGGTCAGATGATAAAGTGGTCTCACCCAGAAATCTATTTTGAATCGCTTAGGTTTGCCCGTACGAGCGCGGGAGACACGGTAATAGCCGCGCCTTTACCCTGCAGCCGTACACATTATTCCAATAATCCGTTCAGATTCGCTTCCATATTAAGCCCGTTAGCTTGTGACACTGCCTATGCGGGTGGTGTCGGGGTGTGTGTGGGGGGGGGAGTGTGGAATTCGTTCTCGTGTGTACGTCAAAGAAATTGTCACGTTGGCACTTTTTATTCCGCGTCCGCTTCATAAGATTGTCTGTGCCATTTGTGTGTCGTGAAAAATGCTCGAACAAGCGGCCACTGTCAACTGTGGCTCAAGCGCCGTAGCTTTTATCCTCAGGGCACCCCAGGCAGAAGCGTCCTTACTAAAAAAAAACAAGGTCCTTAAGACTCATTGAGGCCTCCCTCGCTAAGTAATAATCATTAGCGCAGGGTGGGATTAATGACGGGAGACTGCCGCGGTGCAGTGAATGATGTTGCACACTGGATTTGCTGAATCCAGGGGTCGCCGGACGGATCTCCCAGCGCGGCAGTCAAAACAAACGATGGCCGAGATCGCTCCGCCTCATCCTCACCCAGCAGTCGGCGTGGCAACGCCACAGTTCAGTCAGATCGACGGGTCGTTGTGCGGTGGGTTCAAGTGTGGGCACTCACACCTCTTCCAATAAATCTGGCCAACGTGGCCGAGTGAAGGCCACAAATGCCCTCTGGAGGGGGCCCCTTAGAGGCATTTTTAGGGGCTCTCTGGAGCTCCCTCCCGTGGAGACCCTTCCGCTAGCAGTGGCGTGGGCAAGCCATTTCAGCGTTGCGCCTTTTGCTTTTGCTTTTGTATATTTTAGAGAAAACTGGTGGCTGGTTAAAGATATCGACAAAACAATCTAAAAAAATCACGTTATTTTTACTTTTTCTGTCCTATAAATACTGAGTAGGGAGGGTTAAGAACTACATTTGGCTGATTATTCCCTCAAGGAGCCCACAAGCCGAATGTTAATGTCAAGGACCTCAGACAAAAATACGCCAAGCTTCAAGGTAAACTATTATAAGTTACATATGTATACAAAAATGTGTTATTAACAATAACTTCTCAGCGAACCATACACCCCCCCCCCCTCCCCCCAATGTTGCTCTCTGAAAGAAATCATCGTGTAGAAAGCAAATTTATTTCGCGGAAATTATCCGCGTAGTTTCGTGTCTTGGTTCATTTCTCAACGCGGTCTGCGTGATTTTTTTTCTTTGATGGAAAGCGGTCGGGCAATCGCGCCTTTATTTCTCTCCGCCTGGCTTGCCCCCCCAAACCAAACGGCGCCTTCATCGGCGCGGATCTAAACTCTGGAAAGTGCCGAGTGAACAAGAGTGGGGTTGAAGTGAGCACGAGTGGCAACTCTGCGTTTTCGGTTAAAGCCGCGCGATCGATCAACTAAGATAACCACACAATCTTCAGTCTGCGTTACCGCGGCATGTTAAAGGTAAAACTAAATTAATAATAATAATAAACTCCACTATTCGATGTGTCTCCACATACAGGCAGTCACCGGGTTACGGAAGGATTAGGTAGAAATAGCCGCTACCCGATTTTCCGTATGTCGGAAATTGAAAATGTTTCCCCCAAAAATCAATATAAATACCACGTCCCGAAATAGTTGTGCCTCCCCTACCGTTTCCACTCCGTATAAAGAGCACATTTGGTGATCTAGCAGCATTTGTTAGACAAGCAAGACTGCCGATGAGACCCAAAGGGGTCGAAACTGGTCGAGGATTTGCTTGCTTGGTCGATTGCCGCTTGTTTTGAAAAGCCAACGAGGCCGAAGGACTAGGACACGTCTTGTTTCGTATTCATGCGTGAAAGCCAGACTGGAGCGCGACACTGAGATTTGCCGTCAGCACCATAACGAGCAGCAACACTCACAACCGCTTGTGAGATACTTTCTGCGATAGCCGGGAGAGCTCAGGCGGCAAACAAAGGCGAACTTTGTTGTCTGAACAAAAAAAAAATCATACAAACGCCACGTATGAAAAATCTTCGGGTTATTTCCTGGGGTCAAAAGTGTCGGGGGAGGCCGCGGGCTTTTGGGTTCATTCACAATTAGACCTCTTGACTGAGCCGAGGTTCACGCGACAGGACTGAGGCTCGTGGTGCAGGCTGCCATTTGACCGACACGAGAACTCGTTGGGATATTTGCGGTGCTGTCGAGCGAGGGTGCGGCGGTCTGCGGGAGCTCGGTACAAAGTCGAACGACGAGAGGCTTTGTTACGAGGGATTGCCCCTCTTTTTTCTTTATTTCTTTCAAACTGGGGGTTTGTGCAATGTTGTGGGTGCCCTGACACGGCTTCGTTCTTCGCTGTGCTCTCAATTTCCGTCACTGCGTCAGCTCAATCCATCATCTCTGCCAGGTCGAGTACGAACACCACTTTGTCACAACTCCGCAAGCGGTTGTCCTTCGTGTTAGAATCGGCCCCCTTCCGTGGGAACGTGGAATTGTTACCAATGGCTCAAGGTGATCGATGTGGAGGAGACGCGACCCCACATAAAAACATGTTTACTATTGTTTTTACTTAATTTTACCAGA
Organism: Lampetra planeri; assembly: GCF_965212315.1. NCBI lineage: Eukaryota > Metazoa > Chordata > Hyperoartia > Petromyzontiformes > Petromyzontidae > Lampetra > Lampetra planeri. The sequence continues at coordinate 3,175,330 of NC_136146.1, read as the reverse complement.
TAAGGCCCACTGAGCTACAGTATATAGCTCTTTTCAGAAGCGACATGGCCACAAATGATAGCTCAACGAAGTGGCTTATCACGTGAGAATTTATAGCAGCCAAATACACAAAATGCATGTTTCTAAATGTGCAGGGAAAACCCAGAGGTGCGTCCACGTGGAGAGACAAGCAAACTCCAAATGTACAGCAGCAGGCGTCAGGGTCGGGATCGAAACCACGACCTCCTATATACCAGGTGAGGTAGTGAATATCTGAGCACCACAGCACCCACTATTACACGTTTATAAAACACATTCCTGCGGAGGGAGCTGGTAGGAACGTTGGGTTGCTCGGTCAATGGCCAGGGTCAATGGCAGCGTGGTGTATTCCGCAAATATGGCCGACTGTGAGGGCGGGCACAAGCCGGCGTGAGTAGGTTAAACGTTGAGTTTTATAAGGGCACCACGGGGTGACCAGCCCCTCCCCACCCAGCCCCACTCCTCCAACCCCCTCCCCACCCTCCCCACCCAGCCCCTCCCCACCCTTCCCACCCAGCCCCTCCCTCCCTTCCCACCCAGCCCCTCCCTCCCTTCCCACCCAGCCCCTCCCTGCACGACGGACGGACGGACACAATAGGAGGTTCCTACCAGTATCAACCTCTCTCTCAATCCTTTTATTGAGACGCGTGCCGATCCTCAGCACGACACTCCCAGGGTTGGGATCGAACCCACGTCCTCCTGTATACCAGGCGAGGTAGTTAACATCTCTCCACCGTGACGCCCACTACCTACGTACAAAACGTACGTGTTGAGCTTCGGGACAACGGTTTTAGTCCCCGTGAAATTGTATCTGGCTGGTTGAGTGGCATGGTGGTGGAGTGTTGTGGCTAGCAATCGAAAACTCGTGAGTCCATATCCCGGCTGTGATCAATGCAACCGTTCGTCTCTCAGGGTCCGTTTCAAATGAGAGCACCTTCGTGAATAATTCATCCACATTCTAGATTTGAATCTTTCGTGACTGCAAGGAATCATATTCTTAGGTTTTTTCGGTAAAGTCACGTAGGTAAAACATCAAAATTAATGAAAATAAAATAAAATAAAACAAAAATCACGACGTTTCGGAGGCAACACAAGTCTCCGTCATCACTTGATGCAGCTAATCTGGCTGTGACGGTCCCACCTGATGACGGAGACTTGTGTTGCCTCCGAAACGTCGTGATTTTTGTTTAATTTTATTTTATTTTCATTAATTTTGATGTTTTACCTACGTGACTTTACCGAAAAAACCTAAGAATAATTCATCCACAGTTGTAGTTGTGAAGTAACTTGCCCTAACCACAGCAACGTAGAATTTCCACCACTCTAACTGTCTCAGGACTGCAAATATAAAATGAGTTCCACTCCATGATCAATTAAGCAGCAAAGCTATGCTTCTCTGTTGTTAATTGGATAATCACTCAGGTGCTGGCCATCCCCATGTCAACATGTTTTCAGCAGAAGTTGAGAGGTTTTCAATTACTTTTATAGTTCCTGGCATGACTGTAATGGTCCGAACCCCGGATTGGAAGGGGCCAGTGGCTGCAGCAGTTGTCACATCTGTCCTCGACTGTGGTCCCGTCATGGCTGCCGACTTCGTGACTGACGAGGCTGACGGTGCCTTGCTCCGTACTTCGCACACGTTTATCGCCGAGCTGCTGAAATTATCTCATGCCCTAGTCCCGTGCGCCTAACACAGAGGTCGGCAACTTTCCGCTCTTTAAGCACTGCTTCGTGACGTTACGTTTAAAGGCGCCACCGTATCGCATTCATCACATGCGTTGTGGATCTTGAAATGTTGAGGGGTTTTTTTGACGGAATTCGGAAAAAAATGTCTCTTCCTGTTATTTTAGTGTGCCGATCCCTGGCTCAAGCAGTCTGCAACTGCGCCAATTTTCCCTGTCGCTTGCCAGAGATTCCCACTCATTGACGTTGACGTTACAGTCTTAGAGATCATGCTTGCAGACGTGTTTGAATCTGAGATTTGGGCGACCTAATTAAGCCAGCATGAAGTGCATAGTTGAAATGTTGCCAACATGTAAATAAAAAATGAAATGTAAATAAAAAGAAAAGCTCTGAGTGATCTTCAACGGCTCATGACAGATGCATTTTAAAACAATGACATCTGAGGTGTCAGCAGGACTTTCTTAAATCTCGATGTGACATAAAACGGGGAGGCTTAGAGGGATAAGACGCAACAATGACAAAACTTCGTACCAAAAAAATGCGAGTGAGTGTATGTGTGTGTGTCATGTGTAATTCTATTGACTAAACTCAAACTGCCGTGTAATTACAATGCCTATAGTAATTGACGATGTATCTTGACGGACGTGCTGATTATTATTGTGAGTGCACGAACTGTGTATTTACCGATCTCCTCTCATCCATCCCGCACTATCCCACACCCACGTCACATCCACGCAGCAGCAGCAGCAGCGGCAAGCCCCCATGGTTTGAGCCTGGGGTTGGTCATCTGATCCGCGGGTTTGTTTTGGCTTTGCGAGAAGTCGGCTTGATGAATGATACCGTGAGCACTTGGCGGGGCACGCTCGGACAAAAGGCTGCTCGCTGCCTGGGAAATCGCTTGGAGTTTGAGCGACGACGGTGTCGTCGCGAGTTTTCCTTACGGCGTAAAGATTTATTGGGAGGAACCTTTGTTTCTATGTTATCTCAAAAATTGTTGAACGCGCATTTCACAAATTTGGACTGATAAGGGGTCATTTTAATGACACCTCCAGCAGTTTGGCAAAATTGTAACTCGTGGGGGAGGGAAAAGTGCACTTTTAGAAGGCCTGGCATGGCACGTGATGATATTGTTTGGGCTGATGAAGATAAGGCCCCTAATGCCCAATATTTACTCACTGCGCCAAAGGAAAGCCAAGCCAGTTTCAGCAACGAAATCCAAATTGTGATGCATGACAAGGAATTGAAACCCGGTCTCTAGGATCATAGCGCCCTGGTCTATTCCCTCCACCGCCGCTCCCCACAAAAACTGACGAAGATATATACCCCCCTATAGCCTAAACATAATGTTGGGAACGTGCGGTTAGCGAGCACCTATGAAGGCCAGAACGACACACGAGGGAGTGGGTGGCCAGAACCAGGCCCTGCAGCCTTTGTCTCCCCAGTAGCGATGTTTACACACCACACACGGTACTCATTTGAGGCTGAGTCGACCTCGAGAAGGCCCAGAACAGGGTCAGATTTTCCATCACTGGCGTTGGGCGCGAGCGGGAATCGAACTCGGATTGCGGGGTTCCTAACGCAGCACGCTAACCGCTGCGCCACCACTCCCCACGCAGTCTAGAGACACACGGAGTACGCACACAAGCCGCTTGCGTGACATCACAAACATTGTCAGCTGTTATGGTCACAGGAGCGTTTGGCAGTCTGAGGGCTTAACTCAATGCGAGGTGTGTGTGTGTGTCGGGTTACACAACACGGTGCTCTGCTCGTGTATTTAGAAGTCGCTCTCTGTCCTCAGTGTAGGGTGGCTGATTGCTGCTAACATTCTAGGGCAGTGTTCAAGACCGCCCATCATAATCGTGCTGATGTCAAACTCCAATAGTTTCAAACGTGTGGCGGCACGCAGACTGATGATGTCTAATCGGCAAAAGTTCCCACCCCTCTGTTAATTAGTGAAGAGCACTGCACTAGAGCCTTTCTGTTAGTCGGTGTTTGCTGGCACACCAGACCTATACTTCAGACAAAATGAACGTGATTTTTTGGCTTTTTCTTCATTGGATGCGGGTCCCATGTTCTACACGTAGTGCTCTTGCCAATGACATCTCTGAATCGAGCAGAGTTTGTTGAACAGGCCTTACTCTGCCGATGAGAACCCAGCAGGTGGAACCCGGTTTCGGAGTTTGCCTGCTTAAACGCTTATGCGTGTTAATATTGGCGTGGAGAGGTAATAGGCTCATGGAATTAAACATTTTTTTATTCATACGTGGAGGCACAGAATTTAGTTTCTGTCTTAATTTGCTTTGTATCCAACATGAATGTGGACTGCTTTTTTCGGTCAGTTTGTTGTCCTTCTACCCGCACCTCCGATTAGCGCGGTTGGCTACGAACGGTGCGAAAAAAGTTCTACATACATAAACTTACGAATATGAATGCTTTTAATGACTTACTCAATTGGGATAGCATATTGCCAAGTTGCCCCCTCCTGCAAATCCCAGCAGGACTCTCCTGAAAAAAGAGTTTTGTGTCTCAGTGGCGCTTTCTGGGGTAAAGTTATTCCGTGGTAAATAATGTTTACAATTCAGAGCCCTTTGCCAGGCCTCCCCAGACCATGGCCATGATGGATTCTCCGAGGCCGGGATTTAAACTCGAATAATCAGGTTCGGAGTGCATTGTGCTACCGACTGTGCCACTGGCTCCCACTATGTGCTATGAAGCGCCGTGTCAATATAGTACTTAAAAAATGCACCCAAACCCTGAATTAATACCTCGTTTAAATGCCCGTTTAAATTTTCGTAATGCTATTTTTAGAAATTTAACTTTAATTCACACATTTCCATTTATATGGCTTTTCTTTCATCCTGAGTTTAAATTTTGCCTTTGTATTTTCATTGTTTGGTTTACACTTTGAATCATGTTCATGCATATTGTTTTTTTTGTCGCTTGTTTCGTTTCTGTCTTTGCGTGGCGTCCACATTTTCAACCCATTGAGAGACAACCCGGCCCTCTGCTGCCTGTGCCAGGGATTACAAAGTGGCATTACAAACCTGCGGCTACGTCTTACCCAAGAGTCGCTTTTTATTGTCCCACAGACAGCTGTTTTAGGACCCACCTTGCTCACAAAGAGTGATGTAATTGCAGTGCCTTCAAACTTGCCCCGCCTTCACTATAGAAACTCTGAGACCATTCAAGTCAATCAGCAGGTGGAACAAACACAGGAGGCAGCAAACACGTTCCAGATTGTCGGTGAGAGAATAGAAACGTCCTGAGGCTGTGTCCAACGCAATGATGCGGCAGTCATTGGTGACACGTTGCAGTTTGAACGGTGACGAGCATATCCAAAAAATCGAGATCAGTCTGCACATTGCCCTTCCTTATGTTACGTAACAAAAAAAAACTTATTTTTTTTGCATGTGATACTGCATTGGCATTGGTGCACCAGCACAAATAACTCACAAGCAAAACACGTTGGTCAATAACACGAACCTACAAATGGAAATGAACACAAATATTGAATGGACAAATATGTTTTGGCGAATAGCAGAGCGTTCAGCCTGAACTGTTTATCTGATCCTAGATCACTGCACGAATCGCCAGATTCCAGGAGGCCTCTCTGTCATCTGTGGTTGGTTGGTTTGGTGATTAGATTTTTTTTATTTTTGTGAAGCCAGTTTTGCCTGTTTTGAATGGCGATCCATCGCTGGACAGTACATCGCTCACTGGGGAAACGGAATTCCCCCGTGTTTGTCGGCTCTGAGCTCACGAGTCGCATCAGCCCTGACCCAAATATTGTATTTGGTGTTCACAACGAAAAATGTATTAATAACGAGCTCTGCATTATTATTTTTGGGTCTCAAATCACGTTGATAGAAACCATTTTTTTTAATAATCACCTTGCAAATATTACAAGCATAATGTTTGTGTGCGGACAAATCATATTTCTGTTCCTTGCTTCTTCCACTAAACTCATGTACATAGAAAGTGTGTGTAAGTCGATGTGTGTGTCTGTCTTTTTAGCCCGGGCACCGCCGGGTACTTACCGCTAGTTACCAATAAAAGTGAATGATGCAACAGCGAAAGTGATTGATGCTCAAAAAGCTTGGAGGAATTGCTGCTCATCTGCTGAGTCGGTGGTGTGAATTCCACCTTCCCATGTCCGGGGAAAGTCTATACATAGGACAACCACTGTTGGCTTCCCACGAAGTGGTACTTATTTTTTGTTATCAACCCCAGAAGGATGATGGGCTGAATCAACCCCCAGCCAGGTTAAGATCTTGTAACCTTCAGATTGTGAGCTACGCATTTTACCGCTGAGGCCACACACACACACACTTGTATGAACGAAAGATTTAGCCTCCTCTATTTTTGGTACCGAATTCTGTGGTGGCCTACGGACCACACTGGAGACATTTGAGAATGTACAAGGTGGTCCACATGTCTTGTGACCCCAATTAAATTATCTAATACTTAATATATTTTGTGGAAAAAAAGCTTTATTTAAAAATAAATTAATATGCAAATAAAAAATAGGGGATCAAGTAACTGGGGGTCACAAGACATCTGAACCACCACCCTGTACTTACGACTCGACTCACACTGTGTGTCAAATTGCCTGTTTGCTAACTAAGCTGTTGTCGCTACATTGAGAAGGCATATGGGCAGTCCCAATAACATATCCATACAATTGTTCGCAGCCTTTAGTTACACGTGTCCGGAGGCTTTAAATGCGTATAAAACATTTAATGTGGGGAATTGAAGCTACCTTGCATTGGAAGGAACACGATTGCTCTAGTGATCATTACTGCACGTGCTATTTGTCTTTTCTTGTCGTGTCGCGAAAATCATCAATTTAATGTCGAAATGACGTTAGACGCCCTGTATGTTGATTTGAAAAGTCAAGATCACGGATCCTGAGCGGCATGACATTTTGTGCTTCATATGCAAATGATACACGGATAGTGAGGGGGTGGGGGTGAATTTCCGATTTCACAACATTCCCGAAAAAAATAAATTCTTCTTCAGATTTTCCAGTGATCTTCATTTTCTAACGACCATTCAATGCATCTTTGTGCTTCCGCAAAACTTCATGTCACCCGACGTCACGCGACAGCACCTTCGTGGGCAGGAAAAACGAGCAACCAATTCGACTCTCCGTGAGTTCGTGACCCTCCGCCAGGCGTAGCGGACAGAGCGCGGCTGCCACGAACCCGGCGGCCTCCCCCCCGAGTTCGATTCCCGCTCACGACCCGCCAAGGCCACTGACGATCATCGGCACCAGTCCCGGTCCTGGGCCTCTCCCAGGTCGTCGCAGACTCAAGCGTCGTCACTTTAAGATGTTTCTTGTTCACGTTTTTGTTTGTTGCGGTGGCACCCGAATCAAGAGCCGCATGGCTCACAGGGTTATACCTCATAAATGACTATTCTTGGGTTTTTTCGGTAAAGTCACGTAGGTAAAAAATTAAAATTAATAAAAATTAAATAAAATAAAAATTACGACGTTTCGGAGGCAACACAAGCTTCCGTCTTCAGGTGACGGAATCTTGTGTTGCCTCCGAAACGTCGTGATTTTTATTTTATTTTTATTTTATTTTACTTTTATTACTTTTCAATTTTTACCTACGTGACTTTACCGAAAAAACCCAAGAATATGAATCCTTGCAGTCACGAAAGCTTCAAATCTAGAACTCATAAATGAAATGAAATAAATGAATTGAAAGTGAGCACCTGGTGCTGTGTGTTGACATCGCCGCTGGGGAGACAAAGGCGGTCGGGGGCGTGGTGCTGGCCACCCACCCTGTCGTGTGCCACAGTGCCGGCCTTCATAGGGGCCGTCCATAAATTACGTCATGCACCTAGGGAGGGCGGGGTCAGACATTTGTGACGATGTGTGAGGATGGGGGGGGAGAAATGTGACGTCACATCAAAATGCGCAACTTTAAGTAAATATAGACAACACGTTCTACTTAATTTTTTAGACTTTTTAATAAATGTTTTCTCCTACAACATCAGAGTGCAGCGCCCCATTAAATACGCACTACAATAACAATAGTTTAAAACGATTTGAAGCATGTTTTTTTATTTTTTTGTCGGGGGGGGGGCAGAGCTTTGTGACGTCATATTTGAGGGGGGGTCTGACTTTTTGTAACGCGTTGTGACGAAGGGGGGGGGGGGTCAAAAACCGTCCAAAATCACGTGACGTCATTTATGGACGGCCCCATAGGTGCTGCTCGCTAACAGCACTTTCCCCAACAGTCTGTTACAGGCTATACGTGGGGAGAGGGGGGGGGATCTTTGCCTTTGTGTTGTGCTGTGCCTCCGGAGTGGTATGGATAATCGTGGCCTGAGCCCCTCACCCCGAATCGAACGCAGATCCTCATCGCGAGCGGAGCTTCTGCAAGGGGTGATGCAAAGTTGGGAACGGCTCTGCCCAAACGGAGTTCGTCAGGGTCCTAGATTTGAAGCTTTCGTGACTGCAAGGATTCATATTCTTAGGTTTTTTTGGTAAAGTCACGTAGGTAAAAAAAATTATAAAAGTAAAATAAAAAATAAAATGAAAATAAAAATCACGACGTTTCGGAGGCAACACAAGCTTCCGTCTTCAGGTGGGACCGTCACAGCACGCTTGCTGTATCAAGTAAAAAGATACAGCAATGTTTACTTGATACAGCAATCGTGCTGTGACGGTTCCACCTGAAGACGGAAGCTTGTGTTGCCTCCGAAACGTCGTGATTTTTATTTTACTTTTATTAATTTAAATTTTTTACCTACGTGACTTTACCGAAAAAACCTAAGAATATTCGTCAGGGTCGCCTGCAAAACCTTGGGGGGGGAGGGGGGGTGTGGGATTTCCCCAACACGCTCGCTTTATAAACATCCAAGGGCGGGGTGAGGGTTCCGCTAGTTCCGCGACCCCGCTGAAGACCGCCACGCGGAGCGCCTAACCCTTCACTTCCCTTGCCGGCCGACAAAGCGCCACTTGGCTTGTTGCGTAGGTCCTAAGGAAAGCAAACGCTTGGGGTGGGGTTGATGGTGATGGTGGGGGGGGCGCTGCTGGAGCGACGTCGCCTTTCAAAGTGTCCCCCACCCCACCTACCCCCCCCCCGTGTGTTTGAGAGGGGAAAACAAAGCAGAGGTTGTCCAGCACACGCCCCGCCCCCCCCACACGTTTTTGTGTTTTAACCGCCTTGGAGAAAGGAAGTCTAAAATGCAAGCAGGGATGTAGGTGTAACTTAGTGCAACGACACACGCGATGGGAGCAAGTTTGCTTTGGCAGCGAATCGCCATCCAAGGACCCACGAGGTTTGCTTTTTAATTCCACGCTTTTTCACCCCCCAACCCCCACCGCACCCACGCCCCTAACCCCGCTCGGATCTCCTGCGGCCATCCCACCACGCGTCGGCGGCTAGAGGCTGGCTCAGCCCGTCGAGCAATGCTTCTCGTAAAAAGATGCATGCGTAAGTGCGTTACAGTGGAAGGCTCCCGGCTTTCCCTGGGGAAAGTCGAGGCCGGCCATCGCTCTCCCTCCCTCCCTCTCCGTCTCGTGCAAGGCGGGTGGCTCGTTGGGATAAGGAGCACACATGTTGGCTTAGCATCGTGAGTTAAAGTTACACTGCCCGCCTTCTCGCAGTCACGAGATGTTCCCAGGCCCGTGAGATCTCCACACCCTGGCAGCAGCATTCTTCACGAACCTGCGTTCGTCGTTTGTCTCGCAGTGACGGCCAGGGACTTTAAAGGGTTTTTTTTTTCTTTTTTTGGCGTCGTCTCTCTTCACCTTTACGGTCGGACTCTTGGGACACTCGTGTGAAATTTTATCTCGAGTAAGCTTCTCGGCAAAGTGATGTATGTTGCCGTGTGTTGTGGCGCGTCATTGAATGCTTTTGTTGGTGGTGTGGCTGCGGACAGAATATTAAGCGATGTACATAACCGTTGTTTGGACAGGGTCAAGGTGGACTCAGCCTCATCGTCATCGTCCCGCGGGGGGCTTTTGAAATACGAGCCACGTGGTGCAGCTGCACTGCACGGTGCAGAGGAAGCACGCAGAGGGCTCTCCTATGGAGACACGTGCTATTGTCTTGGGAATGTGGAATTTCCAACGCTGGTTCTGGACCGCCAACGGAGCGGGGCATTGCTCACTGCTTAGAGGAGCACATTGGAGATTTTGATCTTGTGTTATTTTTTATGTGTGAGTATATGGGGGTGGGGGAGGTGGAGGGATCATTTGCACTTTTGAAAGTTCAATTCCAAGAAAATCGTGTGGGAGTCCACTGTGGGGTATTGCTTTTGTCGCCGTGCCACGTGTTATATTGTAGACGCGTGAATAGGGTCCGCAACTTGCGAGAGATGGCGGTGGCAGTAGCTTGGTGAAGCCTTCATCCAGCAGTGGATTGACCATGGCCGATGGTGATTATGATGAACCACAGCTCGCACAGACCGCGAATCAATTCATAACATTTTTGACATGCGTTTTTCTGGATTTTTTGGTTGTTATTCTGTCTCTCACTGTTCAAATAAACCGACCATTAAAATTATAGACTGATCATTTCTTTGTCAGTGGGCAAACGTACAAAATCAGCAGGGGATCAAGTACTTTTTCCCTCACTGTATGTGGGCGTTTTGTTTGTTGTTTTGTGTTTAGCTTGTGGTCCTTCCCCCACACCTACAATTAGCACCGTTGGCTACGTACGGTGCAAATCAAGTTCAACATACACACAGTGGACGTTGAAGATCCAGTGACGTCGATCGCAAAAGTAGGCCGTTGTGTCCCGGCGGTATCATGGTACACATTTACGAAATTAGAAAATTACCATGAAAATTACTCAATTTGGGATTACACTTCGAAGTCATCGCCCCACCCCCTACTTGCAGACCAATGCGGATCGGCAGGCCAGGTGCTGAGCTGCCTGTGTTGCCGCACAGGGGCAGCTTCCATGGGGGGGGGGGGTGCCCTTTGAAATGTGCTGAGAAGCCAAATAAAAGCGTTTTGAGAAGCATCGGCGTTTTGTGACGTTCTATAAAAAAAAAACTCATTATTCTTATCTTCTGCTTCTCAAAGAACTCGGTGGCATTTTGTTTTTCCTCCAAAATGAAGATAGCGACAGCAGCCACTATCGGTATATTCAATCTACCGCCTCTTCGAGGAACCACTTGTCGTCCGGCTTTCGAGTGACACGGCCTGGCACCGCACCTCAAGAGTCACGGTCGTTCAATTGCTTCCTGGTGGCCCAAGAAATCTCGTTTTGAATGCGAACGTTGCGTAATCGGCGCGGTGGGCCACGAACCCAGCGACGTGAGGTCATCTTTCCCAGCCACGGCTCACGGCAAGTGAGATCGCAAGCGATCATTGGGCCCCTTCCTTCACCAATCCGCATTGGCCAGCGTGGCAATGTACGGTCAAACAATGCTCATGACCAACATTGCGTGCGAAATTGTTAAGTTATTAGGGGCGCCGTCGTGGATAGATGTTAATTGTCTTGCTTAGTGTACAGAAGCTCGTGGGTTCTATCCAGATGCTGATGCCTGTATATTTGGAGTTCGCGTGGATTTTTCTGCAGGTCCTCTGTTTTTTTCCCTCCGTGGTTAGAAACATGCGTTTGGAGTATTTGGCTGCTATAAATATCGACGTGATAAGCCACTTAGCTATCATTTGTGGCCAGGTCGCTTCTGAATATTTTCTGTATAGATCAGTAGTCCTTACCTTATATAAAAAAACAAGTTTTAATCCAGCAGTGGATGTACAATGGGCTAAAAAAAAATATTTTTATTTTGCCATGTGGCAGAACGTTGTGTGCAGTGACTCTTAAGGAGTTCAACATAAGGGTTTTTGACCTTGTTAAGAATTAGTATGCATTGTCAATGTTTGCTTGCATTCGTCATTTTAACAACGTTGAGTCTCGTACACATATACTGTATGCGTAATTTCCTTGTCAATGTAAGTTACAAGTCTGCTATATATGTATATACATTAGTGTACATACCCACTAGACCACTTGCAATAAGGTTTTTTCCCCCCCTGGAGGCTGTTAAAACTTAAAACAAAATAAAGCCACGGATCAAAGGGTTAATCCCTCAGCGTGTAAAAATAAATAAAAAATAAACCGATGAAAAAATAACTCTTCCAGTAATAGCCACTTTCCCTAGTGTGAAAGGTCAATAGGTCGCATTCACAGGGACAGCTCTTCCCTCTGACTCCCAGGCATCCCGGTTTGACTCCAGGGTTTGGTCATTTAGCCAGATGTTGAGGCTGCCCTTGGCTGTGATGTGGCTGGGTGGCGACGGCTGCTGCCAAGTCGAGCGTCCGAGTTGGCGAGGCGGTACCTTCCGAGGGTTCGCTGAGCTCAAGGCCCGGGTCAACACCCCCGGGGGGCTCTCAAAACGCGGCGAGCCGAGCCGCGCTGCGGGACTTCAGAGCGCGGCCGAAACGAAACGCAGCGTCGGCGAGCGGGAAAACGAACAGACGCGGCAAGGGACGCATTTTTTTAATTTAAGGCCGTCTGGATACTTTTTAAACGAACGTGTAAGGAGAAGCACACCGACGTAATTCTCATCCCCCTCCTCCTCGTGTTGTTAAGTGCCAAGTTCCTTCGCTCACACTTTCCACTTCCACCCGACTCCGTGCGGGCCGTAGTTCAGTTGACGAGTTGACGCAAAGCGGCTTGCTTTCACTGCGCCGCTGGATCGAGACGAGTCAGTAGTCGAGAATGTTTGGGACTTCATTGTGCTGGGTTATGTTCCTGACTAAGCTGCGCGTGCGTGTGTGTGTGCGCACACATCGTGATCGTGTTCAAATTAATCCGGAGAGGTTCAAATATTTTCACGGGCAATGTAAAAAGAATTATCCTCCCTGTAGAAAATCCATCGCGCATTCAGATATTTTTTAAATATATCTCCATGCCAAGCTGCTAATCATCATAGCCCTGCAACGTGTGTAATGAGTCATGGGAACTATACGATTGGTGCGCGGGCTTCTGCGATGCCTTCGCCACTCTTGAGGTCCGGAGTGTCGGAAGCCAATAATGTCAGTAAACCCTCGGTTATAAGATCAAAGGACCACCGCCTTTCCCCCCAGAGTGCAGTTGTCCCAATTTCATGCTGATCCAATTTCCTGGCGGTAAAAAATAAAAAAGAAAGCCAAGGCCAAAAGGGAGATGGTTGCACATGTCATAGGCAACATCCATCTCTCTCAGCCTGTGCTCGTGGATTATTTGCGAACGTGTAGTTGCGAGTGTGAGGCCAAGATACCCCCCCCCCCCTTGGAGGGGGCTCGCTGTCTTGCTCCCCAGAGTTGAGACCTTTCCAGCAGCAGCAGCAGCCTGGTAGTTTCAGGGTTGCGCCTTTAGCGTGTATCACCTTTGTAACCCCATATTTCTTCATATTTTCCCATCTCTAGCCTTTGAATATAGATGGATGCAGTTGCAAGTAATCACACGTGCGTAGGGTTACCACTGTTATGCGTATTTAAATGTAAAATGCGTACACAGGAACACAGGTGCTATTACAGTTGTTTTGTGGAATAGTAAAAAAAGCCATACATATAATATATATTGAGCAATAAATCTGCGTGTATTAGAGTGCATATTCAAATGTTTATTTTTAGTCCCATAAACTAAAGGGGGACGTAGTGTTCATGACCACCTGTTAAGGCTGCCAGGGTAAGTACATACTGCGATGGTACGGCCATCACTATGCCAGGCCACCTTTGTCTCTAAAGTGCGAATGTTCACACATCTTTAACATCGCGATGTGAGGCCGAGCCGACCGAGTGGAGGCCCAGGGTAGGTTCGGATATGACTTGGGTATGGCCCGGAATTGAACCGAGGTTTCTTGTTTGATTTTTTGGGATCTTAGAACAGTGAATGGACGAGAGTGCCAACGCGTTGCCGCCACTCTTCCTTCAAAGTGCACCTAGCCTGGCACTGATCGAGGCCCGTGGTTGACGTTGCTGGCTGCTGTTGTGTTGCCCTTAGTTTTATTGTAAAAAAAAATGCCATTGTTAGCGCCCTGTGTTTGAGGCAGGTATTCCCCCCCCCCCCTAAAATCACAACTTGGGATTGATGAGACTTAGAAGATGGATTGTGACTGCAGTTTTATTTAAAACAACCCATTGCTATTGCCCCCCCACCACTCCATTTCCACTGGTTATTTATTTATATAGTTTAACAATTGTTTTAAGTTTGTTGTCGCAAGCCCTCCTAAGTGGTTCGTGTTTAGATTGAGTGCAAGTCTGAGTGTCTTCATTCATCACGGTGGTTGACAGTGTTTGTGAGCAGATTCCTTGGCATATTGGGTTTAAAATAGTCGTGAGCAAACACATTAAATGCAATAGCCGACAAAACGCCCATTAAATTAAAATCACGTAAAAAAAAGAGCACGGCAGCGAGGCATTATGCCCATTCATGGATACATTTGGACGGATGGTTTCTGTTCTGGTCGAACGATCGGTACGATGAACTTACAATGCAGAGGTTCCAGATTTGAACGGTGCGCCTTTGTTAAAACTCCCCTGCCGCCTGCGTGCCACCCAGCAGCGCACATGGGTTCAACCACTGTCCATTGGAAGCTTACGCGTGGTGTGGTGGAGTGTGGGCATTTACACCAACATGCAAATTCGGCCGGCGCTGAGGAGGGAGGCCAAAATGCCTTCCCTGGGGAGCTCTTCAGAGCTCCATCGAGTGCAGTCTCTTGCAGCGCCATTGGCATGCGCAAGTAATTACGCGGCTGCACTTTCAATCTTTGTAATCAATTAAGCGCGTAGGTAATTGCTGTATAAATAAGCAACTGAGTAATTTCAGCCATCTGTCAATCCACTGCTGAATCAAGGTTTTCCCCGCGTCATTTTGGACGTGAGTTTTTATTTTACCATGCTTCACCAGTCAAATCTGCATTCGAATGAAGGACACCGCATTTCGACGATATGAGCTCCGCTTGACGTGACACCAAAACTAAAATCGTTGGTAATAATCATTGCACTTCGTAACATGGAACCTTTCTTGCCAGTATCACAATATAAGAACAGATTGTACCCTTTCTGGCAATTAAACAAGCTCTCTCACCTGAAGACGATTGATTGTGTTGCGATCGAAACGTCGTGATATTTTTATTATGTTTCTATCTACGTGGCTTTACCGAAAGACCCATAGAATAATAATTAAACAATCGTTAAGATGTTCAAACACCAACAAGAAACCTATTGCAAGGAATCATGTCTGCATTAATCACACGTACTTATGATGAACATGCAAACAAAACCATGCTCTGGTAATATATGCATTGTCTATGAAACGACTTGGTCTACACCAGACACAGACATCTTTCGGGCCTGGTCTCAAACAGTGTGAGAACAGAGAACGCCAAAAGGCGAACAGCACCGGGGAACAAGACGATGCATCATATACTACCAGAGCATGTCTTTGTTTCGCATGTTCACCACAAGTATGCGTGGTTAATGCAGACACGATTCCTTGCCACAGCTTTCTGTTCGGTGTCTGAACATGTGAACACCAGTTTTATTGCCAGCAAGGGTAGAACCTCTCCTTGTATTGTGTGCTTCGGGCTGTGTCTATAATGGCGTCAATTCCCACGCACGAGCCCGCGGAATGTTGTACCCGAATCGTTTGTTCAATAAAATATATATTTACGGAGAAGACAAAACGAGGTGAAGCGAAAACACACGTGACAGGTTGGAGCCTCTGCGAGAAGGAGGCCTAACGTCTCCCAGCCGTGCAAACTGCAATGGAGTTCACCACGTTGCTCTTGTTAAACACAACCTACGCATCGTCAACCCAAAGACCTCAACAATGTAACCTCGCCGCCGACCCCAAGTCCCGGTCGCTCTTCTCGTGTTTTTTTTATGGTCGCGTAAATATAAATGTGTCGTTAATCCCGCTACTACCCGACTAGTAATGTTTGTCACGTCAACAGAACATACCAATTCGTTTGTGGTACAGCACATCGGTGTGTTGGAGAGCAAATCCACAACATTTACAGCACACTCGTGTGCTGATTCCAAGAACACAGGATGAGATGTTACTATCCTCTGTGCAAGCACTTCCAAGAGTTCATGAACAGTGAGCCTGGTGAAATTTGGGGAGCGCATCGTCAGTAGTGAACCTTTGGTTCCTAGGGTGTTTCGGCCTTTCACACTATACACCCTCCCCAAAGGCGGCCAGCGACAGGGTGATCAATCCTACGCTTGCGTCCCATGCCCAATAAGTCATAGGAGTTGCCTTGTTGTTGATAGCCAACTAGTAACGCATTGGCGTGTTCTGTTTACGTGACAAACCTTACTAATTGGCTGTGTCGGGTGGTGGCGGGTTTAATAACGCATTTATATTTATACGATCTAACCCAAAAATAACTATATGATGGATGATATTGATCACAAAATCCAACTAAGTGTTAAACTGCGATTGACATTGTCGGTACCACGTGAGGTGGCATGACATCAATGTGTGCTTTCAATTCATCACTGTGAACAATAGCGGTGGATTAGGTGATAACCATTTAAAATGGGTGTAGTGGTTCTCAAGTAATTCATTCGTATTAGCCGTATGCATGAATTGGTACTCCTAAAGTTTATTCCACCATCGTAGGTGGTTACTCATTTCTGCTCTGGCCCACGGAACGGTAAACGTGCTGTGCTTCTATTGCCCTCTTGTGGTTTGTGGTGAGTTGGCGATGGTGCTGATTTTGTATTTTATCATTTCGAGCATTACCTCCCGTAGCCACCAGTCCACTCACAGCACATGTAGGCTCGGCTGTCAATACACGTCTTTCAAAACTTCCAGATGTTTCCCAAGCTCCCAAACTGCCCGTGGATTTTACTTCGCAGATGTGAAAAAAAAACAACTCACACGCTGATGCACACGCACACACACACACACCTCACAATTTGTCTTTTAAAATATTTAAGATTTTGTTGAACACCTTTAAATCACAGCATACTTTGATCCGAGTTTGATATTGGCATCGTGGCACAACAACGGGAGATTCCCATTCCTATCTCTCGTCGCGTGGGTAGTGCCACCACCTTTGCTGTCTGCTTGAGCATCGGGTATGTGAAAGGAGATGCCGTAGAACGGATTTTCAGAAAGAAAATAAATGGAGTGACATTTGAAAATCTAGAAAATTGGGGATCGCTGCAAATTTCCTTCACGATCTGCAACAAATTTATACGAAATATATGTATATATTATTTTAACAGCTGTAAGACCCCACTGAGCTATTTAGCTCTTTTTTTAGAAGCGACCAGGCCATAGATGATAGCTCAACGAAGTGGCTTATGTGGACATTTATAGCAGTCAAATACTAGAAACGTGTGCCGTTTCTAAATGTAGAGGGAAAAACCAGATGACGCAGAGAAAAATCCACGCGACCACGGGGAGACCGTGCAAACTCCATCAGGGTCGGGATTGAACTCGCGACCTCCTGCATACCAGGCGACGGAGTTTAGATCGCGTCACCTAGCACCATTAGATAGCAGTTAAACTGATTTTTTTACGTATATATATAAAAAAAGTGTATTCCCCCAAATAGCTGGAATTTATCTAAATTAACTAAAAAGTTATATTTTCGTAAAAATATTTGTTCCTCCGTCGAAGACCTGGCCAAGGCCATCAACTCTCTGCACTTGAGAATCCGCTTTGATCCCGGGACACCTGAAACACAAACATTGTACGTTATTGAGAAGCCCTTGGAAGGTGGCATCACAGAACTGCCCTCTCTAGCGACATGAGGGGTGGCGCCGTCTTAACATCGCGGGTTCTTCATTCCCTCGGATGGACTTCGGGCTGGGGGATAATGGGATTTAATGCGGTTGATAATTTTGTTGCTGACATTTATCAATCTATGTTCCTGATTTATACCGTCGCACTCCACAAATGCATAGCCCCCCTTGCTCAAATGGACGTATCCAGCTGCAATTCAGTGTATCGAAGAATATAAACATCAACCCTCTCCACTTGAAATATTAATTTAACCACCTGTGTGGTTTAAACACCAGATGCCACACCTTGATCTCCAGTGGAGCCAGCTCTTTGTCTTACGTCTCACCAGCAGAACCGGCCCTAGACCTTTGGGGGCCCTAAGCAAAATTTGGTTGGAGGCCCCTTTGATGTATGATTTTTTTCACCCACTAGCTAGCAGTGACTCTAGGGGGCCCTCTGCTGGCCACGGGGCCCTTTGCAATTGCAAGGGTCGCTTAGTGGCTGGGCTGGCTCTGCTCACCAGTAATATTCCCACTTTCAGATCAGATGGCGTCGCACAGTGCTCTTCACTAATGTTTAAACGTGGGCTACTTTGCCCAATAATAAATCATCCTTGTTAGGGCCGCCACACCGCCTGGGAGACAAGATTATTTACATTTGTTTACTGTCGGGGGCCGCACTAAAGGCCACCAGAGGCCGCCAGTAGCCCGCAGGCCTGGCAATGAAGAACACAATTGTAGCATCTGATCTCAAAGCCATCATGTAAGTCACAACGTGCAAGCCAGTAGGGTGCAGTACTGAAAGTAGGCCTCTATTTGCCATTCATGCAGGGTTTGTGTTATCTATTGAACGTGTGTTCTGGCGGGATGGTTCAACATTTGCCAAATTACTCAAACATCCCTCAATTGGGAGAGAAAAAAAACCGCATCGCTTATGCTGCTGCGTATGTCCCATTGGCAGGTTGGTGTTGCGCACACCCCGTGCAGCACAGGGACAGCTGCCACGAGGGTCCCCTTGGCGAGGCTGTAGGAGAGTAATGGAATATTTGAGATGCGATGTAAGGTGCTTTGAGTTGCTGACGCATTCGCTCTGCCTTCGAGATGCAAATCCTCAACTGGGATGTCACCGTTTGGGCAATTCACTCCACCCTCATTTATTTTTACCAGCAGCAGATGGCAGCAGCATGCTGTGTTCCTGAGCGCATCAGCAATCCATGAGTAAGTGAAATGACTTTCCTCACTCAGACCTGTGCAAGGCGCAGTGCTCTTCCCCATCATGCAGCCCTGAGCCAGTGAAGAACAATCACATTCCTATAGCCAGGGGAAAGTCATTCCATCGGTCGACCACAGCTTACTTACCGCTGAGTTGTTTGGTTGGTGACGTTGGAGGGTTCGGGACCTGTGCAGATTTCACTCGATACTGATGTTAGCCGCGGCTCGACATCGAACTCAGGACATTGGCTTTAGATCCCGGTGCGCTAACCACTGCGTCACGGCTCCAGCAGTGTAGATTTATTGACACAGACCCCTTGTTAAATATACTTATAGACCACTGGAGAAGGGTACGCATTTGAGGCTGAGCTGACACAGGAGAGGCCCACGACTGATTTAAAGAACTTTGCCACTCACGTTAGCTGTGGCCAGTAATTGAAGTCATGTTGCTGGGTTCATAGCGCGGTGCACAAACAAATCTGTGCCTCTGCTCTGGATAGCACATCATAGCGTGGCATATGAGCATAAACACCTATCCTCAAACTTATTTTTAATGGAACAATTTATAGAAATTAAACAGTGTATATAATTGTACTGCCTTCTGCCCCCCTGTGCATTAATTGAAACTGCATGGCACAATCTGTCACGTCACATCATCAACAGCCAAGCTGAAGCGGTAACTGCTATGGTAAAACATACTGTTAATTTTATACGTATTTGCTTTCTTCTGAACACGCACACTGAGTTGTTCAACTAATCCCCGTTTTGTTTCCCTCTCTCCGCTCCCAAAGAACATTTATTTATCATTATATATTTTGATTTAAAGCTTTCGTGACTGCAGGGATTCATATTCTTTGTTCGTTCGGTAAAGTCACGTAGAAGGGAAATAATAAAATAAGATTAATATAAAACAATAGAAACAAGTATTACTATTATTTTATTATTTCCCTTCTACGTGCCTTTACCGAAAGAACCAAGAATATTATATATTTTGTCAATGCATCTGATGTTTTGACCGTTGGAAGTCGCGTGCAATCGCATTCGCGAAATAAATCTGCTCCCAAGTAGTGACCGACGCACTCGACTAGCTATAACGACTGGGTGAAGAAACTCCTCTGGAATTCCTAGGTATCACGACTGGGTGAAGAGACTCCTCTGGAATGCCTTGGTATCACGACTCGGTGAAGAAACTCCTCTGGAATGCCTAGGTATCACGACTTGATGAAGAAACTCCTCTGGAATGCCTAGGTATCACGACTGGGTGAATAAACTCCTCTGGAATGCCTAGGTATCACGACTTGGTGAAGAAACTCCTCTGGAATGCCTAGGTATCACGACTGGGTGAAGAAACTCCTCTGGAATGCCTAGGTATCACAACAGGGTGAAGAAGCTCCTCTGGAATGCCTAGGTATTACGACTGGGTATAAAAGCTACTCTAGAATAACTAGCTATAACGACTGGGTGAAGAAGCCCCTTCAGAATACCGATAGCAAACTGCCGTGTGGTTACCTTCCCGGGGCGACTGAGGCCACGCCGGTGTTTTGAGACGCCTACCGAGCTTTGTTTGGGGCAGTGTGGGGCCAACTTTGGCAGCACCGGGCACGGTGACGCTCAGATCCACCCTCATCTCCCACAACTACGACGTCACAATTATTGTCACCTGTTATAGTCAAATTTGCACCGGCTCTGTTATTTTTTATTCATTAATGCACGAATGTTTAGGTTCTGGCCTTTCAATCAATTGGGCTCTGGTGGACAGCGCCTATACGTGGAATCTGGGACCATGCAAGCCAGCAGTGGTGAAATCAACCCCCAAAACAAGCATCTTCCATCCGATAATAAGACGCCACTGGAGTCAAGCACTTTCAGATCTAGATGTAAAACGAATTGTTTGGAACTGCTGTTTTTGTTTAGTTTGTTGTCTTTCGTCCCCCCCCCCCTCTGCACCTCCGACTATCACGGCAGGCCACGTACGGTGCGAAAAGAAGTTCCACTTGCATACATCGAGGAGAGGTGAGACGTACTTCCTGACCAGCTCGGATTGTGTTTCAATTAAGGTAGCTGCAATATGGCTTGCAGATATAATATCATGCAATGACGAATGTTCCTCATTAATAGAATGCATTTGCTTAATAAGTAAAATACATTTTTAAAGTTTTCATCAGGTGCTATGCATGCCTTGTTACGTGGAAAATACGTTTAAAAAAAATATATAAAATGGCCACAGATTATTTGGGTCTTTCGGTAAAGTCACGTAGATAGGTTCACATTAATACAAATAAAACAAAGAAAAAACTACGACGTTTCGATCACAACACAAGCGATCATCATCAGGAGGAAAACAGCGGGGGACAGCTGCTAAAAGCAGACTGTTTTAAAGGTTTAAAATGTGTGGAGCCCAAGGGTCATGCACGAAATGGGCGGGGCTAGTGATTTTAATGTGAGATATTAGCATGTTCATGTGATATATGAGCATGTTAATGCGAGAGATTAGCATGTTAATGCGAGAGATTTGCATACTTTTTGGTTCTTTCTGTAAAGTCACGTAGGTAGAAAAAAAAATATCACGACGTTTCAATCGCAACACAAGCGATCGTCCTCAGGCGGAAAAAATAATCCAGCAGCATAAATGATTGCTAAGTTTGTACCCTTCTTCTCGGTTGAAATTGTGTCTGTGTCTGTAAATATGAATGGCTTCATGAACGAATCTTTGTTGATAGCAAGTGGGCTTACAGAGTACTTTCGTCTTCGAGAAATACACTTTGTGTGAGCCCACCGCATTAAAACAATGATCAGCCACGGCCGAGGTATTGGTCCTGCCGTGTTTCAAATCTGCCTTGTGCTCATGAACACGGTTCGAGACATGTCGCTTAGTTTCCCCAATGTAACTACTGCAGCAGACGCAGCTTAGCTTGGCCACAGATAGCAATGCAGGACCCTCGTGAAACGGAGTGTGCGACGACTCAGTGATACACCCCTGGATGATGTTGTCCACTTAATTCCCTCTCAGAGATAATGAATTGGGGGTTCTTATTTCGTTAAATAAAGTACATTGCATTGAGTGCTTCAAATCGTCTCAGTCTGACTCGATCACCTCGGACATCCAATCTGCATGCCAATGTTCTCTTTGACCTGCCTGCATGTACAAACATTGATAATTTAAACATCATGTATTATTCAGCAGGCAATTTAATGTAGAACAAAGAAAATGAACAGTGCTCTTACAGTTTTCCCCTTTCATGTTTGCGTACTACACAGAGTTCAAACTTTTACAAGGATGTGTCGTTTCAGCTTGATGGGTTTTTTTCCCCCAGAATAAAGTACATTTACAGATAACCCGAGGGATTTGTGTACATTTTGGTTGACCCCAACGTGTCTCATATTGTGTTGGTGTGAGAAATTTCACCTTTTATGATGATTCTATATTTGACGAATTCATTTTCAACGCAAACGTCATGCTCATAATTAATTTAACCGCCGAATTGCATAAAAGCTCTTCGTTCATTTGTA
Organism: Lampetra planeri; assembly: GCF_965212315.1. Taxonomy (NCBI): domain Eukaryota; kingdom Metazoa; phylum Chordata; class Hyperoartia; order Petromyzontiformes; family Petromyzontidae; genus Lampetra; species Lampetra planeri. The sequence continues at coordinate 3,153,210 of NC_136146.1, read as the reverse complement.
TTCAATGTTCACTTCGTAGTTTTAGGTATAACACATTCCTGCGGAGGGAGCTGGTAGGAACGTTGGGTTACTCGGTCAATGGCCAGGGTCAACGGCGGCGTGGTGTATTCCGCAAATATGCCCGACTGTGAGGACTTACTCTAAAGGAGGCGCCCTGCTGCCAGATGAGGCATAAGCAAGACATTGCAGGGCTGCACCTTCTTACCATTTGTTTACATTGATCAGCCCCAGAATACGAGTTATAACACCCTTGCTGGAATTACGAAATGTGTTCTTTATTTTTTATCCAGGAAAGCATCGCAGAGTCTTGTGTTGAACACACCCTACGGTGTTCATGCAGTGATCTCTTGCCTTTGCCATCTGGCAACCCACGGGCGTAGCTTTACCGATGAGACTGAAAATCCTTCCGGGGTTTGTCTGACAAAAACATTGTTCCAGAAGGCAACATAGGCTGATGGGCAAATGTATAAAAAAAAAATGTGATTTTTTTTTTGTAAGTAATCAGCCTCTTTGTCAATACACTTTTGGACCATGCTGGTCAGTGCAGGTTAGTGGATGGTACAAGAGGAAGCTGAACTAGTGCAGATATCGCTCGCCGCTGATGTTAGCTGTGACCACAATAGATAAACTCGCATCGTCGGCGTCGGAGCGTCGTACGTTAACCGCTGCGCCACCGCTCCTTTTCCTGGGTGTGGAGACAAGACGCACGTTTGTCCGCCGCTTACTACTCCTTCAGGAACGTGCGCAAGTGTGGAGGAAACGAAAACAGTACTTAAAAACATTGCCGACGAGGGAAAAGAAAACAAACACTCAAGGCTTCACCATCGGCAAGTTCAGAGACCCGTTTGCGTTATTGTCGTTTCGTGACCAGCTCGCGTGTCCAACAGCCTCAAGAATCTCGAAAATGTACGTGTGATCCATCCTCGCTTGCCTCCTAAGCCCTGGATTACGACCACGGAAGACAACAAGCATCAGCGGTGCTGAGGTTTCAGGCATTATTATTAATCCCATCTCAAGGGGCCCCATCACGAGGTGACTCATAATGGATTCGGGGGACAGAATTAAAAGCAATGGATTGGGTTGAACACGTGATTGTGACCAAATCTGTCGAGGGGGTTCTTTTTTCATTCAATCATATGGTATGTGGACATATGATCCAGCAATAGTACGTTGCAAACGTCAATGTGACACGTGTACATTTTGAGAAATTGTTATACTGCACTTGATAGGCCAATAGCCCGCTGTCACCTGAGTGTAAACCATTTCATTCCAAACACTTTGGCATTTTAAAATGCATTGCAATGAGTATATGTGCATTTCCCAAGCAGGTGACTTTGAATTTTGCAATATATCAAGGACAAAAAAAACCAACATTCTGGCCAAAGTACATTTCGCAAGGCAGAAGAGCAATTTGTAACGAACGAAAATACCAGGTCAAGTTCACGTGATTTCCAAATCAAAATAAATGCCCATTGTTGGCTGTGCGCTTATGGCATTAATTAAACACAATGGTCTGTGAAACTTCACAACTGAATGTGTTAATTATTGCAATGCAATTATCATCATTGTGTTGTGCTTAGTAAGTATGTCATATGGCATTTTAAGAGGTGCCCCCAGATGAATTAATATAACATCATGCATTATTATCTCAAGCCACCTTCTTCAAAGGGTGTTAAAGCAATTGAGCACAGACATTGAACGTATCAGTGGCAGCGTGCTAATTAGACTTTGGTGAGTATACACACACACACGTGTGTGACTGTGTGTGTAAGAGACAATCAAACAACAGTGGACAACTATTCTTCACCTAATTATCCAACACACCGGTTTCACTTTCAGTCACATGGCGCGCTACACACACACAAGCGTTCGTGCAGGTACAACATGGAAAATGCGATCGTATCTCAGCATGAAGGCCACAGTGGATTGTGCAATCAACCATATCATAAGACGCCCTCTTGCCCCCCTCCCCCCCTGTAATTTTAAATAAAAGTTGCGGAGTGCGTCTTGTAATCCTGTAGATGTGTGTGTGGGACCAGATGTGCAACCTTGGGGAGCGTCAATAACAACAGTCCTCCATAACCCTTTTACGAAGAGCAGTCGACAAAGTCTTGCGCAGTCACATTATTTTTTTAGTATTTTTAACAATTTTAAATATATGCAATGTACAGGATATAGCTTCTTCTTGGTTCTTTCGGTAAAGTCACGTAGAAGGGAAATACTAAAATAATAAAAATAAAACATAATAAAATAATTCTCACGACGTTTCGGCCACAACGCAATCAGCCGTCCTCAGGTGAAGACCAGGTCTGTCGGGGAGACAGCGTCATTCAGACGCTGTCATTCAGACGCTGTCTCCCCGGCAGACCTGGTCTTCACCTGATGACGGCTGCTTGCGTTGTGGCCGAAACGCCGTGAGAATTATTTTATTATGTTTTATTTTTATTATTTTAGTTTTTCCCTTCTACGTGACTTTACCGAAAGAACCAAGAAGATGAATCCCTGCAGTCACGAAAGCTTTAAATCGAAATTTAGGATATAGCTTGTTTAACACGTAGGCTTTCGCGATCAATATTATTCATAATCAAGGTTTTTTGGTTAGGTCGCATAAGTATTAATGCTGTGTCGTAACTGTCCACCACCCGACACAGCCAATTGGTAAGGGATTTGCCACGTAAACAAAACGTGATTGGGCTCACAGTGACGACGACGTCTTGCTGCTGCTCGATTTAAGACCGGAAGCAGGTGGATTGCTTCACTATTCTGGCAAATCGCCCGATGATGTTGGTTGATGTAATTACCAGCGAAACGTCGTACTACTACTCAGATTGTGAATGTTGTGGATTTACTCTCCAACACACCGGTGGGCTGAAGTAGTGAACTATTTGGCGTTTTATTTACGTGACAAATCCCTTACTGATTGGCCGTGTCTGGTGGTGGAGGGTTACGACACGTTTATACTTACGCGATATAACCCAAAAACCTTAATCGTGAAGCAATTAGTTGGTGATGCTGCTGCTGCATTGGCAAATATCACTGCGGCCTTAACGAGTACACTCATAGCAATGTCACTAACGCTGCCAGGACGCTGTGAAGAAGGGCCGTTGCCCGAAACGTCTCCTATCATAGACATTTAAGGTCACACGGTGTTACCTGATTGATGCGTTGGGTTTGTACGTATTGTATGGTAATGCTTTAACTCGTACAACATAAATAAAGCAAATGGACATAAATCAAAAGGCTGGCTGCTGTATCATTATTTTGGTTCGGTGGTCGTGGGTTGTATCTGTTGGGGGTTTGAGTGCACTGACACTAAATAATAACGCGCCGCGCCATTCATAACGTTGACACCTATAGGCGGTGAGGCAAACCTAATGAGGCAGAACCTTCACGCAAAGACAAAGATCCCCTTTATAGCTCACGTAGTCTGTTGGGGTAAGCGCTGCTGGTGATAACTACGTCCAAGCCACCTCTTAGTCTCACCAACGCTGGTGTTTGCATGCCACGTTCGGTACTCATTTAAGGCCGAGCCAACTTAGGGGATGCCCAGCACAGATTCAGATAGCGATTTAAGTTGGCTTTGTTTCCGCTAAGTAACCGAACCTAGTGATCGTTGTGCATAAGTGCACTAACCACTTCTCTATGAAATTCCATGTGGACATGAACACAAATGCTGAAATCTCCCGTGTAGCTTTCATAGGTTGTAAGCAAAGTGCAGTTAGTGAGCACCTAAGAAGGCCGGCATGGCGCACGAGGGAGTGGGTGGCCAGCACCACTGCCGATGTTTAAACGCTGCATCAGATCCTCGTTTTAAAGCCGAATCAACCTCATGGAGGCATCGGACTGGCTCAGATGTTTAGCATCGATGTTGTCCGTGAGAAGGAATTGAGCTTGGGTGGCCGTGTTCGTAGCGCAGTGCGCTAACCACTACACTACAGCTCCCCACTTGCACACAAATGTGGTTCATTATCTGCATGTATATATATATATATTTTCATTTTAGCTCCGGCTATTGGTACGGGTTTGGTGCCAGTGGGTTTGGAGTGGGAGGGGAAGAGGTGGGACGCTGGGTGGTTATGGAGTTTCACCCCCCCCCCTCCTCCCCAGTCTTACTCGACAATTAATTTTCCCACGGAACATTAAGACGTGGACGAATGGTACGAGCCAAAAGGTTAATCAACGTATTGCCGCTATACGTTCTGAAAGCCAAAGCGCAGTGACGTGGAGCTACAGGGGTGACTCATTTTGGAAGAACATTGCCGCGCACGCAACTTAAACACTTATCGGCTGCCTGCCACCGAAATCACGCATTTGCAAAGATGAGTTTGATTTACTCTTAGGTTTTTTCGGTAAAGTCACGTAGGTAAAAAATTTAATTAAAATTAATAAAAGTAATAATATAATAAAATAAAAAATAAAAATCACGACGTTTCGGAGGCAACACAAGTCTCCGTCATCAGGTGGGACCGTCACAGCCAGATTTGCTGTATCAACGGAGGTTTAGCCCTTGATGAACGGAGGTTTAGCCCTTGATACAGAAAATCTAGCTGTGACGGTCCCACCTGATGACGGAGACTTGTGTTGCCCCCGAAACGTCGTGATTTTTTTTCTTATTTTATTTCTATTATTACTTTTATTAATTTTAATTTCATTTTTTACCTACGTGGCTTTACCGAAAAAAATCTAAGAGTATGAATCCTTGCAGTCACGAAAGCTTCAAATCTAGAGTGAGTTTGATTCTTGAAAGCATCAGCTAGGCTTGGTGAAATACTCGTCTGAGCCCTGATTTGTTTTTGCCGTGTCCAAGCCTTTAAAAAAAAATCTACATCCTTAAGGATTAATTCCACTTCAATCGGCCCGAGTACTTTTCACGAACATTTCTCTCTGTAAAGAAGAAAAAATATTACGAAATTTGCTCAGATGCAGAGCTGGTTGATGTTGGTCAAAGGTTTGCGGTACATCAAAGTCCGATGCGTAACGCGAGTCCCGAGGTCTGGAAACTCTCAAGGAAGATGCTCTTCTGTGGTGAGTTTCGTGAAAAATCTCTTAGTGGGTGGCACAACGGAGGTTTAGTCTGCAGTATGCAAAGACATTACCGAGTGCTGTGGCTTGATCAACTACTTCAGCAGTTTTTAAATCCTTTATATTAAGTTCGCTTGCTTGCTTAGGACCGTGCAAATCTTTCGGTCGTTTTTTAACCCACTTCCCGTGATCCAATCGAGCTGACATTTTCCACACAGACTCGTTGTGCGTGACAATTAATGTTCGGGAAATTTTTTTCCAAAATGTTGCACTTTTTAGGACAAAAATATTATATTTAATTACCAATTGCTTAATGGTGCAATGCAATCATCTGACCCATAGGTGGCAGCCATCTCAAGCCAGAGGACGAGAGGACTCTAGCCGCCACGCATATAAAGGATTTATAGTGAAAAACTTTGTTTTTACGGGTTATACTTATTTTCTTGCTGTGCTTGTCCCACCTGATGTCGATTGCTTGTGTAGCGATCGAAACGTCGTGATCTATTATTTTTCTACCTACGTGACTTTACCGATAGAACCAAAGAGTATGGATTCCTGCAGTCACGAAAACTTAAAATCAAGATTATATTTTACACGTCTCCCATATTTGCACGTGTATAGCTAGACACGAGCACTGACTTGTGGGATTTAGTTCGCTGTTCACAGCGTGTTCTCCATCTTCTAGGTTGGGGAAATTCACGACGCTTAAGCATAATCACATCAAGTGGCAATCTACGAAGACGCCAGGGCGTATGTGTGTATATATCCCTGTCTTTGTGGTCATGATGTGTACGTAGATCTGTCGGTGTGCATGCGTGTGTGTCTTTGTATATTTGTGCTCGCTAACTGCACTTGCTCCAACAGTCTGTTAAGGCCATAGGGGGGATCTTTGTCTTTGTGTGTCTGTACAGACGTGCTTGTGAGTGTGCAAAATATATGAGTGCGATTTTCCGCGAGGTTATGTCACCGCCACTTAGTTGCGAATGGCGCTTGTTGTTGTGTGCGTGTGGGGAGTGGTAGTGCAACGGTTAGCAACGTGGCGCTTCGAACCCGGCGACCCGAGTTGGAGTCCCGGTCACGGCCAACACCAATAACGATTATCTGAACCGGTCCCGGGCCTCCGCTAGGTCGGCTCAGCCTCAAAATAAGTACTTGGTGTGATGTGTAAAAATCGCAACCCACCCCCTCGTGTGCCGTGCCGGACTTCATAGGTTCTCGCGAACAGCACTTGCTCCAAATGTCTGTTAAAGTTAGAGGTACGTGTGTTAAACTTATTTTGCACCGTACAGTGCCTAAACGGAGGTGTGCATACGGGGGATATTTGTTGTTTTTTGTACCCATTTATGAGCACACACAGATACATATATACAACGACATTGTGCACTGCTTCCCGGCTTCGCGTTATTGCATGCAGTAAAGGCTGCCACGTAATTCAAGGATTGCTTTTTGTTTTTCCTGCGCCTTCCATCGATGTAAATAACGCCACGAAATGTTCGCGCGTAATGACCGGGAGGGCCACATCGCGCGGTGCATTGCGCTGAAACGCTCTCCTCGACTCGCCCGTGACGCCTGCGCGTTCGTCATGTTTAAGACGGCGTCTTCGGAAGGAATATGAGGATAAATATAGCGGGGAGGGGTTATGGGGGGGGGGCTTTAGATGGAGCACAAAGCCCCTCTCGCGTGGCTGGAGAAGGGCGGGACGAAAATAGATTAAAAAAAAACTCCCATCGGGACAAAAATCACAGGAGATCACAAAGAAGTCTGAAATTTGCTTATTTTCTTGTGTCTCTTCGCAAGAGAGCCATGCAATATTATATTGTCCAGAAAACAAATGACCTGCAGTCCGGCCCGTGTCCTTTTGTGTGTCGCATACATTTGTGCGGTTGCTGTGTGCGTGTGTGCAATCGCATGCACGCGTCATATTAATAGGTGCTTCGTAGCAACACTTGTCCGAATAGTCTGTGTTGATTCGATTACAGAGCTTCGTCTTTGTATATGTGTGGGGAGTGGTGGCACAGCATTTGGCAGACTACGCGGCGATCTCGACAGCCTGAGTTTGAGTTCCAGCCACGGTTATAATCGTTGGCGAGTGATAACTGAACCAATCTTTCACATCCCCTACATCGACTTATACGGAAATTAGGACATCTTGCAGTCTGTAAACATCAGCGCTGTGCAGACAGTGGCAGGCGTGTGGAGTGCTCACCACACGAGCCACCCTTTTGGCAATGCCAGCCATAATAGGAGCTCGCTAACACCATTTGTCCCTGCAGCGTTACGAGTTTAACCTGGATTTGTCAATAATCGCGTGTGTGCTACATCGAGTTGATTCATTTACATCAAACTCGATTCTAATTTACATCAACTGAAAGTGGCCGTGCAGTGGTTAGGGCTGCGTTCTACAATGCCAGCTACGGGGTAGAGATCCCTTTCCATGACTGACAACATCGGTGGCAATTGGTTTATGGACATTGCCCGACCTTCCCTCGGTCGATTGGCCTTAATGGACAACCTCGTGCGGTGAATAAACAACAGCACCGGGGTGACATTGGTTTGGGTCTGACCACACCGCCCCCCTGTTGTGCCACGCTGGGCCAAAATAGCCCTTCGCTAAGCACTTTTCCCAGCAGGATTCAAGGCCGCGCAAGATGAATCTTTGTCTTGCCGTGCAGTTGTACGCGTCTTTGTCGGGCGCCGGTGAGTGGTGGCGCAGTGGTTAGCGCACTGCCCTAACCAAACCGGGACACACAGGTGAGATTCCGGCCCGTGGCCAATGAGGAGTGGCGAAAATTTGAACCGGTCCCGGGGAATACCCTGGGTCGACTCAGCCTTAAATGAGTGCCCGGTGCAGTGTGATAACGTCAGGGCTGGGGAGACATCGGCGGCCGGGCGTGGTGTTGGCGACTGACCCCACCATGAGCCCTGTTGGCCTTAATAGGTGCTCGCTAACAGCACTCAGGCTGTTAAGGCTATGGGGGGGGGGGGGGGGTATTTGTCTATGTATTGAAAGCTTGGCTGCAAGGTGAGTTGGTTGGATTAATGATCAGCATTTTAAGCTGCAAGCGCTGCAAACCACAGACGAAAGGAAAGACCACGGTGTGGAACAGTTGCCCACAATAATAATAATAATAATAAAAAAACACATTAATTTGAATAGGATGGGAAAAACTAATTCCATCTGCAATTTTACGATTGTAATTTTTTTTGTCAAAAAAAATATGTTGATAGGATATTTTAAGCAGTGACAAAGCACTTTTTTTTCAAGTTAAGCTTCCTTTGAATAGCAAATTCTGCGTATTATTGCTCCCCTGGATTTTGCGATGGGTGTTCAGACATTGTTTGAAGATAGATTAGGCACATATCTTCACGGACAATTCGTCAATGTAAAAATAAAATGTCTTTACTGTCCCAGCCATCCATCAATATCACAACAGTCAACATTGAAAGAGTCTGGGGATGGCATTTATCTTTTGTTTACAGCCAGCCCCGTCCTGGAGATTCCACATTTCACCTCCGATTAGCACGTTTGGCTACGTGCGGTGCAAAAGAAATCCAACGTACACACGGTGAGTTTCGCAGTAGGACTGGTCAGTGTCGACTTCGCATACATTTGTTCCTGAGAGGAGCCAAGTGGCGTAGAGGTGAGAACTTTGAGCCGCCATTGCCGACCTCCACTGTTCGAGTGCAGGTTTCAGCCAAAGTTGAATAGAAACCAGGTGTCAAAAGGAGCATCAACCATCTCTGGTCATCCTAGCGGCAGCAGCAGGGGCTTCTGGCTGGCCATCGAACAAAGATGCGGTCACCGCATCGCAGGATTTCAGATGTACTTATGCGGTCGTCCAGAATCCTCTTCTTTCTGATATTAGTAAGCCACTAGGTTGAAAACTTATTTCTTTAAAACTGCTTTTTTGTGTTTAGTTTGTTGTCCTTTCCCCACACCTCTGATCCACACGGTTGGCTACGTTCGGTGCGAAAGAAGTTCAACAAACATACATGCATACATACAAGTGTCGTGAGCTGATGGTTTCAGAATAAGTAGTTTATTACCAAAGTAATGTAATCACCAATTATGTCATTAGTCATCAACATACAATTAGATTTGCACTCAATTTGGTAAACGTCCCACTCTGATAAGTTAACACATATTTATTCATTGTTCTTTCGGTAAAGTCACGTAGAAGGAAAATAATAAAATAATATAAATATAAAACAATAAAAATTCTTACGACGTTTCGACTGCAACACAAGCAATCATGATCAGGTGTGAAATCCACGGAAAGAAATTTTTAAAAAAGTGCTTTTTTCTTTCTGTGGATTTCACACCTGATGATGATTGCTTGTGTTGCAGTCGAAACGTCGTGAGAATTTTTATTGGTTTATATTTTTATTATTTTATTATTTCCCTTCTACGTGACTTTACCGAAAAAACAAAGAATATGAATCCCTGCAGTCACGAAAGCTTTACATCAAAAATTTACACATATTTGTTTACCTGTCATGTGACAATCTCATAGCAGAGGCCATGGAGAAGTTCAATCCTATTGTGTTATGGGATACAAATGCCACTTGAAAAACTTTTTTTGAAAACTTTTTTTTGAAAGTTTTTCTTCAAAAGCCACTCTCTGGCCTGGGTGCACTGCTCTGTGAAATTTCTGATGTCGATAGCACATTTGGAATAAACTTGGAAACAAATACCAAACAATATAAATGTAAAAAAAAAGTAATTACTCATATTGTCCACCCGTCAGAGGATGGTGGGTTCTGCCAACCCCTTTGTGAGCTGCGCGTTCAAACGACACCACCACTCGCCGCCACCGAATATATTTTGGTACCGTTCAATGAATTTAAGGAAATATTTTTCGCACGGAAAAGGCCAGTTTTTAAAAATGTATGAACAACGTTTTTGTTTGTTGCGGATGCAAGGAATTACACACAGGTTGAATATCTGTTCCTTTGCTTTTCATTTGATTAAAGAGGATCACACCCTCGAGTTGTCAGCGCGCAAGTGACGTGACGTGCGAAGCATTTATGCGCGCGCTGATTATCGATTGTGCCATTATAGCGGTAATTGGTCGCGAGGGAGGCCCACTTTGCGATGAAGCGTCAAGGCAGAAACTTGAAACCGCTCGCTAACCGCGCTCGCGTTCAAACGGGAGCAAAACGCATTGGGAGCAGGGAGTACATTTCGGCATCGTCGTCGTCATCATTGTCGTCGACGTCATCATCGTCATCATCGTCATCGAAGTCGTTATCATCGTCATTGTCATCATCATCGTCGTCATCGTCGTTATCATCATCGTCGTCATCATCATCATCATCGACGTCATCAACGTAATGATCATCATCGTTGTCGTTGTTATCATCGTCATCATGGTCGTCGTCATCATCGCCATCATCATCATCGTCGACGTCATCACTCCGTGTTCAATTAATTGCAGTACCACGTGGTGAGCACTCACACTCAGTTATTCGACTGAGGATCCGGGCACTGTGGTAAGAAGATGGAATTCTCAATAATTGTACAAGGACTCAAAATTATAAGCGGACGGTTCAGTATTCATTAAGCAAGGGAAGGGGGCGGGGGTGGATGCTTCTGCTTGACTTTCACTGAACGCTCTTTGGGTTTTGTTAATTGCACTCTGTGTTTCATGACTGCTGATGATCACTGTAATATTAGACCGTGACGTGTGTCTGTATTGAATAGCTAATATTGGTGTAGCTATTCAAATGTCAATTTGAAGACTGGCAATCAGAAAACATTATTTCAATGTTCATTCTCATCAGGCTCCCATGCTGTAAAGTGCAGTCTCCAACTCTTCATCCACTCTCTTTCTCTCTGACTTACATATGTGCGTGCGATGGAAAATGACCATTTCCCGAAACGCCACGTTTTATACTTTAAAGGCCACAACTGTATCGTAGAATGTGTTGAGTTTTTTCTTCTTCTGCGAGATGTGTCGACTGTGCAGTAGCTGAGAAAGCTGGCAGAAGGAATGACGCAATAGCACGTGTCCGAACAACTGCGAAGGTGTGGGTACTTCGCCCAAACACGGAAGATCAAAGATTCGCCCAACTGGGAATGTCATGAGGTGCAAATCGTCACCTCCGATTAGCACGGTTGGCTACGTACAGTGGAGAAGAAGTTCAACAGACATACATCAGGAATATCCCTGCCCTTGTTTTTTTATACCTCACTGGATCTCAAAATTCTTTTTTACAGGAAGGTCCTGCCAAGTTTTCCGGGGCGATGTTGCTGCTGCGTCTAATCCTAATTGAGCAATTTCGAGGACATTCGTTAGTATTGGGATGTTTAACCAATACCAGTTACATTTCGATTTAAGGCTTTCGTGACTGCAGTGATTCATCTTCTTGGTTTTTTCGGTGAAGTCACGGAGAAGGGAAATAATAAAAATAAAGCATAATAAAAGAAAATTATCAAGCTTAAATAGACGCTGCCAAGCTTGGTGGTGTTCATTCAGATGCTGTCTTTCCGACAGCCCTGTTCTTCACCTGAGGACGGCTGCTTGCGTTGTGGCCGAAACGTAGTGAGAATTGTATTTTATTATGTTTTATTTGTATTATTTTATTATTTCCCTTCTACGTGACTTTACCGAAAGAACCAAGAAGACCAGTTACATTGTATATATTTTTTACTGTAGCAGGAAACCGGAGAACCCGGAGAAAATCCATGCAGAACAGGTGGAGAGAACATCCAAACTCCACGCAAGAAATGTGCCCGAGTCAGGAATTTAACCGAGGCTTTTTTGCCCCGAGGCACGAGCGGTCCCGCTGCGCTACTCTGCCACCCACCATCACCGACGACTGCCCAGCACAGCTCGTGTGCTCTGGTGGAGCAAGCGGTCTCCACTCAGCTATTACCCTGGATGTCTTTGGAATGGCTCGCGACATGAACAATACAATCGTAGCTGTTGATTTTTTTTTTCTTTCAAAACGTCAATACAAAAGAAGGACTGCAAGGTGAGGGAAGCATCAGTGGCAATGGCCTTGATGACACCTTGGCCTTGGAGTTGACATTTCAAAATTAACAATTTAATCTACGGCCCTTTTCAATCACCTGCTGGATGATGGGCTGGCCACGCCGTGTCACTCACGGGGGTTGTTTAACTATACTTCACCACGCTGCTCGGTGTGGCTGGGCGACAGGAGACCCAGGAACATGTCCCGGAATGAAACGGATGTTCGCTGTGGCCGGGGAATCAACATCAGGTTGCCGGGTTCACAGTTCAGGACACAAATCACTGCGCCACCATGCAGTAGTCAAATAGATAAAGACGTAACCCGCCCACCCGTGGGGCCTGTGTATGATATTTAAAAGTCAAATGTCAGGAACTGTGGAAGTGCAATATATATAACGCAGCAATGTATACATACGTGTTTAAATGTGAACATCCGTCAACGCACTCACCAACAGCGCACACTGGAAAGAAAACCGTGCAAAATGAGAATGTGCCGATGACTGCAAGGCTTATTGCATACGTTCCATTTAAACGTCGGTCTTTGCATTTATACTTCAAAGGCAGTAACAATTTCACGTTTCTGCCTTGCCTTTGTTAGAGTGATAAATATGGTCCAATTTGCTTTGCATACATGTATACAATCCTCTAAAGGATTATAACTGCTATCTCGTGCTGCAGGTTGGACCACGCTGAGATAAATACATGCCTAAATAAGTGGCATGTGATTGCTATTAGTGGAACGTAAGCAGGTGCGTAATGAATATTTAGCAATTTAGTTAAATGTTTGTTTTTTCTTTCTATTGCGGTGTGTAGATTATTGCGGTTTCACTCGTGGGTGGTTACTGCGGGAGTTGCCACATTGCTCAACAGTCTCAATGCATTGTCATCATCATCATAATCATCAGCCGTGGTCGATCCACTGCTGGATGACAGCCTCCCATAAGCCACTGCCACCGAGTATTAACATTGGCACCAAGGGGGAGGAAAAGGCGGCTTGTTGACCCACCGGCACAGCGAGCGTTAGCCTCACCACCACCCACTTACGCGCCCTGCTACCAGCCCAGTTGTCCCCAATAATCTGCTGTTGGAGGCTTTTTGTTTGTTGCTGCTGGGGAGATTTTTCCTTTCTGTCTTTTGAGCGCCGGACTGCCCTTGTGCCTCCGCGTGTGCGAGCGCGCGCGCGCTTTGTCTGTGGACGCTGGGAATCAGCAACAGATGTGACCTTGGGGGGTGGGGTGATGAACAGGGCTTACCCATCTCTCGCTCCGCTCCGCGTGATGACTGATGCGCGTGCGACGCTTCTGACGCTTTGCCCTTGAACGTGCATATCAATCACATTTCTGCACACGCGCGCGACCGCGCGCATTAGCAACATGCGCGTGTCCGTGTATACCAAATACGGGGTTGTGATAGGCTGTGCGGTATCCGTCAACGATGTAGCGTTTAAAAATTGCGGCCTTTAAATTGTATTTTTTTTATTTAACCTCACGAGCTTTTGACGACTCATCTGTTATTGTTTTTATTTTTTGTGTTATCGTCGTCGTCAATACAGACTTGTATTTTTACCATTGATGCATTGTCGATATGCGTTTAATTATATTGGTTTCTCAATGGAACAAATAAGAGTTTAATAATAAGAACAAAAACACGATATATAACCGATAAGAGTAAATCAGGCATTAAATAAATCAACATGCTTTAAATAATGAAATTGAGAGACTCAGTAATGGCTATGGCAATGCGTTAATGACATTTCTAGGATCGTTTTTTTTACATTAACTTTAATTCATCACATTGATATTGAATACACGATGTGGACTTGCCAGTTATCACGTAATGACAACGTTAATTCTCGCATTTTTTAAAATATAGAATGCGTTTGAAATTCACAAAATGCGTATATTTATATGCAGTACGTATATCTACCAAAGCATTGTTAACCCAGTAATCCCACACTGAGACTCACGACTCATTGTCAGCAGGGACCTATTTGGGATGGATGGCCAATTTCTATTCGAGTGCCTTGGGAAAACACGCACATATAATGAGACGCAAACAACTTGCCAGAAAATCTACTTGCTGTACTGCCGATGCATGCGAGTCACTCACAAGCAATATCTTTGAATGAACCAGCGACCACAAATTAATTTCACTGGATTATATTCTCTGCCGACACACCCAGCTAATTGTATCGGAAGAAAATATGTTGCGGTTAAGATGCAGCCCTCACTCACGCCACTGTCGGTGGAAGGGCCTCCGCGAGACTTACCTCTGGAAAACCCCTCTGTATGGTACTTGGCCTACTCTTCCATGATGGCCAGTGGCATTGAAAGAGTTGGAGGTAGCCACACTAAACCCCACCACGTAACAGCCTGTCGACATAAACTTTACTGCACACATTTAGACTTCTGGGGGATTTCATAAATTTGTAGCATTATTTCAGCTGGCACGCCGCGATATTATATTGGCGATCTCCGCACGGCATTTTAAGTTTTCTGACCATTGCACCATGGAAATATAGTCGAGTGTATATAGATACGTTTTCGTGGGAGTACGTAGTTGCATATGTGTGCTCATGCACTAGACGATAATTAGTGCAGCGATTCGTGCATTACACCACGATTAGAGCCACCTGCGTTCTATCGCACGCCATGAAATCACATACACCAGTGGCAAGCGGTGCATACGTCTGTCATGAGCCTCCCCTAGGTGGGCTAAGCCTTAAATGAGTACTGCCACCCGCTCTGTGAACATCAGCACTCGGGAGACGAATGGGGTTTGAGATAATGATGGTCTCACTCGACGTTGACTCACAGCACTTGCCCCCTCTGTAGTTCATGAGGCTGTCTCTCTCCCAGCGTGGGTGTGTGTCCGTGTGTATTGAATGTCTTTCGCACCGTATGTAGCCAATCGTGCTAATAGGAGGAGCGGAATGGGGTGCGGCAACGCCTTGGTCAGCGCACCGCACCACGAACCCAGCTACACGAGTTCGATTCCCACTCACGATCAAACAACGGTGGCGAATGTTTGAACCGGGCCCTGGGTCTCCCCTAGGTCGACCCAGCCTCAAATATGTAGCTGGTGCGGTGTGTAGTAAACATCAGCGGTGTTGGCCACCCACTCCCTCGTGTATCGTGACGATATTCATAGGCGCTCCTCGCTAACAGCACTTGCCCCAAGAGTACGTGAAGGCTTTAATAGACGTGGAAGGTGGGAGCGGGAGGGGGGTAATCTTTGTCTTTGTGTAACAAACCGTAGAATTGTAAGAATTCCAGCCCATCTCGTGATTTTAATGATTTTCTCGATGAAGGGATAGCGATTTTAACTTAGGGACCAATAGTTTAAAACGTTTGGGGAAATGATTCTTGCACCTGCCAGGGGGGTGTGAATCCTTAACGTAGAATGGTCCCACATAGGCCAATTGAAAAACTATGGGCCATCTCGCACGCTATGTGATGCCTGCAGCGTGGAGCTGAAGAATCGATTTTGATCTATGGATCAATTTACTACTAAACAGGTTCTCTGCAACAATTAAAAACATATTTTACATAACGGATCCTTGTAGCCTGTTTATACATTTAAAATGTATTAACAAGTAGAATAATTATATTTAAATTAATGTGGATGCCACACTAAAACGTATATGAAAGCAAGATGCAGGAAACATAACCAATCGTTTTCGCTGGTTTATAAGTGTTTAAATACATGCATAAACAACTTTTGTTGTGTACATTTTAAAGAAAGTTCAAACTTCAATTTGTAACAACACTTGTGAAAAAATCTACTTATTAAAATACAAAATATGTTCGACAACGAATCCATCTCCAGATACTATTTTTGCGTTTTATATATTTTAGCGGGATTTCATTTCAGCTGGAGCTGTCCATGCCTGAGCTCCAGAAAACGTTTCCCCTCCATCCCTCCCACCTCATGTTGCCAAGAATGGGTGCTGTGAAAAATATTCAGTGATAAAGTAATCCCCGAACGAATATAAAGACGCACTATATTTATGCCTAAACAACGAGGAAGCTTGCTTTTAACAAATCAAGTTAAAACTGTAATCAGATGGCACGCTTGTGCCGAGCTGAACGATGGATGACAAGATCATTTAGGCGCTTACACGAAATTTTACCGAATTAAAAAGCGCTATTGAAGCCCGCTCGCTGGAAATGTGAGTGAGGAAGAAAGAAAAAAAACCTTTATCGCTGTCATTGTGGCGCAGCATTAGCGGGTTCAGGGGGTGACTGTGTGTCCTCGCGACTACGACGTTAATGCTCGTGGGTGGTGTGGCCTTCGGAGTGAAAAGACAGAGTGCCACTTAAGCGGAGGGAGGAATTAAACTGTGACGGTGCCACTGAAACGGCCAACGCTTTGGGAAGATTGCGCGATGATGAAGACGCGAGTGTGCCTAGAGAGAGAGGGGCTGTGAAACTGTTTTTGATTGTGGAGTCGCGCAAGCCCCCATTATTTCCATTAGATCTTGATTTTAAGCTTTCGTGACTGCAGGAATCCATACTCTTTGGTTCTTTAGGTAAAGTCACGTAGGTAGAAATACAATAAATCACGACGTTTCGGACGCAACACAAGCGACGGATGCTTGTGTTGCGTCCGAACGGATGCTTGTGTTGCGTCCGAAACGTCGTGATTTCTTTCATTTCTACCTACGTGACTTTACCGAAAGAACCAAATAGTATTTCCATTAGATTTAGTTTTTTGTTAAGAGTTTTTCTTTTTTTCTCTCTCCCAATAATATTCATGAGATGAAGCCATACATTCTGGATCCTCTCAGAAGCCCTCTGGTCGGGCGGTGTTGACTATGCACATCCTGTAATCCAGCTTCGTGCGGAGGAGGGTTAGTGGGCCACGCAGCTGCAGTGAAACTCCCTTCCCGGGTGGGCTTCGAGGAGGTGGTGTACCGCGCCTCGCCAGGAGACGGCGCTACAAATAAAGCGTTGACTCCGTAACAAACTTTGCCACGTGTATGGGACAGAGCGCTTGTCCCATCGCTTGCGCAGGTTTTTTTTTACTTCTGGGTGCACCGGTGTCTTTTCGCATGTATGAACACTCAATCGTTGGCCAATGAACATAAAGGACGACAGACCTTGGGCAACTGTTGAAATTGGCTCTCATGCATGGATGCTGCCTCCCTGCTTGTCAGTGGTCCTTGCTTGGGTCTCCCAAGTCATTCTCTCTCCACTGTGTGGCCGTGTTACAAAGTTCAAATGCGTGTTGCTATCGCAAGCAAGCGCACTAACTCACGCCAGAATATTACGTGAAATACAAGTCCCTTAAATAGTCTCCGATCCGCGCGAGGTTAATTCCCCTTCCCAGAAGCTGTGCGAAGAATGTTCGCTGCGCGGCAATCAATGCCAACTCTAATTCTCACAGTGGGAGGGCGCGAAATAAAGTGACGGGAAAAGTCGATGGTCGAACGCAATATTTGTTCGCGATGTAGAGACGCGGTATTCGTTTAGCAGGGCTTTGATCGTGAGACCCAGAAGGTCGAAACTGGTCCAAAGTTTATGGCTAAAGCAAATGCTGCCTCATCATAAGGGGCCGTACATAAATGACGTCACGCACCTAGGGGGGGGGGGGGCAGACATTTGTGACGATGTGTGACGAGGGGGGGGGGGAGAAATGTGACGTCACATCAAAATGCGCAGCTTTAAATACATATAGACAACGCGTTCTACTTAATTAAATACACTTTTTAATAAATGTTTTCTCCTACAACATCAGAGTGCAGCGCCACATAAAATACGCACTACAATGACAATAGTTTAAAGCGATTTGAAGAATGTACATTTTTTTTTTGGGGGGGGCAGAGCTTTGTGACGTCATATTTGAGGGGGGGTCTGACTTTTTGTGACGCCGTGTGACGATGGGGGGGGGGGGGGGGGTCAAAAACCGTCCAAAATCGCGGGACATCATTTATGGACGGCCCCTAAGGCTGGAAGGGCAATATATATAGAATTTTAATGCGGAGATACAGAATTGAGGGATTGTTTATTGCTTTTTATTTCATCCAGCAGATTTATATTAGCCGGATATACAGTCGGTGTGAACATTTTTGTTGTAAAACAAATTTTGCTTCCTACTCGACTAGGCCCAGGACCGGTTCAGATAATCGTTATTGGTATTGACCGTGAAAGAGAATCGAACAAACAGCACTCAACAAAGACAAAGATCCACCGTGTAGCCTTAATAGGCTGTTGGGGCGAGTGCTGTTAGTGAGCACCTATGAAGGCCGGCACGGCGCACGAGGGGGTGGGTGGCCAACACCACGCCTGGCCGCCTTTGTCTCCCTAGTGGCGATGTTTACACATCGCAGCAAGTACTCATTAGAGGCGGAGTCGACCTAGGGGAGGCCCATGACCGGTTCAAATAATCGTTACTGGTGTTGGCCGTGAGCGGGAATCGAACCCGGGTAGCCAGGTTCATAGCGCAGCGCGCTAACCGATACACCACCCCTCCCCACGACGCATACAGACACGCACACGCACGCACGCACACACACGCACACACACACGCACACACGCACGTGGATGCACGCTAGGGTGGCATCTTGAACACAAATATATGGCTGTATAAATATCTAAAAATGCAAATTATACACTGAATTATAAACTAGAATTCGAATTACTAAACCCTCGCTGCTCTTCTTTCTGTCCAAAGTGATACGCGATATATTATTAAAACCGCCCGTAGCACTTTATAATCTAAACTTATGCGCTGCATATGTCATTTATGTATTGCGTGTCTTGTATGAGTGCATGTTAGAAGCGGGGGGGGGGGGGGTATTTTGAGCCGATAGGGATGAGTGAATTGAACGGGTGCGCATGCAAACGAGAGTGCGCCGATACATGGATTCAGTTGTCAGGGCACATTTTGGCTGCCACAATTGTGTCACGCGCGATCGTGTACGCGCACGCGCCCCCATTTGTGTACGCACGTGCGTCATCGATTACGCACGTGCGTCATCGATTACGCACGTGCGTCATCGATTACGCACGTGCGCGCGCGATTTCGAACATACGGCGACCCTGTTTATAATTGAGGACGCGCGCGTCTTCCGCGTGGCGATGGATGCCCTCCCGACTCTGGTCCTCTGCCACGCTCCAAGGAGTCTCAATTCGACGTTGACTACTTACACCCACGAGTATCCCACCTCCTGCCAACCAAACAAAGGCTGCTTTCTGATCAACGCAAAGTGACACTGAAGTTCAAGTCAAGCCAATTTAATTATTGTTGTAGGAGAAGCACGTGGTGCCTTGCTGGCACACACATCTGCCACCCATCACATTATTACTCCCATAAACATCAAAGTAGACACTTCTATACAGCAGGAATAACGGGCAAATGTCTTCCCGGCACTCCATACTAAATACCCAATGGTACTGCACTTTTCTCTGCCTTGTTCCCAAGCCTGTGATGGAAGTGGACATTGTACATTCCTAATGCGGGCGGGCTAGACTCCTAAGCACAACTGCTGAAACATTTCGACCAAATGATGCAGCTTCAATTGATGATGCTCATGTTAATGACCCCTGAAGGAGGAGTATTGATATGAAGATTACGGTGATGATGCCTACCATGATGATGGTGATGGCCCAGGCCAGAACATTAACCTAAGACTGGAAGGTCTGTTGCTTCCACAATAGAGCTATGTCCTGAATATAGATACATACATTTGCATTCCACATTAAACTTCATGGGATGCTACCATTGTGTAATGGTCAGCACACTTGATTTGCAACCCGGAGGTTACCGGCTTGAGCTCTTGGCCTGCCAATTAAAACAATGGGCAGGATCCTTAAATCCCTCCGTCTCTGTTCACCCAGCGGCATAAATGGGTAGACCGCAGTTAGTTGATGAGCCAAGCACGTGTGGTGGGGTTAAAGTGTTGGGACTCCAATCTCTTCCAGCATGAAGGAGTAAGCCAAAACACACACTCTAGAGAGGCCGTTTATAGCTCCCTTTAGTGCGGGTCCTTTTCACCGGCAGTGGTGCAAGGAAGGGCATTGCAGGGTTGCGCTTTTACCTTTTGCATTACAGTAATCCACTTCGTCAGACGTTGCGCGTGCATCTTTAACAAGTTGCGAAAAGGCAGAGCAACAACTAGACGCCTGTCAACGGGTCCCTAAGATGATGTCTCGAAGTCAAATGGCGAGGCGTCGCGTGTGAAATGAAAAGCAGCTGGATAGATCAATGCGGACAGCACTTAGCGTAATAATTCACGGGGGGGGGGGGCGGGGGGGTAACTTTAACGGGACTTGATCATGCCTCCACGCTCACGGATGGGGGGGGGGGTCGCACACCCCCCCCCCCCCCCAATATAAAAATATGTTCAAAATGTTCCCCCCAATATATTACCATATAAATATTTAGAAAAATAGCAATTGCTATGATATGTAAATAAAAGCAACAATTTGCTAAACTTTGGCCGCAATATCTGGACTTGTCTTCATATGACAATGCTTATATGATTGTGTTTATGTTTGTACTTTATTAATCCCTAATCTCTGCCATTACATGCAATGAAACAAGACAAGGTAAAACAGAAAAAACAGAGCAATGTAATACAATACACAATTAGACATTATTATAAAAAATAAAATAAAAAGTCCATCCCATGTGTTAGTGGATTTTTGAAATATTTTAGGCAGGAAATAGCAGAAAATGCGTTTTCAAATTCATATTTTTTTCTGCGAGATTTGCCCCCCCCCCCATGTTGACTCCGTGGCTACGGCCTTGAGGGGTGGGGGGGGGTATGCCTTGAAGGTCACGCCGATCCTCAGACAGAGCAAGAGAGACAAGCGAGTGGGCCCACAGGCAGCGTTCGTCTCAAACCCGTGACACGCGCGCGCGCCCCGCGTGTTGCAGTAAAGCTTAAGCGCTCAGCGCCACGCGTGCGACGCTCGGAGTGATTGACCGCTCACGTTGGACGCCCGATAGTGCGACGTTCTTTTTTTAACGATCAGTGGAAACAAGAAGATGCTCGGTGTAGTCGGCACTTTGCTTCGTTCATCATTTCGTAATTTTTTTTTACTTTGCTTTATGTAACCGCCCCCCCCCCTTCTCGCTCTCTCTCGTTCTGCACGCAGCCCCTTCTCGCAGTCGAACGGCCTCCGACGGGTAGCTCATATCAGCATGCAGAGCTCTCCGTCATCTGCCACCGAGCACACGGCCTCCTCCATCGCCCACTGCTCCTTGAAGGCCGGCACGGCGTGGGTCAGCCGCGCATGGCGGAACTCCTGACGTTCGTTTCGGTGCGGGGGGGGGGGGTAGGTTTGGTTGACACTTTTTTAAAACGCGATGCTGCCGCGGTATTTTGACGGTCTCACTCGACGTGCGATGCAGGGTTCAACCGGATAGGATTCGATCTTCCTGCAACGGTGAAAGTTTCTAAACCCGCCCAGTCGTGTGAATGTCTCCACCAACGTTAGTCGATCGTCCGTCCGGTCGTGCGTTCTGGGTTAAAGTGTGGCTCCTTCCACCTCTTCCAACGCGTTGTTTAGAGAGTGTGGAAGAGTAGGCCAAATGCCCCTCTAGGGAGCCTGTCGCCAGAGCTTCCTCGAGTGGAGGCTTGTCGGCCAGGAGTGGCGTGATCAAGACATTGCATGGCTGCATCTTTAACCTGTTTGGCTTTTTTTTTTTAAATACCGCAGTTCGGTGATTTTCTGCTGCAGTGCCGCTCTTGCAAACATGTCTGTCCACAAGCTATTGCAGGGCTGCACCTTTACCTATCATATTAACGCACAGCGGCAATTCGTGTCCTGTATTATCCATTGCATGTCCATCAGAGCCATTTGCACTGTGCAGCTTGTTTCAGGAGAGGGTGTTGCGATGCCAGCTTCGCAACACAGAAAGGGGGATGCGTGGCACACGGATGCGATTTTGCGCGCATAATGTCATCATCAGTTTAACACGTACGATTTCGCGACCAATGTTAAACGCAATATCAACAGACCAAACGCAAAGAGCAGGGCCACCGTATGTTGATTAACTGTGAATAACCTAGCCAATAAGGGACCGTCCTTAAATGACGTCACGCATCTGGGGGGGGGGGTCAGACATTTGTGACGATGTGTGACGAGGGGAGGGGGGTTTGAGAAATGTGACGTCACATCAAAATGCGCAACTTTAAATAAATACAGTATATACAACACGTTCTACTTAATTAAATAGACTTGTTTATAAATGTTTTCTCCTACAACATTAGAGTGCAGCGCCACATAAAATACGCACAACAATGACAATAGTTTAAAGCGATTTCAAGCATGTTTTTTTTGGGGGGGCAGAGCTTTGTGACGTCATATTTGAGGTGGGGGTATGACTTTTTGTGACGCCGTGTCACGAGGGGGGGGGGCATAAATCGTCCAAAATCGCGTGACGTCATTTATGGACGGCCCCTAATAGGTACTGCACATTCTCAGATTAACATGATCCATTGTGGTTTATATCACTCCATTAACCCCCCTCTGGTCCTCTCACCTGATAGGCTCACGGCGATTACGTCACCTTTACTCTATTTCACACCGGAACAGGAAGACTTATTCACAATTCTGGCTAATCGCCTGATGAAGCTGGTTGTCATCACCAGGCAAACGTTGTAACTCAAATGGTAAATCTCGTGGGTGTACTCTACAACACACGGATTTGTGCTGAAGTAGTAACTAATTATCGCGTTTTGTTGACGTGACAAACCTTACTCATTAGGTGTGTCGGGTGGCAGCGGGTTTAACGACGCATTTATATATTTACGCGATCTCATCAGCCCCTCCCCCGCAGAAATCTTCAATCAAGAGACGTATGGCACATCGTGTTAATGTTGCTTCACGAATGTTGGTTAGACTTCAAATGAGTCCGTGCGTGTTGGAATCTGGGTTTCAGCCTGCGGTGATTCATGGAACTCATTAACGACTGCACAAACGCGCCCCGATATTAAATTCGGCGTGACAAAATAATTTGGCGAAAACTACAACTCACAGAATAAAGGATATAATGCGTGACCGCGACGTGTCAAATACGTCTCGATGGCAGGACGCGTGGGATTGGATGCTCTGCCAAATGCGTTGGCAAGAGGGGTCAGCATTGATCCCGTGATATCACCTCTCATTGGCAATTAGCTTACAGGGGGTGAAACACTACTCGGCTAATAGTTCTGAATGGATTCTTTATCTGGTAATGGAAAAAAAAAGTCAAGCACGGCTGGACTAAAAGTAGTTGAAGATTTGTCTTCAATGTTTTACAAAAGCCAATGTGAAAATTTAACAACAGCGCACAATGAGATCTCGTGCGTGTCCGAACAAAATGAACAAAAGCTTAACAGAGTGAGTCAACACATGTCACTAAATATAAAGAATAAATATCTATAGTGACGATTCTAGCAACGGTCGCTCCCCACTTATGGAGAAGAGCCATTGCCTCAAATGTGACCGATTTTATATTAATATATTTATGTTTCTCTCCAAGGGCAGTTTTATAGAAAACATACATCGAGTTTTTTGTCATTTGTGCTAACACTACCGGCGCAGAATCACAACACGATGTGTAGTAGTTGGCGTGAGGAGATTCGGATAGACTTTAAAATCCATTGTGCACAGTTTTTTTTGTTGCTGCTCAAAATGTCTTCTTCAACGAATGGAAAAGAAGTGTACGGATGCCCTTGTAGGCCTTGTGCGCAATTGCATTGGGAACCTCGAGCACAATTTCCGGACTGACTTTAGCCGAAATAAAAAAATAGCTAAATATCTTTCTCGGCAAAAAATAAAACAAACCAAAGATCACAAATGTTACAAAGCTGTGAACAACATTTCTACATTCGCATTCTTATAAATCAAATTTAATGTTTTCACAGTGTTTCTTTGTTAAATTATAGTAGAAAATAATGAAAAGCATCTCTGGTAAGTAACGGTTCATTATTGTAAGTGCGATTGCGACAAATAGCGCCGGCCGAATTAATTAATCTCGCAAATCCCAAGGACCTCCATCACCCCCCCCCCCACCGGCTTGAGTGCACATCGGTGTTAGCGTGGGAGGACAAACACAACATGGAGGCACGTTTGTGCGTGGCAGTAATCAAGAACGGCAAAAACTCAATTAAATTCATGTTGGTTGAATCTTCTTGGCTGGAGAACCGCAGCATACAAACGCACATCACCACCACCACCACCACCGTAGTTTGTTATCTTCCAGATTCTCGAACGGTAAAATAGTTCAAGCAAATGAATTAAGCTGCATTTTTGTGCCCTAAATGAGAATCAGATATGACGGCAGGCAGAGCGATGCGTTCAATCTGATGTTCAATTCTCTGAAAAAAATAAAATGACTTTATCATGCAAACGGTCACAAAACAAAAAGAACAGCTTTGGTTAGAAATAATGTGTTTGTAATAATACGTCAGTCTGAATGACATTGGAAATTTAGTTTCTTCCTATCAACGGTGCTAAATCGCAAGGAATGATTTAGGACTTACAGTGACAGAGAATTATGTTAGAAATAATTGTACACGCGTGCTCGGGATGCATCCGTGATGTGACTTTGCTATTGTGATGCCTCATCGCTGAGGGAGACACAATCTCTTCTAAACGGATTCTTGTTAAAAATGATTGGACTGACCTTCAGATAACCTTTATTTTTTATAGGTACTAATGAACTTCATAATATTTTTTTGGAGGAGTAAAAGTACGCAGAACACACATATATATCCACTTTTAAATCTCGATTTAATTTCTCGTTTCTTGAGAACTGCTTTTTGTATTCACTCTTGTTTTCTTTCCCTTGCACCTCCAATTAGCACGGTTAGCTACATACAGTGCGAAATAAGTTCAACATACTACATACATTAGGAAGCCACTGGAACTATGCACTTATACAATCTCTATTTAAATATAATTTCTTTAAGAACTGCTTTTTGTGTTTAGTTTGTTGTCTTTCTCCCACACCTCCGATTATCACGGTTAGCTACGTATGGTGCGAAAGAAGTTCAACAAATATATATATATCAATTTACTTGGAAGTGTAGTGAGTCCAACGGAGTCGCAGACGTTGTTCCTTGTAGAGGCAACACTTTCATTTGTAACACCGTCACACAAGGGGGTAACTGCCCCTTTACCAGACTACAGCGAGTTACTGCTACGAAGGGTCGATCTATCACACGGGTCTCTGACCACGTGGTTGCCTCGTAGGACGAAGAGCTTCAGCTTGTAGACGTGGAGCTTGCAGCTTGTGGATGTGGAGCTTCCAGCTTGTAGCTGTTGAGCTTCCAGCTTGTAGGTGTTGAGCTTCCAGCTTGTAGGTGTTGAATTTCCCGCTTGTAGGTGTTGAGCTTCCAGCTTGTAGCTGTTGATCTTCCAGCTTGTAGGTGTTGAGCTTCCAGCTTGTAGATGTTGAATTTCCCGCTTGTAGCTGTTGAGCTTCCAGCTTGTAGATGTTGAGCTTCCAGCTTGTAGGTGTTGAGCTTCCAGCTTGTAGGTGTTGAGCTTCCAGCTTGTAGATGTTGAGCTTCCAGCTTGTAGATGTTGAGCTTCCAGCTTGTAGATGTTGAGCTTCCAGCTTGTAGATGTTGAGCTTCCAGCTTGTAGGTGTTGAGCTTCCAGCTTGTAGGTGTTGAATTTCCCGCTTGTAGATGTTGAGCTTCCAGCTTGTAGACGTGGAGCTTCCAGCTTGTAGATGTTGAGCTTCCAGCTTGTAGATGTTGAGCTTCCAGCTTGTAGATGTTGAGCTTCCAGCTTGTAGGTGTTGAGCTTCCAGCTTGTAGATGTTGAGCTTCCAGCTTGTAGATGTTGAGCTTCCAGCTTGTATGAGTTGAGCTTCCAGCTTGTAGATGTTGAGCTTCCAGCTTGTAGATGTTGAGCTTCCAGCTTGTAGACGTTGAGCTTCCAGCTTGTAGATGTTGAGCTTCCAGCTTGTAGGTGTTGAGCTTCCAGCTTGTAGATGTTGAGCTTCCAGCTTGTAGGTGTTGAGCTTCCAGCTTGTAGATGTTGAGCTCCCAGCTTGTAGATGTTGAGCTTCCAGCTTGTAGGTGTTGAGCTTCCAGCTTGTAGATGTTGAGCTTCCAGCTTGTAGATGTTGAGCTTCCAGCTTGTAGATGTTGAGCTTCCAGCTTGTAGATGTTGAGCTTCCAGCTTGTAGATGTTGAGCTTCCAGCTTGTAGATGTTGAGCTTCCAGCTTGTAGATGTTGAGCTCCCAGCTTGTAGATGTTGAGCTTCCAACTTGTAGACGTGGAGCTTCCAGCTTGTAGATGTTGAGCTTCCAGCTTGTAGACGTGGAGCTTCCAGCTTGTAGATGTTGAGCTTCCAGCTTGTAGATGTTGAGCTCCCAGCTTGTAGATGTTGAGCTTCCAGCTTGTAGACGTGGAGCTTCCAGCTTGTAGATGTTGAGCTTCCAGCTTGTAGACGTGGAGCTTCCAGCTTGTAGATGTTGAGCTCCCAGCTTGTAGACGTGGAGCTTCCAGCTTGTAGATGTTGAGCTTCCAGCTTGTAGACGTGGAGCTTCCAGCTTGTAGATGTTGAGCTCCCAGCTTGTAGATGTTGAGCTTCCAGCTTGTAGACGTGGAGCTTCCAGCTTGTAGATGTTGAGCTCCCAGCTTGTAGATGTTGAGCTTCCAGCTTGTAGATGTTGAGCTTCCAGCTTGTAGATGTTGAGCTTCCAGCTTGTAGATGTTGAGCTTCCAGCTTGTAGATGTTGAGCTCCCAGCTTGTAGAATGCAGCGACCCGTTCCCTCTCAGGGACCCGCCTTATATCCCCCTACGGTCGGGGCCACTCCGCCCTCGGCCCCGCCCGCCTTCTTGATCATTCTCGTTAACCTCTCGATCCTTCTCAAGAGCTCTCTCCAGACACATGATCACCCACTAGTCCCCCCACCTGGGGCCCCCTTTGTGGACACTCCGGATCACGTGTCTACGGGTCAACCAGAGTGCCACGGCCCGGGGCAACCCTGCCCCTGGGCTGACGCTCACCCCCTCCCCCTCGGGGGAGCCCCCACCACACACTGTGCGTGGTGCCCGCACTATCCCAGTGCTCGCCAATCCCCACTAGGGCTGGTGCTACACACAGCCACCCACACGGTGCTGTCCACGATGTAGGAACATCGAACGGCACGACCCTCTCGGCCGGCACTATACAGTGACATCCCCGATGTAACTACATCAGTATACTTTACAAAAGCAGGCTTCCCATAATGGTACTGAACTCGAATATAAGAATGTGGAGTTTTAGTGGTGGCTAAAGGGCCTCAGTGGTTAGAGCACTGAGCTAACACTTCTGAGAACCTGGGTTCGAATCCAGGCTGAAGCATGTGGTTCATCCAAGTGCTCAAGTTTTGGGAGTTGATGGCCTCAGATGACAACACCGAAACCACCATCAGTTCAGTTTTGGAATATTTTTTTACAACATTCCAGCTCTAAGAAATAATAATAAAAAATAAAATTAGTTCGACTGCCACGTGAGCAACGCGTCTCCAGAAGGGCGTGAGGGAAAGTGAGGTCACGTTAGGGGTCTCGGGCGTAGTTCTGTGATGTCACTTCCCGTGGAATGATGCATTGGAGGGGGCAGCAGCAAGCACCGTTACTCGACAGTGGCTGACTCAGAACCACATGAATTTGGAAGTCGCAGTGCTTGGCTCAGGACAAGAAAAAATAACTGCTCATTCATGCAAGGAAACATACAGCCTGGGACTGATTTGCATGTTCCTCCTTGTTCAATATTTATCAAAATGATTCCTCCGTCTCCTTTAAACACATTACATTAAGTTGTACATCTGGCCCAATGACATTCTTTGTCTAAAAATGAGGACAAATACATCGCAGTTGTTTCAGTTACAAATATATATTTATTATGCTTATATAGTAGGTACCATACATAGATGTTGTACATTTGAGATGATAGTTGCGTCACATTATGGATTCACTCTGTATCACTTACTGCCAGAGTATACTGTTGAATACTTAACAAGTCCATTGCCTGGGCTGTTTAACAAGGGGAAGATTGCAAAATGAGTTTAAGTTAAAGCCGACTCTTGTGATAACAGCTCGACTCTTCTGTGCTTGCACATTTGAATTAAAGTAGAGCATTAGTGTAACTGCGCTGGGAGTAAAATTGCCCCCACCAAAGGCTTAGAATATATTTCTCAATAATGAAATGAATCTCACCCCTTCAAATATATTCCTTAAATAAACACGCGTCTTAAACATCACTGATAAACAGTTCTGGAAAGGGCGAATAGCAACCACAGACTTAATCAACAATGGGTAAAAAAACTAAGACCATTTTTAAATTATGTTTTACGTAATATGTTCTGAAAAATTAATATCCTTAGCCTCTGTCATAGATGTGTCTCTGATCGTTTGTACATAATTGCTTACTCTGAGTACAATTATCATGAGTTAATAAAACAACGCTAATTATTGATTTTACTTGTGTCATACCTTATTCATATTTAAAGAAATAAAGTATTGATCTATTGTGAAGATCCATTACCATTATGCATGAGTCGGTCTTGTTCGTTGTTTGAACATAAAGTCACTTAGCTACGATGTATTGCTAGCACGGTATTGATTTTTGTGTTGTCATTGAAATTAAGAATTTACTGAAGCCATAGTGAGTTTCAAGGTATTTTTCATGAGGGTGCTGTAGTTGGGCCAATTTTTTTTTAAGAAGTGCTTTGCATGTGGAATAAAACGGTGGTGCTCAGAATAACCCAAACCAAAAAAAACAATCCTGTTCAGGAACTGAACTGGGCAGCTCACTTGAAGTCCTGAAGAATCCCCCGGAATATGGAGTGAAACGTCATACATCGCGCTGAACGACACGCAGTACAACCTCGAAACACATCTGAGAGCTACACAGTCGAACTGCAAAATCCCACTCCAGTGGTAAATCCAAATTTCCAATGTCCGGTCTTATTCCCAGATTGATGAATGTGTGTGTTTTTGTCCACCTCCTAACTTATCTTTGAAAAGTACCCCCATCAACGCGTTACACGCCCACATATATAATGATAGCCTGTGAATGTTTGCCATCGTTAAAAAAAAAGTTGATTAATAGATGAAGTGGCCAACCATTATCGTGAGTCATTACAATTTTAATAATCAGCATGGCCTTTCACGGTGATGGGAGAACACTATAATGGTCCGTTAGCGTGACGCGTGTGTGGTGCAAAATAAAAAAATAACAAAACGTATATAGATCTGCTTAAAATAGAGTACTTTTATTCATGCCCTGATATTTAAGGAGGCTTTTGGTAGTTTTAATGAACATATTACAAAAAACACGTTTGACCACAAGGGAGATGAGACTCCACAAATTGCAGTCTTCAAGGAATAACTATGACTTGCAAAAACACTGTAATTATAACCCTTTTGGAAGATGCCTCTAATTAGTGCTCTCGTTCTAAAATAGATGTATTCATTATTCAGCCTCCCCGGCTTGTGTGAATGAATGCTCAATTAGTGAGTGGGGGGATGCTTGCCTTGACTATGCGACAGTCAAAACGCGTTCATTTAGGTGCAAGTGTTTTGGGTGTCTTAGCCACGCCATGTCCACAGAAATCAAAGTGCCGTAAAACAACATTGCGTTTTAGTGGCTGTTAATGCAACACTCGCTGTCATTGAGGCTAAAAGAAAATGCCCCGTTCCAGATGCTTATGAGCGACGCGTGTGCGGAGAATATCGGAGCATGCTGGAGAGACGCGTGACCGGACGAACAGGGCGAGACGTTGACATCGGGCACAATCTGTCATTGCAATTCATGATAAAAGTTTTAAGACCATAAACAGGTAGACTCTCTCACAATTATGGCAACATCGCCTGATGAAGCTGCTTCTTGTAATCACCAGCGATACGTCACCGTAGTCCAATAGTAAATGTTGTGGGTTTACTCCCCAACACACCGGTGTGCTGAAGCAGTAACTAATTGGCATGTTGTGTTTAAGTGACAAACCTCACTAATTGGCTGTGTCGGGTGGTGGTGGGTTAACGGCACATTCATATTTACGCGATCTAACCCAAACAACCTTTACGAATTAATACTATTGATTGCGAAAGCCTACATGTTAAGTTATCATTGCAAGTTAAATTTGCATCTCCTTGCTCAAAACGAGCATTGGGGTGATAGTGGTTCGAATTCCACATTCTCAAAGCAACAAAAAACACTTTCATACGCAATGCTGTTGGACATATTTTGTGTGAGTCAACCCAACAAACATAACTCTGTCTCAAAACTAACTTTACCAATTTCTCTTTAATTATGTTTTTGCACGGGGGAAAGCCAGAGTGGCCAAAAAAAGTCCACGTGTTTTAGCAGATAAAACTGAAAACTTAAATCTATATGTCCCTAATTGTATGCAGACTGTGCTATCAGTGTCTTCTCAGAAAGCGAAAAGTCCATTTCGCTGTGGTGCAGATTCGTGTGACTCTCTGTGGCCCAGAACAGTCC
This sequence comes from Lampetra planeri, assembly GCF_965212315.1. Lineage (NCBI taxonomy): Eukaryota > Metazoa > Chordata > Hyperoartia > Petromyzontiformes > Petromyzontidae > Lampetra > Lampetra planeri. The sequence goes on along the minus strand of NC_136146.1, from coordinate 3,122,772 downwards.
GCAGCAGTGGATATCACAGGGCTACCTCTGACATCCCTCAAGTCATCTCTGGTCCACACAGTGCAGGGGCAGTAACGCTCTCAACCCCTTTGATGTCACACGGCAATTTTTTTTGTCTCATGACAGTCCGAAACCGATATTTTAATTGACAGAGCTGGAATTTGGGCAAATTAAGTGCAATCCCAAATTGAAAGTAATGCTTTTTTTTTGCGTGCGCAGCCATTGGAGGCTGGGGTAAGACCATCATCACACTCCACTAGACAACTTGGTTCAGTCGCCGGTGGCTTGCTACCTGGATTCAAAACCAGGATCTTAGCAGTACCAGCTCAGAACTCTGACCTCTGAGCCACTTTGTTCATACTAAAACTTGCTCTGCTGGCTCCTACAAGTACGATCCAGTTGCCCTTCTGGTAAGTGTTTCGTGTGCATGATCTGTGCTTGATCCACCAACCCCCACGTTCAAGTAATATGATAATTTAATTGGCATTTTATTTCGTTGTACATATTTATGATATCCCACATCTTGAGTTAGAAGGCTCTAAGCAGGACACGTCGCTAAATGGGACGGCAGCCGATGGTCAATAATAATTACGGAGTGGCAGGCACGGGATTGGAATGTATTTCTAGCTCACGTCTACCGAGGAGATGGAGCGATGTAATCAGCTCGTGTACGGATGTTAAGCAGTGCAGAGTCTCGATTTAAAGCTTTCGTGACTGCAGGGATTCATCTTCTTGGTTCTTTCGGTAAAGTCACGTAGAATGGAAATAATAAAATAATAAAAATAAAACATAATAAAATAATTCTCACGACGTTTCGGCCACAACGCAAGCAGCCGTCTTCAGGTGGAGAACAGGTCTGTCGAGAAAGAACCAAGAAGAACAGTGCAGAGTCGTGAATAATGGGAGTGGCTCGACTGGAGAAGGGGGGGGGCTTCATCCAGCAGTGTATTGAGCAATGGCTGCTGATGACGACGACAAAACACGAACTGCATTTGTATCAGCAATGGTGGGGGCCTGCATAAAGGGTTTTGAAGCTTTGAGGGCTCATCTCTGATCTGCTGTTGACTGTTCATCTCGTAAAAAAAAAACACAAATAAACCTGCCCACTTTGGCACTTTGCAGACATAAACATAGGAGCCGTGCAGTTTAATTGGCTCATTTGCACATCACAGGAGCGGTGTTTGCAGAAGGGGAAACGTCCCTGGCTGTGTCGTGCCCCCCCACTCGGGTAATAAGGCTGCTTTTATGGCCGTGCTAGCGAGATGAGATGAAAAAAAATGGAGGGACCCTTCGTGTTAGCAGTCATTGCCGTTTGCGAACTCGGGGATTGCTGTTGGAACAGCATGCTTTGGGCAAATATACTGGAGGGAAAGGAGTGATATATGTAATTAACGCACTTCACTGAAATAACAATGACCGTAACAATTAAAGCTAACATTTAAAAACATGCATGCCTCAAGTCGAAACATTTGAGCAAATCTTTTCTTCGTCATTTCGTGTTTTTTTCTCCGTGTGTATACATTAAGTCAGGATGAAATGCTGCATTGATATATTTTTGTTGCAGAAAAACGTGCTATGTTTTTTTTATAAATATATTTTCATATTTATACTCGTTCATACATATTTATTTATATATAGTTTATATAGCATGTCGTCGCCAGCTTAAATGTTTCAATAAATGTAATAATTAACCTGATATTAGTTATTTAAAACAATTACCTACGATCAGATACTAACAATTACAAAAACAAAACTTTTATTTTTCCACAAAAAAACACAAACATTGTTAACAATTTGATTCAACATCTTAAATTTAAAGAAACTGCTCAATTTAAAGATTCCGTTTTTTTTATATTAGAAAGAACAAAACATAATTAAATTAAGGCCCTATGAGGGGAAGCTCTGCTATCTTTGACCGTTTTAGAATTATTCAGATTTTAACAAGATAAAAATCGTATTTTGTCGTTCACAACCACTTTAATCCGAAATATCTAAAATACAATAAAATATAGATCAATGGTTCTCGCTTTAATTGTAATTGCGAAAAAAAACCGCCATCTTATATTTTGAACGGTTTCTGAATGACACGCACAAACACGTTTACAGAGTTACTTTAAAATGGAAAATCTCGGATTCTATGATTGTTCTTGCTGTTTGTGTCCTAAAAGCTACCTATGTACCAAATGTCAGCTTTCCACCTTGTCGGGAAGTATCCTAGACGTTTTTGAGACGTACAGATTCGGGTATTTCATATATACGTAGATATTTAACTGCGTAAAATTGTTAGCACACTGAACGGTGCTGTCGTGCGATCTCCCGGTGCGGCAGCTGCAGCAATGTTGCGAGGCTTCTCAAACCACCTCAACCTCTGTCCATCCAAGCAAGACTACACGGGGGCATCACCAGTTCGCCGATCGGATGATGGCGTTTGGTGGGCCAAATTGTGGGTGCCTCTCACCTCTTCAGGAACGCCCTGGACCGGCATGCAAGAGTCAGCCCAAAATGCTCGCAAGAGGGGCCTCTCTAGAGCTTTCTCTAGCGGGAGTGCCTCCTGCCAGCCGTGGTATGAGCGAGCAATTGCCGCGGGCTGAAACATTTGCCCAAAGCTCTACGATAATTACTGTATACACTTTGTCTACAAAACGTTCAACACAATGCATCGCATAGCAGTGTGTTGAACGCGTCAATCAAAGTAGACGGGGTTTTTGTCTCCACACCTTGAAAACAACAACAAGGGAAATAAGTAATAATGTAGCACACGCACATATGCTTTTAAAAGTATGAAGCTTGCGGTAGCCTTGAAAATGTAAACCACAAGAAAAGTATAACAATCCCTTCCTCACTGAAATCTGTCTGCTGGCCTTGATCGAAGTCAAGCTTAAATTGAGTTGTGTCAAACGATAACGAAATTCTAAGCCGAATTCTCCAAGAACAGACACATTTATGTTTAAAATAATGAAAGGAAGATAGTTTGGAATATAGATATGTTTGCAGACAGGACTGGCAAGATATCACCGTGCCTATTATAAACATCAAGTAAGCGTAATTGAGACAGATTGCGAGTGATAGACATAGCTGACGATGCAACAACAGTCAGATTTATTGCTGAGTGGTACGTATTTTATCGGGCCCAGAGAGATACTTGGTTGAGCCAACCTCCAACCAGGATTTGAGCTCGCAACCTTTGGTCGTGAGCCGCCTGCTGTTCTGCTCAGCCACCTGGCCACATTACTAACATTCCATCCCTTTATAGAGATGATCAGTAGGTGCACCATCTGCTTCACAGTGGGTGTTTAAAGATCCGGTGATGCCATTTACAAGCGTAAGCCACGGTGTGCCAACGTCATTGGTCCACATCTCTATTTTATCACTGGTCTACAATTCTTATTTAGACGTCGTCTGCTTCAGAGATGAAACGTGCTGTTTATTATGGATTTTACGTGCTGAATTCAAATATGACAATAAAACAACTGATTGGCTACTGTTCACAATATATTTAAGTGTTTACATTTTACGTCTATGTATGTTGTGTAGATCGTAGAGTTTTACTCATAAATTGTAAACCGAGGTCTTTTAATGTGTTTATGGTTGCTTTACATGACATCATGTCCTGTTCCTGTAACACATAACAAATCAGCAAACGTTTTTTTTATAACATTTATATATTTATTATGAGTTAAAATGTATGTTAACTTATAATCACATGCATTATTGCACACTTAATGACATTAGGTCATCCGCTTTTTTTCCGAAAAGGTCTGTTAGGAACGCAACCCCAAATCCTAACATTACGTCTATGGGAAATAAGATTTCGCTTTAAGACATTTAGAGTTAAGCAGCATTTCCCAAGAACACATCCCTGACGTTCCTGCATTACGATAAGTTAATGAATGTGCATTAATACATTTTTGTTTAAAGAAGTATATTTGTTTCTCCCGCTAGTTTTCTTTAAAACGTTTTCCCACGCACGGTAAATCCCAATTGCGCTGTCGGAGTGACGTCATTTCCTAAATAACTCCAATCGGTGTTTTTATCCACATCGAGGGGTAGGATTTCAGAGCTGAACTTGTACAAAACTTAAGCGTGAAATAACATGTAATTAAAGGTTCTTGTTGTTGTTGTTGTGTGTATGTGAGGTCATTGGTGACTACTCGTCGCTCTCCTTGAAAACCCAGTTTAATAACTCGTGGCTCAAACCCACATTCAAGCAAGCCCCCGCAGGGTTTCAGTCGTGCTGGTTCAGCGCTTTGACCCTCCGAGCTTGCCTGGCCCATTGCCTTTGTGCTACATCTTAATGGTACCCCAGTGATAGAAGATCAGTGTGTGTGATGTCGTGGCCAGCGGTAGTGTAGCGGTTGGCGCACTGCGCTATGAGCCCGAACAACCGAATTAAATTTCCACTCACGCTTGACACCAGTGACGATTATTTGAACCGGTCCAGGGCCTCCCTCAGTTCGATTCAGCCTCAAATGAGTACCTGGTGCGGTGTGTAAACATCGCCACTGGGGAGACAAAGGCGGTCGGGCGTGGTGCTGGCCACCCATCCCTCTCGTGCGCCGTTCCGGCCTTCATGGGTGCTCGCTAACAGCACTTGCCCCAACAGTCTGTTATAGGCAATACGGGGCATCTTTGCCTTTTTTGTCGGTGTCGTGGTAGCGTTGTGGGGGCCACGTGGAACACCACGTGCAACGCGCGTTTGGCGGCGCGAACCGCGACGATCGGCGAACTGCGACTGGGACGTGGGGCTGGGGGGGGGGATGGGGGGGGACGTGGGGATGGGGTGGGGGTGGGGCTATGGGGGGTGGTGCTGGCTGATCGCACGCGGGAGAAGCTCACGGCCTGCCGCACACGGTGCGAACGCAACATCGCTACGCGTTCGAAATACGAGGGGCGGTGGCGGCGCGGGGTGGAACAACAGCGCAGCTGACACCGCTCCGCGGAAAAAGCGACCGAAACGAAACAAAAATCTCGCGCGTGGATTTTACGCGGCGGCTATTTTAAACGACGTCCGAACGCGCTGCAAAAAAAAGAAGCTTTTCATTACCCTCGAAATGAATAGCGGCGTGGGAAAGACCGCACGGGAATTAATGCGCGCTCGCTTCGCTTATGGCTTATGGCCCCAACCGTGGCGTACGGCGGAAATGCTCCGTGAATAACGACGGACACGTTGGCCCCACCAGTAAATGCGAGCATTTGCCCGCGTAACAAATGAAAGTGTCGCGTATTTACGATTTTTTTTCGAATGCGCATTTAAACATATCCATTTACAGCTTGTTTGAGCATTACATTTTAATTGTTCATATACCACTCTCCGACTTAATGTGTAATATAAATAGTTTATGCCTCGTGCACAGACTAATGTTGTGCCGCCAAGCAATGCACTGACTGTTGGGGGGATTGTGGGCCCCATCTGATCTCTGGTGCTCTGTTGTCAAGTGCGGATTTTCCGAAACTATTTGACACCGACCTAGAATGGAATCAAATGGGTTCTTGTCTGTGAACATCGGCCAGGTTCACCAGCATTTGCTTCAAGCGAGCCTGCCTCTGCTGCTCATGAGATGCTCAATGTTGAACCAACGCTGCATAAAATATGCACTCCCAGAAGCCGTGGCAGCCGATAGGAGGCGTGAACATACATGTTGCTGTGTGTAGAGAGACACACGGGAAGGAAGCACATTGTCTGCGTGTTTCTTTCTGTTTATTATATTCACAGCAAACGATGCCAAGTGTTTGCCACGTGCTACAAGATCATTCGGCGGTTTGTGAAACGGTGGGTTGACTCGCACGAGGAATGTTTATATGTTGAACCGTGCGTCGTCAACCGTGATAATCAGAGGTGCACTCGATTTTAGCCCACTTCCCAATGTGGTATTGACTGCAAACTTGGTATACTTATGTCACACTGATGGCAATATATTCTATCGTAAAAAATAAAAAATCTAAACAATCTTTTGTATTTTTTTATTTAAAGCTTTCGTGACTGCAGGGATTCATATGCTTGGTTCTTTCGGTAAAGTCACGTAAAAGGGAAATAATAAAATAATATAAAAAAAAATCTTGCTGTGAATTTCACACCTGATGATGATTGCTTGTGTTGCAGTCGAAACGTCGTGATAATTTTTATTTTTTATATTTATATTATTTTATTATCTCACTTCTACGTGACTTTAACGAAAGAACCAAGAATATGAATCTTTTGTATATGTTATGTTTCGGCTTGGGTCTAATTGTCCACGCTCAAATGACGTTGGCTGTAAATCACCACGGCCCATTACGTTATGGCAAGCCTCGGGGCCACTTCCTGGAGTCGTGGAGTTTTGCCATTACATTTTATTAAAGGGTGTTTTAAAAAAAGCATTTTAAAATATTTCTTTTTTTCTCTGCATGCCAAACAATTCCTTGAAAAAAACTATTGCCCAAACGACGAACACCAGTGGCTAGAGCCCTCCGGCAAAGGAGTCTTGAGACTCGGTGAGCCTTTCCGAACACGAGACCGTTCGTAACAGCTGTTTGGTCTTCTTCTTGGTTCTTTCGGTAAAGTCACGTAGAAGGGAAATAATAAAATAATAAAAATAAAACAATAAAATACAATTCTCACGACGTTTCGGCCACAACGCAAGCAGCCGTCCTCAGGTGAAAAACAGATCTGTCGGAAAGACAGCGTCTCAATGAACACGCTGGCAAACTTGGCAGCGTATATTTAAGCTGGGTTAGGGGAGGAAGGGCGCCTTGACAAAGGAATTTGCATATTGTCAAGGCGCCCTTCCTCCCCTAACCCAGCTTAAATATACGCTGCCAAGCCTGGTGGTGTTCATTCAGACGCTGTCTTTCTGACAGACCTGTTCTTCACCTGAGGACGACTGCTTGCGTTGTGGCCGAAACGTCGTGAGAATTGTATTTTATTATGTTTTATTTTTATTATTTTATTATTTCCCTTCTACGTGACTTTACCGAAAGAACCAAGAAGATGAATCCCTGCAGTCACGAAAGCTTTAAATCGAAATATAGCTGTTTGGTGATTACATAGAGTAGGGCATTCAGTCGAATGAAACGTGTGTGATTATACATACATACACTTATTACAATGCATGCCATGAAGAAAACACATCCCACGTGAAGTATATCTTAAAGCAATTTATTCAAATGAATGTAACTTAAAATACATAGTGACTTGTGTGTTAGAGGTTACCAATGTAACTCTTGGCAAATTGTAGCAAACCTAAGACGAATGTTATATTCTTGTTGGTGAAGTATTGTCCGCACATTAGATGTGCACAAAAAGCATTGTTTTCAAAGTGAAAAATTAGAGAAACGTCAACACCTCTAGCAACAGATGGACTTCCGATTCGTGCGAATTTTTGTTTATAGCAAAACTAGACCATGTTAACAAAGCTCTACTGTATTGGCACAAGTCTCTATTCGTAAATCTTTTTTGACAAATGCTTTATTTTTTCGTCATTTATTACAGCAGTTTCATTACAATTGTGCTATCGGCAATGTGTAACAAACGGTGCATTCTGAATTCGCGCAAATGTGGTGCATCGCTCGGTTTGGTCTGCAGGCCAAATTTAGTTTGAAGGACCGACCTCCTCGGTAAGACGGCGTGCATTGGCAACACTCCTTCAGAGTTTACGGGGCAGCTCACACTGCTGATATGATTAAAGCCCGATTTAAAGCTTTCGTGACTGCAGGGATTCATCTTCTTGGTTCTTTCGGTAAAGTCACGTAGAATGGAAATAATAAAATAATACTAATAAAACATAATAAATTAAAATAATGTAATATAAAATTATTTAAAATATTATTTTATTTAGTTTTATTTTTTTATTTTTTTATTTCCATTCTACGTGACTTTACCGAAAGAACCAAGAAGATGATTAAAGCCGTCAAACGTGCATGGCGGCACGCAACATTTGAATCAATGATTTCAACTCGTAATGCTCCGCGCGGTATCCGCTCAATGTCGTGGAGAGAGAACGACTCCGAGGGGCGAGGAGGAACCGCAGACGAGCGGCAAGGCTGCCCAAGCTCCTCGCTCCTCTATATATTAAGGTGCTACGGGGACAATTCATGAGTGAGTTTACATGTGGGTGGAAACCGGAGCACCCGGGGAAAACCTACACGCGTGAGGGGGAAACGCTCTATCCCACACAGACTGGAGAGATGGCCCACATTTTTCGGTGCACTGCCATCTCCTGGCAAGGCAGGGCTATGACACCACGATGTGCTGAGCGTGTGCACGGATTGTGGTTCACGCAGAGACAATCGTGGACTGCGACTCCCAATCTCTTGTGATGGTTGTTGTCGTGTCTCAGTTCCGATGGCGAGCAGTGTCACGCACTCGTTCCCTCCAGCTACTTGTATTGCTCTTCCATCCCTATTGCCATGGTTACTGTACCCCTGAAGTTCACTCACAGACTCCTGCAGCCGCGTTGAGGACGCGGTCTGCCAGACACTGACTGTTTTGGTCCAGTTCACGCTGTGTTCAACCGTCACACTGCAGGTCACAACGGCCCTGTCAGTCACCCACTCACTCATCCACCCACCCACTCACCCACCTGCTACCCCACTCACCCACTCGCTCACTCAAACCAGCCCGCTCACCACACTGCAGGTCAGAACGGCTACTCAGTCACGCACTCACTCACACATCCACCCACTCACCCACCCGCTACCCCACTCACCCACACGCTACCCCACTCACCCACTCGCTCACTCAAACCAGCTCACTCACCACACTGCAGGTCAGAACGGAACTCTCAGTCACGCACTCACTCACACATCCACCCACTCACCCACCCGCTACCCCACTCACCCACTCACTCACTCACTCACCCACTCGCTCACCACACTGCAGGACACAACGCATATAACTTCTTATTTTTTACCTCGCACCGACTCCACTTTAGAATTCCCCTCCCCTCGTTGAAAAGAGGCAAATGGGGGAGGGAATTATCACATTGATCAATTGAAGAAACGTGTCAACTCTTGAACAGGGTGCTTAACAAAAAATGTGAACACTTACATGGGACTATCGTGTTTAATGGGAACAGAACGGATAACACACTGTAACATGATAACAAATGTAATGTTAATAGCTTCATAAAGTCAAAGAGTCTCCACTTGTTCGCCATCAGTGTCAACACGTGCCTGGAATCTTCTCCAGGTGGTATCCAGAGCCCGGAGGGGCACATTTCTTGCGTTATTGTTGCAAATCCTCGGAAGTGTTCACATTACATTGAAGCACCCTCGATATTACAACTAAAACAGTGCCGTTTGTTGCTGGCAGGTTGGCGTTCTTGCCCTTTACTTCTGTGCTCAACAATCTTGATGAAGAAGAAGGAAAACAAAAACAACAACAACAACAACGTGCGGATAATTTCCACGTGCCCATCTGTGCGGAGCTTTGAGCGTTATCGCCTGCAAATGCGTGGCACACCGCAGCACTCTTCTTATCGCCTGACGGCCTTCTAATCACCGGGGCGGTCACAGGTTAATCTATTACCTTCAAAGCCATTAGCGCGCACCAAACAAAAACGGCGGACTCCAACCACGTGCATTTAAAGAGGCCCCGGTTCGTTTCCCAGCGCCGGGCTTTGTGACGCGCGGCACGGCACCGGCTGGTCAGTAAAACGTAACATTGTAAGGGATGGTGATGATTGCTTGTGTTGCAATCGAAACGTCGTATGCTAGTATTTAATTTATTATTTTATCTTTATACGTGACTTCACCGAAAGAACCAAAGAGTAACTGTAAGGGAGGCTTTTCTAAGTCTTCAGGGTAGTCCATATGTCTTATGAACATCCCCCCCCCGGTATTTAATTGTCTTAAAGTAAGCTTTATTTAAATCAGAAATGAATATGCAATGGGAAAGAAAAAATCGAGGTCAATTAATTGAGGGTTACAAGACATCTGGACCACCACCCCTGTAGAACTTCTACCACAGTCCGAACGGGTTGGGACTCTCAAGGGGCCAGGTTTGGGTTGCGGGATGGACGTTCCACGTGTATCCCATCCGAGCGTTGTCCCAACCGTCCCATCGTTCCACGTGCAAGCCGTGAGCACGCGCTTGTTGTTCTGAAACGCCGCTCACTTTCTCAGCAGGCCACAGCGGCCCCGACGAACGTTCGGCTTCGACCAAAAGAATGTTGTCGCAACGTTGCGAGCGATGGTTTGAGATGAAACGTCTATCCCCAACACAGGCATGCTCGCGTTTCGATTGCAGCTGATTCGCCCATTCATGTTGCGTTGATAAAATGAAGGCAGTTGTCACCTTATGGAAGCTTCGTCCTTTGATTAATTTTACCTGTCTTTTAACACTCGCTCAAGAGCAAAACAACTACACTCCCTCCTGAAGCCATCTCCGAGCCAGTACCAGTGGTTCTTAACCTGGGGTGCACGCTGCACCCCCTGGGTGTGCGAGATGCCCTTCATGGGGGTGCGAGACATGGCCAGATTTTTTTATATTAGGTAAATCATCGAAAAGCACATAAGCACAACTACTGTGTTTCATCAAACCCTATACATTCATTCACATTGCATATTTTGTTTCGTTTAAGAGTGAAAATCAAAGGGGTGCAAGGCTGCAGTAAATGTTGAGATCCCCTGCTCCAAGTGGGTAGCAGACCGCGACGTTGGCATTTTTTCTCCGAAATATATTGCGAGGCGCAAAAACACTTCCCCAGTGATCAAACTCAGCGAATACTGGGCAACGCATCACTCACATTCAGGTGATCCTAGCCATGTTGTAGCGAGCCACTCATTAGCATTGGCTGTTCCGTGCCCTCCACCCTCCCGAGTTTTACCGACCCCACTTCCAACAAAGTCACGCCACTTCGCTGATCACAAGTGCTCTTTTTCAGGAGGGTGCTGAATTATTCGCATGTTTGGCCAATTGCATGGCTGAGTCATTCACTTACAGTTTGAGATCACCCTTGACGGCTCGGTGTCATGGAAACGCTGGTGAGTTAGAGTGCATTTGAAGTGATTTCTGAACATGTAATTGGGTAGACTGTCTGAAACTGCCCTCGTGTCGTACGAGTCACTTGGTCTTCCGGCCCTTTCCACTCCCTCTGCTCTGAAACATGGTAATTTCCCGCAACATTTGCTTAATGTGAAGTGTTTATATTATTGGGTGCTGTTTATTAAATGGTTAGTGCACCACTATTTTTGTACGGATGCTGCTGTGGTGCAATGGTCAGCCCACTGGGCGTGAAATCCAGAGTAACGTTCAAAATCCTCGAGAGGGGCTCTCTAGAACTTCCTCTAGTGGAGGCCCTGACCCCAAAGACAAAGACCCCCCGTATAGCCTCCACAGACTGTTGGGGCAAGTGCTCTTAGCGAGCACCTATTTTGTTCAGCACAGCACGCGAGGGGCTTGGGTGGCTAGCACCAAGCCCGGCCACCGTTGTCTCCCCAGTGGCGATGTTTACACACCACACCAGGTACTCATTTGAGGCTGAGTCGGCCTAGGAGAGGCCCAGGACAGGTTTAGAAAACCGACGCCGGTCTTTTCCATGAGCTGGAATCGAACTCGGTCTCGCCGGGTTTTTAGCGCAAAGTGCTCAACGCTGGACTCCACGATAACAACAACCGCTGTTCATCACTTAGTGGCGGTGACGTGAGCACGGCGCTTGTGCCTTGCTTAGGTGCACTTTGAGGTCACGTGAAGTGTCAAAAGCATGCTGGTAGGTCACGGAACAGACCCAGGTGCCATGGATTGACTGACTGAGATAGCTGGCAGACGCATTAACTGTGCTCCCTACTGTGCCAATTCTCTATGGGGCTATGGGGCTATGAGGCGACACCTATTGCCCTGTGCACTCAGAAGAATATTTTTTCATGTGAATTGAGAGGTATTTTTTTGATGGGGGGGGCGGGGTGGAGGGGAGGGAAGGGTTCGTCATTCTTTTGTCGATGGGAACCCCTTCAGTGCTCCTTTGAGCATAGAGGGAGCGAGTCACTCTGACTTTGTCTCTGTCATCGTTCAATGTCCCTTTGTTTTCGTTGACAATTGAGTTTATTGTTATTCTTTAAACAGGCGCTGGATGTTGTGTTGGTGCAGACGCTCGGAGCACATGGTCCTCCGCACCGCGGTCTGACGGCACGTGGCAAGTTTGACGTGACAAGTGCGATCTTGATTACGGAGCCTTTGACGAGGGAGACCGACCATTGCTGCCCCAAGGCACTAACATGTGCCATCTGCTGAGAGACCACAAGACGGGGAGGCCTATCATTGTGGAAGGCCCATTCGGGCGTTGTTCATATCTACACAAATGCACGTGTGCGTGTGCTTGAAGTTTGTACAACCGCGGTGCGCAATTGCGTGTTTGTTGAAAGTGTCACTGGTAAGTGCTGGTTTGATACGTTACGGTGTGTTTTTGTTTGAGTGTGGAATGGTGGGGGCCAACACAAGTGACGATGACCTTAACCGGTCATGGGCGTCCCTAGGTCCACTCAGCCTCAAATGAATACCTCGCGCGATGTGTAAACATCGCCACTGGGGAGACAAAGGCGATCGGGCGTGGTGCTGGCCACCCACCCCCTCGTGTAAAGTGCCAGCCTTCATAAGCGCTACTCGCTAACAGCACTTGCCCCTACAGTCTGTTGTCACATGCCCCTGACGTTAGCCATGGTCAGGAATCAAACTCAGTTAACTGCGCTCATAGGCGAGGGGGCAAACGACGTACACGTCACGCCACTTACGCGCAACTCTATCTCAGCATGAACTGCTGTGTCATATTTAGACAGCGATTCGATGTTATTCAAGTCTGGCAGCGCAATAGTCCACAATTCATCCCGAGCAGGAAAACATTCCACGCTGGCCAACGCTTCAGTTGACTCTCTTAATAACGCCTTTAATGATCGCCATATTTTCTAAAACGAGGGTGCACCCGGCATATGGTGCTGATATCATAACAGCCTGAAATGTCCAGAATAATACCGTGTTTTATTTCGTCTGCCATCAGCTCATTCAATTGACCGTTTCTTGGCTCGGCGCACACGGACCATCTATCTCATTTGTAATTGTAATGGCATGTGACCTCCCATTGCCGCGTGAGCCACACCACAGGGTAAATGGAATTTTACATCCCAGCTGTTCGGCTTAGCAAATAATGGAGATTTCAACAGTAAATTATACAGGTGAGTGTACGCGTGTGCGCGTGTGCGCGTGTATGCTAGTGGGTAGGGTGGACACGCAATAGCTCACTGCGATACAAACCTTGTGACCTCAAAATTCGATACCTGGTTAACATTGGTGGCACGTGATGTCTGAACCCGTGCTTGGGACTTCCCTAGATTGACTCAGCCTTCAAAGACTTGCTGGTGCAGTTGGTAAACATCATCATGGTTGTAGACAAAGGTTGACATGCTGGCCCTTAATCGGCACTTGCTGACAGCTCTGGTTCCCGCGGTCTGTAAAAGGCGACACGGCGGAGAGATCTTCCCTCTTGTGTATCTGCGTTTGCAGGTATTACCATCACGTTTTGCGGAATGTATTACTTTTATCCGCAAGTTTTTAGCGGAAAATTCATCCGATTTTTCGTTTGCTTTCCCCCCTCGACGGATGTGCTGATAATAATATCGGCGAAAATTGGTCCTTTGCATCCCCAACGATACGAGGAGCCACCCTGCACTGCTCTCCTTATTTGTATTGCTGTTCTTGTTGTTCATGTATTGTCTTGGAAGGCAAATTAATAGGAATAAAAATTCTAGATTTGAAGCTTTCGTGACTGCAAGGATTCATATTCTTAGTTTTTTTTCGGTAAAGTCACGTAGGTAAAAAATTAAAATTAATAAAAGTAAAATAAAATAAAAATCACGACGTTTCGGAGGCAACACAAGCTTCCGTCTTCAGGTGGAACCGTCACAGCACGAAACGTCGTGATTTTTATTTTATTTTTTATTTTACTTTTATTAATTAAATTTTTTACCTACGTGACTTTACCGAAAAAACCTAAGAATAGGAATAAAAATATTAACTATTTACAATCCGTTGCATGGATTAGGACCTGCCCATGTTATTTCGGTCATGGGAGTGTTTTTTTATTCTAGATTTGAAGCTTTCGTGACTGCAAGGATTCATACTTTTAGGTTTTTTCCGGTAAAGTCACGTAGGTTAAAAATAAAATTTAAATTAATAAAAGTAAAATAAAAATCACGAAGTTTCGGAGGCAACACAAGCTTCCGTCTTCAGGTGGAACCGTCACAGCACGATTGCTGTATCAAAGGAGTGTTTTTTTACTTTATTTCACCGCATTGGTCAGTGGAAGTTGGTGGAGGGAGGGCCCAGGACAGCTTCAGGGACAACTCACCGCTGCTGTTAGGTGTGGGGCAGCCATCAAACTCGAGTTGTAGGTATGTTGAACTTCTTTAAGACCGTACGTAGCCAACCATGTTCATCCGGTTTATAGTACATCACGCTAACTGTTGTACCAAAGCTCCTTCGGTATCTGTACAGCTAATACTCCTCATGTATTAGTGTGTGTGTGTGTGTGATTGTAACAATTGCCAAGATGAGTAGGTGAAGTATAATACATCCTGAAAATTAAGGCCCCTTTTGTATCAAGAACAATCCGAGTGGGCGTACTTTAATCGCTGTTTAAAAATCACTCGTGTTTGCGTGCCCTGTGTGTTTTGACTTACGCACTGAGTGAACTCAACGTCTGTTCACGGAATCTCTCGGCGCTGATCCTTATAATTAGACATCGCATTTTGGCACGGCTTTGAGTAAAGTTGACTTTGTCAAATTATTCCCCGTCAAATTTGTCTGTGCTTAATGGCGCGTAGCTCCACCTTAAAGATGCCATTACTTAAAGCTAACACTTCATGCTCACGTCATAAATTACACTGCCCTCGCATGCTGGTTTTGTGTCGGGAAAAAAAGTTTAGTTGGTGTAATAGTAATTGGACTTACTTCGCCGAGCTGGCCAAAGGCATACACACTGTCAAACCCCGGCGTGTGTCCATCACAAAAGTCTCCCTGCTCAAATGGGTAATGAGCAGCATTGGTTGACTGTCATTGACCTCTCCACAGTGCTGTGCTCAATTTTAACGACCCCGTGAGGATGATGAATGCAGTCCTCAATGGTAGCGCTAAAGTAAATGTGTGGTATTTATTGATTATATCCTGAATGGCCCTGTGGCTGGAGGGTGTGCCTTGTCAGTTGGCATAAAGGTTTGAGGTTTAAATTCCCCACTCCAGCCTGTTTGTACCTGCAGGGATTTACCAACCTAATTCCCTTACAATGTAGTACGCAGCAAATGCTTAGCCTCCTTGCCCAATTGGGCATACGCAGCTGCAATCCAGTCGATTGAAATAAAAAAGAACCCGCCGATCAACTCAACAACACCTGTGCAACTGGTTCAAGCACGGACAGATTAGAACCCACACCCTCAGAGCTCCAATGCGTCGATTTTGCCTGAGCTGCACCGGGCAACTTTTTCTCGGGCGTTGAATACGCAACTAAATAACCGATAAAACATCCACGCACCACCCTGGCCACCACCACCACCCCTCCTCGGTGCGCCCCCCCCACCGTCCTTCATTGTTCACACGCCCGGGCTGCGCGCGCGTGCGTGCGCAAATAGAGACGCGACAATGCCACCTCCCTGTTACAGCAACATTTTTTTTTACTCAAAAGGGACACAGCGGTTACGCATTGAAACCTCAACATGTGTCTAACAGAGATATGTCAATACATGAGAGAGAGCGATCAGAGCCTGCGCGGGCTATTGTACGTCCGAGATAACGCGTTGTCTTGTTCATCCCACGGTAGCTGCTCCTCGCCGGGGAAACCATTAACAACAACAACAACAATAACGACAACACCGGGGCGACCGACGCGTTAGAGACACGGCGCCTTCATCTCGTGTACCGGCTACCCGGAGTCAGGGGTTGGTGGATCACGGGCCTGATGGAGCTCCGATCTGCAAGATTCCAGCCTCACGGGGCAACGACGCACACCTGTAACGCAGCGTGCGAGATGCAAACCCGTAGGGAAATGACGTGGCACCTGCTGGTCCCTAATGGGATTCCTCTGTTGGGTTTTCTCTGGGTTTCTTTTTTTTGGCCGACCTGCGGACGTTGGAGTCGTATCAAACGTACTCTTAGGCTTTTTCGGTAAAGTCACGTAGGTAAAAAATAAAAATAAAATTAATAGAAGTAATAATAGAAATAAAATAGCTAAATTTACTGCATCAAGATACTGCATCAAGATGCAGTAAATTTAGCTCTGATGGTCCCACCTGATGACGGAGACTTGTGTTGCCTCCGAAACGTCGTGATTTATTATTTTATTTATATTATTACTTCTATTAATTACATTTTCATTTTTTACCCACGTGACTTTACCGAAAAAACCTAAGAGTATGAATCATTGCAGTCACGAAAGCTTCAAATCTAGAATCGTACCAAACGCTTCAAAGTGGGAGGAACGCTCCTTGCAATGGATCCGAGACTCTGTGAGGTTTTCTTTCCCGCAGGCTCGGAATGATGCACCGATTCATACACCGACGTTGATTCTCAAGCAAAACACGCATCCCATCGCTCGTCCGAGAATCAACCTCCTGATTAAGCACGGTTGGCTACGTACGTTACGAAATAATTTCAACATACGGTGAATAATGTATGCAGTCAGTTTACCAGTGTTGAACGTAATGGATTAACGTGTCCCCCAGCAGCTACTAAATGTGCCAGATGTACCACGAACATATATAGCCAGGTATTGGCTCAAATCATTATCCAAATTGTGATATTTCACCAAATAAAGAGGTGGGGTTTTAGGCAGGTGGGAGATCATACCCGCTTACTCATCAGGGTGGACAACAATTCCACGATGATGATTCCGTATGGCACCCAACTCAATAAAATACCGTCAATACATATATTAAGAGTGTGGGTACTGGGGGGGGGGTGGTGGTGTGACACAGGGGTGAACAATGAGTATCCAAGTTTCGAGTTTGGGTTGACATCCTACAGGGGAATTGGCATCTGTGTACGAGTTGAGGGAAATTGATTTGTACAGAGATCTGGTATCGTTATTGAGCTTATTCCCCTCCACATTTAGCAACGTGCATTGAGATTATTACGATAATTTTGCTTCTATAAATGTCCACATGATGGGCCACTTTGTTAAGCTAACATATGTGGCCAGGACGCTTATGAAAAAATAAGTTAATACCTCAGTAGGCTTTACCTGGTCAGAATTAAATATTGACTTAACGCTTCCGTGACCGCCGCAATTCATACTCGTTGGGTCTTTCGTTTTTTTATTTATATATTTTTTCAAGTGATTTGTTTACCTTTGCTATACTTTGCGATCATATCGTAATTTTGTATTGATTGTTGTTGTAACGTTCTTACCCGCCCCTTACTGGACATCTATGGGAAAAAATAGCTTGACAGTTCATAGGATTCCTCCAGTGTGAATAAATATTCCGACGATTCTGAAAGAAAACTGAGCGGTTGTTGGCCGAGAAATAGCACACGTCTGGCGATTCGTATCCGAGTGCGAGCGCTCGCACTCGGATAAGAATCGCAAACTTTTTTTCTCCACTCGTTTTGAAGACGCCCACGGGTTTAAAGTCCTCGCAGCTGCACTCTGTGGGAGATTATTACATCCCCTACTGGCTAAGCGGTTCCCAGTGGGGGGTTACTGCTTAACAATGCAGATACTATACAGCAGAGGTGTGGACTCGAGTCATGTGACTTGGACTCGAGTCAGACTCGAGTCATGAATTTGATGACTTGCGACTCGACTTGGACTTGCATAACAATGACTTTGTCCCACCTCTGAGATGTGGACTCGAGTCATGTGACTTGGACTCGAGTCAGACTCGAGTCATGAATTTGATGACTTGCGACTCGACTTGGACTTGCATAACAATGACTTTGTCCCACCTCTGAGATGTGGACTCGAGTCATGTGACTTGGACTCGAGTCAGACTCGAGTCATGAATTTGATGACTTGCGACTCGACTTGGACTTGCATAACAATGACTTTGTCCCACCTCTGCTATACAGGGAGTGCGGGACTGTCTGTTACTCGCACGCGTACAGTGGCGAGGGTAGCATGAGTCACGAGAGTGCGAATCATAAGGACTGCACCGCATTTGGACAGAGCAGTTGCCGACTGTGTGAATGTGTAATGTGTGTGCGTGCTATGTGGACGAATGTGGCATGCGTCTTTGTGTGTGCTGACTGAATGTCTGTGGGCAGTGCTACGAAATTGGTGACCCGGTTTATAATTTACTTTCGAAAGTCCTTCGTGTTGAGTTTACTCGTGACCAAAGTTCGATTCTTACTTAGTGACGAATATCTCAACTGCTCCAGGGCCCCCGCCTATGTCGACTCAGCCTTCAGCACCTGGTTCAGTCTATAAACATCAGCAACTGGGGAGACAAAGGCGGTCAGGCGTGCGTGGTTTAGGCCACCCACTCTCTCGTTTGCCGTGCTAGCTTTCATGGGTGTTACTCGCTTACAGCAATCGCCACCAACAGTCGGTTCACGTCTCTACAGGATGCATTCGTCTTCTTGCCGCATGTTAAACGGTCACAAATGAACCTAATGACGGAACCCCGGGGTCCCATAAGCCCCCGGCTCTCGCATAAACTGCCTTGCGACGTCATTTTATGTCTGTTGAAGGCGAACGATACGACAATCGATTCCTCTGGACGAGCTCTACACAATGCGCTAATTACGTTTTGTTGATGACTACGGCAATTTTGGCAACGACGGGTGCTTGGTGAAGAACGAGAGGATTGATTTCTGGTGGGTCGTGGTGGGACGGAGTCGCCAAAAAAGAAATACATTCATTACGATTTTGACTTCCGTTTATTTGGGACACCGGGGTCCCTCCATAAGGTCACAATTGTCGAGCAGAAATGTGCCACTCCGGACTCCCAGTCCAGCTCGAGAGTGGGCTCTGTATCGCGTTTTCCTGTTGCTGCTGCGAGTACGGGTCTGGTGGCAGGTGTCATCTCTGGCATCACCCACTTGGGTGTATGAAACCATTGCATCTACCCAGTGTCGGATGAAGGTTTTGTAGGCCCCTGGGCTACAGGTACTGCGAGGCCCCCAGTAATATTTTCAAAAGGAAAATAAAGTTATTAAAAAATCTAATGTAATTTTTACAAGGCTAACAACAAATAAAATTCAGCACTCCAGCTGGCAGAAGCCCCTGGGCTGCAGCTCCTAAAGTCCATGCCTTAATCGGGCCCTGCTTTCACCCAGTGGCGTAGTAACTACAGTATTAGCTCATGAGGTGCGGCAATTGATCAGGTGGGGACCCCAATATTTGATTTGTCTCGCACGGTCGCATCTCGGCTTTTATATATCGCGGATCATCTTGCGCAATCACAACATCGTTACGCTCACGGTCTCGAACAATTCACGCCGTAGGGGCTGCTCCATCTTTGCAAGATGCAGCCACTCCAGCTCCGTAGAACTTCTTTGCAATATCACATTCCTGCTCTAATTCAATTAAAATTAAACGCGGAACGTTCATGAAAGCATTTCCATGACATACATTTAAACCGCGTTTTGAAAAATCGCGTTTTTCTTTTGCACTGTTGTTGAAAACATCTCATGGTGGTTGTCAAGGGGTGTCCAACTCGTATCTTTGGCCACCACGGGGTGGGCAAGACACCCCCCCATGCCTGCCCCACGCTCGTTACTCCACTGCATCCACCTTCATGTTGTGCACGTCGAATGAATTAGCCAGCTGCACGTGCATGTATGCATGCGTGCATGTACGGTATGTTTGTTGAACGTCTTCCGCACCGTACGTAGCCGACCGTGCCATTCGGAGGTGCCACCTGCAACAGGAGCGAAACCCGAGGATGGAACTCCGCTGATTGGCACAACTTCGAGCCGGAGAACCATCGTTGCCGTTTAGCCAACATCGCCTCGGAGTAGCCGCCACGCGTGTCGTTTGAGATCTCATTTTATTTCGGCGATTTGAAAACACCACTGGTTTTTTTTAGTTTAGTTTAAACCGCTGCATTTTCATTTCATGAAAACGTGAGACGTGTTCTGGGGCAGAGCCTGCAATTGTTTTGCTCTTTTTCAGTTTTTTTTCTTTGCTGCGACTCAACATTTCGCCTTCACTGTCAGGGCCCGATCAACCCAGAGGCGAATAAGGCCCAAGGCCCCGTCCTATATCGTAGCCGCTCCTTGCGACACGTGGGACGCGTTTAACAATCGTCGGTCACGCGCAGCGCGGAACGAGTTTGGATCGGGAAACGCAAACGCGGAAAGACGTGGCACAGCGTGGTGGTGGGTCCCGAGGACTGTCCCCGCTGGCGATAATTGAGTAGATCACGGATAGGATCCGAATAGCCCAACCTCCACTTTATCACAGACGAGATGACTTCGACTTCACGATACTCAAACTCACCTTACGCAGCTACGGGCCACTGACTCGGTAACTCGGCTGGCTGCGAGTGCTCTTACCGTGTACTCAAAGGTTCTATTATCGGCGCAGTGACTCAGATATATGATCAACCTTGTCGTATATGTTGTGGGTGTCTCTTAGACGCATTTAAACAACATTGCCAGTGTCCGGACGCCCATGAAAGCCAACAGTAGATGCACACTCTTGCATGCACCCAAGCGATGGCATTGATTTTGAGGCCAGAACGAGCTGAACACACTCGGTGAACTCAAAACCAGTCGATAGCATCGTCTCGTTTAAACACAGTATCTGCTCGTGACAAATATTGATCAAGAAGGACCAACGATAGCATTGTTTTGTGTTGCTGCGTTTACACAAACTCGAACTGAGACAACCACTCACTGCCTATCAATGTTTCGTCTTGACGACGAGGCCTCTACGACGACTTTAAAGACACCTGTCCTCGTGGGCAGTGTAATGCTTGCGCAGGGCAGGCTGCGTATAAGTAAGCATCATTCACACGGCTGCTGGTTGGGTGCCGTGGTGGCGAGATGTTAACTACCTTGCTTGGTACACAGGAGGTCGTGGGTTCGATCCCACCCCTTTTAAAATCCTTTATATTAAGTTCGCTTGCTTGCTTAGGACCGTGCAAATCTTTCGGTCGTTTTTTAACCCACTTCCCGTGATCCAATCGAGCTGACATTTTGCACACAGACTCGTTGTGCGTGACAATTAATGTTCGTGAAAATTTTTTTCTAAAATTTTACACTTTTTAGGACAAAAATATTACATTTAATTACCAATTGCTTAATGGTGCAATGCAATCATCTGACCCATAGGTGGCAGCCATCTCAAGCCAGAGGACGAGAGGACCCTAGCCGCCACGCATATAAAGGATTTATAGTGAAAAACTTAGTTTTTACTGGTTATACTTATTCCTGTATATTTGAAGTTTGCGTGTTATCCCCGTGGTCACGTGGATGTTACTCCAATGTTTCCCTCCACATTTAGAAACATGCCTTTAGAGTATGTGGCTGCTATAGATTTCCACACCATAAGTCGCTTCGTTGAGCTATCAATCGTGGTCAGGTCGCTTCTGAAAAAGAGCTGTATAGCTCAGTCGGCCTTACCTGGTAAAATAAAAAGAAATGCTTATAGATTGAATTTGCTTTCCGGATTTCTCCTGCGTTTTTCTTAAGCAGTTAGATTAGGAATATTTTTTTTTTGCTAAAGATTTTTTTTTTCATTTATTTCTCTTAAGTGCACGCAAAAATACCCGACGATCAAATTCCAACCTCCGTCCCCGCTAAAACGTGGTCTGAGCGTGCCTCATTTGTGTAAATAACCTTCAAGAATTGTCTGCACTTACACTTGACATGAGCGAATACTGAAATAATTGGACATTTCACAATTTGTTGCACGGTTGAGTGTGTGTGTGTGGAGTGGCACACGGGGAGCGGTGGTGTAGTGGTTAGCAACCCGAGTTAGATTCCCTCTCACGGCCAATGTCGGGTGACGATTATCTGAACCGGTCATGGGCGTCGCCTAAGTCGACTCAGCCTTAAAATTAATACATGGTGCATTGGGAATACAAAGATGGCATGTTGGTCGCCCACCCCTTCGTGTGCCTTGTTGGCCTAAATAGGGGTTCGCTAACAGTACTTGTCCTACGGAGGGACTGATCCCAGCTGAGGTGATGTGGAATGTCCACCACTGTCTCGTGCTTGCTGATCAGGATGAGTGCCACCCCATTGCTGGTTTGAACAGGGAGACATTGACTCTTTTCGACACAACGTTACACCACTAAACGCAATGGGTTCCCCTTAAACGAGAAACTACTGTTGGCTTTCGAAATATATATATAGACTGCAAATAGGATGTCATATCTTGTCGTAAGCACATATTAGCCACGAGACGGCACGGAAGTAATCTAAACACGCGTAGGCTACCCAGATTAACAGTGCTATAAAACACCACCGAGAAGATGAGCCATTTTTAGAATATGATAAACACATTGGTGGTGACATTTAAATAAACGAGGATTTGCAAACGATACAACGATTGGAACCGTTTAGGCATTTAGAAATGAACACGTATGGCGCTTGAAAGCAGAAAACACAGTTATCGTTACGTTGCACAGCTATAAACATCGGACAAGATCGTGTTCATGTTTTAGTTCTTCCCATTGATGCCGTTCGGTTGTGTTTCCCGAAAATCTTCGAACGCGACGCGTAAAATGAACGCTCACTCATACGATCGGGGTGCTCGGATGTACAACTTTGGGCGAATTTCAAAAAGGACGTTTCGTTGAAGATATTTTTTTTACAATTTTTTTTTCATCTATAAAAAAAAGCTCGCACGAAAATCCGTAGACTGGCCAGACACGTTGTGTCGCAACACCAACTGTTTTGTTTCGTAAATTATCGAGTGAAAATTTCACTTTTTTTCCCTCCTTCCACGCACTTTTTGTTTTTAATTCCCACAAATTGCGACGGACAAAAAAGTCCCCCTCTGCGAGTAGCCAAGCGCCGCTTGTCCACCACGGTGCGCTTCTTATTCTTCTTCTTCCGGTCGTTCTAGCCTCCTTGCGTCATTGAAAGCGTGTGAGCCCAAAAAAATTGTCCCTTTTTTGTCATCTTAGAAAAATAAATGTCGCTTCAGTTCTTACGGCAAAACGGCCTCGGGCGCTTGGAACGCATTCCGCTCGAATGTGCTTAAACTTACACGGCGTTCTCAAAGTAAAACAAAAAAGTGTAAAATGAAGTGAAACAGCAATAAATAACAAAGAAACAAGATGTAAGTAAATCACCAACTGAGCAAACAAACTTTCATTGTAAGATAATTGACCGACGGGCTTATTGACAAGGCCATGCCTGTAGCGCAGTTCGCTTCAGTGTGGCTGGAGAGCATTGTAACTCTTGCTGGTATCTACCGGAAAAAACCCACCGCCACCACCACCACCACCACCGCCACCACCATCACCACCACCGCCTCTCCCGGGGACCGGCCACCCCTCCGCGCTGCCCTCCTCCTCCCACAGCGGCGGCGGCGGCTGTAGCTCCTGCAGCGAGGAGCAGCTTCCCGCGGAGAACTTTCTCAGCGGGCGCTCGCAGTAGCGCTGGCATCGCCGACGCTGGTGCCACCGCGGCCGCTGCTGCTGCTGCTGCTGCTGGTGATGGCTCGGCAGGTGACAGCGCTGGCGATGGCCTCGCAGCGCCGAGCAGGCGAGCAGCGCCAGCAGCGCGGCGAGGCCGAGCGCCGATCCCAGCGCCACCGCCAGCGCCGCCGCGCCCGTCCCCCGCCCGACGGCGTCGCTTCCGCCGTAGCCCTCCTCTCCCGCCGGCGCGCCGGGCCGCTCGGCGCGCGTCGTCACGTTGACGCAGGAGCGCTCGGCGCGGCCGGAGCCGCGCGGTGCCGCCGACACGGCGAGGCACACCTCGTACTCGGTGCGCGGCTGCAGGCGCGTCAGGTTGTACTCGTGCACGCTCACGGGCACGCGCGCCGTGAAGGCGACGCGCGGGCTGTCGATGCGCACCGTCGCCGATGTCCAGCGGAGGTCCGGGGCGCGGCCGCCCGGGCGCAGCCGCCACGAGACGAGGACGGAGCGCGCCGCCACGTTCAGCACGTCGAGCGAGAGCAGGCGGCCCGGCGCGTACGGCACGGAGCCGTTGACCCGCACCGTCACGGCCCTGGAGTCGAGACCCTCCGAGTTGCGCGCCACGCACGTGTACAGCCCCGTGTCCTCGTAGCGCACGTCGACGATCTCCAGCGTGCCCTCCTCGCTCAGCCGGTACTTGTCGGACGCGCCGCCCGGCGCCACGCCGTCGCCCGACGGCGTCACCCAGTGGATGTCGGCGGGCGGCTCGGCGACGGCGCGGCACACGAAGGTGAGCGTCGCCCCCGGGTTGGCGGTCGCCGCGGACGGGAAGGCCCCGTGCGCGATGGCCGGCAGGCAGCCGTCGGCGACGTCGGAGGAGGGCACCGAGCGCACGGGGCTGCCCTCGTGCTCGGCCGGCGAGACGCAGCGCGTGGACTGCGGCTCCATGAAGCGCACGCGCGTCGCGTTGCCCGTCATCCAGCGCACGATGCAGTCGCAGCGGATGGGGTTGCCGTGCAGGTTGACCTCGCGCAGGTTGGGCAGCGCGTCGACCGTGCGCCGGTGCAGCGCGCTCAGGTCGTTGTTGTTGAGCATTAGCGTCTCGAGACGCGGGATCGCGCGCACCGAGTCGGGGTGCACGAACGACAGCCGCGGGTTGTTGGTCACCTCCAGCTTGGTGAGCTGGGGCAGGTCGTCGAGTGCGTGCCGGTCGATGGCCACCAGCTCCATCATGTTGTTGACGCCCAGCTCCTTGAGCTGCAGCATGCTGCGGAAGTCGCCCTCGCGGATCACAGCGACGGGGTTCTTGTTGAGGTCGAGGAACTTGAGGCTGGGCACCTTGCGCAGAGCGAGGCGCGGCACGGCGGCGAGCTTGTTGTCGTAGAACGAGAGGCTCTCCAGGTTGTCGAGTCCCATGAGCGCGTTCTCGGGAACGGCGCGGAGACCCATGCCCGCGAGCACGAGGCTCCGCAGTTTGGAGAGCGGCATGAAGTTCATGTCCTCCACCTGCCGCACCGGGTTGGCGCCCACCATGAGGATCTCCAGGTTGGGCGTGAACTCGAACCAGCGGCTGTCGATGGCCCGCAGCCGATTGGAGTTGAGGTGCAGGCGGATGAGGCTCCGGAGGCCGAGGAAGGCGCCCGGGTGGATGCTCTCGATCTGGTTGTGGTTCACGTAGAGCTCCTGCAGCCCGCCGAGGTCGCGGAGCTCGCCCTCGGCCAGCTCGCCGATGACGTTCTCCTCGAGGTGCAGGATCACCAGCTGGCCGAGGCCGGCGAACGAGGGGCTCCCGGCGTGCGTCAGGTTGTTCTGCGAGAGGTCGAGCTCGGTGAGGTTGCCCAGGGCGGCCAGCTCGGCGCCCATCTCGGCGATGCCGTTGCTCTGCAGCAGCAGCACCTGCGCGCCCTCCGACAGGTTACGCGGCACCTCGCGGAGCCGCAGGTCGTTGCAGTCGACGGTGGCCGCCTCCTGGTAGAGGGAGTTGGGCGTGAACCAGGGCCGCACCTCGCACATGCACCGCGATGGGCACTGCGAGGTGGCCGGCGTGGCCGCTCCCAGCAGGGCCACCAGCGCCAGGCTCACGGCGCGCCAAGGTTTCGCCATCGTCTCCTATTTTGTTTTGTTTTATCGATTCACCTGCCTGATGCAAGGTATGTATCCGTACGCTGTGCGGCGCGTGACGTGTGTGTGCCCGCGCACTTTTGTCTTGCGGTTCAGACGTTGTTGTTGTTGGGTTTATTTTTCCCGTCCTCGGTCGTAGACCGCCCTTACACCACAGCCCTTTTTTTTGTTGAGTTTCAATTCTTCACCCAGCGATGCCTTGTGCCGAGGAGCGGTCAAGGCGGAGGGCTCAGCTTGGCTTCGTTTCTATTCGTGTCGCAAAATCCAGCACCGTTTTTCGGTCGCAGTGATATTAAGTTTTGCCGTCGGCGCACAATCTTGAGCGTTAAAGATTCTCTAATTTCCTGTAAAAACTAAAATAAAAGGGTGGGGGCGGGGGGCGAGACAGATCACACGAGCAAGAGAGAGAGAGAGAAAGAGACATTAGGAAAGCCATTTCGTATTACCCGTGGCCCTTTCGCACATTCTGTCCATCACGGTAACCTGTCAAAAATAATATGGTTAGGATCAGTCTTTGGGGGGAAGGGACAAAAGGGGCTTGTTTTACTGCTCACGGGGGGGGGGGGGGATGGGGGGGGGAGGCGGAAATGGATGACTCTTGTGCCGCTTTGTTCTGCTTGTCCCGAGGCAGACGCTGAATTGAAATAGTATCCGCTGGCCATCATAAGTCAACCCTAAGTGTCTTCGCCTTTCCATTCCTCATTTTTTTTGCGTCGTGTTTTCGGGGGGGCCTCTGCGAAAGCACCTCTTTAATCAGTGATCGGACGCATTAGTGGGCGCCGTTGACTTCTGCCGATTCGAAAGCGGTGATTGAAGCTGCGGAGCCGTCGGTGTCTGGCGTACGCAAAAAAAAAAGAGCACGGGGTGCTGATCATCTATGTCGGTGTGGGCCTGAGCCGATGGTGGATATTCCACAGTCCTATGGCGATGGTGAGTTCATCCATAATGCAAGCCACAGCAGCCTCTCCAGGTGCTGTTCACACACGAATTGCGTGAACGTAGGATAACATTTTCTTTTTAATGTACGTTAAGATATTTCTGCGGAGTTCCATGGTGCATTTTTCATTGAAAGATTGCATTTGCCTCCCACATACATTTAAATGCTTTAAAAGACAAAGAACCACCGTATAGCATTAACAGAGTGCTGGGGAAAGTGCTGTTGGCAAGCACCAATGAATGCCGGCACAGCACACGAGGGGATGGGTGGTCAGCACTACGCCCGGCCACCTTTGTCTCCCCAGTGGCGATGTTTATACACAACACCAGGTACTCATTTGAGGCTGAGTCGACCTAGGGGAGGCCCAGGACCGTTTCAGATAATAGTCACTGGTGTTGGCCGTGAGCGGGAATTGAACCCGGGTAGCCAGGTTTGTCGGGCAGCGTAGCGCTAACCCCTACACTACCGCTCCCCATTGTACGTGCACACACATGCACACACATGCACACACATGCACACACATGCACACACATGCACACACATGCACACACATGCACACACATGCACACACATGCACACACATGCACACACATGCACACACATGCACACACATGCACACACATGCACACACATGCACACACATGCACACACATGCACACACATGCACACACATGCACACACATGCACACACATGCACACACATGCACACACATGCACACACATGCACACACATGCACACACATATTCTCAAATACATAGCAAGGGTGATGGACGTAAAGACGACTGCTTAAACAGACATCGAGCTTACGTCTTTTTTCATGTAATGGTCTCAAAAGGAACCGTAATATTAAGTCTGAGTGACAACTCTACAATTTTTTTTCTTCATATTCTGTTCAAAAACACTTTGGACTCCACCTTTACATTCACACCGACACGCAATGCCGTGCACACGCTGCGTGTCTCAAGATATAATTCATTTACGTACGGAATGCCAATGTACATCATTTTTTCGCCACTAAAGGCCTTCGGCCGCCAAAGTGCATCAGTCTCGTCCGTGATGTATGGGAAAGCCCGCGTATAAAACAACGCTGCGCTGTGAGATGTGGGCCCTGTCTGTCCGCCACCCCGCTGCATTTATGTAGAGCGTGGACCTTTCTTCTCCTCGACGTTACATCTCTTTTACGCAAACAAACAAAAAAAAACATTTCCAATAAGGCATCTAATTTATTTGGCAATTTTTTTCTCTCTCTCGCCCGCGGCTCTGCGCGCGGAAGCAACTGTGGTCGAACCGCCCGCCGCCCCGAGAAAATCGACGGCGCCAAATGGAATGCGAATTCGTCAATTGCCCCCCCCCCCTATTAAAGTGCATTCCTTCCGTAATTACTGCGTTTTGTTCGTGATTTGGGTCGCACGATGTGTCACGGCCGCGAGTCGCTCTCGTCTTGGCGCCGGCGAGCACACCGCCCGCGCGCGCGCGCGCACTCCGGACTTGCGCTCTGTCTTTCTGGCAGAGTGAAGTCTGATAAATATTCACGAGCCGTACAGTGTATTGCTTTTTCAATGGGTATAGCCGAGGTCCGCTGTTGTATTTTGCACGCGCAACAGCGGCGGCGACAGAGTTCCTCGCATAGCGTCACGTCGATTGCCGTGCACAGTCGTCGTCTGCAGGTTCACGACTCGGTTGTTGTCGCGCGATGAATGAGTCCCAAACGCCGAGCGACGACCCCTTGCGTTGGCGCTGAAGCAACGAGCACAGCTCGCAGAAGCTCGACGCGTCCCCGTCAACAGCAACGACCGAGAAGACAACTGAGGCCAGGGTTGCGAGCTGCCAATTCCGGTGAGGTGGTTGACGCGGCCCATCATCCCTCCGGGGGTTGAAAACATAGATACCGCTTTGTGGGAAAGTTTTTTTTCTCCCCTTCACCACCACCTGCTCAGAGACTGAGAGAGATGAGCAGTTGAGCACCACCTCAATGCTACATTCGAGGGGGAAATTAAGTGAAACTAAATTGAAAGGGAGAGAAATTATCGAATAAGTGACGTTTTGAGCATTGGCCCTTCATCTGATTCGAAAGATGCAGGAGGGCCAGTGCTCACAACGTCGCTTAAAATACGAAGGTATTATTTGCGATTGCGCTTTTGCTCTTCGGGCTAATGCGCGTGCGTGCATTAGAGCATTCACACGCAGCTACTCGCTGCATCTTAATAACGCTCGCACTCTGCGATACGCATCTGCGTACTCACGGGCACACACCCACACTTGTCAGTGCATAATGAGTTCATTGTGACATGCGGTCAAATGCAAATATAAGCAAGGTTAGGTCAGTCTGTGTGTACTTTAGTGCAATCAATAAAAAACATGCACTGCAAAGTTTATTGCCTGTTAAAAAATATATGGTGTGACCTTTGGGTCAACATTTGACCCCTACAAGGAGTGTCTGAGACCTTCGCCGGTGACAGCGCGCCCGTACAAGTGATAATGCCGTTTTATTTGCCCAGGAAAGCACATGCCGAATCTCAAGACGTATTCTCAAGGATTCCTGCAATGGGACGTTTGGCCATTCCCATATTGACGGATGCTTTGCACGCGGCAGGAAAACGAAGTACCCAGAGAAAGCCCGCTGCTCTGCCGCCCACTCTTTGGCCATCTTGTGAAATTCAGAGCCTACGCCATCCGGCATTGCCAAGCGGTTCCCCACCTCATGCGCTAAGCCGCATTTCAGGGCGATTCTCTCGCGAGGAGATTTGCGATTGCCGTCAACGTGACGATCGGCTTACACTGCACGAAGACCGCGGTACGTCGCGTTAAGAGTGGCGACACGAGGCTAAAGCAAATTGAAAAGTAGCTGTGTGGCCCAAGCAGCTAAAGGGGCCCGCGGATTTATGCGGGGAAAAAATAAATATATACGTGTGTGCATCAATTATCATCTCAAATTCAAATCGTAATTAACATAACGAGCCAATGAACATCAACAGGCCGATGAATCTCTTTCAACTCTATCTTGATCCTTCTATCATCTCACTCCAACTAATTCTGCGTCTACATTTCCCTTGTCTCACTGCATCTCGCCACCTCTTGCCTCTATATCTTTGTTGTCATCTCACGAGGAGTTTATAAATTCAAAGGGCAGGGGGGCAGCATAGATATATTAAATATATGTAAATAAATAAAAGTGTGTGTGTATATATAGATTTTTCACATGTCATTTTTGCTTAGGGCACTAAATCGTTCAGGACCACTACCGCCAGTAACATTAAGCATTCATACACGTGTATCCGTTCGTATTCCACGCACCCGTATGTATATATTGTTATTAATTACCATTAGGTTGCTTCATTTTCCCGAGCGAATCGCCGCTTGCCTTGCTCGAGCCGTGTCGGATGCATAATGCAATGAACACGATGTATACTTCATAAGCCACGTGATTTATTCATTCCGCCGGAGAGCTGCGGTCGGCGTGACGTCACGGCACGTCAGGAATCGTGACCGTGCACAGCGAGACGTCAAAACGCAACCGCAGAAAAAAAAAACAAATCCGAAGGCTTACTAAATAAAACAGAATGTGTTCGGATAAATAACTTAGCATTTCATCCTGTGTGAGCGGTACAATTTGAAATGCATATAAGGGATTATTTATGTATTGTTATGCTTTTAATATTCGGGAAAGCCTCGTTGAATCTCAAGACACTTTTTTTCAGGAGGGTCCTGCCAAGTCTGTCGCGGATGATGGGAGGCGATGTTGCTACGTTTAATCCCAAATGAACGTTGTTATTTTTGCAGAAAATGTTGTGGCAGGATGCGCTCCGTGTAGCTGCCGAAACAGATTACGGTTTGATCTGCTAACGTGTTTGTGCCATTCCTCTCCCCGCTTCTGATTAGCACGTTTGACCACGTACGGTGCGAAAGAAGTTCAACGTACATGCAGATTAGATATATTATTAAGTTTTTTTGAAATTTCTCTGGGATGAAACCGAATAATTTGGAAGAACCCCATGCAGAACAGGGAGCGAACACACAAACTCCACGAAGAAAGGCACACGGGTCAGGAATTGAACTCAGGTCCTTATTGCTGTGAGGCACAAATATTACCGCTTTTTCACGCCTCCCCCCAGACCCCATTGTTGTTACGATCATTATTAAGAGCGCATTATTAGCGCGACACATTATTGCACGCAAGCGCGATCTTATAATGAAGTCGTTCATCATCACCCTGAATAAGCCTCCATCTTGTCAGTTCTTCAAAGCTAAGCAGATGTGAGCCTGGTCAGTGCAGTACTTGGATAGGAGACTGCCTGCCAACACCAGGCGTTGTCGGCTTGCGTTGTGACGTGGCCAGCAAACGGAAAGTTCAGAAATGTATTCTGGATTCTAAGGCAGCACAGCACACTACTACCGCCATCATCATCAGACATGGTCAATCTACTGCTGGATGAAAGGCCTCTCCAACCTGCTGCCATCTCACCTGGTATACTGCACAGTACATTGAAATAAATAGTCGATGCATCATCGAACACCTAAGATAAAAGTGAAGCCTTCGTCAATGAACAATAAATCAGCATGAAGTTTAAAAACAGGGTCTTTGTTTGAGTTATTTAGTTGTGGTGTATAGCATATAGCAGTTTACAAGCTTATGTTCAGAACGACCATGTGATTAATCAAATTGCCCCGTAAACTCTGAGAAAGAATAGTTTTAAACTTAAACGAAATGCAGCGATACGATACACAGGACGAACATCGTGGTACAAGGGACGAGTTCCAGAGGCAGTATTTATCATTTTGATGTAACCCATAAATTCCGAGGAACGTCTAAGATTGTGTGAATTTATATGCGGAAATAAACACCCAAATAGGCTCCGCGAACATAAACCTACATCGCAGTTGCGATGTGACTTTGGGGGTATATCGACTATGTGCAGTCCAAGTACGGCACAATGTGGTGGTGGTGCTGTAAGATCACCCCCCCCCCCAAAAAAAAAAAAATCAACACTTTGTCAAATAACACTGTGGCAGTCTTCATAGCACGTAAAGATGTAGGATAGATCATTGAAGGTGATCAAATACCTTTGTAGTAGAATAAAAAAAATAGTTGATCTCAAAACAAGTGTGGGCTAGGAGTATGCTCAGAGGTCAGAGGAATTAGCCAGCACTCCTGGGTTCCTGCGTTCAAATCTGGGTTTCTGTTACCGGTGATTAAACCGCGGTTAAGAGTGTAATGGGCTGATGGTTGCCGATGGCTCCCAAAAAAAAGTATCGCGTAAAAATTGCGTGTTTCAATTTGGTTTGGCTCAATTTCAATTTTTTTTGGAAAGGTAAGAATATCGATTTGACTGCCATGCAACATTTTTTTCTGTCTGTAGTAGGGAGCGTGGGGAGAACGTACACCGATAGCATCTATACAGATATAAGAGGTAAGTTAACACATTCCTTCAAGAGGGAGCTGGTAGGAACGTTGTGTTGCTCGGTCAATGGCCAGGGTCAACGGCGGCGTGGTGTATTCCGCAAATATGGCCCACTATGAGGGCGGGCACAAGCCGGCGTGAGTAGGTTAAACGTTGAGTTTTATAAGGGCACCACGGGGTGACCAGCCCCTCCCCACCCCGCCCACCCCCTCCCAGCCCCATCCTCCCCACCCAGCCCCTCTCCACCCTCCCCACCCAGCCCCTCCCTACCCTCCCCACCTAGCCCCTCCCCACCCTCCACACCTAGCCCCTACCCACCCTCCCCACCCAGCCCCTCCCCACCCTCCCCTCCCCACCCAGCCCCACCCTCCCCACCCAGCCCCTCCCCACCCTCCCCTCCCTATCCAGCCCATCCCTCCCCACCCAGCCCCTTCCTGCACAACGGACGGACAGACACAATACTCCCCTGTGGGCTGGTGTAACCAGGAGGTTCCTACCAATAAAAATGATCTCACAAGTAGTGCTATGATATCCGCTTCCGTGAGTTTCAAGCAAGACAAAAAATGCGCAAATTGCAACACCGCCTATGTGTATGTGCAACAGCAAAAACACCCATCAGCATTTCCTGAAGAAGGGCATTGTGGTCCTTTTTTCTTAAATCGCCATCAAAATAGATTCGATGAAATGTGACCGGCTGACAGCAGCAGTGATAGACAACTGTCGACTGGCTTCATCATAATTAGGACTCATACACACCACGTGGTCACAAATTCGCAAGGGCTGTGGTGCTTTTAACACATTTACGTGAGTTGTTTGACACTCGGGCTTTTCCAGCCCGCACTATTATTCTCTTATGATGGGATTCTCTCATCATTTAGAGATGACATATCTGCTTCCACGGGCCATTTTCTACAATGAAGTTGCACTCTTCTGCGAATATTCACAAGGGATATATATATTTCCCTGACATAATGGTGGTCGCAGAATTGGAGTCAAATTGGGTAAAAAACAACAAAGCATATGAACCAAAACAAAGAGATACGCTGTGCATCTCCCGTACACAGCCATGAGCCTGCGGTGTCAATTCCACATTCATAGAGAACGGCTGAGTCGATGTAGAGCACAACTGATGTTGACTATCCACAGCTTGGTAATCAGTTTATTCACCATGCAGTGCAATTATTCAACTATTTTCAATTTTACCAGCTAAGGCCCAAGGAGCTATATATATACCTTTGTCAGAAGCCGCCTGGCCACAAATCATAGCTCAACGAAGCGGCTTATTACGTGGCAATGTATAGCAGCCAAATACTCGAAACGCATGTTTCTAAATGGGGAGGGAAAAACGCGACCACGGGGATAAAACGCAAACTCCAAATACAACAGCAGGCATCAGGGTCGGCATCGAACGCACAACCTCATGTACACCAAGCGAAGTAGTTAATATCTCGCCACCGCGGCGCCCAGTGAGTACTGAATATCTGAGTCACCCACCGATTACACATTTGAACTCATGTATTTCCAGTAGCGCGCTTCCCACTCTCACAGCAGGGACACTTCAGCTGATTACGCAATGCCCCTTCTGCATTAATTCACACGCCCACACACGGCCACGCCGACAGGCCCAGTTTGCAGCGTGCAGCAATCAGTGGCAAGCGCGAGAGCAGTGTTAGATTTTCGTAAAGACGCGCTGAATACAAATAAAAACATTTAGCATGAAAACCTTACGATGAGAAATTATGGCAGCCAGCTGCGGTTGCACTCATCACGAATGAGTTTTTTTTTTCTGCGTGTGCTATCAAAAATCTATTTTGTGTTCATAATTTAATTCCACTGCCATCAGAGTGTATTACGCGAGAACTATTTTTGCTTGTTTTCTTCGACTGAAAATATATTTGGAGCGTAAAATAGGGTAGGGGTTGTTTATTTATTTATATAGTCTTTGCACGCATTTCTTTTTACTCAAAAAACAATCAAGACCAGGCTGAACGGTTTGAAGGATTGCAAATAAATAACATTCACCAACAAAAAACACAACCATTGTCGCCTGTGCAGCATCGGTTTTCACATCACAGAATCCAATTTTTTTTCATTTCTAAAAATGAACCTAACCAAACAGCACTGCTCACAAACCGCACAGCACATGTTCAGGCATATTTAAATAATATAATATCATTCCAATTTGTTCCGCACCTTCAAAAATAATCCCATTATGCAGTTGTCGTTTTGGCACAAACTTAAGTATTTTTGTTTTGCCTTTCAAAAGTCAGATGTCTCTTTGTGAAAGTCATAGGACTCTAGTTACGGGTCTGCACTGAAATAGCTCCTGGAACAATCAGACTCTGCTTCTGTCCATTCTGTGAAATATTTAGTCCATGGGCCCACACTAAATATTGCACCGGTGAGTACCACCTGAGATGAAAATATCTGAGTTACAGCAAAAAAATTAAATCACCGATAAAAGTGAATTTCATGCAAACACCCGATTTTAATCAGTAGGCTATTCTATTAGCCATAGACAGAAACTGCTACCACTAAATATTTGCCACCTCCAGTGGTACCGCATTCCACCTCTGGCCCATAATAATTCATGAACATAGGCGCTATGATTCATAGCCTGCAGTAGTTTCACAGTGGGGGGCGATGTTGCTACATGTAATCCTGATTGAGTAATTCTTGGATATTTCTTTACTTGCCAAATCTGGACCATGACACTGGCACACAATGGCGTAATTGTTTAAAATGATTGTCAGAGGATCTTAAAAATCTATTGTGAAGCAGATGGCGCAAAGTATTTTACGTTTACTACCGCAGCAATAACCAGGGCGGCCTGCCGGATTAGAACTGTGAACCTCTCCAACAGGTGGCGAACGCGCTCCCAGTTGACCGTGTCGTGGTTGGCACTGTGTGTGCCACTGGCATCCATCAGTGTTCTTCATTGCAAGGCCCGCGGGCCGTTGGCGATCCTTGGTGACCTTTAGTGCGGCCCCTTATGTGCGGACTTCATTTGAAACCACCCCTCATCATCGTGCTGGCAAACCCAATAGCTTCAAATGTGTGGCTGCCCTCACACTGATGTCTTATTGGAGAAAGTTGCCCCCCATTAAAAATGAGTAAACACTGGCTAACATTATTCAATGGAGTGCATTTTGTAATATTTTATGACTGGGCCCAAGGCCATACACTGGAGTAATCTAAATCTTGATTTAAAGCTTTCGTGACTGCAGGGATTCATATTCTTGGTTCTTTCGGTAAAGTCACGTAGAAGAGAAATAATAAAATAATAATAAAACAATCAAATTCTCACGACGTTTCGATTGCAACACAAGCAATCATCATCAGGAGTGAAAACAACAGCAAGAAACGTCGTGAGAATGTCAGTTTTCTTTTAATTATTTTACTATTTCCATTCTACGTGACTTTACCGAAAGAACCAAGAAGATGGAGTAATCCACGTTGACTGAAGGTCATATTAGTCCACGATTTAAGCAGGGATGCTCTGTCCTCATCTACCCCCACTTTGAACATTTAAATGAGTGAGTTTTTGCAATATCAAACGATTGCATATTGTGTCCCAGGGTTCAAACTACCACGTACAACAAATGTGACAGCCCTCAACCGCTTGAGGACAAGCCAGGGGAAGATGCGTTCCACTTGCTCCACAAGTGGAACGCGATGAGCAGCCCACATCGTGACTGTGACCACCCACCCGAGTCAGACGATCGCCCCACATACTGAACACCTGTCCCGAGAGATCCATTCCCGGTGGCATCGCGACCGCTCACTCTGCCTCACCTGAAGCCGATTTCATGGATCGCTAGCCTCGACATCAAACTGCCAACTGCTTACCCAGCCATACGGAGAAGAAGATTGTGCTCAATTAAATCATAATTCAGAGGCCTTGTCCGTCCGCAAGGCTGTCAGTCATGGGAACTGTTTGGCCACACCTCATCACTCTGGTCTGTGTGGGTGATGAAGAGGTGGGTATTTGATTTCAACGACCACTGATGATAGCCGTCGCTGGTAATCTAACTCAGGTCACCGAACTCGTAGCACCGTGCGCTAACCGCCGCACTGACAGTGCGCTAACCTCTTCACTCTCCGTTACGTGTATAGAGCTGCAGATATTTGAATAATGCATATATACACGTTTAGTGTATATATGCAGTATTCAATGATGACGACCAAAAGCATATGCAACTTCCATATGCATGATTTCCTTCTGTTTCTTTCATGCCATCATCAAGTGGCCAGGCTAAAACCGTTCCAACTTCCTACACAAGCCGATGCATCCTCCACAAAGGGGTCAAACCCCTTTGGTGTGTTTTTTAAAATCTCCCTTGAGGCCTCGAGGCATGGCCTTGGCAAAGTTCTTCGTCCCTTTACCCTGACTTGCAGACTCCGCGATGGGGGGGGGGGGGGTACCACTACATCTCAACCGCCCACGATGCAGCAGCGGCCGTAGTCCGGCAAAGAACGACAACTTGTGCGCGTGCGTGCGCGCGGCAGTTGCGCTCGTTCCGCTAATTATTCGCGGTGCCACCGGTTGTGGGATACACGGGCACCGGGGGGATCTCGTTGCCACTGTTAATTATGGCGCGAGAGACACGCGGAGGGGACGTGCGTGGGGACGGCTGCCGTCAACGGATTGAAATGCGTCGCTCGGAGAGCGGAGGAAGATTGGCGGCACAAATCTAAGACGCAAAGCGGCGGTCGGTGGTGCAATTGATGTAACAGTTGACTCGTAATTGGCAACCGTGATAGGATAAACTGTGCCCCTTTGTACGAGTGAAAAAAAAACATAAACGGAAATGATTGAAGATCGTCCGAGTTGGCCTTAAAGCTGTTATACACTCGGGCAATTTATGGCAAAAGCTCGGGTTTCATCATCACGGGAGCAATTCTATCAAAGTGGGTGATGGGAGTGGCAAAATTGAACGCGGGGAAAATTTCTCAAAAAAAGAACACCGGGGGCAGATTTCAGGCACTCGTAGTCGGCAATTGCCACCATCGACGCATTTACTTGGATCGGCGACAGAAGCCGAGAATGTGGCAATGCCATAGAGTGGACAAGTTCCGTCCAGTCAATGAAAAAATAGTTTGTTGACAAGTGTGTTTCATGAGCAGTGAATGATCTGCAAAGAACACAACCATTCTGGCGACAATTCTCCGCCCCCCTCCCCTCCTAGTCACCGTCCAACATGTTGACGTGTCCAGTATTTGACCTGACCGCCCGGTAAAACGTGCCACATTGGGCCTACGTTGGCATGCGGTTGGCCCCACGTTGGTCCAACGTTGGCCCAATGTTTCTTGTTTGCTGCACGAGTAGCCTTGGTTCCGTGTGTATATTCTCCCATCAGGCGCTTAGTTCAAAGGCAGTGTTTTTTTTTCCTTTTCTTCGAACGAAGCATCGGTTGTTTTGCACAACACATCACTACGAAGACAGCAAGGAGCTCCAAAAAAAGAATTATTTTTGTCTCCCTTTGATCTTTCGATTCCCATTAAAGCAAAAAAAATGTTGAGAAGTTAATTAAAACTGAAGGTCGTTTAAGAAAGGGGGGAAAAAATGTTGGGTGGTGCATGAGGCGGGTAAATGAGTGTAGCCACAGGCAGCTGGCGAGACAAGCACCCCGAGGACAGAAGAACGATGGGGGGGGAGGGGGGCATGAGTAGTGCGAGCGTAGTTATCTCTTCTCGGTGTTTACGGAGCCCACGAGAGTAGTGCCAAAGGTGGCAGCGGAAACTAATGAGCTGCTGCTGTAATTAGAAAGGAGGAAGCCGCTGAGTGTAGTCACCTTTGCAAGGTTGCGGCGATGATGTCGATGCTAATGATGATGGCGATGTTGATGCAAGTTAGCGACGGCGACGATGATGATGGAGACGATGTTGCTTACTTATGATAATGGCGGTTATGGGTGAAAACGAGAGTTACAAGTGGATGCTGATAAGAGTGACGATGCTAGTGACACTTGCAGATGTTGATGATGGCAGCGCAGAGATTAGCGCGCTATGCTACGAACTCGGGAACCTGTGCTCGAGTCCCGCTCATGCTCAACATCGGTGACGAATATCTGAACCGGTTCTGGGCCTCCCTTAGGTCGACTCAGCCTCAAATGAGTATCTGGTACGTTGTGCAAACATCGCCACTAGGGAGACGAAGGCGGCCGAGCGTGGTGCTGGCCACCCACCCCCTCGTGTGCCGCGCCGGCCTTCAGATGTGGTCGCTAACAGCACTTGCCCCTACAGTATGACAGGGCTATACGGGGGAGCTTTGTCTTTGTATACGGGAGTATGAGAGGGGTTGGATGTGTTTACTCAACCCTGGTGTGGTGTATCAACTGAAACTAAACTTTGTTTTACTTCACCAGGTAAGACCCACTGAACTATGTAGAAGCGACCTGGCCATAAATGATAGCTCAATAAAGTGGCTTATCGTGTAGAAATGTTCTTCAGCCAAATAATTTAAATCGCATGTTTCTAAATGTGGAGGGAAAACCCGGAGAACCTGGAGAAAAATTCATGCGACCACGGGGAGAACACGTAAACTCTAAATATATACAGCATGCGTAACATTTCACACTCGGGAGACAAGGGGTGTGGTGCCATGGCAGTCTTAAACAGGTACTTGCTAACAAAATCTGATTCAAATGTCTGTTAAAGACAGCTAATGACGATGCTGTTGGTGATTGCGAAAGTGCTGATGAAGAAACATGGGCGATGAGGATAATAACATTATGAATGATGACACCAATCGACCTGTTAAATTATGTATCTATCTTTGAAAACGTTATGCATAGCATTAACAACAAAATTAAGTATTTCATTAATGTTCATTTTAAGGGAGTTCGTATATTTTATTCGAGAGCTATAACAAAACTTTATTGCCCCACTGACTTTGGCAAACCGTGCATCAAAGCAATCAATTATGTCTACACGGAAGGGAACATTTTAACAGTTTTAATATACTCCAAATTGAAATGAGTAACTCAGCAGCGCATATCCATGTGCAGTGGGTTCACTTGAGAGACACACTAAGGCAGTAGGCAACACGTTTATTCTACGCCCACAACGGGGTAACTACATAACCAGTAACCACAACGGGTTAACTTTATAACTGGTAACCACAATGCGGTAACTATATAAACAGGTCAGGTGAGTCGGTACACTGCCTGACCCACGATGCCGAGCACGAAGACCAGAGACCGAGGAGAATATGTACTACGGCGGGTTCCATTCCTGCAGACATCCCTGATGGGACCCCGGGACCTCCCTTTTATGCCCCCCAGCGTGGCCTGGCTCCGCCCTCAGCTACGCCCCCTTCTGGAACTTGCCAGAAGATTCTGGGCCATACACCACGTGTCCCTTCTGTAGCCTTTGGCCCACATCCTTACCCTGTCCCGTCACGTGCCCTTGCCAGCCAACCGGGCTGCTACGTCCTCGGATGCCCCCTATCTGCCAGCCACCAGAACCATGCCCCCTACGGACCCTTTTCCATGACATGTCGTACCCTGCTGGCAGAGAGGGCCACTACACTCCCAGTTCCCCTATCAGTAACTGGCGCTAGGCGCCGTAGTGACCCATTGTATGTCACCACACATTTTTGCACATCATAAATGTACAATGAATAAGGTAGAGAGAGCATGAGTCTGAAGAGGTATCCGTAGATACATCTTGTGAAATAATTTTAAAACAGCAATGTGTGACAATCGCAGCGACGTGACGTGAAGGAAAATGACAAGTTCATGTTGGATGTGTGTGTGTGGGTGGTCTGGCCTTCTTCGCGGTCGACTCGGCCTCAATTGAATATATGGTGCGGTGTGGAACATCGCCAGGTGGCAGACAAATGCGGCTTGGCGTGGTGCTGGCCACCCACCCCCTCGCCTTTATAGGTGCTCACTAACAGCACTTTTCCCAACAGTCTGTTAAGGCTACACGGGGGATCTGTGTGTGTGTGTAGGGCTCTCTTAGGGGGGTTGATGCTGAAAGCAGAAACACTAAGCCAGCAACCTCAGATCACCTGGGTTCAAGCCCTGGGGCAGGATTTCTTTATGGGAAACTGATGCCCCTGTGGCTGAGAACTGAACCAGCACTTATAATATCCTTGGTTTAAGCCCTGCAGGAGACAGGTGAAAAATGAAGGGTCATTTTTCAGCTTTCAATTCTTCCCCCCTCCCCGTGCCGTGCAGTGAATTTGAGCGATCTTGGCACAGTTGACAAAAATTGTGTGCTTGCAATTAATTGAGCTGTGCTCAGCAATTGCGATGTAAACATGCAGGGAGTGCAAGACGGATAATTAGCCAGCCCGAAG
The DNA here is from genome assembly GCF_965212315.1 of Lampetra planeri. Lineage (NCBI taxonomy): Eukaryota > Metazoa > Chordata > Hyperoartia > Petromyzontiformes > Petromyzontidae > Lampetra > Lampetra planeri. The sequence goes on along the minus strand of NC_136146.1, from coordinate 3,082,513 downwards.
GATAGTCCTGGGTGCAAGCAAGTCGGACGTGACACACGGCCCAGGGACACAAGGAGCGGTCTTCTGTCAGCTGAGAAGACGACCAGGGGACACCCATAGCGGAGACAGAGTTGTACATCAGGGCACACGTGGGGATTGCGGTCTGATTATGGGCACAGTGCAGGATCATATTCAGTGGCATCAATTGCGGGGGAGAATTCATGCAGCCGTGGATTGAGAATGGATAGCGATGATGATGATCATGCTTATGAAGCTCTTTTAAGGTGTCTATCAATTCGCACATACTTCGGGATGTAGTTTTCACATTTTTGAATTGCGATTCAATGGAATAGTTTCGTCTCTTTATCCCGTTCATAGGGTCTTGATTGCATATTCTGTATCGCCCGTCTCATTTGTTCTGCCTCGTTCATTCCATTAGCCTAAAGGTAACATTTGCATCTGGTTTGCATAATTCATTGATCATTGAGTGCAGAATCCATGCATATATCACGAGAATAAGCATGGTTACAAGCCTAATGACGTTGATGATGAGAACTGAGATAGTGACGAATATTGTGGACGAGAATATCATGAATGAGATCACGGTGGAGCGATGACTTGCTTTGAAGATCGGTCGTACATTTAACTGTTTTGGCGAATTTCAGTTCGTAATAAATGTGTTCGGTTTATTAATGCAATGCTAATGGGAATGAATGGTGCTTGCATTCGCCACTCTCTCAGTCTAATAAATTATAGATTTGGCGGCTCTGTAGAGGTTTGTGTTAGCATTATGACTGATGCCTTTCTGTGACGGGCAACCTCAGCCTAACGTCTACGCCCAGAGAAAAAAACAAGTCCCATTGCTCCGGCGTGCAGAGTCGACAGCTTTCATTAATATGTTAACAAATGCATCGCAGCCCCAAGGAATCCCTCTTCATTGGGCGCAATGAGGCCGCTTAATAAACGTCCCTTAAAACGCGGAAACAAAAAAGGTACTGCGCGTGCTTCGATTGCCAGACCGCAACGGATATTGTTGGCGCGCGCGCGAACTCTGGCTGATCCACGTCTGGCAGTGTTTCGTGACAATTCGATGCCAAGCTCTGCCACGTGTATATGCACGTTAAACTTATTTTGCACCGTATGTTGCCAACCGTGCCAATTGCAGGCGCGAAGGAAGGCCAACAAATTAAACAAAAAAAAACAATTCTAAAAGGAACACATTTTCAATCTAGATTTAAAAGTGCATAGCGTCCAATATCAGAAGGGAGAGCGTTCCAGACGGCCGCAGAAGCGCATCTGAAAGTGCGCGATGCAGTGACCACTGTCTTTTTTAGGAATGTACACTGTACGCCCAACATCCTGAGTTCGATTCCAGGCCATGGGATGGTCTACTGAATGGCTATCGACCCCGGGACCCCCCACGCATGTATATATGCACTAGCATAAGTACCCGGCGTTGCCCGGGTGAAAAATATATTTCTTAATAACCTTACATATATACACACCCTCACCACTCACCCTCACCATTCACCCTCACCACTCTCCCTCACCACTCTCCCTCACCACTCATCCTCACCAATCACACCCTCACCAATCACACCCTCACCACTCACCCTCAACACTCACCCTCACCACTCACCCTCACCATTCACCCTCACCACTCTCCCTCACCACTCTCCCTCACCACTCATCCTCACCAATCACACCCTCACCAATCACCACTCACCCTCAACACTCACCCTCACCACTCACCACTCACCCTCACCATTCACCCTCACCACTCTCTCTCACCACTCTCCCTCACCACTCATCCTCACCAATCACACCCTCACCACTCTCCCTCACCACTCTCCCTCACCACTCATCCTCACCAATCACACCCTCACCAATCACCACTCACCACTCACCCTCAACACTCACCCTCACCACTCACCACTCACCCTCACCATTCACCCTCACCACTCTCCCTCACCACTCTCCCTCACCACTCATCCTCACCAATCACACCCTCACCAATCACCACTCACCCTCAACACTCACCCTCACCACTCACCACTCACCCTCACCATTCACCCTCACCACTCTCCCTCACCACTCTCCCTCACCACTCATCCTCACCAATCACACCCTCACCAATCACCACTCACCACTCACCCTCAACACTCACCCTCACCACTCACCACTCACCCTCACCATTCACCCTCACCACTCTCCCTCACCACTCTCCCTCACCACTCATCCTCACCAATCACACCCTCACCAATCACCACTCACCACTCACCCTCAACACTCACCCTCACCACTCAACCTCCCCTCACCACTCACTAATGACCACTCACAATCGCCACTCACAACCACCCTCACCATTATATTTTTGCCCCAGTCAACGCCGGATATTTCCCATTCGTAGCAGTTTATATCAACTCTATAAGCAACTTATATTAAACAGGAAGCGCGATCCTAAAGTAATTTACAACCTTCGATTAGTCCTTTGTGCGATTCAAAGAATCGATTCCTGGCATGTTGGGGGTTTACATTTTGAATGATAGAGTTTCATTTTCATTGTTTTTTATTTTTTCAGGAGTTTTTAATTACATTTTTGCCCCGGTCAACGCCGGATATTTCCCGTTCGTAGCAGTTTATATCGACTTTAACCAACTTATAGTAAACGGGAATCGTCCGAATCTAAAGGAATCTACAACCTTCGATTCCTTTGCGCGATTCAGAAAATCGATTCTTGGCGCGTCGGGTTTAAAAGTAATTACACAGTTGTTTTTTCATTGGTATGTAATGTTTGAAAGTTTTCATAATATTTAAAATGTATTTTCCCCCCGGGCAACGCTGGGTATATCGAGTTTATACCACAAATGCGTGCGCATATTTTTAAGGGGAATTAAAAATGGCGTCGCTACCCGTTGGCAGGGGCAACCGCCGTCCAATGAAACTGCGTATGGTCCGGCGACACACACACAGACAGACAGATTTGCGATTTTATATATATAGATACAAAAACATTGACCGCCCCTTCACCACACATGCACCCCTCCCATACTCCCGTATACAAAGACAAAGATCCCCCATATAGCCTTGTCATACTGTGGGGGCAAGTACTGTTAGCAACCACCTCTGAAAGCCGGCACGGCACACGAAGGGGTCGGTGGCCAGCACCACGCCCGGCCGCTTTTGCCTCCCTAATGGCGATATTTACACACGGTACCAGATACTTATTTGAGGCTGAGTCGACCTAGGCGAGGCCCAGGACCGGTTCAGATAATCGTCACCGGTGTTGACCGTGACCGGGAATCGAACCCGTGTAGCCAGGTTCGTAGCGCAGCACGCTAACCGTTACACTACCGCTCCTCACATGAATAGATATGAATATATAGATACATATACATAATGTATTATCCGGCTGGTTGATTTGTGGTTGGTTTGCAATGGGTAGAGCAGAGTTTTAAATCCCAGTCAGGCGTTGACTCAGACTTTTCATCGGTCGGGATCTAACTAAAATAGAGGGTGGGATGACACAGCCTCGCCATTGAAACATGGAATATTAATCGCCTGCTCAAAGCTGTGAACTGGCGATGCCCACTGCCGCCCGATTATTTGATTTGAAAACCTTTTTATTAAACGTACGTGCAGCCTACACAGGCAGCGTATTGAGTCTAAACATCAATGACTGCTGCGGGAGAACATTTTCTCAGGTTCCGGGGCCAAATTTGTAGACACTGCCCATGGCGTCAGTAGGAGGAGTGTTTTCACATCAAACCTAGCTCAGGGCTCGTGTTCTCTAGGGCTTGAGGGGGCGGCTGACAGCTCTCACCCCACATCTCTCACCCCACATCTCTCAACACTCCCACCCAATTTCTCAGCCTGAGCCACTACCCTGAGATTGCGCCATATTTTTCCAGCCATCTCAGTTCACGATGTCTAAATGATCAATCATCAATTATGTGGATTAAAGCTCTCCTGTCCGCTGTTCTCTCCGGGGCCGGAATAGCAGTTCGCCGCCTACCAATTTGTAAGGTCTTCGGTTCAAACCCCGGTCAGGCGGTACATTCACCCCATCGTCCCTGCGACGTCAATACAATTGGCGGTGGCCGTTCAGTGGTAGTCAACAGCGGTTACCACAAAGAGAAGCCAGCCTCCGCCATGCGAATGTGGAATTCCCACCGCTGACTCAGGGCCACCGCCACAGAGGAGCACTGTCATCCCGTTGCGCGCTTAAACAAGCTTCGGTCGCATTACCATTCCTGCCGTTCACGAAAAAAATGCCCTCTGGGTGTGCGAGCGGAGTACCCACTGAGTGCTTTCTGTCACATCAGGCGATGTGAAGATTGGAAATTAATTGTCAGCTGGGAGGCCACGTGAAGCGACCCTCTGTGCCGTTGCGCGAGAGGGCTGGTCACGCGGCAGGGAAGTGAGCGGGCGTGGTTACATCTTCAGGTCTTCCGCTGCCGACTGGAGCGGTGAGTGCATCCCCCCCCCCCCCCCGGTCTGGCCACTGCGATGACTCACCCTCGACTGTGGCCGGCTTGCCAAAGGTTGGCCCACGACCCCCTCCGAACACCCCCCCCACCCAATCCCTCCCTCCCCGCCTAGCAAAAAAAATATTCAATAATGGGAAAAAGCAGCCTGGCAAAGCGTTTCGATGCCGTATGCTGTACATGCGACAAGTCGGACTGACGCTCACCCGCGGAATATGAAATTGTCACCGATGGCTGAGCGAGGGCTGCCAACGGCGGCGACCGTTGCGTACGTTCAGGCCGACGACAATAATAATGATGAAAATACATTTTTATAAAACGCCGGCGATCAACGGAAGTGACCACCGCTACGTTGAAGTGCTCGTCACTCCGACTTTAGCCGCGCACGAGAGCACCTCGGGAGAGGCACCTTTCGTGCGACAGATGATACTCCCCGTCAGCAAATTCCCACGGACACTCCTCTCCCCGTGTTTCCGAAGCAACAGCGTTGAGGCGGTGAGCCGTGAAAAACTCCCCGGCAGTGCGGGGCGCAGATCGGATTTGCGACAAAGCTCTCGCTTTGGCCCATTGCCGACGACAGAGACATCGGCGCGTTTTTTTTTTCCGCGTCAAAACCGCACAAAAGGCGACGCCGCTCGCTCGCACACGTGAATCGGACCCCTTATCTCCATCTAGATTTACATGAACTCGCCCGATATCCCTCGCACCTGAGGATACGTGCATGCAACGTTGAATAATAGGGGGTTGTGGAATCAGTCATTCCCCCCTTTTCCCATTATTCCCTCTACCCCCCCCCAACCCCCTTTTTCTTGGTCCCCTCTCCCGATCAGTAGCTCAGATAGAACAGCCCTGGCACAGCTAATTCGCCACTTAAATTCTTCCCCACATGTCCGCGCGTCGCGGTGGCGCGCGGCACGCGTGAAATCAACGTCTGGCTGAAATGGCAGCCTTGGTTAATCTTACAGGGAGCCAGCACAAGAATACTAATGTGACCTCCGGCGAACGCAGCCTGCTTACACGGCAGGCTGGGGCGCTCTCCCATGTCTCGCCAACGGGATGTTTGAAACGAATCAACAACAACAACAACAAAGATGAAGAAGATGGGTCGTAGTCGCTGTGCATGCGAGCACGTGCTTGGTGTCCTCACGCAGCGAGGGTGATCAGCGCTCTGTGCCGTTGACCCTTCGACCCGGGTGTGCGATTCCCGCTCACGGCCAACGCCGGTGAGGATTATCTGAACCGGTCCTGGGCCTCCCCCTGGATCGGCTAGGCCTCAAGCGAGTACCTGGTGGCGGTGGGTTAACATCGCCACTGGGGAGACAAATGCGGCCGGGAGTGGTGCTGGCCACCCGCTCCCTCGTGTGCCGTTTCGGCCTTCATAGGTGATCGCTAACAGCACTTGCCCCAACGATCTGTTAAGTCTATCCGAGGGATGTTTTTTTTTATTTGTACGTAAATACACGCGTGTAGCGTGCATCTAAATACTGTAGCGTGCGTGCTAATTAAATCAATATAAATACAACACATTTATTTAATCAACCGGCTTATGATTACTGAAGTAACAAGTCTCTCGCTGTGCGTCGTGTGTGTGTTTGTTGACGTGTGCGTATGTGTTTGCTTGTATAGGGAGTGGTAATGCATTGCATGACCCGGTGTCATTTCCTCGGTGATGTGCATCGACACCAAGTGGCGACTCGTGACACTTCCACTAAGTGGGGCTGTTGTGAGTGAGCTCTGAAAATATGGTGTTCTAATTAAGAAAAAACTCCTTATGTTATTGGCCTTCCTGTGAAAGTGATTTAATTGTGTTATCTACCAACGGTAGGAATTTATAAACGAATACGAAACAAAACAACAACGCACTCAAATGCTGTCCCCATGACCCTCAAGTCCACACTACAACAACTACTTTGACAATGCCAAATGCCCGTGAGCTGCTATATTTGCACAGTGCCACCTCGCGTCGTGACATCTTCTCTCATTAAAGCCACGGGCGCCTTTTCACCGCCCTGAATGGGTCTCAAATGGCGTGGCTACAATGCTCGAAGATCTTCGCAATGAATTGAAGAGAAATCTCTCACTGGGACGCCTTCACAGCCGCCCCGAGGCACAAATCAGCCTGTGGTGTTGCAGCGATTTCGAATGTGAACAACTTCAAATGTTATCTTCATTAGGCACTTCGCATTGAAAGAATCATTATATTTTACTTTTATAAACGCAGCAAAACAATGTTTAGGAAAGTATTTTCGTTTGGTGGGACGGCGTCCCAATGCCCCTAGTGGACGAACCGTGCTTGACAGACACTCTTACGGGTGTATTGGAACACTTCATAATAGAATCATGTCAAGAGTGACAGGGCTGTAATGTAAACGTTTTATTAGCGTGGGCAGTTATTTTTGTGGGTGCTGAACGTTTGCTATATCAGGGTTATGGAATTAAAATAATATTAACGCTTTATTGGAATTTTTTGCGCATGAGGAAGTGTAAACGCTGCTCTGGTGGAATGTATATTTACTTAAAATGTTCGAAGGTGAGGTCGGATCTTTTAAGGAGTAATATTATGATAAGAAAAATGGTCAGAGTGCAGAGGTGAGAGATGGGACTGGCGGGGTTGGTGGGGCGAGGGACTGGGAGGTAGTGTAGTGGGTAGCGCTCTGCACTACGAACCTGGCGACCTGGGTTTGATTCCCGCTCACGGCCAATACCGGTAACCATTATGTGAACCGATCGTGGGCCTTCGCTAGGTCGACTCAGCCTCAAATGAGTAACTATTGCGGTGTGTAAACATCGCCACTCCGGAGACAAAGGCGGCCGGGCGTGGTGCTGGCCACCGACCCCCTCGTGTGCCGTGCCGGCCTTCATAGGTGCTCGCTAACAGCACTTGCTTGCCCCAACAGTCTGCTAAGGCTACACGGGGGACCTTTGTCTTTGGGGCGAGAGGTGGGAGGCAGAGAGATGGGACGGAGCGAGAGGGATGAATATTCGTGACGAATGTATTCAAATATTAGAGTTATGCACAATGCCCCCTCCCCGCCACTACTCAAAATAATACCGATAACAATTGGGCGCGATTTTGTTGAATTATGAAGTCAATTTCAACGAACAGCTATGCAGCTGCTGAAATTTCTGTCTATAAGTAACAAGAACTCAACACGTTTTTTTTTTCTCTCCATTCTATGACACTGCTCCCAAAAGCAACGTCGTAGATGATGAGGGACGTTTGGGACAATGGACTCCCTCTTCGCAGCACATTTACAAATGGCAGATTTCATCTCTGTGCGCTGTGAAGAACAGCAATTACGATCATCATCCGAACGTTACATCTATCTATTTTTCCCTTTAAGTGCAGTGTTATTGACAAATGTTTTGAGTTAGTTCCCCCCACCCCTGTAATTTGTACGTATGCACCGTTGTCAACACAGCCTCGCGCAACACGTATGTTCTGTAAATAACTTGCTGACCCGCCCACACTGGACATCTGTGAATATTAACTTCATAGCTCATCGGATTCCTCCAGTCCAAATCAAGATTCTGATTCTGCAAGAGACGAAAGCTGCTAATTTGACTCTCAAATCCGGGCTGCTGGCTACAGGACATCTGTGTGCGCTGCTCTTTGCCAATCTCTCATCCCTCCGCTTGCGCCGGCTCCAAACGATAAACATCGAGCAACTGCCAACAGTGCAATGTAGGTCACGTGGTTCTTGGGATTCTCGTACCGCGAAGAGAGGTAATTCCATCAAGGGCTTCGATGTCACGAGAGGCCACCACGGCAGGGAGCCCGAGAGTCACGTGTTTCGTTCACGAGATGTATTTTTCATCTCATTACCGGAGAGTCAAACCCACATTGGACAGGTGTCCAGCCGTCGAACAAAGGCGGTGGTCACTGCATCGCTTTCAGGTGCGCTTTTGTGGCCGTCTGGAACGCTCTTGCTTCAGATAGTCGGAAACCACTGGAGCTTTGTACATATAAATCTAGATGAAAAACTCGTTTCTTTACAACTGATTTTTGTGTTTAGTTTACTGTCCTTCCCCGGCGCCGCCGATTAGGGTGGTCGGCTACATACGATGCAAAATAAATGCAGCATACATCCAGAGAGTCGTTGCTTTTCCACTCGTGCAATCAACCCCGACTGCTTCGGTTTGGGAGTTGGAGCCATTACTGTCACCATAACATCCTACTTACAACGGTTTCGCACATTGCCAAAATGCCTGCACTCAAATTATCACAGGTGTGATGCTGAACCGAGGTTAGTATCTAAAATAAAAGCACAATTGCTCTCACCAGTCACAGTCTCCTTCTGCCTTACACCAGTCAGTTGGAATTTATACAGCTGTCAATATGCTCCCAGTTTTCTACTCGGAAACATATTTTTTTGTTTGTTGTTGTTGCTCCGTCACTGAGGATCAACCGTGGCTCATTGCAAGCCGCACAAAGTTTCGTGGCAGCTGTGAAAATTGTATATTATTTAGAACATCAATTTAATCTGGAAAGCTTCACTGCGCCCTCAATGACTCTTTTTCTCAGGATGGTCCTGCTAAGTATTTGCAGGGTAGATATGATCTTCCGATGTATTTACAAATTTAGCCCATACGGCCTACGCTTTTTCGGATTAAGTAACGGAATCTTTTTTTTGTTTACATCCACTGTGAAATATACAGTGCCTATCGTTCAGCTTAATACACCCGCAGTATTCACCAGGGCGGGCATGCGGCTCAAACCACGAACCAAGTGCCAATCACATTCCCCCTTAGGGCACGTCGCTCGCTTAATTTGCAAACAGCGCTTGATAAAACCAAGCGCTGTTTGTTTTTATTAAAGGCTGCCTCTTCCGTCAAGGCGTATAAATGAAGACAATGCCAATTGTGAGTATCACAATCAGAATATGGGATTTATACTGGAGAAATCCGATGAGCTATGAAGCTCTTTTTCACAGATGTCCAGTCGGGGTGCGTAAGAACGTCACAGCAACAGACAGTACAACATCAAGTAGAAGGAAGGTGAACACATCACCCAACCACATACAAATAAAACCAAACGATCACCATCCCACACAGACGAGAGCTACGACACATTGACACTGACAAGGAGACGTACCTGCAACTGAGGTCAACTCACAAAGACTCGATGGCCACGTAAAGTGACTCAAGTTGGATTGCGCAAAGCAGCGATCATCGCTCCATCCTGGGAGACGACGAATGCCCGTTTGCAGGCCATAAGCTGAGTCACCTTGATGCCACACGGGGGCAGCTGCCTCTGGGGGTGCCCTCTTCCAATGTGGTGAGAATGAGACGCGATCTGAATGGCTCCGCGAAGCCCCTGGCGGGCGCTGCATCGAAAAAAAAACTAATTATGATTATGAGAAATATGGCTGGGCATCTGTGGTTTTGACCACAGCCCCCCCACCCACCCCCCCCCCCCCCTCGTGTGCCATGCCAGCCTTACTTAAAAAATACACGGCCACATACAACACAAATGGCAAAGGATTGGGGACGTTGTCCTTTTCTGCCAGATGGGTGTTTACATCAAAATGGGGTCACTAAAATGTGATGAAAATCAATGGCGAAAAAATTTCGTGGATGATACAAATTGAATCGACATTTTGATTGTGTAACGTGGTGTTTGTTTTTATCATCATTATTATTATTGCTGTTAAATATGAGCTTGAAAGACAGATTTGTTATCCGCGCCTCCGCTTAAATGACAGAGACAATTCCATTAAATGTACACGACAAATTTAAACGAACCATAAACTATTTTTTATCTTACCAGGTAAGGCCCGCTGAGCAATATAGCTCTTTTTCAGAAGCGACCTCATCACAAATGATCGCCCAACTTGGGCATTTATTGCAGCCACATACTCTAAAAGCACGTTGGTAAATGTGGAGGGAATAAACCAGAGGTCCATAGAGAAAAAGCCACGCGATCACAGAGAGAGAGAGAGAGAGACACGCACACTCCAAATATACAGCAGGCATCAGTGTCGGGATCGAACCCGCGACCCCCTGTATCCCAGGCGAGGGAGTTAACATCTGCCATACCACGGCACCCCGTATACTGGCCGTGGCACGCGTGCGACAGAACCCTACGTCGCAATGCGGGATCGCGAAGGCAAAACAGCTGCACGGGAAGCCAGAGCGGCGCGCGGAGCACATTGCGAGCGCATTGCGAGCGCGTCTGCCCAACACTAATAAGCCATGTCGGAGGGAGACGGCGAAATTCGGTCAGATGCGGTGTGACGCACGCGTCTCCATCCTTGTCGCACGCCTGGGCACACGCGATGGAGAAGGCGTCGCGTCATCTCGCCGGCCTCGTTCCACCTCCGTCCGTCGCCGCTGCCGGCGGAGGGAGGGTCACGCTCGCGGAGTCTGAATCCGCTAAATGCGAATTGCCCAAGCGTGGCTTTGAGTAGATTAAACATTCGCGAGACGTCTTGACAATTGCGCAGATGGGGTTGGAGATGGGGGGGGGGGCTTGGCAGGTGGAGTTGCCATACTGTCTCCCCGTCAAGTGGTTTGTTTTGGAGAGTTAATTAAATCCCCAGGACCAGGTTCTTTGTTCCTATCGCAAGGTAAATATTTGGCCTTTTGTACTTAGTCGCGATGTCATCATCGTTATCGTCATCAACATGAACCGTGATTATCGTAGAGCTTCACCATCCCAGCACCACACACAACCAGTACGAGTCATATAACAAAAATGAATGATCATTCGTCAATAACACTGCACCTAAATAGGAAAACGATATATAATGTTCGACGTGTTGGACGGTGGCTGTGATCCATCGTATGACAATGTGTGCGTGGTCAGGTGGCTCCTAACGGACGTGTCACTGCACCACTTGAGCGCTGTTCAGATCCTGCGTTGGGATCTGGGTTTCAGCTGCCCGTGGTAAAACAAAAATGATTTATCAAGTGTGTAGTGAGTTGATAGGCTTAGCTTGGTCACTGGTCTGGTTAGCAGATTAGTCGTGATTAAACCATTGTCTTGGTTAGCCTGTGGTGGGAATTCCTCATCCAAATGGAGTCGCTAGTTGACTTTATAAGAAGTGGTATTCATTTTTCGGCCTCCGAAGGATGATTGGTTGAGTTGACCCAAGATAGAGTTTGAACTTGCAACCTTCCGATTTGGAGTTGAGCTCCCTGTCACAGCACCACCTTGTCCTAATAATTGTCATAAACACTTTGCTATAAATCTTGATTTGAAGTTTTCGTTTACTGCAGGAATCCATACTCTTTGGTTTTTTCGGTAAAGTCACGTAGGTATAAAATAAAATTAAAGCTATGTTTACCTACGTGACTTTACCGAAAGAACCAAAGATAATTATTTACTAATTTTCACAAAGTGTATCACTCACACGTACTCAAAGACAATAACCACATACAGCCATGCAGATGATCGGGGCAAGCGCTGTTAGCAAGCGCCTATGAACACAGGCGTGGCACATGAGGGGATAGTTTGCTTCAAAACCATTCCCAGCCACCTTTGCCTCCCCATTGCTGATGTTTTTTTTTAAACAAAGCACAGCAGCGACGACCAAGGCAGGTTCAGATAGCACTTTCAACATTGATGCTTGCCACGGTCAGGAATCGAAGCTATGTTTGCAGGCGCACACGAGTGTGCAAATCATCGTACAGCAACATGCATGTCAGTGGATTGGCTGATGGTGGCCTTTGATTGTGGCAGGGAAGGCTGTGTAAAAGATCAGCTCTTTTTTTCCCCGTACAAAGTGGCATGCACGATGAAAGGCTCTTAACTAGATGCCGTTGTGATGCGGGACAATTTACGTAAAATTTCTGCATTCATTAATGTCCACAAAGGTAACAACCAAATAAAAGCAGACTGATATATCTCAACTACACTCACAAGCCCAATGCTGTAACACTCCACAGCGGCAGCGGCAGCAGCAGCAGCATCTTTGTTGTTTGTGGAATGATGTTTTCATTTATTTTGCCCTGAGGTCGTTTTGAGTTTGTGTTGTAACAAAAAATCTCGCAGTTTGCGTACTGTCGACACAGTCGAAGTGACAACGTGGGCGAGACACTTGCCTGGCATGCGACAACTCTCACGAGCTCAAAATCCTGGTTTCGGTAGTCGATTCAACCCATCATTCCTGCAAGGTCGATAAAGTGAATAACACTGTTTTACTGCGGGTTCCCTATGGATAGGCTGGCGTCTGCCTATTTGCGGTGGATTTCATACAGCAGCAATGAATGCATGTTCTAGACTGCCATGCATCTTGTTAAGCCAGCCTCATCGATGGGGGTGCCAGTGGAGGGATGTTAACTCCCTCGCATGGTATGCAAGAGGTTGTAGGTTTCAATTCCCGACCCTGACACCTCCTGTATATTTGTAGTTTGCGTGCCTTTCTCCCCGTGGTCACGTGGATTTTTCTGCGGGTCGTCCGGGTTTCCCCTCTACATTTTAGAAACAGACGTTTGGAATATTTGGTTACAGACTATGCCTTGGCACGTGATAAGCCACTTCGCTGAGCTTTAATTTGTGTGGCCAAGTCGCTTCTGAAAAGGATCTAATAGCTCAGTGGGCTTTATCTGGTAAAATGAAAAAATTATAAAATATTGTAAAAGAAAATAGTAAATTTTGATTTAAAGCTTTCGTGACTGCAGGGATTCATATTCTTGGTTCTTTCGGTAAAGTCACGTAGAAGGGAAATAATAAATTAATATAAATATAAAACAATAACAATTCTCAGGACGTTTCGACTGCAACACAAGCAATCATCATCAGGTGTGAAATCCACAGCAAGAAAATTTGAAAAAAGTGACGGTTTTTCCTAACGTCACTTTTTTCAAAATTTCTTGCAGTGGATTTCACACCTGATGATGATTGCTTGTGTTGCAGTCGAAACGTCGTGATAATTTTTATTATTTTATATTTTTATTATTTTATTATTTCCCTTCTACGTGACTTTACCGAAAGAACCAAGAATAAGAAAATTGTATTTGCGTGTTGTCAGAGTAAATCGATGCACGTTAATTACCCCCATGTCACTGCCAACTTCAGCAGCTACGCATCCTGCAGTTGCTATCCGTTTCACCACAACGAAGAATGGCACGCAATCCCCGCCTCTCCTTCTTCACCGTGCTCAAACACGTGCACCCGCTCTGCACTCTCTCGCACTCGTATCACATCTCTTGCCTCATGGCTAACAGATGTCAGCGAGCCAGTGGCTACCACGCTTGATAATTTTATTCATTCAATGTGTGTGTGTGTGTTTTGTTCACCCAAGCTCTACAGGTAAGGTCATGCCGTCTCGAAGACAAAAGTAACATTTTTGGATCGCTGTGTTTTTTGCTGATGTCTTGGCTATCAAGTTATGAGTAAAGGACAAACAAATGCCTGTTTACTAGGCTCACGACGATGATGATGATGATGTGAGAGGCTGTATGGATTGTATACGTACCAATGGTCGATTGCGTAATTATAATTCCACTTTGTTTGAAATGTATATCTACGTGAACTACGGAAACAATAACAAATAAATACGGAAGGAATGCTACGTAACTGTCCACATACATTTAGACGCTTTATTATATCTCAGTTACGTAAGAAACTCGCATCGTCCCTTTGGGGACCAGCAAAATAAGAAACACTTCGTGGGAAATGAAAATGTGGGTTGTCAAGAGTTGGTAGTCGTATGGAATGTCTGGCCTTCTGCTCTAGAGATTTCAGACTTTTCACTACTAGCGCAGGGCCACCAATGGACTTGATCACTGGCCCCAAGCTCATTTGAGCAGATAAACACCTTGACTTGTCGCAAACAAGGCTCTTTGGGATTCTGTCACCGTTGCGAGTGAGTGGGTGAGTGAGTGAGTGGGGACAGCCCCGATTTCGAGCACGAATGCACAGACACACCTTGAGTGTTCTCATTTCAAGGCAGGGTACTTAAGTAGACATGCAGCTGAGTCTCTGTACACATGCCAACTCGTAACGGGAAGCCCATAGGATTGTGGGGATTAATTATGGGTGAGTTCGTCCCCGCCAGTCTCCCAGACTCCAGCGTAATAGGACTGTGCATAGGGGCCATAAGGCATGTGATATAAAACAAAGTCTGCCTTGGAAGTCAGGGTTGGTGGATTACGCAAGTGGTGGATCTATCAAGTCTAGACACTGATACTAAATCTGGCCATGTAGCGCAGTGGTCAGAGTGCACCGCTTGCAATGGGAAGGTTATGATTTCAAATTTCCAATTTCGGTTCAGGGTCGGCTCAGCGTTTTGTTCATTTCTTTCGATAAAAAAAGAATGGTACCATTATGCAGCTGTTATGGGAGAATATCCTATGGAAGACATGCCCCTGTCATAGGAATGTGGAGTTTCCACCACCGGCTGAGGGCTGTGTACAGGAGATGAGCATCGCATCCGTGCTTTGATTTGTTTTCTATAACTTGAGCCTCGATTAGTTCCAGTCATAGTCAAAGAACACCACACAAATTATTTAAAAATCCATTAGATAGTTTTCACATGACTGGTTCTAAATTAAATCCATTCAGGTCAAAGTAAAATGTAAGAAATATTTCCATGAAATCAGAAATCATGTATGCACCTGCCTATTTTAACGTGTCAGATTCATCCAGTAATTTACATTGGATGTGGCTATGAAGGGGATAGCTCTCCGTATACTTTTAACGGCTGCCTTTGAAGTGCGCACACGCTACAAATATTAAGCAGACTTCTCGATTTTTGAAACGCCTCAAAACACATTAGGCGATTTCTTCATGAGACCGTAATCACATTAAAATGACCATTAATATTTATGGATCACTGTAGCACGCAAAAAAATAAGAAGCACGAATAACTCCATGTGGTTTCTCTTGAAGCCAAATACTAATAGCATTTCCCCTTCGCTAATTGAACCCCAAAGCATTAAAATGCAAATTTTCACGAGTAAGGATGCAGCCAGTTTTTGTTGTTGTTGTTGTTGTTGTTGTTGCAAAACACTAAATATAGGTGGCCATGCGTTCCAGGTAATTATACGTATTTTCTTTTAATCTGATTCATGATTGACTCTTTGCAAGGGGGAATGAGAAATCAATGAGCCATCTGTAGCAAAGAAGCCAGAGGATTAGCTTATCACAGTCCTGTTACCACTGGCTGGACCTACCCATAATATTTCTCACACATTATCATATAGAAACAGGATACAGCGATGACTTGCATTTGTATTTATGCATGTTGGACTTCTTTTGCACCGTACACAGCCCACCATGCTAATCGGAGCCGCGAACTCACGATTAGTGGAAGGGCCTCCAATTTAGAAACTCGTCATTTCGTGGCCTAATTCTCCCTTCACCGCACACCGGCCAGACGCGTCGAAGAGAGCCGCGGGGAGCGCTCGCCGCTTTGCCCCAGCGCAAGCAGCCCGGCCCGATGGACTTAGCACTGGGTGTGCAACCAGCAGCACCAGCTGGTAAAGTGACACCAGCTGGTGCGGTGACACCAGCTGGTGCGGTGACACCAGCTGGTGCGGTGACACCAGCTGGTACAGTGACACCAGCTGATACGGTGACACCAGCTGGTACGGTGACACCAGCTGGTACAGTGACACCAGCTGATACAGTGACACCAGCTGATACAGTGACACCAGCTGGTACGGTGACACCAGCTGGTCACCGTGCCCTTCCCACGTGCAACCAATACTTTATATAATACTTTAATACGTTGAATTTTGATTTAAAGCTTTCGTGACTGCAGGGATTCATATTCTTGGTTCTTTCGGTAAAGTCACGTAGAAGGGAAATAATAAAATAATATTAATATAAAACAATAATACTTTAATACTGTCGAGCATTGGGTGCGCACGTAATTCAAAGACGGCTAAACTTAAATTAAAGAGTGTGAGAGATCGTATCCACGTGGGCCAAGAATTTTAATATGCAGAAGATACGAGGCTTGCATAATTGAAAATGAAAGGCATATTATATTCTTGGGCATGTCTTCTTTCAAATGTATTTTTTGTTTTTACTTCATTTTTGTGTGTGTCGATTGTGGCATTGCAGGACCACGAGGAATTGTGATGGCATGGGTAGGATCTTCACCAAGCAGTGCATAGACAATTAGCGATTGTAATGATGATTATCAGACGTTATTAATTTTTTTTAATAATTTCTTTCATTTATGAACAAGCCCCAAAACTCCCCTTATTGTATACGATGCTGCCACTGCAGCAACCCAGTTAAAATCATAAAGCAAAACCCTCCCCTTCCCCCTCCATTCATCATTGGCTGCCCCCCCCTCCTCCCACATCCATCTAATTCCTTCTCTGCTTCACTTAAAGCACGAATAGTTCTCAAGTCATCTTTGTGAAATGTCATCGCTACCCAACCCTTTTCACATATCCTCTTCCTTCAGCCAGCGCTCCCAGCCACCTCCCACCACCACCACCACCACCACCCAAACACCTGGACACCGTCTCGCGATGTCGCTGCAGTTGAGAGATTATATTGAAATGAAATGCGACTCTATCCCTCACTCGCTTGCTCGCTTCGCCGCGATTTGGCTCTCCTTTGGCTGGGACGCATTGCGAGGTTTGCCGGCATCGCCCGGTTTAATGACATCGAAGGTTAGGCAGCTCCGATGAACAGATGAGCGTTGAAAAAAATATTATATATATATGTGTGAAACAAATATATCTGTTAAACACAAAAACTTCGAGTGACAACCTCCAGAGTGGGTGGGTCCTGTGTGAGAGTGAACCGGTGGTCGTGCGACTTACCATTACTAGTTAAACTCTAACACACACACGCAGACACTTGCACACTCACACACACTCAAACACTTGCACATTTTCACACACACACTAACACTTGCACACTCTCACACACACACACAAACACTTGAACACTCTCTCACACACACACATACTTGCACACTCTCTCACACGCACGCAGACACTTGCACACTCACACAAACACTTGCACACTCACACACGCACAAATACTTGCACACTCACACACACACAAACACTTGCACACTCTCACACACACACACAATTACTTACACACTCACACACACACAAACACTTGCACACTCTCACACACACACACAATTACTTACACACTCTCACACAAACACTTGCACACTCTCACACACGCACAAATACTTGCACACTCACACACACACAAACATTTGCACACTCTCTCACACTCACGCAGACATTTGCACACTCTCACAAACACTTGCACACTCACACACACACACAAACACTTGCACACTCACACACACACAAACACTTGCACACTCTCTCACACGCACGCAGACATTTGCACACTCTCACACACACACACACAGACGTGATCACACAAGAGCACATCCACACTCTCAGTGGCTGAGAGCATCACCTATCAATTTGACGGTTGAAATTAAATGTTAATACCCGCTTGAGTTCACACGCCGCAGTGCTTACCGTAAGGTGAAACGGTCAGGATTATACAGAGCCCTGCTAATACTTAACCAGCCCAAAATATAAAAAAAGCACTTTCAAGAGGAGCATTATTGAGAGCGCATAATACCGTCCACGGACTTGCTTGTGAAAGTCTATGCCTTGCATTATGTCTCCCTGCAAGCTATTCGTAAACGTATTTAAAATGTCTCATTGCGGCTGCAAGAGGCGAGTGCGGTTTTGTCCGTGAGTATGAATCGTGCGTGTACGCTCGCGCGTGTGTTTATGGAGGCCCACGCGGTTACTGCCTGCACCTCTGCGAAATAAAGCAAAGTCCAGCAGCGGACCCGGTCACGGCTCATTTCACCACGAGGGGTGGACAGCATTCAACCAAGGTTGAGTGGCTCGCTCTCTGAACGAAAGTACGCGTGCCTCTGCAGGGCCGGATGAAGGTTTTTGTAGGCCCGTGGGCTACAGCTATTGTGATGCCCCCAGTAATATTTTCAGAAAAAAAAAAAACTTAAGGAAAAATATTCGTATTTTTACAAGGCGAGAAACAAATGAAATGCAACAGTTCACGAATGAAAAAACTTTTCACTTAATCTCTGGAGGCAACCACCTGGCGGAGGGCTCCTGGGATGCAGCCTCTAAGCACATGTCTTAATCCGGCCCCGTGCCTATGCCATGCTCATCAGACGGGGGAGTGTTCAATTCCCGGCCACCAGTTAACATGAAAGGTTTTTTGTTTTGACATCTAACGTCAGCCCCGACTCGAGAAGACATTCGTACAAATACATTCAAAGATAGAATCGGGTAAGATGCGATCAACACGGTTGGCCACGTACGGTGTGAACGAAGTTCAACAAACATACATGCGACTCAACTTTCAATGAGTAACCGATTCGGTGGGTAAAGATCAGCACTGGGGATACAAAGGTGGCCAGGCTTGTTGCTGACCCCACTTCTGTGCCGTGGCTGCCTTGATAGGTTTCCGAGCTAAAAGCGCGTTGCCCATCAGTGCAGATTGTTGTGTGGTGGTATCTTGGCCTGAGTGTTATGGGGCCCATAGAAATCCACTACTTTTGAGCGGTCCTCTGAGGGTGGTTTGATACTTACCACAGCCTAGTTTGATTGTCCAGCGTGCCAGCGTCTGTACTTGAGTGTTTTAAAGGACGCGTGACCTACATTTCGTTTGGCTGGAGGATAAATAATGAGCTGAGAGTCACTTTCCAGAACACATTCGCAAAGCCCTCCAGAAGCCACTTATTTATATATCCAATTAATGTCGTTGTCCTATATCCAATTAGAGCTGCTGGCAAATTGTGGCATTGTAATTGTGTCATCGCTGCGTGTGATTGAGCCAAATGAAAATACAATTTAAAAAAATGTAGGCTCCTGAAAATACTTCACAATGAGTATTGTTATTTTAATATTAAAAAAAACCCTACTGACATTTAGGTTGAAGTATATTTAGAAGCTAACAATTTAGGTAAATGCCCTTTTTTGCAGAACGTATGCGAATGGTAAGTGAAATGGATATGACATGTCTGGGAGAAACGTTTCACCGAGTCGCTTTGAAAAAAGAACCGTTTGAGAGTGGGAGAAAACAAATACTACGCACGTGAATTATTGTCTACGCACAAAGTTGTTCGGTTGTTATTGGCACCGTGGAACGGTAATTGGTAAACCCGTAGTCATTTTCGAAGTTGATTTCCAATACCGAAAGACAGGAATTGGTCACTGGAATCGAACCCCCGATTAGCACGTTTGGCTACTTGCGGTGTGAAAGGTCATCATGCATACGTAGGAAGAGCCGGGCATACCCACACTTTGCCCTCACCAGTAAAGGCAACTGGCTTGCCGGATAACTTCGCTGTGGTCGTCCACCTTGTACATATTGACACGTGATGAACAGAGACGGTGCGGAGGAGGCTTTGGGTCAAAAACAAAAACGTTGCGCCATGCTGAATAAAACAATGTTTTTTTTTAATTAACAAACTTGGCTTTGCCATGTTTAGATGGCGCAGTATGCATACCGACTGCAATGAGTCAGTTACTATTACCCATAGCAGAGGTTTTTTTTGGGTTAAATCGCGTAAGTATGAATACATCGTTAACCCAAACGTGTTTTTTTTCTGTTCGATGACAAAACCCTATCTCGAAGCCCAGCTTCGTCACGACCGCCCACAACAACAGTCAGACAAAATTCCGCGAGAAAAAACAATCAACCCGCGCGAGTTGAATGGATGCTCGTTTGTCTGTGTTGTACCCACGAGAGCGTTAAACTAAATGGGAAGGGGACATTTTAATATCGAAGCTCTGAGCCAGACGCGATGTGTCGTGAAGTGGCACCGTAATTAAAGTGCTTAATAGACTACTTGTTCGGTGAGTAGACTTCGCCGGTGCCCCAGAGAGACTGAAACGCACTGCGGCGGAGGTGATGATGTCAGTTGCGGCCAACTCGATAGCACAACGCTCGATCGCGATCATTGCTAAAATGTGGAAAAGTGCGGAAGGCAGAGGTCGCAAACGGGTTTTGATTCCTTACCCGTACCCGTACCCGGCCGCACCAGGGTCGCAAATGGGTACCCGTACCCGTACCTGGCCGGGTATGGGTAGCCGGGTATCGGGTAGGGTACGGGTATCGGGTACCCGGTTGCGACCTCTGGCACACGGAAAGGCGTGGAGCCGGAGGGACTGTCCACGACGAACACGTGGATCAAGGAACAATAGCAAAATGACGGACGAGCGTTAGGGAAAGTACGTGGGCCTCGGACACTTACCTTTGGGAATCGTGGGGACTGCTTTAGGCCGTGTCCCAGCAACAACAATAACACGCGGAGACATTCTGACCGGTGAATTGCAGCTAGAGGAGAGGATGTGGTTGGGGAGTGGTGCGTGCGCCGTTCTGGACTCAAACCTATGATTTCAGAGGATGATGGCTATGAGGGTTGTTCGCTGAACACTGCAGCTGTCCCTATGAGTTACACAGCCGGCTTATAAGCATCGATTTGAATTGGACGAGAATTAAGGCGAAAGGACTAAAAAGGCTTTCTCGTGCGCTGCTGAGCTACAATCTTAGTCGCTTTGACAGCTGAGATGAACAAAAAAACTCTTTGAGTTTTATTAATTCAGTCTCCCAGCATAGCTGTGATAGACATCTTCTCAAGGTTTGGTACATACGTGTAATTTTAAAAAAAAATACATATGAGATTTCTGACAGAAACACAACTTGTTCTCATCAGTGAGAATTTCAAATAGAAATGTTAATTTAAAGTGATCGCAAAAAATGTAACCTTGAAGATTTTGAGACCAGGGACACTGGAAGATTTAAGGCGGTGAATTATTCAGAGTTGTGAAGGCGATAGAAGAAGATTTGCCGGGAAATGTTTAACTTGAATTTGAGGTTCGCAATTGAGATTGGACGTGGGCTATACACATTTAACATTGATAATAATTTATTTCCTCAGTCTGCCGTATGTTTTTTTCCATCATTGACTGCTTTGGGCCAATACGTCGGATGTATCCTCAGCTTTTTTAAGACGTGTTACTGCATTTAACTGCCTCCACCAAGACATATTTGGCCTGTGTGTAAAATTAGGCCAAATACACTCTAGAGTGAGACTCTATAGCTCCCTCTAGCGGATACCGTTGCACCAACAGTGGCGTAAAAAAACATGCAAGGCTGTAGCTATACGTCTCCTCCCCCCCTTGCATTAATCTACATGATGATGGTGGTGGTTATATTTGTGTGCTTCAGCATGCTAGAATTTCTTTCATCCTGATTATTTTTTTTTATTTTAACATGTCACTCGACTAACTGATGTCTATTTTAAACTCTATCCCTGCGTTCGGCATCTGCAAAGAGATACCCAAAGAAGGTGCATTAATCGGAATTCAAACGAAAATGTTAGAATCTGTAACATTCAATGTCAAAACATAGTCGTAAAAACGTCCTTTATGTGTCGAGGATAGCCACGCTGAGCCTCAAAACCCTGATTTGGAAAGGTTGAACATTTACATATTTGACCAATCCGATTGATGTTTGGCCTGCGGGAGAAAACTGGCAGTAACTGGAGAAAAAAACACTACTTACATTTTTGTATTATTTTATTTGACCAGGTAAGGCCCATTGAGCTATAAATGTCTATTTCAGAAGCGACCTGGGCACAAATGTTAGCTCAATAAAGTGGCTTATCAGGTGTAAATTCATAGCAGCCAAATACTCAAAACGCATGTGTTTAAATGTGGAGGGGTCAGGATCGAACCCACGACTCCCTGTATACCAGGTGAGGTCGGTAACATCTCGCCACTGTGGCGACCCATTCATGTGAATGGGTAATATTCATTGATTACACAGTGTAAAAATTCTTGTTTGTTCCTAGGTCGTAAGTGTTATTTTTTAATTGCTTCTTCCTCAGAAGTACAGAAAATGGCTATTATTCCACACAAACTTTGCTTTTGTGACCAGGACAGTGATATTTAGATATCTACCTATTTTACAGAACATTCCAGACAGATGCAGTGCTGAGTAAACTTGGAGTAACTTCTTAAACATTCTAGAACTTTCCAGTAATATAAATAGCGGTATAAATACAGGGGCCTTAAGCCCACCAGTTCAGTTGAGTTCCAGCTGCCGAAGTGGATACATATCTGCAATTTTTCTGAGATGGCATCAAGAGGCAGCAAGTATCCGGCAGACGTATTTTGCGATGTCTGTGGCCAATTTTATCAAGACAAGAGCAAAAAAGTACTCTGTGGAAGCATCTGCTAAGATGTGTGAGGCCTACAAGGCATATTTCGGCATGCCTGTCGGCAAGGCCGTAGCCATAGAATCAACATTGGGGGGGACCAAATCTTCCAGGGCGTCTGGGGGTCCCAACCCAGAAGAATATCTAAATTTGAAAACGAATTTCCTGCCTGAAATATGAAAAAATTTACTAATACATGGGATGGACTTTTTATTTATTTTTTACAATAATGTCTAATAGTGTATTGTATTACATTGCTCTGTTTTTACTTTTTTACCATTTCTTGTTTCATTGTGTGTAATGGCAGAGATTAGGGATTAATAAAGTACAACCATAACCACAATCATATAAACAGAAATCATTGCATTGATTTATATGAAGACAAGTCCAGATATTGTGGCCAAGGTTTAGCAAATTGTTGTTTTTATTTACATAGATGTGTCCCCCCCAATATATATTATAATTATGGCCTTGCCTGTTGGGGATCAAGACAAACCCTGGGAACCTCATTTCACCTGCGGGCAATGCAAAAAAAACTCTGGAAGGTCAGATGGACAATTGTTGCTCGGAATTTTTTTAGATAAAAATTGTAAAAAAATTTTTTTTTTACATTTTTGAATGTTTTACAATTTTCAATGTTATTGAAAAATATATCACGTATAATTTTTTTTGCGATAATCTCTTACACATTCGTCATGGGTGAAATCAATTTATTTTTGTAGGATAGTACAGAGGGGAAAAGAGAGCCATGAAGTTCGCTATCCCAAGAATTTGGCAGGAACCCACTGACCACTCAAGCAACTGCTACTTCTGCATGGTGGACCCTTCCAAACTTCGGACTGGCAAGATTGCATCTGCTATCACGTATCCGGACCTTCGTTCATCCATCGCCCCGGTGCCACACTGCAATGAGCTCCCCGAACCCACTCCTCCGGAGAGAGAGCAGCCGTCTTTAGAAGAGAGCAGCAAGTCAGAGAGCGAGGAAGACGTTGTAGATCCAGATGACAATTTCAGAGGTGGAGCTGAGGAGAGAAACCCATACTACTCCAACTAAAAATACCTCAATGACTTGATCAGAGATCTTGTTCTCACGAAGTCCAATGCCGAGCTTTTGACGTCTAGGCTTAAGCAGTGGAACTTTTTGGATGGTGTGGACCAATCAGTTTCAAGGACAATGCATATATTATCAGAGGATGTTTTTTGTTTGAATTTTGACCACAAGCATTGTGGTTAATGCAGACATGATTCCTTGTAAAAGGTTTCAGTTCGGTGTTTAAACATCTTAACACCTGTTTTTATTGCCAGAAAAAAACGTGAAAAACCTATTATATCAATTACTTGGTCACAAAAGTAAAGTTTGTGGGAATAATTGCCATTTTCTATACTTTTTAAGGCATAAGCAATTATGAAATAACACTTACTACCCAGGAATACAAATTGTATTACATAGTGTTATTACATTTTATCATGGATGTGGTCATCAGAAACAAACTATACTTTGGAATAATTGTTATGGTTGTCTGCATTATTAGTAACTTCATTCATAATTGGTTGTTGTAGAATTAATTTGAACATTTACTCACGTCGGCTTGCTGGTCACACGAGTCACGTGGCTGTGCTTTCGTGTTTACTGTTGACCCCGAACATTTCCATAGTTTGAGAAAAATGTGCATTTTACAATCTTACTTGCATGTGGCAAATGTTCACACATGGGCTGATTGCATACCACTTTGAAGCCAGATTATACAATGTAAGCAATTTTGTTCGTGCATTTATGCCTTCAACATTCTTTTTTACCCATGTTCTATTGGGGCCGATCATAGAGTTAAGCTCGCGTTTTCATCGTTTGAATCCTAACTGAGAAGAAGGTAACTCTATTAACTGAGAACGGCTCATCGTTGAACATTTTTTCCTGTCAACTGCGCACTGATTATGTTCTTTATTTTCCAAACCACGTGCTTGTTTCAACATTTCTCTGCCGCTAAATTATTGCACCCTAAAATCCGGGCACGTTTAGAGCGAGAGAAAAATGCGATTTTTTTTTAAAATGCGATCATTTCCAAGCAATCACTGGTGCCAGAGCTGAGGTCATTAACCGCTCTGTGCTCGTGAACTTTTCATTGCCCCAGGGCGGTCAGATACTAATTTACGCCGTTCCCCATGAGGATCTCGAACCCGAGGATTTCAGCGCGGCTGCCTCAGCGGCCCCCCGACGCACTCCTCGTTAGCCACTGCCGGAAGTTGCGCAAGACACCTCGAAAGTACACCGACGATTCTAGAGCGGCAGCACGCGCGCGTACCGTGCGCATCATTGGCGGAGCGATGCCGCACCTGGCCCACGTTGCAAAAGTGTTCTAATCTCCCCCCAAGACGAATGTCCGCTTTAGCAATTCCTCTTGCAACGGGGGGGGGAGGGGGAATGATTTTATAAAATAGATGCGTAACTAAATTAATGACGTTTTAACCATATCGCGCTGCTGACTACGATCGTAATTATGAAACAGTTTTGCCGGCATGAACGTATGTTGATGGATGTAAGGAAATGAGTTTGTGTATGTGTGTGTAGCAGTGCAGCAAGCAATACGGACTTGTGTTTGCGTGTGGATATTGCATCTGCGTATTATCTCGTGATATCAGTTTCTCATCATTTTGTAATTAAGCTTCACATTATCATCGTCTTGGGTTTGTACCTTGCTGTACTTCAAGCATGAATAAACATCGCTTGAGAGTTTTTTTTTCTTAACTGCGGTTCACCCAACATAAGTCTACGATAAGTCTCCTCGTTATTTTTACTTCGCTATTATAACGCACATGGTGTCATTAAAAGGCACGTAATCACACTGCTGTTGGAACACATTTTACAAAGCCCTTATATATAATGGATATATAAGGGCTGCTTTTTTGTTCGAACTTTTATGGTTGCTGTGAACTTTATTTATCGATGTGTCACTAATGTTTTGCATTTAAGGAAAAGTTATCAAACAACGATAAAATCACACAACGGTGACCTCTTTTCCCAAACAGACGACGCGATTCTCACGGATCGTATAGCGGACGACATTTACCATGGTATTGACGTCTCGAATCGAGCCTAGGTGCTAGCTAGCAGTGATATGTTTACGTTTCAAGCTTCGGGTTTTATTCTGTTTTAACCAAGTGGGAATTCTATCCTATCCTGAGTGACCACGGCATAGTCCTGTAATTTTTTTTAAGTGCGGACCAGTGCTCATAAGTAAATGGAGATAAATCAAGATTCTGATTTTGAATTAAAATTTGTCTCCGCATATTGATAGAGTGGAGCTCCGTGTGTCTTCCTCCCTGCAGCTTGACGGCTAAGGAATTAAAATAAGAGGTGATTTGTTATTGCCGACAATTGTTTCTTGCTCTAAATCTATTTTAATTACATTTGCATTATTTATTATGCCGGGGCTGTCTGTGACTTCAAAATACAATCTTTTGGGTGCCGCGTTTAAGCATGCGTTTAATTAGGCGATGTAAACTATGACGCTTAATTGTAGTCAAATATACAAAAAAATACTTGCCTTGATCATCGATGATTAAACAAAATTCATAAAAGCATAACATCACTCATGGCCTTTCCTTGAAGTTGTATCGATACGTATATAGTCATGGAAAATTATTATCGGACTTGCCAAACTCAATTTTGAACGAGCGCACAGTTAATCAGCTTTCCTCAATAAAAAATAAAATTGCGATAAAAGAGCACCATTATTAATCTTTTAATAATAATAGCTTCAACTCGTAACGTGCCACTGCTCGGAATGAACTTGCTCTCAAAGATAGAGAACAACTCAGAGGCACAGACCAGCAGGAAAGAAGCCAGGCGATGAGTCAAGCACCACCAATTGCCCAAGCTCTGCGGGACTGTACACATGAAGATGCTTTCGGCCAATTAATGAGTGTTTTACACGTGGGTGTAAACAGGAGCGCCCAGAAAAAAAACCCCACGCGTGCGAGGGAGCAACGCTCTATACCCGACACATATGGAAGATGTGGAGTCCACATTTTCTGCCCTGCATTCTCCTGGTGAGCCAGAGTATGGCACCTTGACGTGAACAGGAAGGGAGTTTCACAACATCGGTGCGAGGATCCACCAACACTCGTTGCCTACACAGGGGCTGGATCACATGCCAGATGCGGTGTGGCCACCACAGCACCAGAATAAGGCAATTAACAAGCTCAACCGCCTTATTTTATGAGCCGCATTGATCGATGGCTATGCATATTTTATCACGAGAATGGGCTCCCAAAATACCTTTTTTACATTCGTTGTTTCAAGAGCCCGTGGGTGTGGCTCGTGACTCTTGAGGGCCTGCCTCAGCCTCACACAGTGACCCGGGCGTCGTTTGTAAACAGATGACGTCTCAAATAATAATAAAAATAACAACTAATAATACTTAACATGTACATAGCGCCATTCAAGACAAAAGCATCCTACAACGCTGACGGGGGTGGGATGGAAAGGTGTCGGAATTAACTGTGCTTGGTGCAAACGTGTGGAACAATCTGCTGATTCTCAAGAAAAAAAAATAAGACACCTTCTGGGAAATAAGGAACAGGACGTCAAACCTTTAGTGCCATACTGTAACGAGAACAAATGTTGCACCATTACAAATATATATTCGTGGTTTTTTTTACATTACTCTATCTACCCATGTGAATTGTCTTGGAATAAAAAAACAACAACGTATGCTGTACAAAACTGCTTGCGAATGTAATAGGCCCCGACGGGTTTGATCATGTCAGCAGAATGAATATTCGGGCAAAATATTATTTGAAGTTTCTGGACTTTTAAGCGATTTACCGCTAATTTGATTTGATTTAAATGGTAAGCAATCAAATTTTTTAGTGATACGATTGGCTTTACAGTTGTTTCTTATTTCATAAGTTGTACAATTAAATTGGGAATCGTTTGTTTTGCTTTCATCAGCTTCTTGAAAGTGTCATTATCACGTTTCATTTTTTTTTATCTGATTTGAATTCAACTTTTTGAAATCCTTTATATTAAGTTCACTTGCTTGCTTGCTTGCGTTCTTATGACCGTGCAAATCTTTCGGTCGTTTTTTAACCCACTTCCCGTGATCCAATCGAGCTGACATTTTGCACATAGACTCGTTGTGCGTGACAATTTATTTTCCTGAAATTTTTTTTCCAAAATTTTCAACATTTTTGGAAATGTTTTTTTAAATATTTAATTACCAATTGCTTAATGGTGGCAGGCAATCATCTGACCCATAGGTGGCAGCCATCTCAAGCCAGAGGACGAGAGGACTCTAGCCGCCACGCATATAAAGGATTTATAGTGAAAAACTTTATTTTTACGGGTTCATTTTTTTAAAGTTAAAATCTCCTCCGAGAACACTCTTTTATTACACCGACACGTTGATTTTGTAGGTGGTATTAAACAATTCGTGTCTTTTTTTAATATAAATGAATCGCCTCGACACGACCAGTTTAAACATTCTATCACATATAAATTGTTGACGGTATATTATACTATTCAGCGAGCAGGCCTTTGTAGCAGTGTATTTACAAACATGCCATGCTATTTTATAATACACTGGCAAGCTATGATGCATCGTTTCAACGACAAAAAGCCATTATTGATGCACGTGCTTCGAATCACGTGGCCGAGATTCGATTGTTTCAAGTGGTCCGCTAACGGTTGCATGTAGGCTCATGGAGCAAACAGACGGGAACGTTATTAGATCCCAATTTTTTTTTTAGATGATAGGATAAAAAAAAATGTAATCAATATAGTGGCCACAAAATCATGTAATTTAGTTCAATTGGTGGGGGGTGAGGGATAGTGGGGTGGGGGGGGAAGTCAAACAGCAAAGCAGTGCTCATGTCGATTAGTGGCCTACAGCCGTGGTAGGAAATTCCACATTCGCGTGACGGGGGCCAGTTTAATGCTGCCGTACGACTAAAACTGACGTGCCCCTACGGGAAATCTGTGGCATCGAGCTCCCCGCACCTACGGATAGCGCGGTTGGCTTCACGCGCGGTGCGAATGAAAATTCAACGACGCGTAACATGCCGAGCCCGTCGGATTCCTCCAGTGCAACTAATAACGGTTCGGATAAAAAATATTTATGAAGCAGCTGCCCATTGCATCAACGCTTGCTGGAGTTGCACCGGACACGAGTGAACTCACAGGCGCGCTTTGTGTTCGAAAACCTTCGTCAACACGGTGTGTTGATTGCCAGCTCCGCGACCAAACCAGCTGCGTGTCTACGGAGCATTCGCATGCTAGGCAATGACCCTCACTGAAGAGGGGTTTTGACAAACCTGGTGCTGTGATATCTTTCGGTTGTTATATTTTTTTGCTAATTCGGCCGCGTTGTTTGTTTATTTCGAGAACAAACACCGAGTCGTATTAATGAACACCGCACTCGCTGATGTGGATAGCGCAGCTCGTCGCGTAAAATCCGCTCTAATTGTCTCTAGAATGTGTGATAGTGAAACGGGCAATTTACAGCATCACGTAAAAAAAAAACTATTCACTAATTACTTAAGCTATGACAATGACATGGATACAGAGAAGGAAAGAAAATAGACATTTCCCTACTAAATTATACGTTCTCTAGATTGACGAGCATGCATTAAACAACTGATAGCGGTGCCTGTAAAAAGTCCGTAATTATTCAGCCACGTTTGTGTGAGTGAAATTCCTCATGTGCTGCAGCTGCAGCAGATATTAAAGCACGTCGCTGGAGACAAAGTTGATAGTTTCTGAAAATCGCTTTCGTTGCACGAAAACGAAATACCGTATAAGCATTTCATGTACTGCTTGCATCTGCATAAAATGTAAATCCTAGCAATAAATGGTCGTTATAATGCACACAAATAACTTCTTTACATACATACATGGGCAGGTGTTGTTTAGTTTTTGTGCCATAGAATGCAAGTTATTATAATAGGGGTTTTCCCCTTCTTTCTGGCAACAAAAATGAAACCTTTTTACAAGGATTCATGTCTGCATTAACCACCATACTTGCAGTAAAAATGCTAACAAAAAACACACTATGATAATATATGCAAAAAGGGGAAAAACCCTATTATTATATTTTGGTACTGGCAAAGGAGGTCGAATGATGTAGATGCTCACCCCGAGTCCGCATTACTTTGATAGTGCCGCTGTCTTTGAGCTGTACGCCTTTTGGCGTCCTCTGGTCGAGCACCAATTGGGTCGAGGCTCAAAAGAAAGCCGTCCCTTGGTGTGGACCAATCAGTTTCAAGGAAAATGCATTTATTATCATAGTGTGTTTTTTGTTTGCATTTTGACTGCAAGTATTGTGATTAATGCAGACATGAATCCTTGTAAAAAGGTTTCATTTTGTTGCCAAAAAAAAGAGAAAAAACATATTATATTTTGGTACTGGCAAAGGAGGTCTAATGATGAAGAATGCAAGTTGTTAAATAATAACCTCGTCAGACATCGTCTCTCCACGGCTGGATAACGGTCTCCCCATGCCATCACCATCCATCATGGTCTTGTGGTGCTGTAATCCATGTCGCTTCCGCCTATGAGTTGGTCTCATCTCTCTCTCCCAGTCATGGCTACCCTCTGGGTAGCAAGCTTCCCTTCCAGTGCCAGTGCATGTTGCCAGCTGTGGCATATGGATCAGAAACATGGACACTGGCAAAGAACCTGGAACAAAAGACGAAAGCAATGAAGCATGGAGAGGCACAGGCTTGGGATGCACACCGATGAGACGAAGAGATGAATGCACGGATCGGGGAACAAATGCCAATCGCAGAAAGTGAATTCATGTATATTGAACTTATTTTGTCGCCAACCATACCAATCAGAGGTGCGGGGGAAGGACAACAAACTAAACACAATACAGCAAAGTAAAACAAATGAAAAAATAGTTGTCAATATAGATGATTTAGAAGTGCATAGCTCCAGTGGCTTGCTAATATCGGGAAGCAAGAGCGTTCCAGACGGCCGCAGAAGAGTGTGATGCAGTGACCGTAAATGGCTGTGGGGGAGCAGTAGTGGAGCGGTTAGCACGCGGCGCCACCTGAGTTCGATTCCCGCTCACGGCCAACAGCGGTGAAGATTATTTAAACCGGTCCTGGGCCTCCCCTAGGTCGACTCAGCCTTCAATGGGTGCCTGGTGCGGTATGTAAACATCATCACTAGGGAGACAAAGGCGGCCGGGCGTGGTGTTGGCCACGCACTCCTCTCGTGTGCCGCACCAGCCTTCATTAGGTGCTCGCTAACAGCACACTTGCCCCAACAGTCTGTTCAGACGATGCCGGGGAATCTTTGTCTTTGTCTTCTGTCAATGGGTGTGGGGGGCTGGACACGTAACGGCTAGAATGCATGTTGCCCGATGGCCAAGACTCGTGATGGAATGGCGGCCGATGGAATGATCCACAGCGGGGAATATGACAACAGCAGCACCAGAGACAAAGCGGCCAAGTCCACCTCGTGTGCACAACACGTTCCTTCTCGCGATGTGTCTGCCCAATCTTATGCACAATGTGTAACAGTCTACACATTGTGCATAAAATTGTGCTGTATGGAGAACTGTCCTCTGGCCATCGCGACATAGGGGCACCACGAAAGCGATACAAAGACTCCCTGAAGAAGTCCCTCACTCCTTGCTGCATCGATCACCGTCAGTGGGCAACACAAGCAGCTGATCGCAACTCCTGGCGGCACACAGTCCACCAGGCAACCTCCTTCGAAGATACCCGCAGGGCCCGTATGGAGGACAAAATGAGGAGGAAGAGCTATGATCCCTCAGCACCCATCCCAGATCAGACCTATACTTGCAGCCGTTGTGGCAGGACCTGCTTGTCCTGCATAGGCCTCGTCAGCCAGAAGACGTGGATGTCCTTTCTAGATCTTCGTTCGCGAAGCCAAGCCATGAAGCGCAAGTGAAATGTTTCCGACGATGACACTGGTGACACGAATGCACTGATCAGGCAAAGCCCACTTGAGCTATTAGCTCCTTTTCAAAGGCGACCTGGTCACACGTATCAGCCCATGGAAGCGCCTCATATCGTCACACGTGGGAATTGATAAAAGCAGCCAAATAATCGAAACTCTCATTCTAATCTTCTTGGTTACTTCGGCAAAGTCGTGTGGAAGGGAAATAATAAAATAATAAAAATAAAACATAATAAAATAAAATTCTCACGACGTTTCGGCCACAGCGCAAGCAGCCGTCCTCAGGTGAAGAACAGGGCTGTCGGAAAGACAGCATCCGAATGAACACCACCAAGCTTGTGAGAATTGTATTTTATTATGTTTTACTTTTTTATTATTTTATTATTTCCCTTCTACGTGACTTTACCGAAAGAACCAAGCAAATGAATCCCTGCAAGTCACAAAAGCTATAAAATCGAAATTTAACCGCCCCTTCTAATAATATAATCGTAATGCTCCTTCTCTTCAACGGATTGCGGCATCTCAAGGCCACTGAGGGAGGACGATGGCACGAGAAGCCCTTCGTCCAGCAGCGGACGCGCAGTGACCGACGATCCGGTGTTTTAACGCCAGAGACTCAACGAGGCAATCTGCGGAGAACCCCGCAGGGGAAGCAGGATAATCGTGCCAAGCTGGGCCCGTATACTCTTAGTTTTTTCGGTAAAGTCACGTAGGTAAAAAAATGAAATTAAAATTAATAAAAATAAAATAAAAAAAATCACGACGTTTCGGAGGCAACACAAGTCTCCGTCATCAGGTGGGACCATCACAGTCAGATTTGCTGTATCAAGTGAGGCAGGGATTCCAAGATGCAAGTTCTTAAATGCAAGTTAAGGGGGAGGAGAGGGGGGGAGCTTATCAGAATGTGGTAGCCAATGAATGGAACGTATTGAGAGGGGGGGGGGGCGGGGCTAAAAGAGAGCACAAGGTGTACGTAAACGTCGACGTGGACGTGTTTGTGCACAAGCACCTGTTGGTGCACATGATATGTTGTTGGGCCCTGCACTGCTGCCGCTCTCCTTATGCCAGTCTTGTTTGGAGGCGGAGGCGGCGGCGGTGGCGTGGGGGATCTTGAGACACGCTCTCTCCCGTGCTCCTCTTGCTTGCTCGCCCTCCTCGGACCTGGGCATGAGCCGGAGCTCATCGCCAATTAAAATGATGCCATTTTGGCCTGACAGGGGACGGCCATGAGTTATGCCTGCTCTAGAGGCTGGTGCACATTTTATTCCAACAGCCCTTGCCCCCCCCCCGTCTCCCCCTGTTGACAAAATATATTTTTTTTCTACCACCTTTTCACGGATAAATGCTGTGGAGTTTGTTTCTTTTTATATATTCTTTTTATTATTATTACCACCCATTCATCATGCCATTTCGATTGATGTATCTGCAGCTTTCTTTTGTTTGTGTCTAATGATCGTTCTGCTTTGGATATCAGCGCAAAATCTGTGTGTAGATAAAATAGCTTTTCCCGACTGGGCACGGGAACAAAAGAGAATGCTTTTGAGACCCTCTTTGAATAAAAGCCAACATTTTCCAAAAGTTCCATTTTTTTCAGTATGCTTTGTATGCGTACAGTGTGTAGCTCAATAGTGCATGCAGTTGCCACCAATAAAAACATGGCCAGTTTTGTTTTAAACAGTGAGGGCTTCTCATCCCTGCATCAACTTGGGCATTCAATTGAAGTAACACTCTAATTTTAGCCTATTTTGAATCCAAACACAGTACCTCATCATAGCAATGGAGCCCTCCAGGGCCTCGATATAAGTACGAGACATCGAAGCTAAATCAATAACACTGGTCAACACACTTTTTCTGGCATAAGGTATTCCAACGGTTTTAAGGTAATTTTGGGGTGCTGATTCCAAATCTGGCATTAGTTTTTGTCTATCACATCAGGTTTTTGAGATATCTAATATTGCATTTTCATTAAAACTGCAGAAGAAAAATATTCAATAAATGTGGATATCTACATAAAATGATATTATAAACACACTATCCTAAGAATACAGCACCATATTTTAACACTAAAGCAGTCACTGACTCGCAACAACTTGCAATCATAAGTGACAGAGTTAATTTCGGGTAAAATCAATGAAAATGGGGTATGCCGATAGCATAAAAATGATGTGATAGAGCAAATCTGAGATCAGATTTGGAATCAGCACCCTGAAATTAGTCTAAAACAGCTGCAAAAGTCCAGGCCAGAAAAACATGTTTTTTTTTGTTGACCAGTGTAATGAAACAACGTGGACACCGAGAGAGACGATGGAGAGACTGACAGCCGGGTCAAACAAACTCCGCCGTAGACTATTCTCATGCGTGCTTTAATGCCATTTATTGTGAAAATTCCGTCACAGATCCTATGATTGCTTTTTCATTGCTTTCATGGCTTTATTTTGGTGATTTCGAAAAGTGTATTGGTTTAGCCATGTTTGTTTGTTGTAGTACAGAGTTAGACTGATGGCCTTAATCTAAGTTGTCTTGTGGTTGTTGTTGTTGTTTGACTTGCATCCCACTGGGATTTTTGCACACAGCGTTGGTGTACGGTGTTTTTTTCTGCAATATTTTGCTGTCTTTTCTTACATTTTCTGTTTGCACTTAGTCACATATTCACTTTAAGATGTTTTTTGTTCATGTTTTTGTTTTTTGTTTGTTGCGGTTGCACCCGATTCAAGAGCCGAATGGCTCACAGGGCTATACCTAATAAATGAACTTGAACTTGAAGGGATCCATGTGGGCAACGTTCCAAAACAGCTGAATCAACGTGCGCCAGTGTCATTTCCCAAGCCCAGCATGTAACTCTCGCCAAGAATGACATTTTAGTGAGCGATTTTGCTTGCAGCTGCCAGGTTTGCCACGCGAAGGGATGGCGAATTTTATATTCTCACCTGATGCATAGACGAGCCTTTGGATTAATACGCATTGCATTTGCGTGCAGGCTGTGTACGCATGATAGTTATACCCTTAGTTCTTTCGGTAAAGTCACGTAGGTAAAAAACGAAATTAAAATTAATAAAAAAATAAAATAATAAAATCACGACGTTTCGGAGGCAACACAAGTCTCCGTCATCAGGTGGGACCGTCACAGCCAGATTTGCTGCATCAAGCTTCAAATCTATAATTACACATGATAGTATCAATAATCGCACGCATTCCAGAGAAGATAATGTCAGCAAGTACCTATTAAGTCTGGCACGGGGTGCAGTGGTACCGTCAGCACCAAGTATGGTTGCCTTTATCAATCATTGCTGAAGATTCCACACTGCAGCTTTGATTAAATCCCATGCAAGAGCATGTGCATCCACGACTTTCATTCTTCACTCAGTGGTTGCAACATGGCCATGGCACTGGTGCCAGGCTAGGTGCACTTGGAGGCGACGTGAAGCGTTGAAGTGTCGCTGGCAGAGGGGTCATGGGACAGGTCCCCGGGGGTGTCGTTTTGTGACGAATTGAGATGACTGGCAGATGTAACCACCCACTGTGCCACCTTGCTGTGTTTAAGCCGTCCGGCAATTAGCAAGACTGTCATTGTCAATTCTCCAACTTCAAAATTGCGTTTATGTACTGTGGGGCAGAGGTGGGACAAAGTCATTGTTATGCAAGTCCAAGTCGAGTCGCAAGTCATCAAATTCATGACTCGAGTCTGACTCGAGTCCAAGTCACATGACTCGAGTCCACATCTCATAGGTGGGACAAAGTCATTGTTATGCAAGTCCAAGTCGAGTCGCAAGTCATCAAATTCATGACTCGAGTCTGACTCGAGTCCAAGTCACATGACTCGAGTCCACACCTCTGCTGTGGGGGGTAGGGGGGGCGGGGGGGGGATTTTCGCAGTGGTGCACGCACTTCGCTACAAAACCACCCTGAGTTTGATTCCCGCTCACGGCTTGAACAGCTTGAACAGTTGATTTAGAATTGCCCTGTGAGCTAAGGAGCTCTTAAATCGGTGTTTCATCATCAGTGTGTTGAGTGATGAACTTGGGCAAGCCTTCTTCACCATCCCAAAACCGATTGGCATTTGGATGGTCAAACAACTGTAATTGCTGACAAGCATTGCCAGTTGGGTGGGGAGGTGGGGCCTTCATCGAGCATGGATTTGTTTTTCTCTCTCCTTCACATTTAGAAAAAAAGTGCATTGAGATTATTTAGATTATTTTGCTGCTATACATTTCTACACGACAGCAAGCCACTTTGTTTGGCTGTCATTGGTGATGATGCCAGGTTGCTTCTGAAATATAAGTTAATACCTCAGTGGGTTTTGCCTGGTACGATGGTGATGGTTTAGTTTAATTTATATTTTTTTGGGGTGATTAGTTTATATTTAATGTACTTTGCGCAACTATCATTGTTTGTATTGTTTCTTGTTGTAGCATCCCGACCCGCCCCTCCTGGACATCTATGAGAAGGAGCTGGAGAGTTCATCGGATTCCTTCAGGATAAAAACATATTCTGATTCTGACCAAGAGCTGTAAATTGTTACGTCGTCATTTGCAAATGTAATGGATACTTGCTGTGGTGTAATGGTTGGAAGAGGAGGCCAACTTCTCTCTGGAGGGTATCTCTGGAGCTGATTTCAGTTAAGACCCTTCTGCTAGCGGCGGTGTGAGCAAGCAGTTGCAGAGCTGCACCTTTGCCTTTGTATTTGATTACATATGTAATAAGCACGTAACATTGCGTCCTCTGTATTTGATTACATATATAATAAGCACGTAACATTGCGTCCGTGTGTATATGTATGTGCTAGTGTTGTCACCGTAATAATTGTTTGCAGGAACACACAGTCTAGCACTCTTGCACCTGCAAAAGCAATTAGCAAGATGTTATTTCAACAGTGAAGGAATACAAAAATAATTACCATATCCAGTGCTATGCATCCTTTTTACTTATATTTAAATTAACAGGCAATATAAAGAACAATTCACAGCTCTTTTCAATGCACTCCTGGACGGAGGCCTCCCCACTTCTTGTGGGCGATAATGATTGTTTGACCATACTTCACCATGCTGGTAAGTGGTGAAGGAGGTGTGAAGGGAGGCAGGGGGGGGGGGATCTTCCAGATCCAATTCAGACATCGCCCACCGCGCAAGACAGCCATGGCCGGGGATCGAACTCGGGTCCGCCTGGTTCATAGCGCAAGTGAGCTAACCACCGCCCCCACCCATCCTTTTTTTTTAATTCTCTCCACTTTTTCATTCCCTTGCGTCGTGCCGTCATCAAACAGCGAGGCACGGACCGGGTGGGCGCTTCGAGACATAATTGAAGTGGGCACATCATTTACTGCAAGGCGCAGATTTTCCCTGATAGCTGTCACTAAAGGATGGATAAAAAATGTTTTACAGAGAGATGGATCTTTTTTTTTAACCCTCAACCCCCCATCACCCCCCCCCCAGCTACTCAAAAAACGGGAGCGACCGCTTATTGCGCGTGCCACAGACCTCGGACAGCTTTCAAAAACTATTGAGAGAGCGTTAATAGTCATCCACATTTTTTTTAAAAGATGCATTACGGTTCGGCCATCATGCAAGGTTGATAATGCCCATTACTTTGTATTACACGCCTCTGAATTTACATATATAGCGCATCGATATTTATTTTTGCATTTCCATACAAATTAGTTTCGTTGATGGATGAGACATTTGCTCAGAAACCTGCTCTTGTCATGGATATTAGCTTTGTGGGTTCTAAATTGTCCTTCAGGAACTGTAATATTTAATGAAGTTAATCGCTGTATAAAGTACGATTGTTGTGCTGTGATTTATTCTCAGTGTACAGCTGCACTAGTGTTTGCACACTGTCAGAATAGTTTTTTTTTTTAATATAACACGAACACATTTGCAATGGAAAATGCGTAATAGCACTCGGTATAATTGGGATTCTAGTGCAGTTTATTTAAACTTTTACAGACATTTTATGAGAAACGCAACACACATTTCGTGCGTGCGGTCATGTACTTTTGTGCACACATACGAATTCGTGTTGCTCGGTTAGTAGCCGAGTACGCTAATCACGACCCTACTGCTGCCCACATATGTGTGTGTGTGTGTGTACGAATCGGTCTCTCTCTCTCTCTCACCACACACAAACGCTCATACATAATAAACACGCAAACAAAATGTAGAGTGCTGCTGCTGCTGCTGCTGTGCCCGATAAGAAGGGACCCTGCTTATTTTCTTCGAGCTTGACAGGTAATGTGGTAATATTTACCGCTGCGTCACGTGACGCGAGGCCACTCTGTCGAGCCGCGCGCGCCTTTGATTTTCACTCAATTAAACTCGTAATTCTTGAATGTCAGGCGCTGCAATTTTCAATAAAGACCCATAACGAGTGACCCTTTCATCACGCTACCTCTGCCGCCCGAACGCCCCGCCCACCGGGCAGACTCGCCTGTCTGTGGTGGCGTGGCCACGGTTTTTTCATGCCACCGAATAAATAGAATATAAAGACAACGGGACCGGCGGTGACCGGCCACCTTTGTTTACCTTTGAAGGTGACCCTCTCTCATTGTAAGCGTGCGTGTGCGAGGTATTGTAGCGGGTAGCGCTTCTGCGCTATGAACCCGGCGACCCAGGTTCGATTCCTGCTCACGGTCAACACCAGTGACGACTATCTGAACCGATCCTGGGCCTCCCCTAGGTCGACTGAGCCTCAAATGAGCACCTGTGTAAACATCGCCACTGGGGAGGCAATGGCGGTCGGGCGTGGTGCTGGCCACCCACCCCCTCGTGTACCGTTCCGGCCTTTATAGGTGCTCGCTAACAGCACTTGCCCCTACAGTATGTTAAGGCTATACGGGGGATCTTTGTCTTTGCACGTTCACATGTACGGTCGTGTGTATGATGTAGGGAGCGGTCCCCAAGTGGTTCTGCGCTACGAACCCCGGCGACCTGAATTCCGATTCCCGCTCACGGCCACCAACACTAGCGACGGTTATCTAAAGCGGTCCTGGGTCTCCCCGTGGCTCACCCGGCTTTAAACGAGTACCTGGGTGCTGTGTGTATACGTCACAATTGGGGAGACAAAGGCGGCCGGGCGCGGCGTGGCGATGTCCAACCCACCCCATTGTGTGCCATGACCGTGCGACACAGACGTTCGCTCACAGCACTTGGCCCAAAAGCCTGTTAAGGCAATTCGGGCAGTTCTTTGTGCGCATGTATTTTGTCTTGTATGAAAGCGGCGGAGGGTTAGCCTGTGCTACACTCCGATCCCCGGAACCCATGTTCTATTCATAGCCGTTATTCTGCAACATCAGTGGCAATATCGGTAACTCAGTCTGGATTGAGCGTCCCCGAGAAAAACATGCCCAGTGAGACAAAGGAAGTAGTAGCACGGTTGGTTACGTACGGTGCGAAAAAAGTTCAACATTTACACATACACACACGCGCGTGCGCGTTTGCGTGTTTTGGTGGTTGCGGTGTCAGCGCGCAGCTCTATAATCATGCTCACTTGCAATTTAATTCCCAGCCACGGTTAATATTCATGACGAATTCTATTTTCACCGGTCCTAGGCCACTCCTCAGATTCAGTTTCATTTATTTGGTATAGCCCTGTGAGCCATTCGGCTCTTGAATCGGTTGCGACCACAACAAACAAAAAACAAAAACATGAACAAGAAAACATCTTAAAGTGAATATGTGACTGAGTGCAAACAGAAAATCCAATAAAAGACAGCAAAATATTTCAGTAAAAGCACCGTACACCAACGCTGTGTGCAAAAATCCCAGTGGGATGCAAGTCCTAGGTCGACTTAGTCTGAAATGAGGTACCTGATGTGGGGAGGCGAAGGTGACCGAGTGTGGGATCTGGCCACACCACCCCTCGTGCGCCATGCCTGCCCTTAATAGGTGCTCGCCAATAGCCAGCACTTCCTCCAACAGTCCATGATATTACATGGGGGGAGGGGAGAGGGATCAGCGTCTCCGTGTGCCTGCTTGCCTTGTATAATGGGCAGCGGTGGCTCGGCGCTTAACGTGAGTTGTGTCGAAATCCCTCGTGACCTGCGCTGGGTTATTGGGCGCGATTTCACAATGTCAGCGGCAATTTCAGCCTCTGAACCTGGCATCAGCATCTCCTGGGTCAACTCGGCCTGAACCGATTCCCCGATGCCTTTGCGGCGAACATGAACACCGGAGAGACAAAGGCGCTTGGGGGGCGGTATGCAGCGGCAACGACACCAGCCCCCATCGACTGCCGTTCGGTCATCAATGGGCTCTCGCTCACCGCCTCTGCAGTGTTTGCACCGCCGCGCCATCGTCCGCGCATATTTACACGCGTGCGGTGACGTGCGCGCGTGTGCGCGTGACTCTCGCGAGGCCTCGATCGAGCACTTCGCTGAGAACGGCCGCCGCTCACCATAACGGGTTGATCCGGACGACGGCGGCGGCGGCGTCAGCTACGCGATGGCCCTGGGCATCCCAGAGGCGCAACGATTTTTTTTTTATTTTTGGCCCTCGCGATTTGTAGATCATCGGCTCGTTTTCCCAATGTGCGCCGGGGGCATTAGTGGCTCGCGGGGGGGGGGGGGAGCTGACGCGACCCTCCGTTGTTATGGTCATTGGCTTGCAGAGGCTCCCGCTCACGCGAGGCATCATGTCTTTTATTGGAATGAGAGCTTGGTTGCGAGCTCCCTTGCTTGAGTGGCAACGTACAATGTCACACTTCACGCGGTCGTGAGCCTCCGCCACATCCGGAGAGGAATCGGATGCATTGCGGCTTTCAATTCGGCCGCTGATAGAGACTGACTGAGTATACGACGTATGAATGGACGTGGCAGGTTAACAGGGGAAGCCTTTTGTGCTCGCTTCCTTCGAGTGCGTTGAGTAATATGCGTTTGAGCCTGTGTATGCAGATCGAGTCACGCGTTGTAATACAACCGTGCCTACGCACCTGCCTGCCGATCCACCACTGCCAGTGTCATGATTGACAACCCCCGAGAATTCGATTACTCATCACGATTTAGGGTCTCGATTCAATTCAAGGACGCGGTATCTGCACTCTATTTTTTTATTTACATTTCCGATTTGTATTTTTACACCTCCAATTAGCACGGTTGGCTTTGTACGGTGTAAAAGAAGTTCAACATACATACAATGAAAGGCACCTCCAGTGGACGCAGAGGTGATCTGGACCCATAACACACGTGTACGATGAGAAAGCCATCGAATCTCACGCACTCGATTCATGGTATTCATAAGCTTCGATAATCAATAGTTAATCAATTAATCAATCAATCAAGGAGGTGGGAGGCTAAAGAGACGATTCCCCTTCACAAGTGAGGCTGGGAATAAATACATGATTCAAATACAATATATACGTCGACTGTGCGTGACAGTCATAACGATGTATAGCGAATTAAAAAAAATTCTCCCACTCAACACCCACTGCTTGGTGGGCCAGCCACCGCGAGGATTTGTGCAGTCTCCGCACCCACCTCACCACCTCACCACCTCACCACCACACACAGCCACAGTTTGTACAAACAATCCTGCAATTGTTTTTTTATCCGCTCCCCCCCCCCCCCCCTTTAACAAGGCGACATGAGTGCTGATCGCGACGATGACGGGACACTTTTAAATGCACAGAGGGTTTCACGCGCAGTGCAGAGCCCAGGGGCCAGTAGTTACGTACGACTCCCTTCGTCCGTCGTGAAGCGTGGAGGAGTTCTTTGCAAATCATGTCTGTGAACCGAACCAGTGAAACACTGTTGGGATGCCACCTCCTCCCCCAACGGTGGCAAGATGTTAACTACATCGCCTGGTATACAGGAGGTCGTAGGTTCGATTTCCTCCCTGACGCGTGCATTTTCGGAGTTTGCATCTCTCTCTTTACCCGTGGTCGCGTGCATTTTTCTCCGAGTCCTCCGGGTTTTCCCTCCACATTTACAATCAACATGCGTTTAGAGTATTCGGCTGCTATAAGTTCCCACGTGATGATAAGCCACTTCGTTGAGCCATCATGTGTGGCCAGTTCGTGGGATTTACCTGGTAAAATAAAAAATAAAAATGGTTTCTAGTTTATAGCTTCAATTGAAGGCTGCGATTTAATTCACAGCCTTGAGTCATCTTTGTCTCGTCTTAACCGACTCGTTCGTATTGTTCCTAGTTCGTTTTTTTTGTAATCCTTTATATTAAGTTCGCTTGCTTGCTTAGGACCGTGCAAATCTTTCGGTCGTTTTTTAACCCACTTCCCGTGATCCAATCGAGCTGACATTTTGCACACAGACTCGTTGTGCGTGACAATTTATTTTCGTGAAAATTTTTTTCAAAAATTTTCAACATTTTAGGGATTTTTTTAAATATTAAATTACCAATTGCTTAATGGTGGCAGGCAATCATCTGACCCATAGGTGGCAGCCATCTCAAGCCAGAGGACGAGAGGACTCTAGCCGCCACGCATATAAAGGATTTATAGTGAAAAACTTTGTTTTACGGGTTTCCAGCCCGGTTGGGCAGCTCAGTTTGCTCAGCTTGGCACGAGCGTTACGTCAGCGCAACATTTGCCCGTCGATCGCAAATTCACATCAATTCCCACGCGCGCGGGGCACGTCTGCGCGTATCTTGAGCCTCGCGAATCATCGTCAATCGATGAATTGACGGGTCGCTACAGCCGCTACTATGTATCGATATGAAAACAAAAAATACCTGCCACTGAAGACTCAACACAAGCGTGTGCACGCAGTTTCATGGAATGTGTTGTGGAACATTTTCTCGGACTTCAATTGCAGCAAGCAGCATAAGCATGGAATCTTCATATTTTATTAAGCCTTAAATTTCATGAAGGTATCCATGATAACAATTCCATTGCATCAATTAATTTGATTGCGGGTTTTAAGTAAGAAATCGCCTCATACCCCATCGCTGTTACGAGCCATGAAAGGTTTCTGGCGCAAATCCTGTCGGCTCCATTAAAACGGTTATCTGTGCAAAGTTGCAGTGAGATGCTGATGGATTTTAATCTGTGCTCCCTCGTGGTGGCGGGAGTATCTTTATCTTTATTAAAATGTTCACTGTAGTGCAGTGCTCTGCCAATGCAGATCACTTATTTGTGATGAATTACAGCCTGGCTGTAATTAACACGGCTAGAAATCCTTTTTTTTGTCGTGGCTATATGATCTGTCCCAGGGCAAAAGAGAAAATTCGCCCATTGGTCTGCATTCACAATTGAAAAGGGCAGCTCTTCCCACAGTGCTCACTGTGACATTGCTAACAATAATAGCAATAGCAATCTTAATTTTTTGTAGGAAAGCCTCACCGAGTCTGTTCACAAAAGAAAGCCCTGCTTTGATTGTTTAATAACGTCGTTTTAAAACAATTAATAATATTGCTAATTAGGAAAGTAGTGGTATAGTGCGTATCTTACTCTATTTTACAATTATAATGCACTTTCGTGTCAGCCTGCATCCTTAGATTAATTTCAAGACACAGCTGATGTAAGTTTTTACGAGTGATTTCTAATCGTCAGAATATTTAACTATACTGGAGGAATCTGATGAGCTCTAAAGGTATTTCTCACAGATCTTCAGCAGGGGCAGATCAGAGCATTAACACAACAAACAAGACAAACACACGATAAGAGTGCAAAGTATAAGAAAGGTAAACAAATCACAAAATACATAGATAGGAATACAACTTTTTTTTTTCCAGGTAAAGCCCACTGAGCTATTAGCTTATTTTCCAGAAGCGACCTGGGTGCATATGACGAAGTGGCTTATCACATGGAAATGTATCGCAGCAAAAATAATCACCAGTTAAGCACTGACTGAGCAAACCACCATAACCATTAGGGCATTGGGAAGTTCATTCACCAGTGGTTTAACATAGGGGCTATCGTTTACTATTTTCAGCATTAATATGTTTTTATTATGTACCCACGTGTGCCTCACGAGCCTTCAGATTCTCTTTCAGGAGAATCCTGCATCGGGACGTTTAGCCATTGCCATTCACGAGCGCTTGACTTCACGTCGGAGGAAACCAAAGTGCAGAGGTAAGAGAGCCGCCACAGAGGAAAACACCCAAAAGTTCCGCACAGATCGACTCAGTCCATGGACGGACTCAATGCAGCGAACGGACCAAATCTGTCCGTGGATCGCACCCCATTGCCGTACCGCCATCTACAACCGCACCGACGGAGGGCAAACAACCCTGCGGTTCTCACAGTGTCCAGAGTAAACCCCACGCAAATGGGTCAGGGACCTGCTTGCTCTCCTGCCTAATACCGGCACCCTCCCTATCTCTATCCGAGGGGATGCCACCAGCACCACACGAGCGGCCACGTGCGGCTTGAGCAGACACGTGCGTCGCCGCCGTCCCTAAGCTTTGTGCGCGTGGCTAGCGACGCATTCCCAGCGAGCACACTGCCTGGCGTGACACGTGCGTCGCACACTTTGATCGCTGGCACAGAGAGGGAGAAC
This sequence comes from Lampetra planeri, assembly GCF_965212315.1. Classification (NCBI taxonomy): domain Eukaryota; kingdom Metazoa; phylum Chordata; class Hyperoartia; order Petromyzontiformes; family Petromyzontidae; genus Lampetra; species Lampetra planeri. The sequence continues at coordinate 3,038,524 of NC_136146.1, read as the reverse complement.
GGCGCGAAAGCGAATAATTTACGCACGGGGAGATTCCTGTCGTGAAATTGCTCGAATGGAGAGAGAGAGAGACAGGTTATGGAGCATAAACCATCGCCACGCGAACTCGGGGTCATCCTCGCAGAAGCGGCAGCTTCTGGCTGGCCATCAAATAAAGACGGCGGTCACCGCGTCGCGCGCTTTCACACGCGCTTCTGCGGCCGTCTGGAACGCTCTTCCTTCTGATATTAGGAAGCCACCGGAGCTATGCACATTTAAATCTAGATAGGAAACCCATTTGCTTAGAACTGCTTTTTTTGTTAAGTTCGTTGTCCTTCCCTCGAAACTCCGATTAGTACACATTTGGCTACATACGGTGCTAAAGAAGTTCAACTTAAATAAGTGCGATTGGAGGTAGATAAGTACAAATAAAATAACGCCATTGAATCAGAAGGCAAAATCGCACCTGTGACACCACGCGTTATTGGGCTGGAAAAAAAAAAGAGTCGGCTTGAAAGGGTCGAGTTATATTCTGGGGATTGTTTACTATTTAGTGAAAGAATCAGCTTGGAAAAGTATTTTATGGGCCTGTATAATTGTACATGCCCTTGATCAATCCACTGCTGACTGAAGGTCTATTTTTTTTTAGCTACGTACGGTGCGAAAGAAAAACGTTCAACATACATACCACGTTGGTCAATTGTGGCGTGGTAAACTTGATGCGGGGCGGCGGGGGAGAGGGGTGGTGGGTAGCGCATAACCAATTCAGATATCACTCGCCACCGGTGTTAGCCATGGTAAGGAATCAAACTCAGTTGTCCGGGTTCGTAGAGGAAGAAGTGAACCACGGAACCAATGCCTCCACTCCGCATTGAGAATGTGTAGCAGTTGCAATGATAACAACGCCGATTATTTACCCAGTGGAGCCTCGGGTGAGTCTCAAGACTTGCTTTCTCCTTCTTCAGTTTGCACCAAGGCCGTAGCCATGGAGTCAACATTAGGGGGGGGGACCAAAACTTCCAGGGGGTCCGGGGTCCCCCCCCCAGAAAAAAAAATCTAAATTTGAAAAAGAATTTCCTGCCATTTTCTGCCTTAAATATAAAACAATCACTACCACATGGGATGGACTTTTTATTATTATTTTTTTTTACAATAATGTGTAATAGTGTATTGTATTACATAGCTCTGTTTTTTTTCTTTTTTACCTTTTCTTGTTTCATTGTATGTAATGGCAGAGATTAGGGATTAATAAAGTACACGCGTAGTGTCACAATCATATAAACAGACATCTATTTCATATTGGGGGGGGGACATTTTGAGCATATTTGACTATGTGTCCCCCCCCCCCAATATATATTCTAATTACGGCCTTAGTTTGCACTGTTGTCGTGAGACATCCGAACCCGACGACCAGACGGCAACACTGCCGATACGAGTGTATGACTCACTCGTGAGATTTCTCCGGATAAGCTACTGCAACGTTAGATGTTTAAAGCGCGTCTTGAAATGCTGCACAAAAACGGGGGGGGGGGGGATGGGTGGGGGTGTGAATCGCTGGAGGGAAGGAGGCGTTTGTGTACTTTGGGATAATGTTTTCGTGGGGAAAGTCAGAGAGAGAGGGACATAAGCAGCAGTGCCGAACTAAGCTAGTGCGGGGCCTGTAGCATGTGTTATAAAGGGGCTCTAAATAAAGAAACGTAAATATGAAAACACACATTTTTTTACTCGCATAGTAAAGTAATTGTATTTTTTTCATTTGCTATACAGCCAGATAATACGACAAATCGCTAACCTTAAACACCCAGTCGTTCATAAAAGTTGAAGGCAGTATAGTACTATTGTAATAGAACGACTGCACAATCACTGAACCGGAATTGATAGCTTGAAAACATTTAGCGCGGGGCCCTTGAAAGTGCGGGGCCCGTAGCATATGTAGCTACTTTTGCTACTGGGATAATCCGGCACTGATAATTAGAGAAGCAGGCATTCAGCCTGGCCTTCAACATAAGCAAGGTAGTGAAAAACGCAGACGGCTGGGGGGGGGGGGGAGAGGTTGCTCCAGACAGGACAGACACTGAACGTATTCGTCAATAACATTGCCAGGAAGATGGAAACATCTAATAGGTAGCAGGGAATGTTAAAGCCAACGGCCCTTTAATCACAACTGTGCTGTCATATTATTATTATGGTCGCCCACGTTGGGGAAATGTTACGAGTGAAGGTAATGAATGTGTTGAGTTTTGTTCCTTGTGTTTGTTGCACCGCTGCCAATGCAGTAACACGTCGTTTGTTGTTGTTGTTGTTTATTAATATATTAAAAAAAACGAAACTTCTGTTAGGTTTTCCTCGACACAGGAAGGACCAATGGCATGCTTACTTCTGTACGCTCTGTTGACTTATTTATTTGCGTCCACGTTCGCCTGGATGCACACATTTTGAAAAATGAGCCACATCTATATTTGTATATCGCATGCCCATCTCGTGTTTACAAGCTACCCAATTGCCAACATAATGCCGCGAGAGAGAGGGGTCTGCAAATACGTTGCACCTACTCTTAGGTTTTTTCGGTAAAGTCACGTAGGTAAAAAATATAATTAAAATTAATAAAAGTAAAAAAAAAATCACGACGTTTCGGAGGCAACACGATTGCTGTATCAAGTTACTTGATACAGCAATCGTGCTGTGACGGTTCTACCTGAAGACGGAAGCTTGTGTTGCCTCCGAAACGTCGTGATTTTTATTTTACTTTTATTAATTTTAATTTTATTTTTTACCTACGTGACTTTACCGAAAAAACCTAAGAGTATGAATCCTTGCAGTCACGAAAGCTTCAAATCTATAATTACGTTGCACCTGTTGCTGCGAATTATAGCAGCAAGGCGTGACGCAAGCCCATTATGCGGTGCGCACAAGCGCATTTCGCATTGGACGTGAGTTACTGAGCAGGGGAAACGCTTCTGAGCATTGAACCGTGACAGCTCAATGGGTCTGTGGCTTTCTCTTTCTCGAGAGAGAGAGAGAGAAACAGAAGCAGCTCCGTAAATGATCCAAAGGCAACATCATTGATGCTACAAATATCAATAGGCAGCACGGGCTTTGTGAGCTCATACCCTGGGGCTTTGCAGTGTTGTTCTATATTTGTGTGTTCTCCTTTTCCTCCTTCTCCACGATCTCCCGTACCAAATCAGTGGAGCGGAGCGGACTTGTTTCCCACTGGCACCAGCGGTGTCGAAGATGGACCTCTGGAGGGGGCTCATGGAAGTTGCTGTCTGAGCAGTTGGCAGCAGCCGCCACCTCCAGAAACGATGGCAGACGCTCACAACAACGAGCGGAACACCGGGTGTCTAAATACTCAGCAAGCTGGCACGGTTGGGGTGATAGCAGGTGGTGCATTTGCCAGTCATTTCGGTTAACCCGTGACATCTGGGTCTTCCCAATGACCTCGTGCCGATAAGCCTTCGACACTCCAAGTGGTCTAAATGTGCACCTAGTCTGGCACAAGTGCCATGGTTACATCACTGCCACTTAGTTGTGAATTTAAGTTGTTGTTGGTCTGTGTGTGGAACAGTGGCGCAGCAGTACAATGGTGACTTGGTTTCGATTCTAAACTAAAAAATTAAACTTTGTAAAAATGATTTTAACAGGTAAGGCCAACTGAACTATGTAGCTCGTTTTCAGAAACGACTTGGTCACATTGGTAGCCCAATGAAGTGGCTTATTACGTGGAAATGTATAGCAGTCAAATACTCTCAACGCGTATTTATAAATGTGTATGGAAAAATCGGAGGACCCGGAGAAAAATCCACGCGACCACGGGGAGAACATGCAATCTCCAAATATACAGCAGGCGTCAGGGTCGGGATCGTACCCATGACATCCTGTATACCAGGCGAGGTTGTTAGCATCTCGCCATCACGGCGCTCCCGTGTGTAACACTAGAATCACATGCTATTGAATCAGTCCTGAGCCTTGTCTCTGTTAACTCAGGCTTAAGTGAGTACCCGCTGCAGAGTATACATTTCATCATTGGGGAAACAAGGGCTGCCAAGCATGACACTTAACCACATACCTGCTTGTGTTCCGTATCCGTCTGAGTGCAAGTTGCTTACTGCGCTCTCTCCCAGGGTACACGAGGATACGTGTGGAATCTACACGTGTGTTCGTGTGCGGGAGAGAGAGAGAGGTCTGTTGCCCACACCTCAGAATCCTGAGTTCAATTCCGAGCAAGGTATAACAGTGCCGGTCGGTGCCTGAAACTCATCTGGGTCTCCCCTAGGTTGACTCTGTCGAAAATCAGCACTCGGTGTGGTCGTGCAGCAAATGTGAGTGCTGAACGTGCAAAAGTAGCCATGGCATGCGCCGCCCGACTGAGAGTCACGACAACCTTAATAGGTGCTCGCAAACACCGCGTGTGCGTGTTGGCTGCTTAGTTTAGTTGTTCGGGAAATTGTCCTTGGATGGCTGTTCACCGGCAACCGTGAAGCTTTTGGTTTAATAGCAAGTGAATGAGAAAAGTGGTGGCTCATTTTATCGCTTGCTCACTGTTTAGCATATGATAGGTCCCGTGACTTCTATATATGGAAACGCACATCGGCAGAAACATTAGCTTAGGATATCCATAATGTCTACATTTTAAAATGTCTCCTGCATAATATATGATGCCTTCCAGCATCATAAAAGAATAATAATAATAATAATGGAAGAGATTTAGAATCTGAAACTCAGTTTAATGCATATTTCCATTTTGTTGGTCTTGGAACAGCATTGTGAAATGATGCCCTGCTCCTCTGACGATGCATTACAATAATGTATCGCTAGGAAGTCACTCGGTAATGTATGATGGCAATTCTTTGTTACCTGCATTGTTCTGCAAGCTCAAATAATTAAATATTGTAAAGTGCTCTATATATATATTTTTAAAATCATTTTTCCTTTCAGAAACTCTTCACATATCCCATATTACCATTCTGAAATGATAAATGATAAAATATATATACAGAACTTTACAATATTACCTCTGGCTGAAGGACTTCCTGCATTACATTTGGTATAGGGGTTGTTTGACCCCATTTCGCCGTGTTGGTCAGCGCTGGATAGTGAACGATATATTGTGTGCACTAACATTAGCTATGGCTGGCAAATTTAACTCAGGTAGCCGGATTCATAGTGCAGTACTCTAACCACTGTTGCCACTGCTATACCCCCCTATAATGTTGTGAATATGAGTCACCCTTGACTTACCGAATGTGTTAAAGCCTGGCTGAGTTGTAGGTGTTTTTTTTTTTTAAAGGAGTTTTTGTTGATGCCGATTTTCATTTCATTCATTTCATTGTTCATGGGTGGAGATTGGAGCAGCCAGAGCACACCCATGCGCGTTGCACAGGAGGTGATCGTCTTCAAAGTTCTGCACCGACGGGGGTCGTGGGCCCATTTGCCGCACTGCCACGTCGCAGGCCGGCAGGTTGAGAGTTTCACTGGACATGGTGGCCTCCGTGTGATCCACGAACACGCGACCAGAGCACTTGATTATTGGACGTGTGCCTGCGCTCCTGGCCGTGAAAAAAAAACGGGGCTATCGAAGATCTGGGCAGGACACATCAATACAAGAGATGTTAGGTGATGCTCACTGATTAACGGCAGAGTGGCAGCCGAGGAATGGATCGCTTCCGAGAGGAGATGGAGCAATGAAATATATATTTTCTGTGCTGGTACTAGGTGTATGATTGCATCGCAGGATCTTGAGAAGAGTCAGCAGCATTCGGAGGCCTTCATCCGGCAGTGGATTGAACATGGCTGATGATGATATATCTACATGTCTTGCTAATCGCGTCAAGGAGCATAAACCGTCACGATAACTCCGGTCATCCTCGTAGCAGCAGCGGCTTCTGCTGGCCATCGAACAAAGACGGTCACTGCATCGAGCGCTTTCAGATGTGTTCCTGCAGTCGTCATGAACGCTCTTCCTTCCGATATTAGGAAGCCACTGGAGCAATGCGCTTCTAAATCTAGATAGGAAACCCATTTGATTGGAACTGCTTTTTGAGTTGCGTTTGTTGTCCTTCCCCCGCTTCTCTAATTAGCACGTTTGGCTATGTACGGTGCGAGCGAAATTCAACATAAATGCATAAGCTTTGTTTATAAAAGGCCATCCTGTGGTAGACCTGAATGTTCCTTTGTTTTTTATACCATCAGTGCTGCACATGCTACATTTACATAATGTTGATGTACTGTGCTGAACATCCCTATGATATTCCAGGGTAGCTCCTGAAAGTAAGTTTTTTTTTTATTTTACAGGTAGGAACAACAGGTTCCACACTGCCCACCAGGGATTATTTGTCTGTCTGTCGTGCATATTTGTCTGTCGTGCACGAATGCGCTGTCCAATCAAGTTCCTACCTGCCCACTCCGAAGGAACGTGTTGTTTACGAGGTCACATGATGCTGGTGAGACTCAGAAGGCCTAAACTGATCCTGGGTTTGCCTTGTTTAGCAAATGCTGCGGCAAAACATTGCTCCAAAAGGCCACACGGGCTCATAGCCCTCACTGTATTATTATTATGAAGCGACACTATAATACAAAACATTACATTTTGCTTTGATCCAAAGATCTTTATGCAGGGCATCTAAAAGGTGCCTTACAATGTGAACTCAGACAATAACAGAAGCCGTTGGGCCAATTGATCCTGCCTACGGCTCAATGAGTCGTTATAATGAAAACAAATGCTTTAAAATTGGACTTACAATACAAACAACTGCACCTGAATTCCTGATATGCAAGTGCAGTTGGCAATCCGAACAGGCCATCATCCGTTAACCTACCCACCTGTCTACGTATCGAAAAAAAGCAGATGCTGCGTGCATATCTGTTAGGAATGGAAATTTCAAATACCTGGCGAAGGAAACAGTGTGAGTTCCCTCTGCTCTGACAACAGTCGACTTCTCTTAACCGTGTCCCAGCAACACATGGAAGGTGTGCGGCCAACTCCACTCAGCTACCCCAATACAACCACGCGCACTCTGGTGGGACAAATTGACTCAAATCAGCTACCCTGATACAACCACATGTGCTTTGCCAGAACAAGCGGACTACTTCATTCAGCTACCCTGATACAACGCGCATTCTCTGGTGAAACAAGTCGATTCCACTCAGCTACCCCGATAGGACACGGGTACTCTGGTGGAACAAGTGAACTCCACTCAGCTCAAATGATAATAAAATAAAAAGGCCCAAACGTAGCCTCCTGACCTTTTTTCGAACGCCACACAAGATGCAACCGTGTCGGTGGGGGTCCACTTTTTTTTGTTTCTTTCACCCAGAACGCCCAAAGTGAGACCGGGCCGCGCGGTCGGGCCGAAGCCTGCACGAGACCCGGCGCGTGCACGACAACGACGCCACGAAATGCCATGATTGCGCCAGGGCTCCTAAGAGATTGCTCTTAAGGCTTGGTCAGAAGGTCACGTTTGGTTGCAACAATTGGAACAGACTTTGAGGCTGCCACTTGCAAAGCACCGTGATAGGGGAGGGGGGGAGTGGCGTGGGGGGTGGGGTCCGGATCAATACCGCTCACACATGCCGCACGTATTCACGCGTCCACCGGTTATCCCCGCGCCTTTGATTCTACTTGATTTCACTCGGTGGGAGAGGGAGAATGGGAGAGTGGGAGAGTGCGCGCGCACGCCGGAGAATGAATGAGCGTAGGTAAAAAATAAAAATAAATAAATAAAATAATAGAAATAATAATAGAAATAAAATAAATATTTTATTTCTGTTATTATTTCTATTTTTTTTACCCACGTGACTTTTCCGAAAAAACCTAAGAGTATGAATCCTTGCAGTCACGAAAGCTTCAAATCTGGAATGAATGAGCGAGCCGTTATTTTTCGGGGGGCTGAGCCAGAGGCGAGCTCGCAATTCAACGACGTGTGCCAGGAGGGGTTCGATCCCCCGGCTGCGAATCAAACGCAGGGCATCGTGACCGTTACAATCCACTTTCGGATTATTATTACGTTTACTTCTCTCGTCTAAAGCGTATCGTGGTATTATCACACGTTTCGCTAACGGTATTTGTTCCCAAAACAATTTGTTTGATTGCGAGGGCGTCAATGCTGAAATAGATCGTTCTCATCGTAAGCGCATTTTGTCCACTGTTATTGTATTACATAGGTGTACGTTGTTCCAGTTATTTGTTTAATTTATGCGTTTTGATGTTTGGTTTTTAAGAGCTCAACAACAAATTGACCACCTGTTTTCAAACCACTGTTGGCTATATATCCGCCCACTTTACATCGGCTACGGGGATTGCTTGATCATACTTCACAGCTCTGCTTAGTGAAGGTTGGTGAAGGGAGGGCCTATGACCGCTTCAAATATCACACACACACACCAATGTTAGCAGTGGCTGGAAATCTAACTCAGATGACCGGGTTAATAGCAATACATCTTGACACCGCTGTGTTTATGGGGGCACTGCAGTGAGTTGACTGAGTGGTAATTGGTGAAGGTGTTCAATTCTCAATCTTCATCCTTAAGTCGCTCCCTATTACGTAAAGTTATTACCGTTTCATCTTCTTGGTTCTTTCGGTAAAGTCACGTAGAAGGGAAGTAATAAAATAATAAAAATAAAACATAATAAAATAATGTTTAAAATGATGTTTAATTTTTATTATTTTATTACTTCCCTTCTACGTGATTTTACCGAAAGAACCAAGAAGATGAATCCCTGCAGTCACGAAAGCTTTAAATCAAAATTATTACCGTTTGTTTTAATGACGTCAACGGTGGGCTGTCCTGTTGAGAGACTGTCTCCTGACATAGAAATATGGAATTTCTACCACTGGCTCAAAGCTGCCGACAGAGATGACCAACTCGCTTCATGCCCATTTGAGCAGGTAAACACTTTGGGTGTAATTTTCACGATTGTGACAATTGATAAAACAAATATTGTTTCTATCTCACTTGCCCCATTATTGGCGATGGACAATTCGAGTGGAAACGAACGATCGCCAAGATGGGAACGACGCCGCGTTACTCGCTTTGACCGAGGCCTGTTTGACTGCCAGCGGTGGGATAAAATCTGAGTATTCCAATTTATTTCGCCTCATCTGTCTTGTTGGGAAGAGTTGGCCAAAAGCCACACGCAGGAGAAAGGCCATTTTCCTGCAGTGCCACGCGATCAATATGGAGGGCATATCATTACGTTTTTTTTTACTGAATAGCCTTTCATCGTATTTTATTTATTTTTTTCCTACCCTGGACAATGCGCCGCTGATCCCCATTGCGTAACTCTCGCAATTCGGTATCGAGCACACCCCTGACGAGTTGCTCGCTTCACTTTACGCAGTCGCCGGCCAGCCGTAATCAACCTCCCTACAATCGTAAAATCGTACCGGCTTTCATGTGAATCACTGGCCTACAGCAGTGCCGTGTAGCTGAAGCCAGGATCTGAATTATCAGCGCACTGCCAAGGTCCAAATCAAAGTGTCTCCCTTGCTCAAATCAGCACGATGGCAGCGTTCATTGAATATCAGTGGCCCCGAGCCAGTAGTAGAAATTCTATTGTATTATAGCCAGGGCCAGCGTCTTCAATATGATTGCCTTTGATGACTTGCCACAAAGCCGCACTCATTTTATCGATGATGAGGGGTGATGGGCCGAGTCGACCACCGATTGGAATTTGAACTCGCAGCCTTGCGATTATTATCGTCACCACCACCACCATCACCGTCACCGTCACCACCACCATCACCGTCATCACCGGCATCAATCAGAAGCGTTCCGACTGTCGCACATTAAGTGGGGACAGAGCCCATATAGAGGGGAGGGTGGAGAAACAGGACCAGTTTCAACTCGTGGGCGCAGCACACCGACGAATATCAATTCTCATGCGAAACCTGCTGAGGAATATACGGTAGACGCATCGTATGCTGTGTATAGAAACCAACGCTTTTAAATCGCGTGACAACCTTCAGAAACTCGTGGTCAATACGTGAACAATTAGGTGTTTATTGTCTGGGCTCTACTCCAGAAGGAGCCTTTGAATAGGCATACAGCTTCCCCCCAGCTGGACGCGGGTTTAGTCTGTGCGATTTCGCGCTGTGCATGCGCCTAACCTATTTATGCCGAAAATTCGCTCAATGATGCGGTTGGAATTCACTCACATGCGGCTATGCAGCCGGACGTGCTGCAACGTTGTGTGGTGCTGTGTGTGTGCTGTGTGCACGGTGTGTGTACCGTGCGAGCCAATCGACAGGCGCTTTGTTCGCTCCTCTTTTTTCGGAAAGCATCGACAACTACCGCAGAGGGCGAGGGAACACCTGGACATGGTCATGTGACCATGTCAATGCGGCATTGCACACATGTCGTATGCGTGGTAGACATTAGTAACAGGACCACAGAAGGGTAGAAATAGTAATAACATACATTACAATGATAATTCTCCACTCGCGATGGGATGTTATCCCCTAAACTTTATCGCAAAGGTGGGAAAATCTCAGATAATCGGTAATCTTAGCCCATCGGTAATGTACACATTCATATGCGTGGTGCAACATTAGTAACCCGAATACACCACCGAATGGTAGCGATCCAAATATTATAAATTGTAATAGTAATTATTATTCTCCACTCTCGATGGGTTTTTACATCCTGAAGTTTGTCGCAAAAGTGTGGGGAAAATCTCAGACTGACGATGACTCTGATCTTCCGTGTTGGCGTAGCAGTTTCGCACTCGGTTGATGAAGGGGGGGGGGGCGATAATGATTCACAATTAGAGTCACCCGATGCCTATTCAAAGTTATACACGAAGAGATGAAATAAAAAAAAAATCGCCAGATCCACAAGATGATGGATTACGCAATTCAGAATCCTCTCCCGATGAATCTTCACATTAATTGAGATTCACGATCTCTTGCCAGAGAAACCGGTCGTCATAGGAACTCACAACATATATGTATTTATCTTCTTGGTTCTTTCGGTAAAGTCACGTAGAAGGGAAATAATAAAATAATAAAAATAAAACATAATAAAATAATTCTGTGTGAGAATTATTTTATTAATAATAAAATAAAACATTATAAAATAATTGTGTGAGAATTATTGTATTATGTTTTATTTTATTTATTTTATTATTTCCCTTCTACGTGACTTTACCGAAAGAACCAAGAAGATGAATCCCTGCAGTCACGAAAGCTTTAAATCGAAATATATGTATTTGTTGTCGCTCGTGACACACGTGCGTGGGTGCGCGTGTGTGCCACGTGTTTTACCCGTTATTTTTATGGTTCATTGTATTTTCAACAACAACAACAACAACGGAAGCGTGATAAGCAGAGACGAGCCAGAGCACACGCCACCTGCGTGACAACAGTAAGCGCGTGCAACAATAGATATCCCCCACCCCTACGAGCTGCCATCTAGGAAATAACAGCGCCGCGGTGGTGAGATGTTAACTACCTCGCCTGGTGTACAGGAGGTCGTGCGTTCGGACCCAACTGCTATATATTTGGAGTTTGCATGTCTCACTCCCCGTGGTCGCGTGGATTTTTCCCCCGGTCCATCGGGTTTTCCCTCCACATGTAAAAGCATGCGATTAGAGTATATGGGTGCTGTGAATTTTGCACGTGGTAAGTCACTTCGTCGACCGATCATTCGTGGCCAAGTCGCATCTGAAAAAGAGCTATCTAGCCCAGTGGGCCTACCTGGTGGAATAAAACAATTCTAATTAAAAACAGCTAACCTGCGTGGCTCGGTGACCAAGTTTAGCTACCCACACACTAACGTTGACCCTTACCTGTGTTTCGATAGGTAAATTGCAACGTGGAATTTTATTGGAGGGACTGTGCGTTGTCTTGGTATGGTCTGCGACTGTTTTTGGTTTTGCTGCCTTGCCCAAGATTTCATTCGGTGTTGAAGAATCGGTAGGAATTTGTGCACTTATTGGTAACACGAATAGACCACTATACTTTGCACCCCTATCGTTCTTTTGTGATCGTTTGTCGCTGTAGGTTGCTGAACCGCGCCTACTGGACAACCGTGAAAATTAGCTTCATTCTTGCGGTCTAAATAAAGATCCTGATTCTGATCTAGCCACACGCCAAAAGGAGATCACAGCATGGTGAAAGGATCGAGTAAGCAGAGTCAACAGAAAGTGAGACCAAATCTTCTTGCAAACGATTAGCGAGCCCTGTGATGGCTGGGTTAGTGTTTTGTAGAATAATAGGACGTGAATGAACATAACTCTCGATTAGACCCAACTAGCAGCATCACAGTAACCACGGAGAAGCACTGTCCTTTATTTAACCACGAGATGGATCGCAGACCCGTTGAGAACACACGATACATCGCCTCTTTTTGCAAGGGTGACCTGGTTGATATCAAGTCAAGTGATATTGCGAACGAGTTAAATTGGCCTTCATGCAGCAGTGGATTGATCATGGTTCGTGATTATTACGATGAAGGACCACAGCGCTTTTCGATTTAAAGCTTTCGTGACTGCAGGGATTCATCTTCTTGGTTCTTTCGGTAAAGTCACGTAGAAGGGAGATAATAAAATAATAAAAATAAAACATAATAAAACATAATAAAATAATACAATTCTGTATTATTTTATTGTAATACAACATTATAAAAGAATACAATTCTGTATTATTTTGTTATGTTTTATTTTTATTATTTTATTGTCTCCCTTCTACGTGACTTTACCGAAAGAATCAAGAAGACCACAATACTGTTGCACTCCGTCTATCCAAAACGAAATGGGGTGCGTCCCTGTGCCGATGGATTTTTATTTACTTTTAGTCTTTAGTTTTTCCTACTCAGACATGTACAGACGTTCGGATTGAGTCAAGTCAGATACATGCTCCACCACTTTAGTGTTCCTGCTTTTATTCTCAACACTTTGGCGGTTCGGGGGGGGGGTGATTGTCTGAGCTCAGCATAGCAACGTCTTATTCAAAACTAGTTCAGTATAGCAGGTCTGAGGTCCGTGTTCTCATCATCCTGTGTGTGTGTGATGAATATATGAATGGGCCATCGTCGACTCAGCCTCAAATGAGAACCTGGCGTGGTATGTGACCATCACCACTGGGAAGACAAAGGCGGTCGGGCGTGGTGCTGGCCACCCACCCACACAACTCGCATTATGTTGCCGGCCTTCCATCGCTGCTCGCTAACAGCACTTGCTCCAATAGTCTGTTAAAGGCTATAATGGAGAAAATTTGTATTTTATTACATTCATATATATTGCACTTGCACTTATTATATAAAGGTCATGAAGTCACGCATCTGAGACACACTCTACACAACAATGATTTGATGCCTCGTTTAGGGATAATTATTTACTGTTCAAATTCCCAATCTAACGTTGTCGAAGCAGCTGCCGCTATCATCAGACGGCGCGGTAATTTCCGGCCCAGTTATTTCTCACCCCCCGCCCTCCCTCCCCCCAAATCCCCCCCCCCCCAAAATCCCCCCCCCCCCCCACCTCATCCCCACTGCCTCCCACCCAGCACGCCAACCCACCCACAACCTCTCCTTCAAATCGACTGCTTCCTCCTTGCATGCCCTATGCATCCAAATCCCTGGACACAAAAGCTGCCACGTGTGACTATTAACTACATGGCAATGATGAATAGATCGAGCGAAGGAAGATTCAGCGCCGGCTAACTTGGGAAGGTCAGCGTTGTTATCGATGTGTGTGCGTATCCGTGTATATGGCAAATGGTGATGAAGCACATCACGCCACAATCCTGGCGACCTGGGTTTGATTCCTGCCCAACAGTATTCATTGGTAATTGCTTTGGGTCTCCCTAACCCACACCACCATTGCCGACAATTAATACCAATGACAGTGTCCGAAAGAAAAAAAATGGTGAGACAAATGACTCAATTGGAATGATACATAGCAGCATACATTACACCCCCCGCCGCCCCCCATCATAGGCAGAGTTTGACTTCTATATTTGGAAGGGGTGGGGGGAGTTCGTTGTGTCCCTTATATGAGGAACCGCGGGTGCATACAATTAATGTTTCATATCTTAATTCTTAATTGTAAACTACTGAAACTAAATTAATAAAAGTGTACAGTTTTTTGGGGGGAGGTGGGGGATTGTCCCCCGGTGCCCCCCCCCCCCTCCACACCTCAAAACTCCGTCCATGCCCCCCATTCACAACCTTATAGCCGTTTGCAGGCTATGTGCTGAGTCACCTTGTGCCACCCAGGGACAGCTGTCACTGGGAGTGCCCTTTTCCAATGTGGTGAGATGCATCAAAAACAAATTATCAGAAACATTGCTGAGCCATTTGTGGTTCTGACCACAGCCTTGCCCCCTTATGTGCCATGTCAGTCTTACTGAAACAAATATATGGTCATAGAGAACAAAAATTGCATGGTCATAAACAATAGAAAACGCCCATGAATTAATTGTGGTCATTGTCTTTTCGCCGTAGCAATGCCGTATTGTTTGCATTGTAATGTAAACATTGAAATTACTAAATTGTGACGAAAGTCAGTGGCGAAGGATGTCATTGGTGATTAAATTTTTCTAAACAATTGGATTGTCTAACGTGGCGTTTTTGAGGGCGTGTTGAAGATTACATTATGGGAAATATCTGAACAACATTATATATATAACGCATTCAAGTTTAACAATTGCACTGTGATTTTTTTTTGTAACTTCGTATTAAAATATATTTAAATACGAAGTTACAAAAATAAGGTAGTGGATTAGAGGTCAGAGCACATTTGATCTATTGCCACTTATAGCCTGGGTTTCATTCCAGGCTTCGGGCCACTGTTGATTACACGTCTCCTTTAATTAATGATTCCATTATTAAATCCAGCTGTTCCCCAAATACCTCACCGCCCAAGCTATTATCCTGGATGGGCGTCCATAGGGCGCAAAGTTTGCGAGACGTTAACGATCTCGCCTGGAATACCTGGGGGGCACGTTGGTTCGATCCCGACCCTGACGCCTGTATATTTGCGGTTTGCATGTTCTCCCCGTGATCGCTTGGATTTTTCTCCCGGTCCTCATGTTTTTTCATCCCCATTTAGAAAACTTCGGTTTAGAGTATTTGACTGCTATACATTTCCACGCGACGATAAGCCACTTCATTGAGCTCTCATTTGTGGCGAGGTCGCTTCTGAAAAAACATCTATATAGCCCAGCGGGCCTTACCTGTTAAAATTCAAATAGTTTTAGTTTCATCTTCAAAGGGGAGTTTTCATGTGCAGTGTGCTGAAGGCCTCAGACTGTTTACCAATGACTGCAAACACTCACATGCGCACAGATAAATAAATACCTACTTATTTATCCAAGAAAACCACACTGGGTCCAAAGACTCTTTAAATGCGTGGGAGGAAACCCATGAACGTGAGGTTACATAAAATACAATTGTAGAAAATTTAGCTTTCACTAAAATGTATCCCCAAAAAATCAACGTCTTGGATAATTCATATTTGGCTGCCACCCGCAAAACATTCCCGAAGCGAATCACGTAGCAACGCTTTAGTGCCTGTAGTGGGGATAAAACGTCACTTCGTAGGAATCTGAAAAAGTTAATCCGTGCTATCACCTTCCACGTGCTGTTCTATAACACAAGGTGATGCACTGCTCTGTGGTCATTCTAAATGGTCATTCTTTCATTTTATGGTGCGTGATGCCTGCAATATAATTGGATAAATAATCGGGGGGGGGGGGGGGTGCGACACAAATAAATAACAAACAAAACACTTAATCTCTAAACAGTGCTCTCAATCACTCCCAATTTGGACACTTTAATTAGAGTCCCTTAATCTCTTTATCCGTGGTGAATTGTTGCTAATTTGACACGAGTTCCACGAAATACTTAACAATGTGGGTCAGAACCCAGACATTATCCCTGCTTAGGATGTAGGCGTTAATTGCACAATGCCTCATCAGTAGCTTGTACAAGAGAGTCTTGGCAGATTGTGAGACAGAAAGATAAAAGAGAATGAAGGGTAATAGAATGCAAATCTAAGTTCATTGACCAATAAAACTTGAACGAGACAAATCCTCAGGCAGTTATGACATTTTGACTCTTTCTGAATGTTATCTGGAGTCGAATACCAGCAGTGTATGCGATTTTTGATGGCATTGGAGGAGTTATAAAACAGGAGTCATGTTGTTGGCTCTGAAACCAGGATTCGAACCAGTATTGCAGCCTGCCGCTTTATGGAACGCCAATTTGCCGAAACTTCCCGTACGGAAATAGATACATACTTTCAATCTCACAAAGATGCTTCAGAATGACTATGCCACCCGGGCACCAAGTTTTAATCTCAAATGAACTTTTGTTTATGGTCAGAGGAAAATAATTTCGATTTTCCACTTTGTTTAGAATCATCAGTTAGGAAACCTATTGGTCGATAATCTTAAATGTGACTTTAGGCCTCGCCACGACATTCAATGATAGCTGTTTGCCTGAAAAACCAGGCAATGCAGCAGCACTGTTGGTATGTTGAACTTCTGTCGCATCGTACATAGCCAACCGTGACAATTGGAGGTGTGTTTATGGGCCGCTCCATACTGATGGGACTCAACAAAGTGAAATTACGTGCTTTGCGTGGTTATGTTTTTCCCCCGTTTTTT
Source organism: Lampetra planeri (assembly GCF_965212315.1). NCBI lineage: Eukaryota > Metazoa > Chordata > Hyperoartia > Petromyzontiformes > Petromyzontidae > Lampetra > Lampetra planeri. Next base: position 3,021,935 of record NC_136146.1, on the reverse strand, counting down.
TCATATAAGTGTAGTGTAATAGCACTGGCTGCTGGCGGAAAAGGGTAACTGCGGTGTACGGCAGTACCCACGTCAGCAGGCCACGACATATACGAGAGGGGGACATCGAGGGGAAAGGTCACAGAAGGGGTCCATCGGGAAGCCCCGGAAACCCGTGAGTAGGTTCCAGAAAGGGGGCGTGGCCCGGGCGGAGCGAGGCCACGCTGGGAGTGTAAGAGGGGCCCCTGTACGGGACCTCGTGGCTGTTGCTGGGAGTGGTATCCCAGTTATGCCGTTCAAGATCGTCGTCGTCGCCATCTCGTCGTCGTTACCATCTCGTTGTTGCTGTCGTCTCGTCGCCGTCGTCGCTAAACGTCTCCGCTAGACATTGTGCTACGAAGGAGAGTAGTTTGGCTATCCCAGTTAGCTCCGTCAGTGTTCGACGGCTGGTGTTGTGCACAGGCTAGGCTGAGCTACTGTGGAGAGTGTGCAGACGAGACCGTGAGATTTGTTAATGAAAGAAGTGCCTCCAAGTCTTACTGCCTCCGAGTTGAGTCACTGCAGAAGTATATGACACCTGTGGGTGAGAGTGGTAAACCAGTGTTCGCCTTTCTCCGAAGTTCATTTCCTAGCTGTGGTTGCCATCAGCGATGAGTGATACATGAACCAGTCATGGCCACGCCCCTTTACCAACATACACCGACCATCTTCTTGGTTCTTTCGGTAAAGTCACGTAGAAGGGAAATAATAAAATAATAAAAAGAAAACATAATAATATAATATAATAATACAATAAAACAATATAATATAATAAAATAATAAAAACAAAATGTAGAATAATAGAATAAAATATATATATATATAATATAATAATAAAATAAAATAATATTATTATTTTTCGATTTGAAGCTTTCGTGACTGCAGGGATTCATCTTCTTGGTTCTTTCGGTAAAGTCACGTAGAAGGGAAATAATAAAATAATATAAATAAAACATAATAAAATACAAATCTCACGACGTTTTGGCCATAACGCAAGCAGCCGTCCTCAGGCGAAGAACAGGTCTGTCTGAATGAGCACCACCAGGCTTGGCAGCGTATATTTAAGCTGGGTTGGAAGGGGAAGGGCGCCTTGACAAAGGAATTTGCAAATCAAGAGGAATTTAGCAAATTTATGGGAAATGCAGATATGGGATTAGTCACTACTTGTGGAATGCGTAGGAGGTGGGGGGGGTTTCAAAAAGTTATTTTATTATTTCCCTTCTACGTGACTTTACCAAAATAACCAAGAAGATGAATCCCTGCAGTCACGAAAGCTTTAAATCGAAATACACCGACCAGCATTGTGAAGTAAGGTCAAGCAACCCCCATAACTGCAGTGGATTGACAAAAGGGCCGTAAATGTAAAAAACAATACCATGCACATGCCAACTATTTGTGCACCGCGATGTCATGAAACATATCAATTTCCATTCAGAAGCCTCATAAGCGAACAGTACACCACCACACGTCAGATAAGGGCAACTCACAAAGGTGGCATAGATTTAATTAAGTGACAATCCATATTGAGTGAGAGCCGTTTTCTTTTCTTCCAGCAGTCATTCATCGGTGCCCAGACTAAGCCCATCGACTCGCCCCACTTGTGAGAGTCCCGTTTCGTCGAAGGGTGACCGCATTTTTAGATTCAAACCTCAGGTTTCGTCGAATCGTTCGCTCGCGTCCTCCTGATCTCCTCTCTCAGTTTGAACGTGCGAATGCACCACATTTGCATGGCCAGAGTGGTCAGAGTTATTCGTCCAAACGAGGTTTTCCAAGGGTGCCGGTGTCAAATGCGTGGCCAAAGTAATTTACGCAGCCCACAATGCACCACTCAGTTATTGTTCAATTACTTATGTTGCCTCTACCTGACTCTTGCCACATTAGAATAAAAAAAACTGCATTCATTGGCCTGGTCGAGCCTACGGGGAGTGAGTATTATGCTAAACCTCCCTCCGTATGCCCAGGATATACGGTTCTACAAATGTCAACTCTCAGGTACATTTCACCACGTGATCGAATGGCCCCCTCAATGTGCCACGATCTCATCAGATCTCAGCAGCTAAGCCGGTTTGAGCCTGGATAGTGCTTTTATCAGCGAGCACCATGCCTAACTAACGTTGCAGACTGCTGCGGACTAGATTGTGCAGGAAAAAAACTCATCATCGTTGTACTGTACTTCTATTCTCCAACGTCTGTGTCCTCCGCCTTCACCAACCCGCACTGACCAGCGTGGTAGGGTATGGGGAGGCCCTCATCCAGCAGTGGAATGACACAAAGGGCAGTAAATGTGGCACCGTTATTACCTTCACGTTCGTTTGCAAAATTCCGCACTTCCTAAACTCAAGAAGGCACGGAGTGTGACTCCAACCAACGAACTCGAAACAATTTACAACAACATGCTCAATAAATGTAGATACTGTTGTGGTAGCAACCAGCTAGTTCCATTATGGAACGAACCAGCTGTAAATATAAACGAAGCATTTAAGAAACAGCGAACGCTACCACCGAATACCTTGAAGCGTTGACACCCAGTGGCGCGCAATACAAATATATTTTTCTAATCTTCGAAGTTGGTTAACCCCACTGATAATCATGAAAATATCATTTTTCTGTATTTCTCAAAGGGCTGATATTGACCAACCGCTGTCAATTGCTACGTGACTTCACGACTATCATTGTGGTTCCAATGAACCTGCATTTGTCAATATTCGCTCGCTTGGGCAGCCGTGAAACCTTGAATACAAGACAAAGATCCCCCGTATAACCTTCACATATGGTTGGGGCAAGTGCTGTTCGCGAACATCTATGAAGGCCGGCACAGCACACGAGGGGGTGGGTGACCAACACCACGCCCGGTCACCTTTGTCTCCCCAGTGGCGATGTTTACACGCCACACAAGGTACTCATTTTAAGGTTGAGTCAACCTAGGGGAAGCCCAGGACCGGTTCAGATAATTATCACTAGTGTTGGCCGTGAATCGAACTCGGGTGGTTTCATAGCGCAGCGTGTAAACCGCTACACTACCGCTCCCCCCCCACACACACATAGTAACACATTGCATGAACTTGCATGTATTTCTGGTTTGTATATTATCACGCATGTCTACTTCATAAACATGCAGCGATGGTGCACGGCGTTATTTTAGTTTGCAATTGCAATCAACGCTTTTACTTGACACGGAGCGATGGGCCATTTCATGAATCACGTTGCTCATATTGGCAACTCTCGAAGAAAATGTCTTCCCGCTTGAGTTCAACTTTATTTTAGTTCGATCACACCGTGCCTTGACCTAACATTCAACTTCATCGCGAAGGCAATAGACTACTTCTGAAGTGCGCTAAATACGATACGATACTTATATGGAAGATGATGAAACCCGGCATCAATTAGGTAGCGTACAGTGAAGGCCGGTTAATAAGATTGCCTTATTATGCCTCGACTTCACTGCAACATGAATAATGCATGCAATTACGTTTCCCTTTAAATTTTATTTTATTTCATTTTATTGTACGTTCTCCCCCTAGCTCGCTCCCAACCCAACCACCGTGTCATCCCTATCAACGTTGCAGTAAATTAACCTGGCTCGCTGGGCCTGAACAAACCCCCCCCCCCCCCCAAAAAAAAAGAACGGGACCACGGGTGTGATGCTGCTGAATCTACCGCGGCTGATGAGAGGTGGCTGCCCCGCTGCTCGCGATTGATAACAAGCGACTGATGCCAGTCACGCACGTCAACCAACCCCCCACCACCACCACACCGGCAGCGGTGAGCTCACGAACCACGACGACCCCGAGTCGCCAACCCCGGTGGTGATTATCCGGATCGGTCCTGGGGGTCCCCCCCCCCCCCCCGAGGTCGACTTTGCCTCTAACGAGTCACTGCTGGGCTGTGAAGACGTCGCCACCGCAGGTGTCAAAGGTGGCACCACGTGGTGCTGTCCACTCCCCCCCCCCCCACCTCCCGGCATTCATAGGTGCTCGCTAACAACACTTGTCCCAAAAAGTCTGTTCGGGGTATAGGGGGGATCTTTGTTCTATGTTGCCGTGGCCGCCACCACCATCATAATCCTCGCCATCTCCAACGCCGTCCGGTGCGGCGCTCTTCCCACATTACAGCCGTCGAGTTCCGCGCAGCGGCACAGCGGCCCGTGACTCCGTGGCGTTGCCCTTGGCAGTCAAACGAAGTCGTTTGACGGCAGTGGACACAGAAGAGGGGGAGAGGTGAACGCCGCGTGCACGCAAGCAACAGCTCGTAATCAGAATCTTTTTGTATCCTCCAGAAATGACGATGAGCTGTGAAACTCCTTTTCACAGATGTCCGGTAAGGTGCGCGTTAAGCTGCAGCGTTTCACCGCCAGTTCACAGGACCCTACTCGGAACACACGTGACCGTACTGCTCGATTGAGTGAGAGATAAAGCGCGTGATGATGTGCAGGTACATTTTTCACCCAGGGCTTATGTTTTCACTTTTTTTAGTTTTCATTTTTTCATTTATTTGGTATAGCCCTGTGAGCCATTCGGCTCTTGAATCGGGTGCAACCGCAACAAACAAAAAAACTAAAACATGAACAAGAAAACATCTTAAAGTGACTACGCGCAAACAGAAAAATCCAGGGAAAACAGCAAAATCTTCTGGAAAAAGCACCGTACACCAACGCTGTGTGCACCACAAGACAACTTAGATTAAGGCCATCAGTTTAACTCCGTACTACAACAAAAAAAAAACTTGATATATTTGTGGAATTCTGCTCGGCTGGTTTGGAGTAGGGAATATAAGTATAAGGCACTAGCACTAGAAAAAAAGTATGGCTATCGAAACTAAATCTATATGATCGGGATATATATTTGTACAATTCTATGAAGAGGTTGAGGACAACATCATTTTAGATGGATGTGGCGTGCTAAAGTAATTCCTGGAACAGCGTTCCAGACTGTTCAAGGCTGAAATTAATCGCTGTTCTTACCTGATTAGATGTTCATGGAGCTGCCAGTGAGTAGGCTCACAGTTGCTTGAGAGGGGGTGATGTAACGTAGCTGAGAACACAGCGAGCTGTGGCCAATCAAGAGGAGGGGGCTATGCATACGTGAGCGAGAATATATAGAGCTCCAAGGAGGTGCTACATGAAATATGGCAAATTCAGCCCTCTTGCAAGGCTTAACGCAAGGTCTACGGAGCTTTGAATGCTCTGTCGCAATAGACTTGAACGTATTGTTCACGTTTCCATTGGGAATAGATGTGGTGCACGATACTGTGCAACAGGGCAGTGCTGTTCAATATTGCGTTTTGCAGTGTTTTAGCATCAGCAATTACTGTAAAGATTATAGCAATCATAATCCATAATTTGTTTCATTTAATTAATTAATGTACGTGGATTCAATTTTAAATCCTGATTAAAATAAAGTATTCATGCAATGCCATGCATAAATGTTCAGCTCACTGCTCGAAGAGGGGCGGGGGTGCAGTGGTGAGCGTAGTTCTATGCGATCCTGTTAATCCCAGTTCAATTCCCCCTCGTGCCAGCATCGGTGACGGATATCTGAACCAGTCCTGAGGTCTTCCCCGAGGCTGCCGAAACATGTAAATGAATACCCGGCATCGGGTCTAAACGTCAACAGTGGGGAGACAAAGGCTGGCTGGAGTGGTGCTAGCCTCACCACTCCTCGTGCGCTATGCCGACCTTCATAGGTGCCGGCTGACAGCAGTCTATTAAAACATACGTGGCAGATCTTTGTCTTGCATGTAACTTGTGAAATATGAAGAGTATTGCTCGTCAAATAAGTATAGGGTGGTGTCCGTCTACATCAGTGGTGGACATTCCACATTCATAAGATGGGTATCATTCTCTTGGTAAAATCGCGTGTGTAAGATAACGCATTATCTATTACGTTATTCAAGTTAGACACCGATGCCATTTTAGATTAATGGAGTGAACACGCCTCTACAATCGAGAGTGAAACATCCGTGATAAACAATACAAATGAGACGGTGAAAATGAAATGAGAGAAATCAGCATCGTGGTATTCTTGCAATGTCACTGACTTGGGAGCTGTTTTGCACCCAATGCGGTTCTTGATGCATGCAATGTGTTCTTCCAGCCGTGTCGCATTCTCTGCGCTGGTTGTATCACGGCGATGCGCAACTTAGCCAGTTGGAACTTGACCAATTACATACTCTCAGGTTTTTTCGGTAAAGTCACGTAGGTAAAATAATAATAATAATAAAATAATAATACGTGAAACTAACTCAATTAAATCACGACGTTTCGGAGGCAACACAAGTGTCCGTTTTCAGGTGGGACCGTCACAGCCAAATTTCCTGTATCAAGTGAGGTGAAATTTAGTAAATTTGGCTGTGACGGTCCCACCTGAAGACGGAGACTTGTGTTGCCTCCGAAACGTCGTGATTTAATTTAGTTATTTTCATTTATTAATATTTTATTGTATTAAAATTATTTTACCTACGTGACTTTACCGAAAAAAACCTAAGAGTGTGAATCATTGCAGTCACGAAAGCTTCAAATCTAGAATTGAACAATTACAGTTGTTGTTGGATTGTTTGTTTAACTGTTGCGTCTGTTTATTATGTAACCAAGTTTCGACGGTGTAACCAGGTCCCCGTCGTAAATTAGCTTTTTTTGTTTGTTTGCCTCAATAGGTTTGTACCTCTGCCTGTTCATGAATATTTGTCTCTGTGTGAGATGCGTGTGCATGAGCGCGCGCGCGTGTGCGTGCGAAGAAAATCAGTTGGCCGGTTTCTCAGATTTGGATCCCGTGATTCTGGGAAGTTGACTTAACTCAACGCGCCTCTGTGGTCAATAAAATGAGCAGCCGCCTTTTTTTCACATCAACAGTTGCTATGCTTCGGAGAGACTGGTTGCAATGCTGAGAGCGAGTGTTTAAGGACACTTTATAAACGTAAAGTAATATTATTGATTTCAGTTTGAACGCACCGAGACTTTTGAGCTAATTTATGTTGAATCTCTTTGTCATTCCACTGGTGGATAACGACCTCCCCAGGCCGTGTCAGTCATGTAGGGTCGTTTGACCATACTTCACCACGCTGGGCAGTGTGGGTTAGCGATCGGGTGGCGGCGGTAAGGAAAAGGTCCCAGATCAACTCAAATCGAGAATCGAATTCAGATGGTTGGGTTCAAGGCGTCGTGGGATAACCACTCTGCCAATGCTTCCCTCCTATTGATGTATATTAGTGTGCATGTTTTCTCTACTAAGCAGTGATGGATAGGAACAATTCCTAACTCACCATCCTGGGGTTATAATTATTAAATCTGTTTCCGTGTGCGTGTGTGTGTAGCGGTGGTTCAGTGCTTCGTGCCGTGTGCAAAACCACCGTGGTCTGGTATCGATTTCTGGCCATGAATAGCATCAAGTGGCAAGGGGTAGCTTAACCTGACCTGGGCATCCCCTAGGTCAACTCGGACATAAACAAATAACGTAGAGGTTGGTTCATTTTAGACGTAGGCTTTCACGACCGATATCACGATTCATGACACTCAATTGTGTATCAAACAACACAGAATTTGAAAATCAGCCATGGGGTGACAGATGCGGCTGGGTGTGGTGCTGGCAACAGCATCCCATTGTGTGTGCCGTGTCAGCACTCGCCCCGACAAGGCGAAACAGGGGATACTTTTTTTCGCTTCAAGGAGTCAGAGTGACTTATCGGTCAAACGAGCATTGAGGTGGTAACTCTTCTGCCGTTTACTGCCCTGATCCAGTGAAGGAAATTCCACGTTCTTATGGTGAGGGCGAGCATCTTGATAGGACAACCACCGTTGACTACCCCACAGAGCGGTGCTTGTGTTATTGACCCGAGGGATGGTGGACTGAGTCGACCCCCGCCCCCCCAAAACCAGGATTTGTACTCACAACCTTCCGGAACGCGATCTGCCTTTTTTGTGCTGCCGGTATACGGCTCGTGTGTGTACGCGATGTGGGGTAAAAACCCCAACATCCCAGACGAACGAGCTGCGTGTAAAGTTCCCTAACCCTTGGCCATCATCCACCGTGCCTTACAGCGGACGGCTCAGTCCAACGAGATCTGCCACCACCGTGGGGGCCACGTGGCTTGCCAACAAGCGTCCAATTAAGAGGTCGACCTCGCGCGACCTTGGCTGGGCGGCACCCGGCGGCTCACAGATGGCACCGCGGTGCCCGCCAGCACTCGCCCCCGTGCACGTTTCGACAGCGGCCCGGGAGACGTCGCCGCGGCGAAAAGAGCGAATGTCACTGGCCAGGGCGTCTAAGCGCGAAACAAACGAACAGCGGCTTGGCATCGGCGGCGCGCGTGCCCATAGCGACACGTCGCAAGTGGCAGCTTCTGGCCTCTGTCGGTATCGTTGGCCGCGTGTGAAGTGCATGCACGATAGGATCAAGACCAACTGGCGGCGGAAATTCACGGAATGTGTTTTGTTGTTGTTGTTGTTGTTATTTTATCGACACCCCGAGGGATGCTGCCACAGTTGAGTGATGGTTAGCGACAGAGGTCGTCGGTTCGATTCCTCCCCCCCACCTCCCCGGCTCCCTCCCCTCCCACTTGCTTCGTTGCTTCTCTCCACCCCAGCAGCCTACATATGAGCACCACAGCTCGTTAATTGGCAGATTCCACGTGATGGGGCAAAGTGTGGGTACTCCCTCCAATTACAAGACATCTGGCCAGTGTGCCAGTGTGGGAGAAGTAGGCCAAATACCCTCGCGAGAAGCTCTCTAGTGTACGGATGTATGTTGAACGACTTTTGCACCGTACATAGCCATCCGTGCGAATCGGAGGTAGAGGATGCACTTTTGCCAGCAGTGCCGTGAGCAGGCAATTGCAGGGCTGCACCTTTACATGTAAACGGGACCACGACATCCCAGTACTATAATCGCTCTCAATCCAGTCCCAGATCAACTAAATAGTGGGAATATGAACGTGCACACTTGTGCCTGTGATGCTGCACATGTCCCACAATCTTGTACAACGTAGTGAGACGCAGTAGCATTTAGACACTTGCAATGCAATGTAATCCAATACGCATTCGACTTAAAAAAAAAACATTTCTATTTTGCCTGTGTTGTCAAATAAGATGCTGCGAGCTCAAATTCCAGTCGGGGAGGTCATCTCAGCCCATTGTCACTCTGGGGTTGTTAAAAAAGAGTACCACTTTGCGAGAAGTCAACAACGGTCATCCTTTGTGGTAAAAATAAAGAAAAGAAGAAACAGCTCTTGCCGCGACAATGGGGAGGTTCCGTCACCACGCTCAGGGTGGCTGGCCGGAGTGCCGCACCGACGCTTGTTTGTTCGCGCAGACACGCACACCGTTGATGCAGCTTTAAAATCGTGGCATTTGTGTCCAGACTGGAGTAGGCCCTGCAGTCGGGAGCTCATAAATTTGAAAGGCTGTGAAGTTTAAATCCTGGTTGGGGACATCATGGGATCTCCTTTGCCAGTACCAAAATATGAGAATAGGTTTTCCCCTTTTCTCTGGCAACAAAACAGATGTTAAGATGTTACAACACCAAACTGAAATATTTTACAAGGAATCATGTCTGCATTAACCACTATACTTGTGGTCAGAATAAAAAAAAAACATACTCTGATAATATATGATTGTCTTTGAAACTGATTGATCCACACCAGAGACAGTTTTCTTTTGAGCCTAGTCTCTAAACGGTGTTGGACCAGAGGACGCCAAAAGGCGTCCAACACCGTTTTTGATGGCTCAGACCATCAAATTCGAGACACATTGAGATCCTGCTTCAATCAGGGATGGCTGAAACTTGGATTTGAATCTGAGATCTCAGCAGCATTGGCTCCATGCTGTGCCACAAACATCAACCACCGAGACGCCTCCTGGCTCCAACCATATGGTAATTGTCACTTTCCCAGCCACCATGCTTACCAAAACGTAGACACTTCGCATGGTTTATGAACAAGGGCACATGTTATATACAAACCACTGCCTATTGGTGATTAAGTCGTATCGATTACTTGAATTGCATCTGACTTAATGTAATACAAAGTTAATTAAATTGCTGAGACGTTAAAAAAGGTGCAACCCTCTTTGTCAAACAAGCTGCCGCTGAGATGGTATGGATATGTAATTAGCAGTGATCGAAATAGATTAGTAAAGAGTGTTACGGTGCGGCACATAGCGATGTGGAGGTAGCAGCAGCAGAAGACACGGGTTCTTTGATTCTGCCCAAAACGACCTGGGAAATGTGGGAATTAGCTTTTGAGGTTACTCCATTTGGTTTTTTGCGGCTGATGAAAAGAGACGCGGATTTGCAATCAAATCCCAGCGAAATGTACAAAGTGTTGCTCTGAGGTGGGGAAGAAATTGACATCAGAGTGGAGGAGAGAGGGGGGAGGGAGAGGAGTGAAACTTAATCTTAAATTATTTCCGTCCCGTTGAAATGCAAATCTTGGCTTTTATGCAGAATTAATTAAATGACTTGTGCAACCGAGCAGGCACAGAGCCTGACTTTTTTTCTCTCAAATGAGCGGCACACCGCTAAACTGACCAACCCATTACGAAGAAGCGAGTGTGCTGTTATTGTCGGCAGTCTCTCTGGACGTTTCGAGGATGACGTCCGTCAGGTCTTGGTGGTGGCTCTCGAGGTGGCTGGCTGAGGAGTCCAATCCTGGATCCGCAGATCTTCGGGCGTTGTGGGGGGGCCGGGGGGTGGGGGGAAGGGGGGGTGCCACGTGGTCCCATGTAGAAGTTGGATCCGCGGTGCCGGGTCGGCTCCCCTTTTTAAATCCTTCATATTAAGTTCGCTTGCTTGCTTGCTTGCGCGCTTACGACCGTGCAAATCTTTCGGTCGTTTTTTAACCCACTTCCCGTGATCCAATCGAGCTGACATTTTGCACACAGACTCGTTGTGCGTGACAATTTATTTTCGTGAAAATTTTTTTCCAAAATTTTACACTTTTTAGGGAATTTTTTTTTATAATTAATTACCAATTGCTTAATGGTGGCAGGCAATCATCTGACCCATAGGTGGCAGCCATCTCAAGCCAGAGGACGAGAGGACTCTAGCCGCCACGCATATAAAGGATTTATAGTGAAAACTTTGTTTTTACGGGTTCATTTTCCTTTCTCTTTTTTTGTGGCTGCGATTCAAACCATCGGCGTCGATCCGTTTGTGGTCGCCGGCGCCACCCCTTAGGCAGTCGGCAGGCTGCTGCTCCTCCGGCTCTTGAAGGCCGATGTTTACGCGCTTCAGGGAGGACTTGAGGGTGTCCTTCAACTGCTTCCTTTGTCCCTCACCTCGTCCACTGACCATTGGAGAGCTGGGAGAAAGGGATCTGTATGGCGAGGTGTTACCTAACTCGACTGGTGTACAGGAGATCGTGGGTTTGATCCCGGCCCCGACACCTGTATATTTGGAGTTTGCATGTTCTCCCCGTGATTGTGTGGATTTTTCTCCGAGTTCTCCGGTTTTTTCCTCCACATTTAGATGATTTGGCTGCTATATATTTTCACGTGATAAGGCACTTCGTTGGTAAAATAAAAACATATTTTAGTCCAGTGAATATATCAGTAATTTGGCCATTCTCAAACTACCGATGGATGAAGGCGATGTCAATCGTGGAGTTTTTTTTTTCAACCTGCTTAACCATGCTGGTTGGCGATGCCTGGTGACGGCATGCAGCACAGCTGCTGATGTACTTTGCCACGTATGGTATCATCCGACTCGTGGCACGTTGCTCCAGCCGCCGCACTGCCGCTCGACCCCCCGGTATTTCAAACACGTGTACAGAACTTCATTCAACTTGTCAAGCCGTCCAAGGATCATTCATTTGTTTCCTTGTTCATTTCTTTACGTGGCGTTAGATACCAGCGTTTGCACGACGACGTTCGCCTCACCACCCCCATGCCTGCCATCTCCACACACAAATAATAGATGACCCTTCATGTGCATGTATGTTGGACTTCTTTCGCACCGCACGTAGCCAACTGTGCTAATTGGAGGTGCTGGGGAAGGACAAACAAACTAAATATAGAAAGTTGTTTTACGTGAATTAGTTTTCAATTAATATTTAAAAGCGCATAGCTCCAGTGGCTACCTAATATCGAAAGGAAAAGCGTTCCAGACGCAGAAGCGCATCTAAAAGCATGTGATGCGGTGACCGTCTTTATTCAACGGCTAGCCGAAAGCCGCTGTTGCCAGGATGACCTGAAGTTCGCCCGATGGTTTAGGCTCCTTGACGAGATGAGCGAGGTGAATTTGCGGCAATCACTTTGTGCGTAATCAGTGCGACCTCGTCAAGTATTTCGTTCGGAAACTGGCAGCCAAGGACTGTTGAGGAGAGGGTGCTTCTGTGCACGAGTAAGAGTGGTGGGGATTGGCGTCAGCATGGAGACGCCTTCATCGAGTGGTCAGTAAACATTCGCTGCAGCTGCAGATGATGATGGTGATTATCGTGCGCCGATACATTTAAGTGTGCATAATACGAATGTGCCGCCAATTGTTTGTCACTCCTATTATCCACATTGTAGGAAGAAACCATCCATGAACAATGAGATTTTTCACAACCACTGGGGCCACGGATGACTGTGGTCATGGGCAATGGCGCCGTGGAAAGGAGTATTATAATTCTAAATTGCGAAACTCATCTCTGCCTGTCATTGTAGTCATTATCATCATCACCATGATCGCTGTACTACTCTCTAGGAATTATACATTGGTTGTCCTGTAGATTAAGCGAGCTCTTCCGCAAGCATATAATTCTCAGAAACCATTCAGAGCTGTTCCGAAAGGTAAGTGGGGCAGGGCACGTCGCTAGAAGGGACGATGGATTGTGGTCGAGAGTAATAGCGGACCGGCAGTCAAGGAGTGGAACAGAGTAATATGGAGCGATGGAATATTTTGGTGTGCAAGGCCAGGGGATTATTGTTACATTTGGTGCGATGCGAAAGTTAGTCGGTGGCTTGGAGAAAGTCTCCATTCAGCAGTGAATTTGACCACTGTTATTAAAATGATGATTTAGGATTACCAATGGGAGTGGGCAGTATACCCATTCCTTGCTTACTCATCCCAGTTACTGAGCAAGGGGTACGGGGTCTGCAATGAAAAATGACGAGCAAGATAGAAAACTGGCGTTAAGATAGCAGATGAGAGCTACATTTTGACTTGAAACTTTCGTGACTGCAGGAATTCTATGGTGCTTCCGGTAAAGTCACGGAGATAGAAAAATAATAACAATACATTAATGAAAATAAAGTTCCTGATGACGACCGCTTGTGTTGCGATCAAAACGTCGTGATATTTTTATTATTTGTATTCACTCTATTTTCATTTTTATTATTTTATTATTGTCATTATTTTTTCTATCTACGCGACTTTACCGAAAGAACCATGGAATACAGATGAGAGCTGACAAGTCTCTCGGAGTGCGTCGGGTTGTACGAGGTTGAAAAGAGAGGACGGGGTTTCAAATCTGATCTGCGCAAGGAAAGAAACGGATTATTGCAGAGAAACATGCTCCTTCCTGCAGGCAGTTTCACAGGATCTTTCACTTGAGGTTGACCTTGAGGTGAGAAATTCCATTCGGATGCAAGTGCAATCGTAGTTTTACCTGTTTGCATGAAGGAAATACATCGTGCATCAATTTAGAGCACTCATTTCCATTGTTTGGGTTTTAATTTGATGTAATTTCATTTCAGTTCCAGCCACTGTCAAGATCGAGTTGGTAATAGGGGTGTCCGCCCATGTTATCGGTTTCATTTGAAACAAAATATTTTGGACGATAAAAAAAAAGTCTTTCTGCTTTGGGGCGATCGAAAAGTATAACGTCAGATACAATGATGCCACGTCTATTGTGACGCTTTCACGCCACGTGGCAGCATGTGGTTGTAACTGTTCTGAACAAGAATGCGTGCGACAATGGTACTTTGGGTAGATGATGCAACAACAACAAAAACGTTCAAATTAAATACATCCGGAATTGCACTTGCACGATATTTGAAATTATTTCTCAATGGAAACTCATCCCTGGTCTGTGACCATTCACCACAACCCCTGACTGTTTATTTGAAAACTTTGGCACAATTGAGGGAGCTCGCAGTCAAATGTAATTATTGACGAATTCTCAGTCTGGTCAGTATTATTTCTCCGGAACCCCTTTTTAATCTTTTGTCTAAATGTCTATTCTATTCACATGCCAATGTTGTATTAATAAGTAGACATTTAATATGCACAGTATTCCGCGGATGATTACACGTCTAGCAATTAAGATGCATGCCAAAGTTGTGCTCGATGTCAGTAAAGTCATGCAAGTCTGCACACACAACGGGTTGTAAGACTTGCTCCAAACTTTTAGTTTAAAACAGAGGGGGCTGGGGGAGGAAATCTCTTAATATCTGGAGAATATGTTACATATATACTACAATATATACAGCACTAAAAAAATACACCATACAAACTCTGCGTATGGTGTATTTATTATCGCAGTTTTCAGAGGACATCGTGGGTAATTCATTACAATCAGGTGGTGTTGGTTTGCAAAGTTTTGCGATTTAAAAAAAATTGCCGCAGTCATGCATATTTCATGAAGCACAGCTCAAAGCTGAAGGTAGGTAGCTGGCCACGAGCAGGCGGGGCATTTCACTAAAGTAGGTCATACCCAGAATGCACTTGTGTCACTCCTTGACCTCCTCCACCCACCCACACCCTGACACTACAACCACAAAGCCTCGCTTCTCTGGTGGGTAGAAGAGGAATGTCGAGGTGGATGACTGATGCCTGGGACCATTAATAGGCACCACCAGCAGCAGCAGAAGAAGGTCCAATGCTCTGCGGTATTGTTCAGTTTGATAGGGATAATAATAATAATACTATCCTTATTTTATATCGATTTAAAGTTTTCGTGACTGCAAGGATTCATCTTCTTGGTTCTTTCGGTAAAGTCACGTAGAAGGTAAATAATAAACTAATAAACTAAAAACATAATAAAATACAATTCTCACGACGTTTCGGCCACAACGCAAGCAGCCATCCTCAGGTGAAGAACAGGGCTGTCGGAAAGACAGCGTCTGACAGACCTGTTCTTCACCTGAGGACGGCTGCTTGCATTGTGGCCGAAACGTCGTGAGAATTGTATTTTATAATGTTTTATTTTTATTATTTTATTATTTACCTTCTACGTGACTTTACCGAAAGAACCAAGAAGAATAATAACATCCTTATTTTATTTAACTCAGGAAAGAGTAGACACTGGAGGTCGCATCTTGGCTGCTTTACAGCTGCGGGATCTGGCAGAAGGAAGGAAGCGATGGTGAGGTGTGGTGGCCTGGTCGGAATTGACCTTAAATTAGAGACACTCTGAATCATCATATTTATTTAATTTTCACAAAGTGCCCTGTTTTTGATGCGTGGTAAATTTCACAACGGGCATTTCTGCATCGGGAAGGAAATTCGATTCATCTAAAATTTGACGTCGTGAAGAAAACTCACATATACAAGGGTACAAGACTCTGCCACCCTAATCGAGTGTGACATGATTAAAATTTTTAGCATTCAGTTGAAATTCTCAAGCCACAAAGAGCCAAGCCAAAGCATCCCTATTGGATTTATTTTGCTTAAATTCAGCGACGAAATGTCACAAGCAATCATCCCACACAGCTTCCCAGTTTATTTTGAAGGTATGTTTCACAGAACTGCATTATTTTCAGCAGTGCACTGGTCGCATAAAAAGGTTCAAGTGAAAATGTCCACCGGTTTTACACTGATTCAGATCGCAGACCGAGGAGGAAATGTCACTAAGCGTATTTTAAAACAACAGGGGGTTGTGCCGTTTATTTTTGTTTATTATTTCTTTCGTTACCTACATTTACGCTCAAGTATCTTCTTGCATGTGCATGCAGGAGAGGTCATTTTACGGGAGCGCATCGTCTGGGATGCTAATCGGTTGCGCGCGTGTTGTCTGGAATATTCATTTGTTTTGCATGCCTCTCCCTCTCTCTCTCTCTCGCTTTTGCTCTGGGGAATATTGCACATTCAAGTTGTTGAGTAATGGAGGACTGAGGTTAAGTATCTTGATTTAAAATGTTCCTGCGCGTTGCGTAAGGGCACCAAGCACTGATAACTAATTTAATTGAAGAGGTCAAGGGGTCATCGCATATCCCACACAGACACTGGTGCCGCCACGAATTACCGCAGCTTCCTCCTTCCACATCGCTCAACTGTCGAGGCATGGATGCCTGACTTGCAAGTATCATCGCCAACGGAAGAGCTTGATGCATTCCCTTTTGTTTTGTGACCCCTGGGCGCCCACTTCAGAGCGTGTCTCACTAAATGTGTACTGATCAAAGGCAAGATTCACATCTTGACAAAAAAAAAACGGCCACAAAATTTGGCCATCGTCGTCAAAAGTTGGGTCGAGGGGAAGAATCGTGAAAATTGCGATTTAGGATATTATCGTCATTTCAAGCGGCGAGTTCTTTCGGTATTTCCTCACACACTGCAAAACTATGTGGTGTGGCCACGAAAAGCATGCAGATATAGGTAATCTTTTAGCCAGATATAACACCTTACTTTCATTTCCGCACAAACCAGCACACAAATAGATATCCTCTCACGAATAATGTCGTGGGATTTTTTTGTTGTTACTTGCGCGCAAATTAATCAACCGTGTTGTTGATGGCGTTTCTATGGCATTCAAATAATGAATCTAGATTTTTACGTGCATTTTAAACCATAATAAAGCAAACGGTCACAAAATTTTTGTTTAGTATAGATTTGTGAAATGTATTTCGACTACATTATTTTTCCTAAGCATGTGTACATTTATATCCTGCTGCTCAACTTAAATGGGCAATTTATATTTTTCGTAAATCCCTATTGAGCCTCAACAATATGTATTGCGAGGATCCTGCATTGAGGTGATTGGTCAATTCCATTGATGAGTTGTTGCTGTTGTTGTTCTTTTCACGTGGGAAGAAACTTGAATGGCCAGAGAATATGGCAAGATAAAAATTAGACGTCTGAACAGAATTAGTTAACAGCCTACTTTTTGTACGGCCACATTCTGGTCGTCTTGTTGACAGCCAGTAGGTTTTGAAGCTTTGCAAATGTTAGTACGCGAAAACATCTACCAATGTACTGAAACAGCGGTGTGTGTGTATGTGTTTGTCAACCATAATGGACTTGTAAAGTCAAGTGAATTCATTTTTGGTGAACACGTTTGAAAAGAGAGGTCTGGACCTCTCTACTCAACACGCTGCTGCGGCGACCCTCACCGGGACAAGCGGACTGAGAAACTCACGGACGAAGGTTTGAAAACTCCAAACAAATACGTGCGTGGAGGAAATAATACAACACCAGATACCTAGTTAGGTGTACATATATATAAACACGCAAGAGAAGCTTCCAACAAATTAAAATCCATTTTCTCATTAGCAGCACGAAAACTAACGATTATGTCGCCTACACATTACTATTCAATATCATTTGCCGAACGTGTAATTTAGGACCTTTGCCTGAAATATCGGGTGTTGGGTGCAGGGTTGGGCCGTGTTGCCTTCTGAATCTAACAGTTGCGTTTGGACCTTATCTGTGAGTGTCACATGAACACATAAAATGTGATGATGATGATGATAATAATATGAGCAGAAGCAACATTAAACAGGCCGGTGCTGGCACAGAACGAAGTATCTGTAACTCATGGCTGGTTGGTTGCACCCTTGAGCAGCGTGGCTAATAACAATAATTAATAATAATGTTTTTTCATATCGCGTCATGAATGCAAATTGCATTTCAAAACGCTGCGGGATTCATAATGTGCACAATTTCCACACGGATGTGTGGAAAACCTCGAAAAAAAATAGGAAGTTCGCCGTAACTGGCGCCAACATTTTCCCAAGCTTTGTGGTCCTACATTGGCAAGTTCGGCCAACTCCATTAATGAGTATACATGTGAGAGGAAGCCGGAGAATCCGAGGAAAAGTCACACATGCAAGGAGGATAACAATGCTCAATCCCCATGCAGATGGAATACGGGTGGAAGTGAATCCACTTACTGTGCTGCCATATACCCTGGCAGGCCAGGAAACACCTTGGCAGCCAGGAGATGGGTGAGGAGGGAGGAGATTTTACAAGTTTTCGTGAACCACCAACCCTCGCCTCTAATGTACTGGACTGCTGGGATGTGGAGCCACCAATTTGGTCCATTGTGGTCCAAGACCTGACGGGTCATGGCCACGATTGAACGACACAACTGGACAGCTAGGAGCCTTCCGTTATCCCCCGACGTCGAACACTGCCATTGCTAGACAGCGTGCGAAACGGGAAGGCGGTCTTTACAAGCATCGGTCATCACCGTGGCACGCTTGCTCCAAACGGAGACTCAGCAGCAAAGAGCCTCACGCAATCACCTCGAGAGAGGAGGGCGGGGAGAAGGAGACATGCATTTGATTCTTGATTGCCCCACATGTTTAAAATAGCCAGCTAAGGCCACCCGTCTGAGCGACGGGTTTAGTTCGGTGGTCGAGGCTGTGTCGCATCTCGCCTTCGTGAAAATGCCTGCAACGTTTTGTCCATTGTCCTGTGATCAAGAGCGCGAGGAAAATGTATCACTCGAGCAACGCTTTCCTCGTGAGCCATTAGCCGACCACGTGATTCGAGGGCTCGAATCGCATCTAAAATGTCACGAGTTCACATCCTGGCTGGGAGGGCCAACTCAGGGAAATCATCCATCCGAGGCCATTCGAATAAATTCTGCTTCGTTGGAATTCAGTTGTGGTTGTCGTACAAATATAAATAATGGCTCCTGCCATGGAAATGTGGAATTTCCGCCACTGACTCAGGGCCACCAATGGAGATGAGAACTGCATCCCCCTCCCCTCACCCGAGTGCCCTGATTTGATTGCTTCTGAGAGTGATTACAGTGGTTCTGTAATAAGAATCCACAGTTTACTGCAACTACTACGCCGATAAATCAGTGACCGCACATCTTTTGTCAGTGCTATGGCATCGTTAAAGCGTCCCCGGGAAACTCACTGTGGCAACAACGCACTGAAGGCGGTTGTTTCAGTGAGCACTCACACATAGGCTAACATTCAAAACTGCACTTTTTTTCAAAATGTTTACTCGATTCTAGATTTGAAGCTTTCGTGACTGCAAGGATTCATATTCTTAGGTTTTTTTTCCGGTAAAGTCACGTAGGTAAAAAAATTAAATTAATTAAAGTAAAATAACAATAAAATAAAAATCACGACGTTTCGGAGGCAACACAAGCTTCCACCTGAAGACGGAAGCTTGTGTTGCCTCCGAAACGTCGTGATTTTTATTTTATTTTTATTTTACTTTAATTAATTTAAATGTTTTACCTACGTGACTTTACCGGAAAAACCTAAGAATATGTTTACTCCATTTGAGTTTCTTTTAGGACTATGAGAAGGAAAGACATGTACGTTGATAGTGCCTCTTCTCATGTGTCCCATCGTCTGTGTAAACACGATTGCCTGTTTAGTCTTGTTTTATGGGTTTGGGGCCGTCCAAAAATGACTTCGCGCGATTTTGGACGATTTTGCCCCCCCCCCCCTCGTCACACGGCGTCACAAAAAGTCAGACCCCCCTTCGAATATGACGTCACAAAGCTCTGCACCCCTCCAAACCATATTTCCATTTTGAAAATAAAACATGCTTCAAATCGCTTTAAACTATTGTCATTGTAGTGCGTATTTAATGTGGCGCTGCACTCTGATGTTGTAGGAGTGTTGTTATAACAATTAGTGTTGTTATAACAAATCTCTATTTATGTAAAGTTGCGCATTTTGATGTGACGTCACATTTCTCAACCCCCCCCCCTCGTCACACATCGTCACAAATGTCTGACCCCCCCCCCCCAGGTGCGTGACGTCATTTATGGACGGCCCCTTTGTCACGTGCCACATTGACGATTGACGCAAACGTTGTAGAGCAATTATACCGTGCCGTTGTTTTGCATTTGGTCCGATGTTATCACTAATTGCCGCCCGTGATTTCGCATACTTTGAGATTTTTATTTAACGAGAACACACATACTATTTCACAGCCCATTTTCTCATCCAAAGCTGGATGAAGGCATCCTCATGTTGCGTCGGTCCTCAGCAGTTGTTTGACCATACTTCACCACACTGGGAAGTGTAGGTTGGTGGTGGTGGGGGGCAGCCGTTCACATCCAGTTCATATATTCATTAACCATGCTTCACTTGCTCATGTTGTTGTTGGCACGGTGCACCTAATGCACAGATGATGATCATGATCGCAAGTAGCTGTCTTCTCTCTCATTCCTTGCTAGATGGCTTCAAATGAAACAAGCTCTATTAAATTAACATTCTAATACACTTCGTATATTTCATTGCGTTGTATGGACTTGCATTACACTGTTTGCCGTTACATCAAAAGAAAACGAAGTGGGCTAAAAAAAAATGTTAATCTTCACAAATTATGCAAACAAACATATGCATGTGTTATGCAATAATTGGACAAGTATACATTAACAACGAATAAGCCGATGCTTGCCAGCGTGGATTAAATGCATAAATGAGTAAGTGAATAAGTGCATCAATCATCGTGCTGTGATGCTGCATTAAACAGCTCTCCATTAATTGCCCGCTAGTTTTCAAGTCTCAAGAAATATCGCGGTTTTTAATATAATAACAATTGGGGTTGTTTGTTTTGATTCGTCGGCACACTGCCGTTAGACTCCTACAGCCGGCGGCACCTGAACTTGGCACACGTGTTTCAGCATGCGGTCAGCACAGACAGAAACAAAGGTGGCAGGCCATGCACGGCTGTGGCCCCGAGACACATCGCATTTACCCCCCCCCCCCTCAGAATGGGATGAGTTGTCGTGAAAGTCACGTAGATAGAAAATTAATAGATCACGACGTTTCGATCGCAACACAAGCAACCGTCATCAGGTGAGACAAACACAGCCGGAGAACTGCTGACGTAGTGATCTATTAATGTTCTACCTACGTGACTTTACCGAAAGAACCAAAGAGTATGGATTACTGCAGTCACGAAAGCTTCAAATCAAGATTTAATATCACTCGCAAATTTTTTTTCTTACATTTTCATAAGAAAAAACACGGGCACCCGTGCGGGCGAGTTGGTTCCGTCTCAAGCTTATTTTCCGGGTGAAATATTTAAAAGTATGAAAATAAAACCATAGGTAGCATACCTCTTTCACGCAATCACCAACAGAGTCGATAAATCGCTGGTAAGATTACGGTGGATAAGAAAACAACTGCTAAAAACAATTATTGCATTCATAGCAAAAAATACACACGAGAGACATTCCTTCAGAGAGGGTGCATTGGAAACTAATGGGCCGTTGCAAGTTGCCCGAGTCCCACCGAACTGCGTCCAGTGTAAGTCCCAAACGTTCCTACCCGCCAAACTAAAGCAACTTTGCCTATGATCCCAAGAATAGCTGTCGAAACGCCCCATGCCGTCCCTTGCAGCCGCTCCGCATGTTGTCTTTGCGCATTGGTCTCGTTGTTTGTGAGCTTCTCTGAAGACAGGGGGCCAGCAAAACAGCTGTGTTGTCCTGCTGTATCCCCCCCAGCATTCGCCGTGCTGCCGACAGATAAGCAATCTTCCCAACATCGATCCCTTTTGTAAGTGACCCGGCCTCGTGCGCGAAAGTGACGCATCTATGCTCATGGCCTTTAATACTCGCTGTTTATATTATTTGTCATCAAATCTAAAACCCTTCCATTTCCATGTGTGTGCGTGCGTGCGTGTCACATTTTTGGAAGCGGCGGCATCATGGCCATGCAACACACTTTTGCTTTCTTGCCGCAAACACCATAACACCATTGCCGAAAGGTATCTGAATTTGCCCTGTGCCTGCCCTAGGTGAATTCATTCCAGATACAGTACTCTACGTTTGTATGTATGTTGAACTTGTTTTGCGCCGTACGTAGCCAACCGTAGCGTTTGCACGTATTGGCTTGGGAGATAATGGTGGCTTGTTATGCAGTTGATAGCAGCACCTGCACCAACAGTAGAGACCAACAGAGCAATCTTTGTTGTCTTTTCCGATGTACGAATGAGTATGAGTCAGTGAGTGTGTGCGTGATGATCTATCATTTGTGGGGCAGGTCACTTCGGAAAACGCTTCTATACAGCTCAGTGGGCTTTACCTGATAACATAAAAAAAATAGCGGTCAGTGCTCTGCGCTATACAATTGGACATTTTTGGAAAAAAAGCTTCACAGCTAATCAGATTTCTCGGGGATGAATAAAAAAAAAATCTGATCCTGATTATATTATTAAAGTTTCTGAACTCGGCTCAAATGCCAACCATGGAAAACATTGGTGGCAAGCGGTATCCAAAGTTGCCCTGGGTCTCGTACAGGTCGGCTCAGCCTTAAACAGGCACCTGCTGCGTGAACATCAGCACTGGGGGAGGCGGGGGGGGGGGCTGTCAGGCGGGGGGGGGGGGCTGTCAGGCGGGGTGCTGGCCACAGCATAACAACAAACCGCCATAAGCCGTTCTGACTCTAACAAGTGCTCGCTAGCAGTCCTTGTCCAACATGTCCATGGTGGCTTTGTGTGATATCAGTCTTTGTCTCGTCGTAAATAAACACATTTACCCTTGCGATGCTCACTAGTCGAGTACATATTGAGTTGAGCTGCAGGGTTAAATGCAAAACCTCACCACAGCGCCGTTTTTTTTGTTACCGGTGCCAAAAAAATCTCGTTTAAAGAGTTTTATCATCATGTCTATTCAAATGCCGCTTGCCAAGCAGCGGGGGGTTCTCGAGTTATGGAATGCCTTTTGCTCATATCCATCCGTTGATCAGACGAGAGGACCCGTGCCGTTTCGATTTCGTAAAGACAAGCGGTCGCTTTTTTTTTGCAAGGGGATATGGTTGGCTCTGGTTTGATGTTGATGTAGGGGTACTTTGCATTCAAAATGTTTTTTGTTTATTGTGGCTGCCACGGAGGTGATTCAATGAGTAGGCAAATAAGCTGACAGGATGAATATAACGTGCGTAAATTATTTTAGTTGCATCTTTTAAAGCCGTTTCATTAGCAGTGTGTCAAATGAAAGTGCTGCAGGTACAGGGGTAAATGGAATGTGTCTTTTCAGTGAAAAAAAAAATAATGCTTTGAGGTTATTTCTATATTTCTTGAAAAAAATGTCTATAGCTAAAAATATGGAGTGATGGATGGAAAATGTTCCTTGCAATGTACGCAGACGATGAGTTAGTCGTCAGAATACATGAGGCTAAATGTAAGGTAACTCGGTAGCGCTACTGCCAGGCCAGTACACTGAGCTGGCACAGCTGAAATCCTGGGTTTGTATCCAGGTCCCGTGATTAAGCCACCTTCTCAAGTGTCACCAGTCAACGGTCTGCAGGAAACAAGTTTATACCTTACAAAGCAAAAATAATAAAATTAATAATCATCAATATACGTAAGATTTTCATATTAAACATTCCATTTGGTTGGCCCATTTTGGTTCTATTAACATTTGGTTGACATTGTTGCAGGAAAGACACTTTTTCGTATGTCCTCAGCATGGGTAAGGAGCACTGTTTCACAGGAGCTCAAGAGTAAATCGTCCACGATAGCATCATCCACGGCATTTTGTGGCACTGCCTACCGCGAGGGTTACACACGTGCATCCGTTTGTTTCATGAAACGAGGCTACACGTGGAGGATACGTTGGCGGGAAGAAGAAAAAATTGAGAGAAGAAAAAACACAACGAACAAAAAAATGCGTTTCTACTTAGAGACCAGACAAAAGTCGCAAAAAGCCGAGATGAAATACATTTCCCCCGTGCATCCGTTTGTTTCATGAATCGAGACTACACGTGGAGAATACGGTGGCGGGAAGAAGAAAAACTATGGAGAGAAGAGAAAACAAAACGAACAAAAAAATGCGTTTCTTCTTAGACACAAACCAAAAGTCGCAAAAAGCTGAGATGAAATGCATTTCTCCGTTTGGTAATCGCCCTGACCAACGAGCCATCGGCAGCCACGCACGCCGCGTGCTCTCACAACACGCGCACCTCGCCGCGCTTCACGCACCTGTCACGGTGGCGACGTTTCTAAGAGAGCATTCCAGAATTTGATTTAATTTCAGAGGACAAGGTCAACACCAAAGGGCGCAGCGACATAAAGAAGCGGTTCCAAAGCTTTGCCTATCTCTTGCACCGTAAATATCTCTCAATACGTTTGATAAATCCCTGTTGGGGATGGGCCTCCACCACCGTAGTATCTCTTCTTGAACTGCTACATTGAGTCTCAGACCCACAATTTATGAAGTGGTTTCCCACAGGATCGGCTGCAGATGCACTGCTTCGTGAATAGCTTTGATCGGTCTCGACAAAACGTTTGCAGGAGGAGGGAGACACGGCCTTATTGGCTGGGGTTTGCATTTCGCGTCAAAAAAAATCTAATTCCAACAATGCATACGCACGCATTGGCCGTTTGGAAATACTATAAACTGCATATAAGGGGTGTGTGGGGGGGGGGCAGTGGTAATGGCGTCGTGGTTTGCGTGTTTACTGGTTCGATCCCAGCAGCCAGCCTCGTTAATACCACAGGTGTAGTGGACCGCAAAGAAGCGCACCGTTAACTTGACGGCGTGACGGTAATGATCCAGCGACGTCAATCGGAAAAGTGTAGGCCACGTGTGCTGCTCGTCACAGTTTCAAATTACTTGATTGAGTAAAACCACGTAGCAACATCGCCTCCCCAATACCGGTAGATGATACTCGCCCTGGTGAAACGTAGAGCCCTGGTGAAAGAAAGCCTCGCCCCCCCCCCCCCCCATAAGAATGTCGTGAACTGCCCAATGGACGCATTACCCGGTTTGGTTAGATATCTGTAATGGTCAATGCTTCTGTTTGGGTGCTTTAAAGGAGCACGCGGTTAAGCTTTGCAGGAACGGCAAGAGCTCCAAAATCTAGGGCCCATATTGACAAATGCAAATCTTTGTTCCGTTTCTTGGTGAAAATGTGACAAGTTCTCCATTAACAATTGTGTGGCAAGGCACCAAAATAGTGCATTTCAGTTGTTTCACGAATATACAAATCTGGCACCAAAGGTATAATAATTTTTTACCCCCCGGACATTTATAAGTTAAGGTATATTTCAGATTGCGTTAATATGGACAGGCATTCATCCAACAGTGGATAAAAAGTCACATTATTTGACAGAGGCGTTCACAACCATCATAGAAGAATACACACCCAAAACAAAGTGCCACTACAGACTAACAACAGGCTTAGTCTATAAGCCATGTCATTCGTGCACAAATTGCCATAGCGGATGTCTGTTTGTTTTAAATCAAGTTTTAACATCAATGGAAAATACGTGTAAAGGATTAGCCACAAATTTTCAACAACAAACAATCATGCGAGTTTGTTTTTATTGAGAAAGCGTCACGTGACCTGGAGGTTGGGCAGACGTGTTTAATGGAGGGAAACAATAGCTGGGCAACCACCGCCTCACTGCCATCTGCGAGTCGCGACGCGATCCATGTTGACCAAAATTCCAGGGGCCGCGCGATGGTACGTCAATAATGAAGTTTGTAAAGTCTGCAAAATGACGAGAAAAGCCCATCATAACAGACTAATAGTGTTGGCCGGAAATCCATACTTTGTAGCACGCATATTTGCGTGTTATTTGAAACGATGAGGTGTGCGTTTGGACAAGGCAAACAGAGCGATGGGTTTGCACGCCATTCATCAGTCATCCACAGAAGCCAACTGGAGTGGTGAGACCGTGTCAACATTGGCCACTAAAGCTGGTCTTCTTCGAGGCGAATGCCAAAGCACGTGTAGAATATGCGTCCGGGTTTAAGTTTGCGGGCCATTCGATAGCTTCGGGAGTAGCACAGCTAATACCGTTTACTCCGCCGGAGAGCGTGCGCAGAATGCGGTTGTTCGCAAGATGGTCCGTTGTTTGGTGAGGCCAGCATCGGTGACTGAAGCCACGAGTATTGTTGCACGGATTCGACAATGCTTACACTGGTCAAGAAAAAAAAATTCTGACCTGGACTTTTGCAGCTGTTCTAGACTAAGTTCAGGGTGCTGATTCCAAATCTGATCTCAAATTTGCTCTATCACATCTGATTTTTATGCTATCGGCATACCCCATTTTCATTGATTTTACCCGAAATTAACTCTGTCACTTATGATTGCAAGTTGTTGCGAGTCAGTGACTGCTTTAGTGTTAAAATATGGTGCTGTATTTTTAGGATAGTGTGTTTAGAACATCATTTTATGTAGATATCCACATTTATTTATATGTTTTTTCTGCAGTTTTTATTGAAAATGCAATATTTGATATCTCAAAAACCTGATGTGATAGACAAAAAACTGATGCCAGATTTGGAATCAGCACCCCAAAATTACATTAAAACCGTTGGAATACCTTATGCCAGAAAAAGTGTGTTGACCAGTGTTATCTGTGCACAAATCGTGCAACCATTAACATGGACGCGTGATACTGCTGCAGATTGATCGGCTCGTATTCTTTAAAGGAAATGAACGGTGATTGCTTCTCTGTGACCTGAATGTGGAATTTCCGTCGCTTGGTCAGCACCACCGATAGAGATGAGTACTTGTCAATATGCCTTTGAGTTTGGGAACACAATGTGACTTTAACAAAAAGTTGTACACAATGAAGAATCAATGAATGGTAGTGATGAGAACTGATTTTACAACAGCAAGCTGGAATTGTCTCATTTTGCTGGAAGGGTGGATCTTTAAACGGAATACACTCGTTAATAAAACTGCATTTCACGAGTGGACTTAAGCCCCATTCCGGCTCCTTCCTCCACCATCAACTAGCTTTTCAGCTCGTCAAGTTTACGAATGACAGGACAGATTAGATATTTTACACCCACCCACCACCCCCAATGGATTGGAGTGGTGATACATTTTTTTTCGTCACAGTTATTTCTAGCCGAGGACAAAAGCTGTTGTTCATAATTAACTCAATATCATTACCGCATGTTCCTCATTCTTTCTGATCAGAAATGAGTCCCTCTCAGAACTCTGCACAACAGAAATTACCCGAGTAGGTTATGTGACTGACTCGTTGACCCACAGATGGGCGAGTAAAGTTTCTTATCACGCAGATGCTTCAATAAATTGCTGACTAAATACAAAATTACGATCGCAATAACGGCGTTTGCTTACTGTCGCCGAGCAAAGAAATGTCTCGTTCTGCTGGCTGAACAGCCATCGGGAAGCTGTCGTTGTTTCGGGCAGCTACCCTTCGTGCGGAAGCATCCGCAATATTACGTAAAAAAAAAAAATTCTCTCAGCGATGGCCATAAACCTTGTTACGATTTTTTTTTTTACGAAATCGTTATTCATTGCGCGTGTTCGGCGAAGCAGCAACTCTCTTTGCGCACGCGTTCATAGTTCCGAAGGGAAAAAAAGGCGGCAGTCGATTGTGCGATATGAAGAGCAACGGTGAAGCGAGTTGGACCGTCATTATCATCAGCTTAGTGCCATCTTGGCTCCGCTCTCTCTGCTCCCCATGCGGCTTTCCCTTCCCCAGAGCCAAATCTCCCACCCACTCTGTGGATCATTGAAATTCACTGAGAGCCCATGGTGAGCGTCCAAGATAATAATCATCATCAGCCATGGTCAATCCGCTGCTGGATGAACGCCACCAAAAAACTCCCCCCCCCCCCCCACCGCAATCCTGCGCCTTGAACACAAACGGGTTTCCTTCGCTCCATCTCCACGGTGGACGGACTCCTCCACGCCATTTCCATCCGAGTGGACGGAGCAGAGATGATACGAGTCCTTTTAAACTATTTTTTTTTATGTGCATCGTCGCCGCTTTGCATGAACACCCACGGAAAGCCGTTGAACGAGTAACCAATACGAGCTTTTTCGAAGGCATGGCGTGAATAGGAACACGTTAGATCATTGCTAATCACGATAGGACTTTTTATTTCTTGCAGGATGATTCATAGAAAGTAGTTTATATGCAGAATTATAAGGTAGCACATGCACTGACAGTTTCATTAGTGCCTCGCTCGGTTATTCATAGCATCATAGTCCATGGGATGTCTGCGACAACAATTTCCCAATGCAAATTGTATTGCTAATAAATGAGCGTAATGATGCGCTGTTACGGTACAGTACTACACCCTCTCCAAAGCTCCACTGCATCTGCAGTGTGCCCGGTTTACGAATAGAGATGGTAATGATGTCCCATTTCCCAATAGAAATGCCTGATTGGAAATGGGCATTGCGTAATAAGTGCGCGTGTTCTGCGAGCCTGTGGGCGCGTGCACGCCTGCCCGTTGCGTGTGTCATCTTCTGCAGAACGCATGCACATAAAAGAACTGTCCGGATGACTCAAAAAGGTTTTGTTAAGGAGCGCTCACGCCGTCATAATGGGAATATTCCAAAAAAGAAACTCTGAATTCTCTTGGCAAATAACGATGAGAGTGGTGTCCATTACGCTTCTTTTAAACAATACAGCGATGGGACAAAGACGCGAAAGGTTTTTTTTTTGGCAGGACACTCAGTCTACTATTAAATATATGCATGCACCTATATGAGAATATGCAAACATACACACAAAGACAAAGATCCCCGCATAGAGTTTGCAGACTGTAGGGGCAAGCGCTGTTAACTCGCGCCTATGAAGGCCGGCACGGCACACGGGGGGGTGGGTGGCCAGCACCACGCCCGGCCGCCTTTGTATCCCTAGTGGCGATATTTACACACCGCGCCAGGTACTCATTTGAGGCCGAGTCGATCTAGGGGAGGCCAAGGACCGATTCAGATAGTCGTCGCCGGTGTTGGTCGTGAGCGCGAATTGAACTCGGCTAACCACGACACCACCGCTCTCCAACACGAGACGCTGTCATGTCGCACGCACACAAAGACCCCCCCCCCGTAACACACACACACACACACTATCTCACACACACACTATCTCACACACACACACTATCTCACACACACACTAGCTCACACACACACACTATCTCACACACACACACACTATCTCACACACACACTAGCTCACACACACACTATCTCACACACACACACTATCTCACACACACACACTATCACACACACACACACTATCTCACACACACACACTATCTCACACACACACACACACTATCTCACACACACACACTATCTCACACACACACACACACTATCTCACACACACACTATCTCACACACACACACTATCTCACACACACACACACTATCTCACACACACACTATCTCACACACACACACACTCGCTCACACACACACACTATCTCACACACACACACACACTATCTCACACACACACACACACTATCACACACACACACTATCTCACACACACACACTATCTCACACACACACACTATCTCACACACACACACTATCTCACACACACACACTATCTCACACACACACACACTATCTCAAACACACACACACTATCACACACACACACACACTATCTCACACACACACACTATCTCACACACACACACTAACTCACACACACACACTATCTCACACACACACACACTAGCTCACACACACACACTATCTCACACACACACTATCTCACACACACACACACTAACTCACACACACACACTATCTCACACACACACACACTAACTCACACACTAACTCACACACACACACACTAGCTCACACACACACACATTATCTCACACACACACACTATCTCACACACACACACACTATCTCACACACACACACTATCTCACACACACACACACTAACTCACACACTAACTCACACACACACACACTAGCTCACACACACACACACTAACTCACACACACACACACACTATCTCACACACTAACTCACACACACACACACTAGCTCACACACACACACACTAACTCACACACACACACACTAACTCACACACACACACACTATCTCACACACTAACTCACACACTCACACACTAACTCACACACACACACACTAACTCTCACACACACACTATCTCACATACACACTAGCTCACGCACACACAATTTTTTTTTACCGAATCTGTGTGTTAGCAGCCCAGAATATACACAGTTAAGTGCATTGCGGCCAAACCCGTTTAATGTACAGTACAATACACGTATATATATCACTTATCCCATCTCCCTAGACCCAGCATCACAGATGATTCGCAAAGCTGAGCAAAGCATACACGCAAGGCTTGCGACAGCAATTTTAAACACAACGTCCCCCACAAGCAAGCAGAAATAACAGCAACAGCTAGCAACAATCCTGCCACCCTCTATTCAGCAGATATTTTTTTTTCTTGTGTTGGCTTCATATATAATGTATGCACAGGAGTGTGTGTGTGTGTGTTGGTACATAGGTGTGTGTGTGTGTAGGTGTGGGTATGTATATGTGTCTGCATGTGTGTGCGTCGTCGGTGTGTTTGTGTGGTGCTTGTTGGGTCGGAGTCAGCGCGTTGCGCCCCGAGCCCGGCGACTCGAGTTCGATTCCCGCTCACGACCTAACGCCGGTGACGATTATCTGAACCGGTACTATGCCTCCCCTAGGTCGACTCAGCCTCAAATGAGTACCTGGCGCGGTTTGTGAAATCTTCGACACTGGGGAGACAAAGGCGGTGAGGTGTGGTGCTGACCCACCCACCCAATCGTGGACCGTGTCGGCCTTCATAGGCGCTCGCTAACAGCACTTGCCCCAAAAGTATGTTAAGGCTACACGGGGGGTCTTTATCTTTGTTTATCTGTGTGTGTATGACCATATGTCTGCGTGGTTTTATTTATGTCCGCCTGTGTTGGTCTGTGTGTATGTATGTGCGTTTATGCGTGTGTCACACTATCTCACCCACACATATCTCTATGTGTCTGCATGCGAGTGTTTTCTATACATCAGCATGCGTCTGTGTACCTGTTACTTTAGCTACCTGTGTGTGTGTGTTTGTCTGTATGTATGGGTCTCTATTCCTGTGGCCTTCATATGTGGTGGTCGCTAACAGCACTTGCCCCAAAAGTATGTTAAGTCTACGCGGGGGATCTTTTTCTTTGTATCCCTGTACTTGTTTGTGTACGTCTGTGTGCTTTTATATATCTTTCCTATGTTTATGTGTAAGTTTTTTTTTCATGTGTGTGTCTGCATGCATATGTCTGTGTTGTTCTGTGTGTGTCTGCACGTGTGCGTGTGTGTCCACGTGGCTAGCTCTGTATCTGCGAATGCATTTCTCTTCGTGTTTCAGTTAGTGCATGAGTTTTTTCGTGCATTTGTCCGTGTGTTTCTGTCTTTCTATCTGTATGTTCCTGCAATGTCTGTCTTGGGGTGTAGGCGTTTGTGTGCCCATGTCTATCTGTACGTATGTCTTCCGTATATATGTTTTTCTCTCATTGTATGTTGTTTTAAATGCACGTGTTTGACGTGTCTCTATGTTACTGCATGTCTGCCTTTGTACGTGTGCAAATATTTAGTGTATATATCCACGTGCTTGTTTCTACAGGGTCGAGTTGTCCGTGTGTATATTTCTCTTTGTCCGTGTGTATGTGTTTGCATGGCTTGTATGTGGGGAGCGGTGGCGCAGTAGTTAGCACACTGTGCTACGAAACCGGTGAACCAAGTTCCATTACAACTCACGACCAATAACAGCGGTGAAATCTGAACCAGTCCTGGGCCTCCCCTAGGTCGACTCAGCCTCAAATAAGTACCTTGTGCGATGTGTAAACATCGTGACTCGGGAGACGGAGGCAGCCGAGCGTGGTGCTGGCAACCCACCCCCTCGTGTGCCCTCCCGGCCTTCAAAGGTGCTCGCCAACAGCACTTGCCCCAACAGTCCGTGTCAGACTATACGGGGGAGCTTTGTCTTTGCATGCCATGCATGGGTGTCTGCGCGTGCATTTCCGGACGTCCAGCCGACGTTTCCGTGCGCGTGTGCGTCCGTGTCCACACGCGTGCCCGTTAACTCGAGTCAGTGGCATGCAAATACGACGAAGCGAGAACGTCAGCTGCGTCGAAGTGATGCGCTTTGAATTGGAGAGAGAATGGAACGAGATGACCATTACCTGCCGTCGGGCCACGCACGTCTTGAGAAGCACCGAGGAAGGCCGCGGCTTGACAGAGGTGTGTTCTTTCCACTGCTGTGAGCCTCAGTGCCCTGCGTTCAACGATGAGACATGAAGAAAGGGGTGGATGGGGATATTTATTTATGAGCGAATTGTTGAAGCTGTTGCCAGCTGTCACACGCTCGTCCGTGCCGTCTTCAACGCGCTCAGCTGGACACGTCCGGCATCGCTCGTCCTGGAGCAACTTCTCTGCGACCGGGACGAGACGCTGTCCCGTCACCAATAAACCATCTCAAATAGCCGAGCAAAAAATGTTCATATAATAACCGCAGAAAACTGTTACACGGCAACTGAATACATTTGGCGGCACGGCTCAACAGCACGCACGGCATTGAGACAATTATAGCTACACCGCTTAACTATGCACACACATGCGCCGTATGCATGCGCTGTTTGTGTGTGTCCATATGCCGAATATGTCTGTCTTTTATTTAAGAGCTTGGTACTGCTGCCGTGGTGTTCCTCTGCTCCCCATCTATCTCTCCCTTCTCTCTCTCTGCTCTCTCCCTTCTCTCTCTCTCTCTCTGCTCTCTCGCTCTCTGTGGCAAACTCGACTGCGGAGCTCTTCCCCCTTCCCAGGCAGCTGCCAGGATACTGGGAGAGGAGAGACCGTCGGGGGCCGTACTTGTTGGACGAGGAGCGGACCGATGCGCAGCGCCGAACCCGAGGTTTTGGAGCTCTCTCCCAACCCAGAGGCGAAATCCGTACGCGTGTGTGGGAGAGAGAGCGAGCGAGCAGGCGTGTGTGTGTGTGGGAGAGAGAGCGAGCGAGCAGGCGTGTGTGTGTGTGGGAGAGAGAGCGAGCGTTTGTGTGGGAGAGCGAGCGAGCGTGTGTGTGTGTGGGAGAGCGAGCGAGCGAGCGTGTGTGTGTGTGGGAGAGCGAGCGAGCGTGTGTGTGTGTGGGAGTGGAGCTGTCATTGGCTGATCCTGCGGAGAGAGAGGGGGCCGGGGCTGTCACAGTGCTCAGCTCCGAACAGCACGAACAGCACATGTGCCCAGATGGTGGAGAGTGTGGCGATCTTCTGTTACAATTAGAAGCTGTGTGTGTGTGTTGGTGGTGGGTAGATATGTCTGTTTAACACAGAGGCTTTCTCGACCAATGTCATCCATAATACAGGTTTTTTTTTGGGGGTTAAATCGCGTAAATGTGTCTATGTGTCGTTAAATCCGCCACCATCCGACACAACCATTTAGTGAGGGTTGTCACGTAAACAGAACATGCCAGTTCGTTACTAGCACAGCACACCGGTGTGTTCGAGAGCGATTACTCTCCAACACAGCGGTGTGCTGAACTAGTAACGAATTGGCACGTTCTGTTTACGTGACAAACCTCACTAATTGGCCGTGTCGGTGGTGGCGGGTTTAACGACACATTTATAAATTTACGCGATATAACCCCACCCCAAAAAACCTCTATCATGGTAGCTTTGTATGGTTGCATGAGCTTATGTAATAGTATGGATTAATCGTTGCAACGTCTTTTGTTGAACCCCACACTCTGCCAATCAATCATGGTGGCCGTTTGACCATACTTCACCACGTTGGTCAGTGAACATTAGGGAAATGGGGGGGAGGTGATTAACCGGTTCAGATATCACTCGCCACTCTTTTTACCCGTAGCCAGGTATCCAACTCGGGCGGCAGAGTTCACAGGGCGGTGCGCAAACCACGGCGCCGCTACTCCACCACATATCTTTGAGCGCCTGCACGAGTGGCTGGTGGCACGTGTGCATCAGTGCACGTGAGAGCAACACGTGTACAGCTATTTCGTCATTCTGCTGCAGGACGAGGGTCTCCCCAGTCCGTGTGCGTCATGGGGGTTATTGGACCACTACTTCATCGCGCTGGTCAGCGAGTGTTGGTGACAAATTTGGAACGTGAGCATGGAAGTACAGCACAACAGTGGAGTTTGTTAAGTTGGTCAATGCTGGTAACACAGTCCCGCAGCAGCCTACAACACAGATGTGTGCATGGTGGTCTCCCATCCAAGCCCTGTCCAGTTTCAAACTTGCTCAGCTTTTACAATATATCGAGATCGGATCGATCCCGAGTGATTTGGTCATAAGCTGAATGCTTGTTTACGTGTGAATCTAGGTCCAGTTATGAGGATGTTTATGTCTGAGTGTGCAGATGAATGATACGTGTTTTGTTAATGAGAGTATATGTATTAAATATCGGCGATTGTAATATGTTAACATAATGTTAGTGAGCGGCTGTGTAGCGGTTAGCGCGCTGCGACAAATCCGGCGACCCGAGTTCGATTCCTGCTCACGGCCAACATCAGTAACAATTATCTGAACATGTCCTGAACTTATCCAGTTCGACTCAGTCTCAAAGGGATACCTGCTGTGATGTGTTAACATCGCCACGTTCATCGGTTGCTCGCTCACAGTACTTCCCCCAAAAGTCCTTTGAAGCTATAATGGGGTTATTTGTCTTTGATGTCTATATACATGTGTGTATATGAGTATGTATGATCATATCTGTCAATGCAGATTCATATCATTGAAATATGACTATTAGGGAATGGCTGGGACCATAGCTGCACGCAAATTGTGTAAATAACAAAACAACTTGAATAATGTGAACGGTATGCATACGAAACACCGATTGTTATAAATGTAACAATTCATGTCTCCATCGTCTTAAAACCAACCTCACATGCCCCCTCTTCCCCGTTTAAAATCCAGTGCAGAATACTTCGCAGATTAATTTAGTTTTGACTGCTCCAAATATCTATATATTGTTATATCGACTAACGTACAGTCTAATGTATGTTCACGAACCCCCCCCCCCCGCCCACCAACACCCCCTGCATTTGTTCTCCCTAAAACAGACACCAGGCAAAGGAGGGGAAACCATTCTCTGCTTTATCCACAGATCAAAGGGGTTCCACGTGGCTCCCACGGACAAACGCGCAACGGGTGCGCGGTGTCTGATTGGCTATTTTCGCCGGCCATAATGTACACACACACACAAAAAATGGTGCAAGCCGGTCCCGAAAAAAAAACATTGAAATTCCGCGTGCGTCTTACCCGCGCGCCTTCCCCGATGCGCCTTGCAGTTCCGTGTTGTCCGCATTGGGTGGAGCTGTGTTCTGCCTTGTACGCCTGCGTCCAGCTATGAATATTGCTGGCGGGGGGGGGGACCTATGATTACATTGAAAGGCTTGTTGTGGCAGCTTCCCCTGAGACTGGCATTCGCCGCTGTTGTAATTTTAATTTCTGCAAAGTGTCGCGTGCCCAATTTAAACGAGGCGTCTCTCCCACCCCTGCTACCCACCTTATGCCAGAAGGTCGTTTCCGTCGCACTCTCAGATCAGCGGTGAAGCTGAACGTCTTTCGTGGTATCCAAGGGGGGTGTTCGAAATCAGGAGGGGCGAAGGTTTCCGGGTTGCTATGATCCCGTCGTATCAGGAATGCTGACACAAGTTGCTTCTTTCAGAGTCACATTTTTAAAACGAGTACGTTTGCATGAGTGTATTGTTTGACTGAATAAATTGGTCAGTGGTTATTATATTTTTCATTGTAAATTGCCCTTGGATCTTCTGTATTAAGAGCACTATACAAAAGCTAAATGTGATATTATATATATGCAGAATATAAAAAATACAAAAGTAAAATCAGATGTTTTTGGGCACAATTAAAATATTTAGGTTACATCAGGTTTGTTACCTAATAATTATCAACAACCCAAAGACGAATCACCCAAGAGCCAAAGACCCTTAACCAAATGTGAACTATAACATCTGTAAACTATAAAACTATAAAAAAAAAAACTATAAAATCTATCAAAACTAAAATAGTACACGCGGGGACATCTTGGGAAATGATTCTCAAGGCCCAGAAGGGCATTTCCTTGGAAAGCAAACCCACCAATAATAAGAAAAATAAAAAGTTAATTACACCCCAACGTACGCTCATGTGCAATGTCCTTCCCTATATTCAATTCATGTGCCCTCTATTTTCTACCTTTTTTTTACTTTGATAATCGTCCACTCACTGTACATTTTGTATATTTTATACAAGCCTAGACCTCATTATAAAGCAAAACACCCCACCATAGGAATGTGGAATTTCCACCGACAACTGAGAGCTTCCAACAGATGTTGTCATTGGAGCAGGGAGAGACCCCACGACGTTGACTCCACCGCACAGCCGACAAAGCTTGGACAAATTTGAAAGCAAAATCTGTACGCGTAATTAGTGCTTGCCTGCTGTGTGGAAGTCTTATATTAATTATATGAATCCGACGAGGGTTAAACAAAATACAAAAAAACACTTCCCTCCAACAGTAATTATGCAGGAGTTATGTGCAGTGTGGAATTAGTGCGCGGATTGCCCAAAGGGACCGTGCATTGTACCGTAAATATCTGAGCAAAGCGGTATGTTGGTTCTATCTGCATTTTACCCCTCATGAGCAAGGTGGTAACGCTTTCCCGGCTATAAGTAATTATTCATCGGGAGCGGTTGTGTCTACAGCTTTTTGGCACAGGTAATCCCATTCGACGTTTGTTAGCCTTGCTCTAACGGTCAACACATTGGGACTTGGAGTTCAAAGGTCTTCCGGATCCATCTCCCTGAGTGGCAGGTTAAAACTACAGGGCAAGGTGTTTATTTTTATATATATATGTTTTTTTTTCTTTAGCTCTGTCCACCCAGCAGCGTAAATGGTTCCATGGGCAGCTAGTCGTCCGATCGCTTGTGGTGGGGTAAAACGTGGGTATATCCCACCAAATTCGAGGCGTCGAGGCCAGCGCTTGCTTGCTTGTGCCTGTTGTCTGCACGGATGCATAACGTTATGCCCTCTAGTGGGGCACTGTAGACTTCAGGGCAGAGGTGTGAACAGGGCATATGGAGGGATGGAACAGTCGTCACCATCACATTTGAAACACACTGGAAGCGTTCACGCTCGCAATGTTGCAACAACAATGTCCTAAGTGTTACATCTCCCATTTTTTATGGGTTTATCTGCAGCCACTCCGGGTTTCCACTCACTTGGAAAAAAAAAACTCCAATAATGGATTTGCGCAAACATTT
Source organism: Lampetra planeri (assembly GCF_965212315.1). Taxonomy (NCBI): domain Eukaryota; kingdom Metazoa; phylum Chordata; class Hyperoartia; order Petromyzontiformes; family Petromyzontidae; genus Lampetra; species Lampetra planeri. The sequence goes on along the minus strand of NC_136146.1, from coordinate 2,984,782 downwards.
CAGGACCCTCCTGAAAGATTGCCGAGGCTCAGCGATGCTTTCCTGGACGTATAAATTGTCACATCATTTGTATTATTATTACGTCCAATCTGAAAGCAGTGAATCAGAGCCAAGCAAACGTGATTGAAAACATGATCCACAAACCCATTGCATTACCAGCCCCTGCACCCAGAGACTCAATGAATAATCGCGATTAGTATCATAAATCAACATTCCCGTCAGTGGCATCACCTCCAGTGGCTGTAGATGTGACGTTAATCCATTATGTGTACATATAAAACACCGAGTTTTCCGGTATAGCCTTAACAGACTGTTGGGGCAAGTGCTGTTAGCGAGCACCTCTGAAGGCCCCACTGTGGCACACGAGGGGGTGGGTGGCCAGCACCACGCCCAGCTGCCTTTATCTTCCGAGTGATTATGTTTTCACATCGCAATAGGTACTAATTTGTGGCTGAGTCGACTCAGGGGAGACCCGGAACAGGTTCCAATATATGTCACTGGTGTTGGCCGTGAGCGGGAATCGAACTCGGCTCTGCTGGGTTCGTAGTGCAGCGCGCTAACCGCTACCCACAGTACATACGACAAGGACACACGCATCGTAAAATTGAATTAAAAATAACTCACTAACACACACCTTGTGAAAGACCCGACATAGACGATCACTGGGTTTCATCTTCCACGAAGTTCGTGGTCCACCCTAAATCGCATCAGCACAAACCATGGCAGATGTGCACACTTGATGCACAATGGGGGGGGGGGGATCTCTCCAGTTTGCGACTGTGGTCATCCAGAAGACCGTACAAGTTAAAAATTCGCGATCCACAAATACAAAGGAGAAATTACAGCGATACACGCAGCTGCTTGTGATGCGGTTATCTGGCTTGACGACCTGAATGTGGTATTGTAGTTGTTGTTCTCTGCATCTACATCAGCCGTACGAAAGAAGAAGAATAAGCTCGGAAAATGTAAATTACTATACACCGCATGCGATGCATGTATCACGAGTTTAGGAATCAACACATCATTGCACCCATAATCATTTGCACCATTATTACCCCATCCATTCCACGTAGGTCACACAGGTAGGCTTTTATCCAGCAGTAGTTTGACAAAGGACTGTAAATTATTATGTTTTATCATTAATCATCATTTCTTCAATCCACGGTGGGACGAAAGCCTCCGCAGAACTGCCACCACATCCCAGGATCCTGCAATGTCAAGGAGCCACTCAGCATCCGTGCACTCATTCCGATTTCATTGCCTCGTCTTCTTGGTGCGTGTCCCCCAAAGAGACGGAGCGATTGAGTACCGTTGCATCCAATCTTAAAGCCATCCGTGAGTGCCAATCAATTAGAGATTATTAATTATTCTGAAAAAAAAACCGATGAATTAATGTCAGCGTGATTCACCAAGTCCCCTTTAATCATCACATTACTGCACAAGCATTCACCACCATGGCCAGAAAATCTCGAAGGTCAAATCATTGAGCTAAAATAACTAATATTACTTGCAGAAAACTCCGTAATAATTTTGCACACTGTCTTGTTTAACAGATATTTTCGCATTGTACTATACAACCCACATCGAACAGAAAGAGACCTTGCCTCTAAACATCTGGCAGTTCACCGGCGTCGGTTCAGGCGTTCCGGACTGCTGATGAGACACCGGATATGAAATCCGGTCCCCTTCTGTTGAACCAATGCCGTTTAAATGATGCACTCGATGGGATGTATATATTATGCACATTAAAATAACCTTTAGTTGTTACGTATAATTCGTTTCATATATTTTTTTTATTTCGATATGGACGGCGAGATATGTGACAGATGCATATTGCACTGCAACTCACGGGAGAAACTCTCCGCAGAGCGACTCGCAAAACCTCCCAGCCACACGATGGACCGGCGCCGCCACTCTCAGGCGTCATCGCCGCCCCTGGCCATCTGGCGCGTGGCCACGGTCCCGTTGCACACTCACGGCAGCGTTCCATCTACAGATGCAAAGAGGGCCGTCGCCGCTTCCTTGAAGGCCCCCACCACGTGACACTAAGCTTGGGCTCAGCACTTCACAGGTCACGGTCAGTTATGTCCGTGAAGCATCGCTGCGCGTTTAAAAATGAAATTATCATTAAATTTCGATTTAAAGCTTTCGTGACTGCAGGGGTTGATCTTCTTGGTTTTTTTCGGAAAAGTCACGTAGAAGGGAAATAATAAAATAAAACATAATCAAATACAATTCTCACGACGTTTCGGTCACAACGCAATATTATTTCCCTTCTACGTGACTTTACCGAAAGAACCAAGAATAGGAATTATCATTGTTATTTTTCGTATTATCATCGTGAGACAATTGTATAACTGAATTCATTATTGCTTGTCGGGGAGTATAAATAGGTTTACGATGAGTGTTAATCAGAGCTGAGATGTAAAATTAATGATAATTTATTTCAAACGAGTTGGAAAGACAAAAATATATTGCCTTAGCAAGTAGAAAATTCCCCGAATTCCACATTCTGTGTTAAGTAAATTACATATACAACAAGTGTTTAGTCAAGTGATAAAACCACCTATTATCACACTCTACACCAGTGTCCCGAATGTGTTAATTAAAGCAGAGGGAACCTTGTGACATTATTATGCATGTCAATATATATGCACATTTATTTAATTAGTCTACTGTGAAATAAATTACCATACAAGGCTGACTGTTGATTACAGATACTGTATAGTAATTGTTCAGAAAATATTATTTGATTGACAATTATCAAGTTAGAAGTGTGTGTTTATGAGCGTTCGTGTGTGTGTGTGTATGTAAGAGTGTGGGTAGCGGTAGTGTAGCGATTAACGCAATGCACTACGAACCTCGGCGACCCAAGTTCGATTCCCGCTCACGGCCAACACCAGTGAAGGTGATCTGAACCCCGTCCTGGGCTTCTCCTAGGTCCACTTAACATAAAATAAGTATCTGGTGCGGTGTATAAATATCGCAACGAGGGAGACAAAGGCGGCCAGGCATTGAGCTGGTCACTCACCCCCTGGTGTGCCGTGTCGGCCTTCATAGGTGCTCGCTAACAGCACTTGCCCCAACAGTCTATTAAGGTTATATGGGGGATCTTTCTCTGTATTATTTTGTTGAGCTCAGGGCTGGAGAGCGGTAGCGTAGCGGTTCGCGTTCTGGTTTTCATAGGTGCTCGCTCACAGCACTTACACATAACAGTCTGCACAAAGACAATCGATGGAATATTTGTCTGTATTCTCAGGAAAATACAGCAAGGCCGTAGCCATGGATTCAACATTGGGGGGGGGACGAAATCTTCCAGTGGGTCTGCCCCCCCCCCCCCCCCATAAAAAAAAAAATCTAAATTTGAAAACTAATTTCCTGCCTAAAATATTACAAAATATTCACTAACACATAGAATAGACCAGGTCTGTCGGGGAGACAGCGTCTGACAGCGTCTCATTCAGACGGTGTCTCCCCGACAGACCTGGTCTTCACCTGAGGACGGCTGCTTGCGTTGTGGCCGAAACGTCGTGAGAATTATTTTATTATGTTTTATTTTTTATTATTTTATTACTTCCCTTCTACGTGACTTTACCGAAAGAACCAAGAATAAGTGGAGACTCTTTGACTTTTTGAAGCTATTAACAGCTTACATTTGTTGTCACTTCACAGTGTAGTATCCGTTCTTTTTCCACTCAAAACGATAGTCCCACATAAGTGTAAAAAAAAAAATTTAAGCAGCCTGTATATTTCCTTAAAAAATTGTCTCCCATTCTCCCTTGGGGTATATTTCCACGGGGACTCTGGTGTCGCACGTGAGATTTGGGAAGGCAGTCGGCGGAGGGCTGCGAGCTTGTGCCGGCACAGCTGCCGCCCTCCTCGTGAGCGATGGCTTTCCTTATCGCCGAGGAGCAGAAGAGCGGGACAGCCCGCGCCCGATAAGAACGGCCCTCATCCTCGTGTTCATGAATCTCAACTTTGACCGCGTCGTAAATCCGCGTGGCATTCCGACCGATTTAACAAAAAAATATACATCGCTTAGGATGTTTTGCAGCATTTAAATGTGTGTGTTTGTTTACGTACATGTTTTGTTCCTGTGCATCCGTCCAAGTTGTCTAATTCACCGTGTGATGAGCAGGCTGCACTGCGATCGAACTTGATTGTCATCCGTAGGCGACATCAACGGCGAGTGATATGGGTGCCACGGTGGCGAGATGTGAACTACCTCGCCCGGTATACAGGGGATTGTGGGTTCCATTCTGACCCTGACGCCTGCTGTACATTTGGAGTTTACATGTCTCTATCCCCGTGGTCGCGTGAATCTTTCTCCAGGTCCTCCGGTTTTTCCCTTCACATTTAGAATCAACATGCGTTAAGAGCATTTGGCTGCTATAAATTTCGACGTGATGAGACACTTCGTTGAGCTATCATCTGCAGCCAGGTCGCTTCTCAAAAAGAGCAACATAGCTCCTTGAGCCTTCCCTGTTAAAATAACAAGAACAAAGTTAACTTTTTAGAATCCAGTCTCACCCTGTGTCCTCAGCCAATTCGTAAGATCGTGAGTTTCAGACATATTTGGGCATCAATAAAGCTCACCATCTCTAAATTACTCAAATTAGTACCAAAATGAGATCCAGTTTGTGCGTGATCAGCATCGTGTGGTACCCAATTTGACAATTTGCGGATAATAGGAATCATTTGGCAATGGCTTCCTGGTTACGCGTCTTATCTGCTGGGTTTTGGAGATAATAGGATGAATAATCGCTTCTGGGAGACTATCTCCGCGTGACTCAACCACAGATCAGTGCAGGTAATAGGAGGAACGTGCTACACTTCCATTCTTTTATCCGATGTACGGATACAAAACTTTTTCTCCGATTTATTTTCAGGCATGAATAATGGAAAGAGCAGATAAAAGGAGGGCAGATAAAATGTGTTTCATTGGATATGAACACACATGTAAGATATATGTATGTTATTGGGGGAGTGATGGCATTGTGGTTAGGGAAATGGTCATTTCATCGCAGCCACTCTGCTTCAATCCGAGACCTTGCATGAGACCTGTGACAATTACCAAGCGAAACCTGGCTTCATCCTCTCCGTCTGCCACTTTGTTAACTGGACAGGCCTTTGTTGATGCGCTCCGGTGAAGTCGAGACCCAACCATGCCTCCCATGATGCGGGCAGCATTATGCCATTCTCGATGGTCTGCCGGCTTAAGGACGGGCTACAGTTGTCTGCCAGTAAAACGTTACGCTTGACGTGTCATTGTAAATTGACATTCATATCCTTACTGTCACCCAGTCCACAGATGCAACTGCCGGGTAAGATCAGATCATTTGTCTTGCAGCTGAGAGAGTCAAAGTTTAGCTGATAAAGAACCCATGGATTCTATATCACGATAATGAGACATGTTCTAAATAATAATAGAAAATTGCACAGTCTCTTTGATATGGTAGCCATGTCATATACCTTTAATCATAGCCATAGCGTGAAATTTAGCCCTGATCCTAAGCCGTTATGATCAGCGTGGTATAAACTCACTTTACTCCCTTTAAAGATGTATTCGAAATACCATCAGGTGTAGATGCTGCAGAAAACCGTGTTTGATTTTGTTGTGGAGGTGCCTGCACAAATACAAATCCGATGCACGTTTTGTTGATTGAGATTCCCTCTACAGAAAGACTCCCCCCCCACCCCCGCCAAAAAAAATTAAAAACCTCGTTGAAATTGCATCATTAAATCTTTTTTTCAAAATGAATATTTTTTTTGCGGCAGTCACAGCTGTTGTTACACGGTAATTAATACACGTATTTTGTGTTTTCCACATTTCGCAAAACTGTGTGCACTTTTTCGGATTGGTTTAAAATGTAATGTGCATTTTTTTGCCTTTTTGCCAGTCGTAATTGACGTCGCAGTTTCTCGTTATGGCGGTGCTTGCACGTGGCACTGCTTTTGCGTGCAATTCCATGGTGTAGTTATTGAGTTACTTTGGTTCTTTCGGTAAAGTCACGTAGGTAGAAAAATAATAGATCACGACGTTTCGATCGCAACACAAGCAATCGTCATCAGGTGGGACAACTACAGCAAAAAAAAAACTTCTGAAGATTCTTAAGCTCATAGTAAAATACAACTATAGTCGCGTATAGCACTTAACCAGCCGTTTTTTTCTTGCTGTAGTTGTCCCACCTGATGACGATTGCTTGTGTTGCGATCGAAACGTCGAGATCTATTATTTTGTGACTTCACCGAAATAACTAAAGAGTATGGATTCCTGCAGTCTCGAAAGCTTCAAATCAAGATCCTTGAGTTATGTTGATTATTTTTTTCACCGGTCTCATGCTCATCTAAAAATAATAATATATACATTAATTCACAAGTAACAGCTGTAATTAATCAATTCATCATTAATATCGATGCTTAAGCTCATAGTCAATGTCAACTGTACCCGCGTATCGAACTTAACCAGACTGTTGGGACAAGTGTTGCTAGCGAGCCCCTATGAAGGCCGACACGGCACACGAGGGGGTGAGTGACCAGCACCACGCCCGGCCGCCTTTGTCTCCCCTCGTGGCGATGTTTACACATCGCACCAGATACTCATTTTAGGCTGAGTCGACCTAGGCGAGGCCCAGGACCGGTTCAGTTCATCGTCACCGGTGTTGGCCGTGAGTGGGAATCGAACCCGGGTCGCCAGATTCGTAGCGCAGCGCGCTACCCGCTACACTACCACTCCCCACTAAGCTCACGGCAAAACAAAGACAAGTTTCCCCGTATAGCCTTAACAGAATGTAGGGGTAAGTGCTGTTAGCGAGCACCTATGAAGGCCGGAACGGCACACGAGGGGGTGGGTGGCCAGCACCACGCCCGACCCCCGCCTTCGTCTCCCCAGTGGCGATGTTTACACACCGCACCAGGAACTCATTTAAGACTGAGTCGACCTAGGGGAGGCCCAGGACCGGTTCAGTTAATCGTCACCGGTGTTGGGAATTGAACCCGGGTCGCCAGGATCGTAGCGCAGCGCGCTACCCGCTACACTACCACTCCCCACTAAGCTCACGGCACACACACGCACACGTTTAATCGTATGCGAACAAATGAATGACATTTTTTTTGATCGGCAGGTCGCGTGCGTTGCGGTAAGTGGTGGGTTCTTGCCTCCTCGTCCAAGACGTCTGGCCAATGTAGATGATGGAAGAGTAGGCCAAATACCCTCTGGAGGGATCTCTTTCAAGAGGGAGCTCTCCGCAGCTTCCTTGAGTGGAGGCCCTTGCTCCGGCAGTATCACAAGCAAGCAATTGCAGTGTTGCGCCTTTACATAAAAACACACAGTACTGTGTGTTGTTTGTACATGGTTCACGGCATCCTTACAATTGTAATAAACCTTCTCGAGACGGCTTCTGGAATCAGTCCTTTTATTTTTCCACTTCCACAGTTACACACACTCCCCGTTGCTGACAGACAACGGGAAGCGGGCAGACAACCAGCTAAGTCCCCCCCACGCACGTGGCACCCAGAGCCCCGTACGCGCTTGACTCCTGCTCTCTTCGTTCCCAGGTCTGCTCCCGACTCCTCCGTCTCTCCTCCTCTTAATCCCTGGGTCACGTGGTACTCCTAAGCCAATCCTCCGTAGTTAGCGTTGACCGTTCCAGATGATTCCCCGTCAATCCCGGGACCACGCCTCTGATCCGGCTTCCCATTAGCTGAGGCCCCGATCGGCCTGGCCAATCACCCCTGCTGACATGCCGTGATCACGCCGAGGCCATGCTCCCTGGCTCTCCCCTCATTGGCTACAAAGCGGGACCGGCAAGCCGATCACCACGTGAGCCATACATGGCTCTTATTACACAATCACTGGAAGCTGCTACAGTCCCCACAACGTTTATCAAAGAATAGATTTTGAATCGAATCACGACACCCTGAATTGTGACCATCCATTGGGTTGTCTGTTCGGGAGACGGAGGGGGAGGAGTTTTGGTGTGTGGGTGGGTGGGTGGTGGTGCGTGGGTGGGTGGATGGGTGGTGCGTGGGTGGGTGAGTGGGTGGTAGTGGGTGGGTGGGTGAGTGGTGGTGCATTGGTACGTGGGTGGCGGTGTGTGGATGGGTGGTAGTGGGTGAGTGAGTGAGTGGTAGTAGTGGGTGGATGGGTGGTAGTGGGTGGGTGAGTGGGTGGTAGTGGGTGGGTGGGTGGTGGTGCATGGGTGAGTGGATGGTGGTGGGTGGATGGGTGTTATTTTCGTTGGTTACAATTACGATTAGAAATGATGACTTCGCTTGTTTAAATAAAAAAACGCCTTCATTTCCCGTATAATCTCAAGGTGCGTGTATTGAACTAAAACATATTAACGAGGTTGAAGTGGAATACCTCTAATGGGAAAAAAATTATTTTCAAAAGTATAGTTCGGTATCTCCCCAAACCAATGTTCCCAGACCACATTTGAAAATGCAGCACTTATTTGAGCCAAGAAGCAAATTGAAAATCGCGTGACTCAGAACCCGAGCAAATATGTACACATCCTTCTGATTTTTTTCAAATATTTACACACGTTTTTAACAATTTCAAAAATTGGAAACAAAGATAAACACGTTAAATCTATTTGCATTATAAAGATCTGCTTCCTATTTTCAAATGAGTGACTTTCTCAATATTTAATGCTACTTCTAAACTCTACTAAAAGATTAAACACGGCATTTCATACTTGATAAATATACCACTGTATGCACGAATATACAACATACCCTATTGACTTTTTAGAGTCGATACAATGAGTACCACTCCGTAGGAAGTCAACAGCAGTTGTTTTATGGGTAGACCTACTGTACCCTTGCCATAGCAATGTGGAATTTCCACATCTGCTTGAACACTGCGCTGCACGTATTGCGGGTGTGGAAGACACACTTAAACGTTTGTACGTATGTACGCGAGTCAAAGTAGAGGTCCCAACGATATTTCATAAACCACTTATATTAACGTCCTTTTGAGATAGCTTCTGAGCCACAGGGTAAACAGAAAGCCCCACTCTTAATTTAGGAGCTTTCGTGACTGCAGGAATTATTCTTTGGTTTTTTTGTTTTTTTTCGGTTAAGTCACGTCTAAAAATAAAATAATAAATTATAATAACATATTACGACGTTTCGATTGCAACACAAGCAATCATCATCAGGTATAAAAGAAATAGCAACAAAAATCTAACTAGAAAACTATAGACAGACATACAAGCAGACAGACATCACAACGGCACACAGAGAGAGGACACAAATCGGCACAAAGAGAGGGGTCGTTTCTGTGACGGTCCCTTGCAAGTAACAGCAGTACGTTGCCGTACACTCATTGATATGCTAATTCTCTCTGCCCCCTCCCTCTCTCCGTCCCCGCCCCCCCTCTCTATATTTAAGGGACCGTCACAGAAACGACCCCTCTCTTTGTGCCGATTTGTGTCCTCTCTCTGTGTGCCGTTGTGATGTCTGTCTGCTTGTATGTCTGTCTATAGTTTTCTAGTTAGATTTTTGTTGCTATTTCTTTTATACCTGATGATGATTGCTTGTGTTGCAATCGAAACGTCGTAATATGTTATTATAATTTATTATTTTATTTTTAGACGTGACTTAACCGAAAAAAACCAAAAAAAAACCAAAGAAGAAAGCCCCACATTTCCTTTGTCTAGCCTCCCAGACAGAGCTTCAAGCGCAACCCTATAAACCGATAAGATGTAACATCAAAGCCTTGTAGGACATCTCCAAACATCCGGTAATGGAGCTCTCTGTATTCACCTACAAGGATCGACCCCCTCCCTCCCTACCCCCTCCATCTCGACCCAAACCCGAGGATGTAGGCGCCACTGATCTGATATTGAGATGTGCCGCCCAATGCGTTTTGTAATAAAAAAAATATATAGATAGATATGCGGAGAGATAAAATATTTTGGAAGGAGGCGTTATTTAATTCTCCGAAACGACCGCTCAACGGATATTTTGTGTTGTGTTCCTGTAGAGTTTTGCGTCGAACTAGGAGCCATATCGTACAGATTGGAACCTTGCCTCTTGCACATCGTTGGCTCAAGAAAGCCTGACGGCGCTGATGAGGCGGTGAATGTCACAACCGGTCCAGAGTTTTCATGGAATGAACCAGAGGTGTGGACTCGAGTCATGTGACTTGGACTCGAGTCAGACTCGAGTCATGAATTTGATGACTTGCGACTCGACTTGGACTTGCATAACAATGACTTTGTCCCACCTCTGGAATGAACCCACCCATGCTGGCTGATAAGATGCGCTCCCAGAAGGCCGTGTGGCTGATGGGGTTTTGTATATATATTTCTTTACGTGCAGAAACACACGTGAAAAAGGAAGCATGATTAATTTTATTCTTAACACTCCATAACAACGCCTAATAATCATGTTTTGGAATACAGATCCCACTCTAGAGTTATGACTTAATGAAGCATTTTTGTCTCATGTTGTTAAGGCTTATTCTTTGGTTCTTTCGGTAAAGTCGACCGCTTGTGCAGCGATCGAAACGTCGTGGTTTTTATTTTCATTATTTTTTTTTCTCACTACGTGACTTTACCCAAAGAACAATAAGATATGAATGCCTGCAGTCACGAAAGTTTACAGTCAAAATTTGTTAAGGCGTATAAACAAGAATATTGTATATTTCTAGATTTGAAGGTTTCGTGACTGCAAGGATCCATAGTAATAGGTTTTTACCCTTTCAACTGGTACAAAAACTGACACCTTTATACAAGGCATCATGTTTGCAATAACCACAACACAAACAGTCAAAATGCAAACAAAAAGAAACAACTGTGACGATGATAATGATATGCACTGTCCTTGAAGTTGATTGGTCCACACCCGAGACATCTTTTCTTAGAGCCTAGTCTCCATTGGTGTTGGACCAGATGACGCCAAAAGGCGTGCAAACATGATGCCTTGTATAAAGGTGTCAGTTTTTATACCAGTTGAAAGGGTAAAAACCTATTACTATATTTTGCCACTGGTAAAGGAGGTCTCAAAGTGGAAAGGATCCATAGTCTTTGTTTTTTTAGGTAAAGTCACGTAGGTAAAAAGAAAAAATTGTATATATTTTAAACAATCATAACAATGTGCAGATGAACAGCCATTTGTTAATTTGCTAACGATGAAGGCAACTCCGCGTCAAGGGGCGCCATGGGAAGCGAGATGTTAACGACATCGCCTGCTATGCGTGTTCTCCCCGTGGTGGCGTGGATTTTTCTACTGAATCCTCCGTTTTTTTTCTTCCACATGAATAAACATGCGTTTATAGTATGTGGCTGGCAATACACTTCCACACGATAAGCCACTAAGGCGGGCTATCACTTCAGAAAAAGAGCAATATAGCTCAGTGCGCCTTATGTGGTAAAAAACAAAAAAAATTATTTTGTGTAACTATACTTCACCGATTTAAAGCTTTCGTGACTGCAGGGATTCATCTTCTTGGTTCTTTCGGTAAAGTCACGTAGAAGGGAAGTGATAAAATAAAATAAAAAAATAAAAAATATTCTCAGTGACAATTATTTTATAATTCGTGACTTTACCGAAAGAACCAAGAAGATATACTTCACCGCATTGGTCAGAGGGTCTCAGGACCGGTTCAGATATCACCCATGGCTGGGAATCGAAGTCGGGTCGCTGGCTTCATGGAGCAGTGCTCTCACAGACTGACCTCTGCTCGAGCTGCTCTCGTTCAATGCATGCTCGCAATCAGAAGGTTACGAGTTCTAATCCATGTCGAAGTGAGACTGAGCTAAGCATCCCCAATTGTCCAATAAAACGAATTACCTTGATCTTGATCATTTAACAATACATTAAAGGCCGGTTGTTTGAAAGTAAAGTTGGAGCGCAGCATCTCAGAGGTCTTATTTTAGCACCGAGGCAAGGACAACTGACTTTGTGAACGATAAAACTGCGGCACCTTAAACGCCTCATTAGCCGGGTAAAAAAAAAGAAACGCACCGTTGCGTATTACTCTCTCACAGACGCTCACAGCAGGCTAAGGTATACTCGAGGGTTTCCACGCTGAATTTCGGACGCATTTATCCAACACTTGTGCACTTTCCAGACGGTGCGGATCGTTTGGCCCGCGCGTACGCGACCACGACAGCCAAGAGGAGCGTTCACGGTTTTGCTTTGCTCGAGAGCGAGAGCGTCGCTTCCAGAAGCGTCGGGGGCCTTGGCCCCTGGCGAGGGTTGAAGTCGACACGCGCGCGTGCTTTTCAAGAGTGCGGGAGCGAAATCAGGCAAGGAGCGCTTCATTGCGAGGGGGGAAATAAATAAAGCGTCCCCCTGTTGTTTGCGGTTTTTTACGTCGCACGCAAGAGACGCCCTCTCACACGGCGAGGCCGCAGTCGGGTTCCTCTCCGTGCTTTGAGGGGGGGGGGTGGGGATGTGGTCTCAGCGCGATTGTTGAAAGATGCCATTGCACGAGGACGAATAGCGTGCCGTTTTTGTGTCTCGAAAGGGTGGTCTGGATGTCTTGTGACCCCCCCTCCCCCCCCCCCCCATTGAATTGTCCCAAACGTGATATTTTATTTTTGTTAAGTAAGGTTGATTTCAAACATAAATTGATATGCAAAGGGAAACAAAAACATGTTCAGAGTCAATTAATTGAGGGGGGGGGGAGGGGGGGGCGGGTCACAAGATATCTGGACCACATTGTACAATGTCGATTTTTTAAATCGACACATCCGGAGATCGATGTAATAGCGCGCGATGTATAAGACGCAATGATTACGAAGGGACGTGGTAGCTCGCATTTTGTGGGTTTTTTTGTTAAATCTTTAGCCGAAAGATCTCGCGTTGCTCCTGAAGTCAGTGCACGGCTTCGTCGTTCAACTGCTCACCTTTTAGCCGGCAGTTTACCCGGCGACGCTCTTACAAAGCCCATTTCGCAGATGCTCATCACTTAAAAAGCCCCGCGGTAGCAAAGCCCTTTAATTTCCTCCCTTCTCCTCCCAGACGGTGCACTCTGCATCTTAAACTTTAAGAGCGGATCGCGACACAAAAAGCTTTGCGACACTCGAAAGGTCGCGAGAGGAAACCGCCGCCGCTCAATTCGCGCGATGAACACTTCGACCCTGGCGCAACACCAACCGATGTCCCGCGCGGGTGGTTTGTCACTCTGGCAAGCGACGCACAAGGGGGTGGTGGGTGTGTGGGTGGGTACTCTTAGTTTTTTCGGTAAAGTCACGTAGGTAAAAAATGAAATTAATAAAAATAAAATAATAAAAATCACGACGTTTCGGAGGCAACACAAGTCTCCGTCATCAGGTGGGACCGTCACAGCCAGATTTGATGTATCACCTGATGACGGAGACTTGTGTTGCCTCCGAAACGTCGTGATTTTTATTATTTTATTTTTATTAATTTTAATTTCATTTTTTACCTACGTGACTTTACCGAAAAAACTAAGAGTATGAATCCTTGCAGTCACGAAAGCTTCAAATCTAGAATGTGTGGGTGGGTGTCAGAGGGAACGGTGTTGTAAGCGCGCTGCACTATGGCCCACACCGGTGGCGATTATGCTGGGCCTCCCCTAGATCGACTCAGCCTCAAATGAGTACCTGGTGCGATGTGTAAACATCGCCACTGGGGAGACAAAGGCGGTCGGGCGTGGTGTTGGCCACCCACCCCCTCGTGTGCCGTGCCGGCCTTTATAGGTGCACGCTGACGGGACTTGCCCCAACAGTCTGTTAAGGCTATACGGGGGATCTTTGTCTTTATCTTTTGTCGGGGGTCTGGATAGATGGACGGACCTCCGAGAGGTTTTTTTGTTGTTGGTCTTCCTGTTCACGCTCGTCTCATATGTAAATGTGTCGCGGCAAAATTACAACAACACCAGCGTGGGTATCACCAGTGCCGGATTAAGCTGGGGCCTGGAGCATGTGATGTTATGAAGGGGCCCTAAAAAAAACACCGTAAATATTAAAACACAATTTTTTTTACTTGCATAGATAAGTCATTGTATTTTTTTCATTTATTGTACAGCCTGATAATAATACAAATCGCTAACTTTAAACACCCAGTCGTTCATAAAACATTTAAGGCAGTATAGTACTATAGTAATAGAGCAAGCGCAGAATTACCGAACCGAATTGATAGCTTGAAAGCATTCAACGCGGGGCCTTTGAAAGTGCGGGGCCCGTAGCATTTGGAGCTACTTTTGCTACGAGGATAATCCGGCACTGGGTATTACCCACAGCATTTAAGTGACAGGTGCCTGCCCCGGCATGTAGATCGAACGGCATCGCGATCGGGAGGCTCGGTTCGAACTCAAGTCCTGCTGCTAGGGGTTCACTTTGACCCGAAATTCCCAACACCCCACCCCCTCCCGCTTCGTGTGAGAGTCAATAGCGCTTATCCCATGGATGCACTTGTTCCCGTCATAGCAACGTGGCATTTCCACCACCGGCGCTCAGGGCTGTAAACGCGAGTAGACCGCCGCGTCAATGCTCATCGGGGCGAGAAATTACTTTGACCCCTTTAACTTGACTAAGTGACAATTACAATGCAGATAAATTGTCTGCGTTCGAGGTAGGGGATGAACAAAGGGTTAATGGGTCTTCGGAGGGCGGGTTGAAGGGTTAAGTCCACCTTGATGGTGTTTGGAGCCCTGATTGATTTCCCCACTTGCGCACCGCACTGCCCATATCTCACTCCCTCTCCCTCCCTGTCTCCCCTGTCACCGCGCTGCCACGCATGATCTGATGTCCTCAAGGTCATGCCAGCCTCCGATCAATCAGCGCTTTTTTCAGGCAGCACGGTCCCCCCGCCCCACCTCCAGTGTGGTAAAGTGGGGTAACAACAACAACAACAACCCGATGACTGACACAGTGCGAGTTCCTGAGTCAGGTCACCAGGTTCAGAGGCCGAGGTCAAATAATGATTATGCATCACAACAGAGGCGTTACGGCGAATCCTAAACCGCAGCCACTGCAGCAGCCATGGACGCAGATGACAATACTGTGTTGCACAAATATAACATTGTGTATATATATATGCACAAATATAACATTGTGTATATATATGCACAAATACATAATCCGGTATGCGACTGTGGTCACACAAAACAGACAATGGAACACATAACGACTCAATGCCCGATTCACAAATTCGACGGAGTCATCGCAGCGATGCACTCCACAATCATCTGGCTCAACCATCTAATTGTAAAATTCTCGTTGTTGCTCTACATCAACAGTCAGCCACACGAATAAAGCATAAGATCATAACAGAATAAGGATGCCACGAATCGAAATCACAATTAAACATAATCACCATCAGCAGAGTTATAATATAAACAAAAAAATATTTGTTTGCAAGTAATGTAACCACGGCAATAAACATCATGACGCTCAAAGAATTTCTGAAAATAATTTTTTTTGGGTGGTGTGTTATTTAATGTTGCGTCAAACCAGAGCGCATTGATTAAACCAATGGTGACTGATTATGAGGCACTGAATGTCAAGAGCGTCTGCCTGTCTTGAGTCAATGCTGCTGAAATAATACGCTCCAAGAAAGCCGTGCGGCTGATGGTTTGTCCAAGGAATACTTGCATTTCATTTATTTTGTTTATGCACCAACAAAAACTCTAGATCCTACAACGTATTAGACCAGTGTACGAAAAAATAATGATCAACAAAATAATACTCAATACATAGAGTCAAAGAAATCCATCACTGTACTGCGCCAATGTAGCAACACTAATTCATCAGTGTAACAAAAGCACCGCATGACGGATAGATGATAGATCGGTTTGGAGGAAGACTGAAGTGAAATAAATAAACAATTGGGTGATTATACATTACAGGATTTTAAACATTGATATGCTCCCAGGGGAAGAGTCTGCCAGTTTGTGTAAATTATGCTATCTTCAAAAGGCATTATTTATTAAATACAATTTTGGGAATAATTTAAAGTGATGTGTGATAAGCAGCGTTATTTTCAAACGCACACATATCTCATATATATATATTTCATTGCGCAAACGATTATGCCGGCTCTCAACGCTGATGAATGGTGACAATACTGAAGTGCTAGAATATTGGATGCTAATCTCACATAACACAAACTATCACCCAGAAACATCCCTCTGATGAATGGAAGATTCCACGTGAAATGCTTTATGGACTAAATGGTACAATTCATTATGGAATATACCATGGACTACTTTTGTTGGGGGAGGGGGGATGCTTTTTATTTACTCTGAAGCTGAAGGGAATAATGATAATATTGACGCTAAATTAACGGCCGTTTGACATTGTTCTTAAAGTCAACCAAGTGACATCCAATGTAAATTAAAACCTCACCCCAATAAGAAGTGAAAAGCTGTAATTGTCAACATACTATAGAACATACTAAACATGTATGGTAATCTCAATGAAACAAATTTTTTTTTAATTTACAGCCCTTTAGCAAACCATGACTGCATGGAGGTTTCCCCATGCCATACCCGTTGTAGGGGGTTGTTTGACCATACTTCACCACGATTATAATCATCAGTGGGGGCTGGTGAAGGCGGTCTCGAGTATCGGTTCAGACATCAAACCATTACTTAGATGAAGAATATAACCATTAAATGTTGTCACATTCGATTGAATGAACACTTCCCTTATTAATAATATTAAAACACATTCAGCTCTCGGGACTTGGATGTGTAACTGTGCACATTGCCAGAGAAGTGGAACGCAGTTTGTCGCAACACAATTTCGGCGACTTGTTTACTAAATGTGCATGCAGAAATAAAGTGACTCAATCGTGGAACGGTGCCTCGAGCATTCTACGATGCAACGATGAAGGCGAAACGACTTCAAGATCACGGAGCCTTTGATTGCACGCATTGAATAGTTCACGAGCATCATTGGGAAGAAAATAGTGATAATTTTAAGTTGCTAAGCATGACTCCAGGAAGCCTGATTTTTATACCATTGACAATGTACACAGAGTACTGTCACGCAGGTGCTGGGAAGACTAACGAACATTACTTATCATTGCGTCGTCTTTGTATACCGTGATCGGGGTATTTTACTCGGTGGAAATTGAGGCTCGCAAGCTTTCAAGGTCTACGCGAAGCTTATTCATGAACGATAAACACCATTTTTAAAGAGTGGAGAAGCTGCACTGAGATTGTGTAAAAAGCACACACACACATTAGGAGAGTGAGGCAATAATAAATACGTTCTCCGAATTTTCGATTTAAAGCTTTCGTGACTGCAGGGATTCATCTTTTTGGTTATTTCGGTAAAGTAACGTAGAAGGGAAATAATAAAATGATAAAAATAAAACATAATAAAATAAAAATTCTCACGACGTTTCGGCCACAACACAAGCAGCCGTCCTCAGGTGAAGAAACAGAGCTGTGGCCGAAACGTCGTGAGAATTTCAATTTTATTATGTTTTATTTTTATTATTTTATCATTTCCCTTCTACGTGATTTTACCGAAAGAACCAAGAAGACGTTCCCCGAAGTTGAACACACGCACGCGAGAAGGTGGTTTACAAAAAAAAGAGACTTTGATAAATACATGCTTTGATAAAATGTATAACCTTCTCAGATCTACTGATGACATAGTCATTCTAACAACCAATGGAAATTAATAATAGGAAAAAAAATAACAAAGAGGGCAGAACATCGGTGGGACGAAATTAATTTGAACAAAGCGAAGTTACAGAGAATACTTTTATTAAAATATTAAGATATCTGCTAGAAGAACATAGCTTTGAAAACGCATCAGATTACGCACAGCTCGGGAAATGATTGAAGTCGTCATGATTAAATAATACAGTTTTTGTATTAAATACCGAAGCGAGTGGGAGGTATTTTAAAGTGCTTTTGTGAAACGGAAGTTGATCGTGAGAAGCAACAGAGCAATGCAATTAACGAGTAAAGCTTTAATACGTCTTCTTCTTCCGTCTGGCTGGTGTAAATACAGAGCAGCAGCTTCTATTACACATTCAGGTGGTCAAGCGCAGATAGCCCGCGTCAAGAACATAGGAGTGTGTCGCCGTGACGTCTTCTTCGTGCTTGTGAATCGGAGCATTGCGTCGCTAGACATTGTACGGTCTGTTCTGGATGACCACAGGTGCACACTGGAGGGTTTTTAAATTCCCATTTGTGCATCAGGTATCCGCATCTGCCATGGTTTGCGCAGATGCGGTTTAGTTTAGTGGACCATGAGTTGTGTGGAAGGGATTGGTCATGTGGACCCTGAGTAAAAAAGAAAATTGATTCCTGGGAACTAACTCTGAGAGACAGACAGAGAAGAGACACAAGTCAGGGAACGTGGAGACTTTCGCGACCAATATTATCCACAATAGAGGTGTTTTAGGGTTAGATCGCGCAATTATAAATGTGTCATTAAATTAAATTGTAAATGTTGTGGGTTTACTCTCCAACACACACACTGGTGTGCTGAACTAGTAACGAATTGGCACGTTTTGTTTACGTGACAAACCTTACTAATTGGCTGTGTCGGGTGGTGGCGGGATTAACGACACATTTATATTTATGTGATATAATCCCCAAAAAAAAACTTTATTGTGGACAAGTTAGGAACAAGATATTGACTGTTAATGAAAGTCTGGCAAGAGAAATACCTCGAAGCGTTGATAGCCGATGGTCAAGACGAATGAGAGAATGACAGCCAATGCCAGGCAACACTCTCTAGAGGATGATCAATGCGGAGATGGAGTCGTGAGATCTGTTCGCGTGCACGCACATCCCTTGTAGAGATGTCTGCCATATCCCATTTCCTCTTCTTCGCAGTCAATATCGTGTATCGAATGAGCATTCGTTCTCTGATCCGCGTGTTCCCGCCTCTAATTCCCAGCATGCAGTTCTCAATAATGTTTGTTCAGTGCCATTTTTTGGTTTGAGTTCCCACTTTCTCTGTCAGTGTCCATTTTTCTGATCCATGCTTTGACCAGAAAGCAATCAATCATTTGACGCCACAAAGCCTTAGGCTGCTCCTATCGGGTTTTCCAACGCAAATGTTGCAATTTCCTCAAGCAATGAGCAAAGGCAAGTGCTGTTATTGTGTTGGCTGTGGTGTTGTTGCCTATACGTGAATGTATGATCTTCCATTGAAGGTTTCATTACAGTTGCAAGTTACGCAGTGAGCTGCTGGTTCAGAAACAAAATAAACTAATCGTAATTTTTTTATTTAAAGCTTTCGTGACTGCAGGAATTCATATTCTTGGTTCTTTCAGTAAAGTCAGGTAGAAGGGAAACAATAAAATAATAAAAATATAAAACAATAAAATTCTCACGACGTTTCGACTGCAACACAAGCAATCATCATCAGGTGTGAAAAACACAGCTGTTTTTTTTCAATTTGAAATTTTCTTGCTGTGTTTTTCACACCTGATGACCCTTCTACGTGACTTTTCCTAAAGAACCAAGAAAATAAACTAATCATAAATAAGTGTTGTCTACGCGTTATAAGTGGCCCGATAAAAGTTTGTATCTCGCGGCAAACACTTAATTTATTTTTTACAATCCATGCAGCATGCGATCATATTAAACCAGGTTAGTTTAAGCATTAAAGAACGACCAATTATGTCAATGATTCCCATCCTAAAGTGCGTCAAAAGTAGTTCGACACATCATTTCAGTTTGGACACGAATACAAATTAAACATAATGTTTTCTGCTTCGGCTGTCAAAATTCTGCATCTCAGAAATTAGAAATGTCCCAATTAACCCTAAATTCATTCTGGAAGTTATATTTCGCTTCCTGCAATATCTGCGCCCGGCGTTCGGAGTAAACCTTCCGCTGGCTGTTAAAAAGACTGAGCCCATTTCCTTTTTGGTACAGAGCTGTTTATGCTTGCGGTTTTTTGTCAAGGTGCGATTTTTGTTCATGACAGCAGTCGGAGGAGGGTTTGTTTAAGAAGGCAATCTTTTTTTTTCATCACAAGGAAATTTGATGGCAGAATTGCTTTGCTTTAGGGCATTACGCCAATCCTGGCATGAAAATAAAAACGCACTTTTTATTAAAAATCTGTCATGAAAACAATGGCTTATCGTAAATATACAAGCAGGCCATAGTTGTACGTATGTTGAACGTCTTTCGCAACGAACGTAGCAAATCGTGCTAATCGGAGGTGCGGGTAAAGGACAACAAACTCTATGCAAACAAAATCAAGCGATACACTTTCTCGTGGCTTTCATCATCACAGTCCCCTGCTCGATGACGTTCTCTGTAAGTCATTGCCATTCTGTAGCGGTCTGACGATGTAGCCATCCATCTCGCTCCTGCACAAGATCTGATCTTGTCATTCCCTCCATCGGTTGCTGCTCATTGGGCCTTGGACACTTCAAGTGATCGTGGTCTGCCCAAGCCCACTTACTTTTCTCAGCAGTCATTATGTTTAGAACTTCCATTTGCTCTCCGATACACATATTGTGCTCCGTTTCTCATTTCCATTCCAAGCATGTGCCTTGCACACTTTTCACGTTTTTGTTTTATTTATTTGCTCATAATCCATATTTCCAATCCATGCACGATAGCAGGCGACACTTTTCCCATATTGGTGAACTTGATTCGTATTCTAGGCATGGAGAGCTGAATGGAGTTCAAAAGAACTCACAAACAATCGCCTCGTTCATTAGACCTCCTTTGCCAGTACCAACATTTAATAATAGGGTTGTTCTCCTTTTTTCTGGCAACAAAACTGAAACCTTTTAACAAGGATTCATGTCTGCATTAACCACAATACTTGCAGTCGAAATGCAAAAAAACCACACTATGATAATATATGCATTGTCCTTGAAACTGATTGGTCCACACCAAGGGACGGCTTTCTTTTGAGCCTCGACCCAATTGGTGCTCGACCAGAGGACGCCAAAAGGCGTACAGCTTAAGTATATTTTTAAATCACCTAGTTGTGAAAAACACAAGGCAGAAGATCCCTGGGTTTAATTTTCCACGGAGTTCATGGTCCATCATGAATCACATCCGCTGCACAAACCATGGCAAATGCGGACAGCTGATGCACAATTGTAAAAATTAAACCTCTCCCGTGTGCGACTGGGGTCATTCAGAACAGAGCATATCACCGTTTAACGACGCAATGCACAGATCCACAGATACGAAGGAGACGTGACAACGAGACACTCCGCTTGCTCCTGACGCGGTGATCTGGCTTGACCTCCGAAATTTGAAATTACGAAATGAGAGATTAGGGGTGTTTTTTTCTTTCAAAAACACTCAAATTTGATGTTTTGCTTGTGTATTAATTGTGGGTTTCGATTTAAAGCTTTAGTGACTGCAGGGATTCATCTTCTTGGTTCTTTCGGTAAAGTCACGTAGAAGGGAAATAAAAAAGTAAAAAAATATTATATTATTTTATTATGTAATTTTATTACGTGTTATTTTTATTATTTTCTTATTTCCCTTCTACGTGACTTTACCGAAAGAACCAAGAAGATGAATTGTGTTTTTTTTTCTAGTTGAAGCACAAGCTTGACTATATTTGTACCCAATTTCAGATTTGTGTCCCTTCTAAAACATCAGTTTGATTTGCATCAGTCGCTCACTCAATCATTTGCTATCAGTTACAAAATATAATACTTTCATTTAACATTTTCTTCTTGATGTCCTAAGTTATCTGCTGATCTATTGAGCCGTCTATTGTGATTTATTTGCATGTACTTTTGTTAGCTAACACATTCGTTGAGGCAGTAACCATATTCAGAGGTGGAGAATCGGCGAGTACGGTAGTCATGGTTACATGAGGAGTATCGTTACCATGGTTATACGAGGAGTATCGTAGCCATGGGAACTGTGGCAGAGAATTCAACCAACGGTAGCAGCTTTTCCTTTTCCCCGTCACTGTTTTCAAATCGTGTCTCCTTATCTTCCGTTGAGGGCCAGATTGAAAAATGGAAAGGAAATATTTTCCCTTCACAAACTTTGAGACAGATGACTCTCTAACGTATTATTTCAAGCTTCTGTAAATCATTCCTCCAAAACTTTCCTGTCTGGCTCATACCACACAAAAACACATAATAGCCTATGCCATATATATATATTTCAAAAAGCAAAAATCTGGGCATATCTCTGAAACATAAGAGGTTTCCTTTAGTAATGATATTCTCATTGTTGTTACATTTTAATCACCTAAACCATATTCGCGAACGTCGACGAAGGAGATGGAGCGATGGAATCGGTTTGCATGCAGGCGTTAGGTGGATTTGCTACATCGCATGATCGTGAGATATAGGTGGCGGCTTGGAAGGTCCTTCATCCAGCAGCAAATCGACCATGGCTGCTGATGAAGACACGTTGGTTAGGTAAACAAATCTAGACATTTACTGGATATCTGTGAAAACTAATGGGACATCCGTTAAAAATGGCTTCATAGCTCATCGAATTCCTCCAGTGTAAATACATATTCTGATTCTGAAAACGAGTATTCTGATTAAGAAATGTTTCAATGCTTCACGTTTGACTTCGGCTTGACAAGTTTGCCCCATCGTGAATGGTTACTGTCTCTGATGTTGGGCCCTGGTTAAATGGGCCATGTTCTGCTGACGAGACTGAAACAAATTTGAACCCCATCAAAGGTTAACGTCGTTTCGGCGAATGCCCCTGAAAGCCATTCACAACTTCTTATTTTGTACGTCTGACATAGATGCAGAGCAACAGTTACAATTTCACATCCAGGTGGTCGAGCGGGATAACCGCGTCAAGAGCAGCAGTGTATAACGCCGTGACGTCTCCTTCGTATTTGTGGGTCGGGCAATTACGTTGTTACACGTTGTTACGGTCTGTTCTGAATGAACACAGTCGCACACTACTGGAGAGTTTTATTTTTCATTTGTGCATCAGGGTATCCGCATCTGCCACGGTTTGTGCAGTGGATGCGGTTCCGGGTGGACCACATTTGAAGCGTAATTTCAAAGGAATTAAATATTACTTCCTCGTAGTCAATTCCACTCAATAACAATGAACGGTAATTATGAGGTCCACTGTTAGATGAAGGCCTTCAGAGCCCATTGGGGTCAAGAGGAGATTATTTGTTAACACTTGAATGGCTACTCAGCAGTGCAGATCGATGAACAATCATCCTCGCCAGGTTAGTTTATTACCTCTTTAATCTCCGAGCGCATTATTATTCGAAGTATTTCCCAGATTACATCCGATTTAAATAATTAGGCTGGGAGGGGAAATCTATCATGGCCGAGGTCTCCTCCTGCTCGACCCAGTCTGTTTCGGTGAATACCCTGCTGCTGTCATCACAGTATATCATGCATCATGAAAGATGGAGGTGGATTTGTGAGCCCTTCGTCCAGTGGTAGATTTACCATGGCTGATTCTTGTGTAATCACTGCTGTTGAAGACATAATGTTGGCCAGGTTTGATGATATTTGGCCACCTTCCTAAGGATTAGAATTTGTATGTATATGGCTCTTAATTTGTCTCAGCAACTCAAAGTGCCTAAAATAACATCTCATCTCAAACATGCCAAATGCCCTTCGGTCGTCGAGACAAATGGGCCTCCGGTGAGCAACTGTCCCTGTGCGTCAAAAGGTGAACGCAAAACTGGCCTGTAAGTTGGCATTCGTCGATCTCAGAATAATGCACTGATGCTGTCCTCTTTCAAAAGAACCATCACAGAATCCTTCGCCGGTGCTGCCCTCTGATTGCGAATATTGAGACAGGGGTATTCTGTTGGGCAGCCTATGAGTATCCTTAATTCAGAGTCCTCTATCTTTGAAATGTAAGGGCACATGAACCCGACCTGTTAATGGCCAATTTTCGTGAATTTAGGTAAGGTGAGGGTGTGTGGGATTATCATCATCATCATCATCATCATCCGTGCATTGTTTTTGAACTCGAAATATGCCACAAATCCTACAGGAAACCCCGGTAGTGGCCGTGTTACACGCTGGATGGATGGCACACGGTTAGCTCTGACCGCTTTTGCATTCCCCCGACGCTTGTAGAGATCCGTGTTTGAATTTTAACTGGGAAAGGCGAGATTGATTGTGTATTCCGAGAGCGAGATAAACATCTGCAAAATAAATGAAAGGCTAATCTCGACTATCGACGCGTGCACTGCTATAGTTGTGGACTACTTTTTTGATATACCAATTTTTACCCGCATTCCCCACACGCCGAGTTACAATTGCTTTAGACGGAATTGACTTTTTATTATCTTGATTGCTGCTGGCTTGTTTTGGCGTTAATTAATGTGTTTTTGATTTTTTATGAATTGATCTCTTGCTGTTGTCGTCCTCTAAAGCAATTACATTCACACATTCCAGCGAGCGCTTTTTAATCTGTGAAGTGAAATTTCATTGGGACGGCAGACCGAATAATTTGAGCACAACCAACAATGCAATGCCACATAATTGAGGCGCTGTATCCATCTAAGCAATGTTTACCAGCATTCGTGTTTACCAATTGGACAAAAGTCAACGCACGGTGGTTTTCTGCTCAAACGGACAATTTTCCTGACGACAATCTCCTGCTCACGGCGCTGAGCAGGAGGTGAAAATTCCACGCGTGTGTTGGAGCGATGCATAAATAGGTCTAGGCAAAGTTTTTTGTTTCTTCATGATGGGATCCGATGTTGACTCATGCCTCGCTCAATTGCATGCTTCTTGTATGAAGGCCACCATATTAATAGCAGATTGTTGGAATCTCTATATACCATCGCTTGAACTCTCAGTTGCTTCGTGGAAAGTGATTGCATCCGCTACTTAATACCACGTTCGCAGTTGCCTGTTTACGCGTCACACGCGGCCAGGTGTGATGGCCAAACGACAGACATCAGCCACTAAGGATATAGGATTAGCGGATTGGGCAGTGATCTTTAGCATGAGGCCTTCCCTGTTTAGAGCAACGTGGCGATTACGGGAAGGCAGTAAAGCAAGTAACGAAATAAATGAAGATAATGTGTCTTCTTCACATATCCATTCGCACGGACTTATAGGAGTGCATATTTTGTTAAAGCAGCGTTGCTTCAAGACAAGCAGACAAAGAATGTCTCATCTGCATAGTCAAGCTTGCATGTGCGCATGTATGTTGAACTTCTTTCGCACCGTACGTTGCCAACCGTACACATCGGACGTGTTAACTGCCGTTCTTATACACAGGCACGGACCCTTTGGGGTGGTAATGCGTTTATGTTTGATTATTTGAGTGGTTTTTTTCCAACAATGCACAAATGATTATGAATAAATAACCTTCAGAACGAGTCTTGAGAAACAACGCTACGTTCTTGGGCAATTGACTAAATGAACGTGTTTCAGTATTTCACACTTTTCAACCAATATTCGTTGCGCAAGCTCACAGAGATTACATTCTGCGTTGGCTCGAGTATTCAAATCCTTCCCACAATGAGATTTTGTTTTACCCAGTTTCTCGTCCCTGTACCGAATTAGATTGTTGATCAAGCAACAACCCTCTCGCTCTCCAGTAATCTTGTAGTGGTTCATCTCAGGCCCCCCGCACACGCGGATGTGACATTGCGGCTCAACGTCCTCTCACTGGCTTGATCATTTTTATCATCCATCATCAGAGTGTGCATGCGGGGGTGACACCAGGGATTGCCTCGATGCTGCTAATAGCATCTGCACATTAATCAATGCTGCCGTGAAGTGATGGTCAACACGCTGGACTTTCAGTGCAGAGGTCGCCGCTCCGATTCGATCTCCCGGAGCGACAGATGAAGCAATGGGGCGAGTTTATTAAATGCCGCCGCTTCTGTCCACCCGGCAGTGTAGATGGGTACAATTGCGAGGTGCTCTGACCCCTCTTTCGAGGTGTCTGATCAGCGTGAAAGAGCAGGCCACATACACCAGAGAGCCCCCCCTCCCCAACACACCGCCCCTTGTCGAAAGCTCCTTTCGCCAGCAGTGGCTCGGGCGAGCAATCGAAACGCCGCACCTCGTGCAATTTTCCGCCCACGTGCAAAACAAGAATTGTGATCGTAGTTGACGGCGTTGGGTTTTGGAATTTTGAGCTGGGCGTCCCACTGTGCCGGGACGTGGCTGTCGTGTGCTGCCAGGGCATCTCGCTCGCCACGCCGCTCGCCACGCCGCTCGCCACGCCGCTCGCCACGCCGCTCGCCACGCCGCTCGCCACGCCGCTCGCCACGCCGCTCGCCACGCCGCTCGCCACGCCGCTCGCCACGCGCTCGCCACGCCGCTCGCCACGCCGCTCGCCACGCACGGCGCTCTCCCCGTTATGCTGCGTAACGGGGAGCGCACGTCGTCCTCTTAACCGGTTGGCTTCAATTGCGTTTCTCGTCAGCCAGATAACAGTCGGGGGGGGGGTGGCAAGAGTGCGGGCGTGTATGTTGTCTTTGTATTATCACTGTGTTTATCCAAGAGGGGTTTCAATTGGCTGCGTGCCAATGGCTCTGAAAGGCATCTCTGTTACGTCTGTGAAATATGACTCAGACGCACCTCAGATTATTATGGGCCCCGGATCATTGGCTGGGGAATGCCTTGGCAGGTGGACGTCAGCGACAGATGATGAATCTCTTTTGTTTTTGAAGGACACTGCGTAACTTTAGAATGCGTTTGCATCGTGGATAGCCGCTACACGAGAAACCTATTGTTTATTCGCAATGCGAGTTTCCCCATTTAGATGCTTGAAGGCCGATAAAGTTACATTTTGAAATAAAGTCAAAATATAGATGTTTTTTATAGCGTGAGAGGAACGGAATTTTTTCAAAGTATAAATGTATGGTCGGTGCATCACAGAGAGGTTGTGAGACCCCGTTCCCTTGGGGGTCAGGGTGCCATGTCCTGGCTTGCCAGGAGAATGCGGTACAGCAAATGTGGACTCCACCTTCTCCGTCTGTAGGGGATAGAGCGTTGCTCCCTCGCACGCGTGGGTATTTTCTGTGTGCTCCGGTTTCCTCCCACCTGCAAACACTGATTAATTGGCTGATAACAAACTTCACCAGCTATATCGCTATTTTCAGAAGCTACCTGGCCACAAATTATAGCTCAACGAAGTGGCTTTTCACATGGAAATATATAGCAGCCAAATGCTCCAAATTTATTTTTATAATAAATGTGGAAGGAAAAACTCGAGGACCCAGAGAAAATAATTCACGCGACCACGGACAGAGAGACACAATCTCCAAATATACAGCAGCCGTCAGGGTCGGGATCGAACCCACGACCTCCTGTATACAAGGCGAGGGGGTTAACATCTTTCTACTGTGGCGCCCAACTTGATATATAGAGGAACGCAGAGCTTTTGGGGATGATTTTGGCACTGACTCATATCTGCGATTCCTCGCGTAATTTCTCTCTTTGACAGTTGAACGGATACTGTGCGACGGTTACAAATGAATTGTTTTATTATTATAGGCATAAACATTTGTACCAACAGGAGCCCTGACATAATAAACAATAGTATAGTGCGATAAAGGAAAGGGTTGGGAAGGGGCGGGAGAGAGAAGAATCGCAAGAGATACATTATTCATCTTCATTCGCTGATGAATTCCACAGCACATATAATGCATCCAGAAGTTTTTACTCCCAACAGTTATGTTATGAAACCGCTATGCTCTGTGTGGGTGGTGCTGCTGCAGAAAAAATATCCCCCGTATAGCCTGCAGATAGAACCCTCTTGAACGGGACAACTTGGTTCGGCTGTGGGTTGGTTCAGCCCATCCGATGTGTCTGGGGAGGCAGGCGGGGAGGTTGGTAGACTGATGAAAGGAGTACCACCCTCTGGGATTTGGCGGGGGCTGTAGTTGTCCTCAAAAGCTCTCCCTTGAAAAGTCGCCGTTTAATCTCAATGGGATCTCACCTGTTTATAAGGAAAGGTCGCCTCTACATTTATCTACGAGATAGACTGGTTCTCTTCAAAGGGAATTTGAGCATTTTCCATCACCGACTTAGCGAGAAACAACAGAAATAAACAACTCCACCGTGCTCGTTTTTAGGAGGGAGGCACCGACTTGACCATTATTTCTTCATCATCATCATCACCAGTGCCGTGATCCAGCACTCTGGGGTTGTGGATCGTACAAATATGAGTAACTCACAAACACCTGCAGACTGCAAGGGGGAGCGTGTGGCGGGGGGGGGGATTAAGTGGCAGTACAGCAAGTGGATTTAATCCACCTCTGAGAAAGTGTCAGCGATATTCCCCCCCCACATGCCAACAATTTTCAATAACGGCACTAGCTATTGGCATTGGCCTTCAAACATGAATTAACTAATGCCACTGCTAAGGGATGTCGTTGGCCAAAGGGAGTGATGTTTTAGTAATTACCATATTTAATCCATCTCTTGTGAAGGCAAAACAAAGCGGTCACGAGTGGCACTGGCCTAACATCTCAACGCCAGAACCCTCCGAAAAAAGCCAAAAGGCTCAGTGACACTCTCCCGGACACAGCGAATGTCATAATCGCTGTTATTATGAACACAGCGTGGAACTCTATGTTAATTAACAAGGGAAGGGAGCGACTGTGGACGTGTGAGGTTGGTTGCAGGCAGCCCTGGAGTCCTGTTTGACATTTTTCCGTTGGAACAGTGATTAGTAGGAGAGTGCTTTTCTTGGGCGATGACTGATGCCACCTCAGCCATACCTCTCTCAAAACACTTCAACATCTTCGCCGTAATGAGACGGAGCCTCGCTGTTCATGTCTTGAACCACTCAGTACAAGTGACCACGTGTGGCATCATAACTAATACTGGATATGCGCTTTCGGCATATATGCGGTGTATTAGTATTTCGCCATGAGCCAAATTGCCGCACCGAATGGTCCAATTTCGGCATAGCACGACGCGCGTGGTGAGCGTGGTGAGCTTGGTGAGTCTGGTGAGCGTGGTGAGTGTGGTGAGCGTGGTGAGTGTGGTGAGCTTGGTGAGTCTGGTGAGCGTGGTGAGTGTGGTAAGCGTGGTGAGTGTGGTGAGCGTAGTGAGTGTGGTGAGCGTGGTGAGAGTGGTGAGCGTGGTGAGCGTGGTGAGCGTGGTGAGAGTGGTGAGCGTGGTGAGCGTGGTGAGTGTGGTGAGCGTGGTGAGTGTAGTGAGCGTGGTGAGCGTGGTGAGTGTGGTGAGTGTGGTGAGCGTGGTGAGCGTGGTGAGCGTGGTGAGCGCGGTGAGTGTGATGAGTGTAGTGAGCGTGGTGAGTGTGGCGAGTGTGGCGAGCGTGGTGAGCGTGGTGAGTGTAGTGAGCGTGGTGAGTGTGGCGAGTGTGGTGAGCGTGGTGAGCGTGGTGAGCGTGGTGAGCGCGGTGAGTGTGATGAGCGTGGTGAGCGTGGTGAGCGTGGTGAGCGCGGTGAGTGTGATGAGTGTGGTGAGTGTGGTGAGCGTGGTGAGTGTGGTGAGTGTGGTGAGTGTGGTGAACGTGGTGAGCGTGGTGAGCGCGGTGAGCGCGGTGAGCGCGGTTAGTGTGGTGAGCGCGGTGAGCGCGGTGAGCGCGGTGAGCGCGATGAGCGTGGTGAGCGTGGTGAGCGTGATGAGCGTGGTGAGTGTGATGAGTGTGGTGAGCGTGGTGAGCGTGATGAGTGTGGTGAGTGTGGTGAGTGTGATGAGTGTGGTGAGCGCGGTGAGTGTGATGAGTGTGGTGAGCGTGGTGAGTGTGGTGAGTGTGGTGAGTGTGATGAGTGTGGTGAGTGTGGTGAGTGAGGCGCGCGTGGCGAGCGTGGTGAGTGTGGCGAGCGTGGTGAGTGTGGTGAGTGTGGTGAGCGTGGTGAGCGTTCGTGCAGACCCGATGCTTTGGACTTTACTTTGTTTATGTACTTTGTGCAAGCCAACCCTCTCAGAAATGTCGTCTACGCCTCCATCTATCACCTTCTTCGCCTGCAGTGCTGGTTACCGATGGTAAGTGTAACTTTTTTGGGAAAAAAATTTTTTTGATTTTTTTTTTTGACATTTCTTATTTTATTGGAGCACGAGGCACTGGGGAGTAACCATTGTAAATAATTCGGAATATTTGATCATTCGGCAGGGCCAGAGCCCCATATGTGTCGAATTAATCAGAGTTCGTTGTATTTTCAAGTCACGGTTTCCTGAGCACAGGGCCCAAATGCCCACAATGTCGCGTGTCACGCAAAACCAAAATCACTATTGAAGGCGTGAAAGACGGGAGTCAATGCGTACCTTGAATTGAGAATGGTGATAAGAACTGGGGGAAAAGGAGACAATGAGAGGGAATGCCATTGTCGAGTGGTGCGAATGAAGCGTCCAAGTTGTCGGTTTATTTCGTTTTACCAGGTGAAAGCTCAAGAAACCAAGGTGCGCATTATGTGCAAGAGTGACCTGGGGCGATAGCTTGCCAGGAGAGGGCGGTGATTGATACGTGCTGTATAATAATCTCAATGGGGTAATTTACGGGTAAGTTTCAAAATTGGCCTAAGTTGTGACCTTACGGTGTTGGTGGTTGAATAGAGTGTGAGTGAGACAACAACAACAACAACAAAAAGTTAATCTGGTAGACCAAGGCATTGATGAACAAAGTTCATAGGAACAGTCACCATGGTAATAGCGATAGAAGTGTGGTAAAGAGGTAACTGGCCACCAGTGAGTGCTGGATAACCAACAATAATTTAATGGGTTACATTGAATTATGTAGATTCTGTGGCCAGGTTCGTGATGCAGTGTACTAACCATTGCATTGCTGCTCACCATACACCCACACACTCACACATGCACATAAGCAAGCGCACCCACGCATGCATAAAACAAAGACCCCCGGTATAGCCCTGACCGATTAGAGGAGCAAGTGCTGTTAGCGAGCACCTATGAAGGCTGGAACGGGACACGAGGTGGTGGGTGGCCTGCACCACGCACCCGTAGCGATGTTATACGCACCTTACTAGGTACTCATTTGAGGCTGAGTTGACCTAAGAAGGGAGGCCCAGGACCGGTTCAAATAATCGTCACTGGTGTTGACCGTGAGCGGGATTTGAACCCGGGTCGCCGGATTCGCAGCGCATCGCGCTAACCGCTACACTACCACACACATGCACAACAACAACCGCCATTCGCCACTAAGTGGCGGTGACGTCACCACGACGCTTGTGCCAGGCCATGTACACCTTGAGGCCACGTGAAGTGTCGAACACCCGCTGGCAGGTCACGGGGCCAGACCCAGATGCCACGGGTCGACTGACTGAGATGACCGAGATGACTGGCTGATGCACCACCTGTGCCCCCTACTGTGCCAACTTGCTGTGATTTAACCACCCGGCGCTCTGCTCGTTGTTTTGAGCGTCGCTCCTCCGCCCTCCGCCTCCAACTGCCCAGTAGCGTCCTTCACGAGCCTCCTCCACAGAGGCCGATCTTGACACCGCTGGTACCATGCACACACACACTTACACACACACGCAAACGAGTAAACACATGCATCGTCTTGAAAAGACACGGACGTTAATTGCACCTCTCGATACTCAACCATTGTGCACTTTACGTTTCACAAGTCCTTTGTGATAGTTTCAAGGCATTTTTAAAATTGAGCGATTAAATGTGAGACTATTTGACAATTCTGACAAGTGCATTATGTAGAATTGCCATGCGCACACGCAAAGACAAAGATCCCCCTTATAATCTTAACAGACTGTTGGGACAAGTGCTGTTAGTGAGCACTTACAAATGCTGGCACGGTACACGAGGGGATTGGTGGCCAGCACTACACCCGGCCGCCTTTGTATTCCCAGTGGCAATATTTGCACACTGCACCAGGTACTCATTTGAGGATCAGTCGACCCAATCGAACCCGGGTCGCCGGGTGAGTAGTGCAGCGTGCTAACCGCTGGGCCACCACTCCCCAAACGTAAAAAAAAATTACATTCAGACTGATGGACTGCCATTGTTAGTTGCAGGAGTCTAACATTTACTGTATGACGGCTGTCATGATACAAGAGGAGCTTGGTGTGCCTGTCTGCCTTGTTTTCCACATTGCTATTCATAAACATTGTTTTTTCGATGATAATTACCATATAATGTTTGCTCACTGCACGAGGTACTCATTTAAGGCTAAGTCAGCCCACTTGAAGGTCTATATATTTCACTTGATACAGTAAATCTAGCTGTGATTTATTATTGTATTTTATTTATATTATTACTTTTATTAATTTTATTTTTATTTTTTTACCTACGTGAATTTACCGAAAAAACCTAAGAATATGAATCCTTCATAATCAACGATTTTTGGGTTTATCCTTGCAGTCACGAAAGCTTCAAATCTAGAATTAATATAGAATTAGTCTATATACCCGCTTGGCCGCTGGTGTTACCCACGGCTGCTAATCAAACCCACATTGCTGGGATCGTTTCCAAAGTGCGCTAACCACCGCGCCAAGGTTCAAACACAAACTCGCGCACAGACAATTCTCGGATTGTATCTCAATGCATGAACCACTGCGCGACCACTCGCAAACAATCTGCCATGCTCAGGCAAAGATCCCCCGAATAGCCTTCACAGACTTGTGGGGCAAAGTTCTCTTCGTGGGTGAAAAACAGCAGGAATGAGCTGGATTCGTGCTTTTAGATGTCGCCACTGGGGAGACAACGGCGGTGGTGCCGGCCATCCACCCTCCACGTTTACAGTGCCAGGCCCTCGCACGGTACACACGCGGGGACACGCACAAAACTCGCGACAAAGATCGCCCCCATAGCCTCTAGCAGCCTGTTGGGGCAATTGCTGCTAGCGAGCACCTATGAAGGCCGGCACGGCACACGAGATGGTGGGTGTGCCAGCACCACTCCCGACCGCGTTTATCTCCCGAGTCGCGATGTTTACTACACACCGTACCAGCTACTCATTTGAGGCTGAGTCGACCTTAGGGTAGGCCCACGACCGGTTCAGATAATCGTCACCGTAGTAAGTACGCCCACGCACACACACACACGCGTCGTGAAGCCAACACACGGAACATCCCCCGGCTGTAACGAATGACCCTATTCAAGAATTCCCAACCCGGTGTCAGCGGCACAAAGCGGCCAGCGAGCTCGACTCGCGAGAGAGCGATGCAGCCCGGGACGGCCTTGGCAGATTGGGACGCCGCCGTGGGACCATTTCCAGAGCAATATTGAG
The DNA here is from genome assembly GCF_965212315.1 of Lampetra planeri. Lineage (NCBI taxonomy): Eukaryota > Metazoa > Chordata > Hyperoartia > Petromyzontiformes > Petromyzontidae > Lampetra > Lampetra planeri. The sequence continues at coordinate 2,951,745 of NC_136146.1, read as the reverse complement.
TCACGTTAGGGGGTAGCGCGCGGGGGGGGGGGGGTTTGGGGGTTACGGAGACACAGCAGATCCAAAACCACTCCCGCAATTCACCAAACCACCTTCTCGAGAGCTCTTCGGGGGTAGAGTGTGGGTCCCACGTGTCCTAATAGGAGGACACATCTCAGGCGTGAGAGGTCGCAACACGAGGGGCTGATGCTTGAACTGAGAGAGAGAGAGAGGGATTTAGTTGTCGGCTTGCGCGGGATTGCTGAGGTGTGTGGGATGGTGAGGATTTTTGCGGAAAGTCTTTTAGGTTAATGATAGGCGTCTAGGTTTCAGTCTACGATTCCACGGCGGAGCAGTCTAGCGGTGTGAAGACAACTCTCTGGTCCAGGGCTGCGCGCACGTGCGCACGCGCGCGCATGTGTGTGTCTAGATGTGTTGGGACAAGTGCTGTTAGCGAGCACCGATGAAGACCGGAACGGCACACGAGGGGGTGGGTGGCCAGCAGGCACGCCCGGCCACCTTTGTCTTCCCAATGGCAATATTTTTAAACACCACACTAGGTATTGAATTGAAAGGGAGTCGAACTACGGGAGGCCGAGCACCGGTTCAGATAATCGTCACTGGTCTTGGCCGTTAGCGGGAATCGGACTCTGGTAGCGGGGTCCGTAGCACAGCGCGCGAACTGCTACTCTACCCTTCCCTCCAACCGTCTGTCAAGGCTATACGGGGGATCTTTGTCTTTGTATGTAGATATATTTGCGTGATGGGTTGGCAATGCGCTTCCTGACGTGGCCTGTATCATTCGGGGATAATGAATGCAAGAAGGGAAAGTCGATACCAAGTTACAAATGAATTGTTTTGATGGCAATTTGATGCAGACACGCACACGCACGGAGAGGGTGTATGTGTGAAATAATAATCACATTATACAGTCCTTTGTCCTTTCACATCAGGTTTGTGAAGGATCTTATGTCTGGCTGGCAACATTAACGATACAAAAAAAAATCCCATTTGAGAGGAAATCAATGGCTGGAGAAAACCCATGCAAACGAGGGAAGGACACTGAATCGTGCCATCCCCGCGTCGGAAAGGCAGCACCCTACTTGCTGTACTGCCTTATTAACGCAAGTGGGTGTCTCGCATACACGATGTCACCACGGCGCACCGATCCTGTGCGCTGGCTCCACATCCGGTACAATGCACCTCACGCGATTGTGTACGCAGGCAGCACCGTGGATTATCGCAACTCTCGGTGCCAGCGATATTTGCCTGCAACTCTCAGACTAAGTATTGGGCGATGATTTTAACGAGCTGGCACGTTAACGGGCATCGCCCGCCATTTATTGTGAAAATGCCGTCACAGTTCCTATGATCACTCTTTCATTGCTTTCATGGCTTTATTTTGGTGATTTCGAAAAGTGTATTGGTTTAGCCATGTGTGTTTGTTGTAGTACAGAGTTAGACTGATGGCCTTAATCTAAGTTGTCTTGTGGTTGTTGTTGGTTGTTTGACTTGCATCTCACTGGGATTTTTGCACACAGCGTTGGTGTACGGTGCTTTTTTCTGCAATATTTTGCTGTTTTTTCTTGGATTTTCTGTTTGCACTTAGTCACATATTCACTTTAATATGTTTTTTGTTCATGTTTTTGTTTGTTGCGGTTGCACCCGATTCAAGAGCCGAATGGCTCACAAGGCTATACCTAATAAATGAACTTGAACGTGTTTTACGAGGCACTTCTGACCACCTGCTGCCACGTGTAGGACAGGAGAACGCGCTCAGGCGCCTGATGTACACTCTTGTAAAACTCATAAAGTGCCTATTGCTGTCACTTAAACCAATTAACAAGGTAACACCATATTGTCACGTCGCCCAGACAATTAACAAGAGCAGTTTTTTTTTTACATAATTTTTAGTCAAATAATTTTTTAAAGATTTAATTGTTGCGGGATTGTTCAGCTTCGACGGGTCTGAACTTTCGGATGTTGTGCGTAAAGTTTTAATTGTGGGCGAACGATGCGCGACGTCGCAATTCCGAGTGGGAATTTGAGCAGCTGACACCGCTGAATATGGAGAGTTTTAAGAATGATTTCACCTTCACAGATGTAAAAAAAGACCATTCTTTAACACTTTGAGTACACAAAAAGCAATACTCGATCTCAGGACTATTTACTGCTGAGATATTGAATTTGAATTAAGCTCTTATTGTAGGTTGGTAAAATATTGCTTTTCACATGATCTCAAGTGATGGGGCTCGCCTATGATACCATTATCATACCAAACGTGTTTATCCGCAAACGAAATTTAAACCAAACAAAATGAAACGAAAGCCTCATTGCAAAGGCATTTGACGAGCACATTCTGGTGCGAATTTACGCAAGGATCATTAACATTTCCCAATCCTTGCTCACACTAAAAAAAAATGCGCGGACACAAATTCCAAAGCTTCGTTTGTTCATCCCGAAGATTCCAATTGTAATACATGATCCGCTTTGCATATTTTGTTCCGTCGACTTTTTTTGTCCAACGTCCCATTGTTTTTTCTTCCATTGGTGCCCATTTTGTGGTGTGTGCATTCGCGGTGGTGTCATTTGTTCACGGGGGATAATCTTTCAAAATTTACGTTTCTCCGTTATCATTGTTGCTTGTACTGGCAGACATTCGACTGTGATGCGCCATGTATCACAGTGGAACGAATTTTGCTCGTGCAAAATTCCAAGTTTAAATGTTATGTATTTTCGCAGTTTTGGTTTTCATGAAGACAGCTAGTAAACACACGTTATCTCCCAACTTAAATAAGTATGGGGCTGTGCCCCAGTTTACAGCACTACAGCAGTGGTATTAAATCCATATTCATACAGCAGGGGAAAGTCTGCTAAATGCAGTCACTGTTGCCTTCCTACAAAGTTGTAATCAATGAGCCTTATTTTAGAGATGTGGGGCTCATTTGACTCCCAACCAACTTGCAACCATCATATGTCAAGTTTTTCAATTTCACTGCCAATTCCCCAATATAGCTGCACAAAATATACTTCAATAATAACACTACATTCACAGCCCTTAGTCAACCCACTGCTGAATGGAGGCCTCCTCATGTTGTATTGGACATCAGGGTTCTATGCCCATACAGTATTCCCTCGTTATTCGCGATGGATACGTTCTGGAGATGCTCTTGAATAGCAAATTCCTCGGATAATGATGTTGGCCTGTGGAAACCTTTAAAAAAAATGAATTTCCTTATATAAATACATAAATTATAAATGTCATCACCTTCTCTCTCATCACATTATCTCATCACTGTCTTCCATCACTTTATCTCTCATTACCGTATCTCTCATCACTTCATCTCTCATCACTGCTTTTCTCTCTCTCTTTATCTCTCGATGTAGTCGTGTATCGTCTCAGATGCGATTAGCGGAGAGTCGAAATCGCGGTTAGCAAGTTGGTGAATAACGAGGGAAAATTGTAGTGCGATTTGGGGGAATTGTGAGGGTGCCCAAGGACTTATTTAGATATCACTCATCATCGATGTGAGCCATAGCTCAGAATTGAACTAAGGAGTCCGGGTCCATAGCCACAGTTTTGCGAACCACTGCACTTCCTAAAACAGCCACGTACCAATGCATGCAATGTGTGTCGATTCGTGGGAAGTGAACGTGGATATACTCATCCCCGCCATAGGAATGTGGAATCGCTGTCAATAGCTCCGGGCTGTTAACGGGAGATGAGCATCACCCCACACTCAGTAAATGGGATTTTTTATTTATTTATACAAGACATTGACGCTTGGTTAAAACTAAGGTTGTATATCATTTATTAGTTTATATCCAGGTTCAATTCCAGCCACTTTTGCCGGTAACCTGATCAAGTTGTTTATGAACTTGTGGCGAACCCATTGCTGGTAGATCAATTCCTCATATGGCCAAACACGGCTACCCGTGGGAGAGCAGGGCACGACCTTGGAACGAGGAGCAATTGTGCAGTGTTTAGGGTCCCCATCGAGATGCGGTGATGGGGCCTCTGGGCCACTGTTATATATGACGATCCGTGGCCTCCAGTGAGTAAATGCAATTTTCAAGAGAAAAAAAAAACACATCGTTAAAATAAATGCTCTTGAGTTAATGTCAGCCAGCACGTCACGTGTATGAGGATGGATCTAGAGGAGATAGGTTTTACGGATTGATAGCAAAAACATGGAATTTAATTCCTGCTATCACGTTCAACGAGGCAAAGGTGTAGCCCCGCAGTTGCTTGTTCATTCCACTGCTGGTGGAAGAGCTTCCCACTCAAGGCAACTCCAGACGGCCCCGCTATTGGGTATTAGCCCGATTACGTACGGTGCAAAAGCAGTTGAACATACGCACGGTCCGTTCTCATATAACGCCGCGTGTTTTCACGACGCAAATTGGATATAACGCGACGAATGTAATTGTTAACACTTTTCAAACGCGGCTGCGAATTGGTAATAATGAAATTGAGTGAACAGAACTACGTCGGGCGAGTAGGAATAAGCGGTTGTACGGCTGCCCTGGACGTAGCATCATCACACAAGGCGGGATACTGCTGGATGCTTCTAGATGCGACCCACGCACCTCAGTCTTTGTTCAGCCTGCGTACGAATCGCACGTGTTACCGCAGACTGTGTTTTACCCTATATTATATATAATATAACGCGATTTTTCCATAAAGCGGGCTTCTTCAGAGATGCAACTACTACCACGTTATTGGAGAACAGGCTGAATGTACAGTTGGTCTATTCTTTTACACTGGCCCAGACACCTTTTGGAAGAGGTGGGAGCAGGCACACTCCATCCCAACACACTGCTGTCATGTAAGTATTGCAGAAATCATTATGCCACTGCTGTGCTTTCCTGCTATGCGGGCACTTTTGTGAGATGCCTGGTGAATGCAGGGAAGAGGAGAAAGGGAAAAAAGACATCTAATAGAATGAGTGCCTTGAAAGTGGATTCTTTTCTGCGAGAGTGAGACGCTTCAAAAGTTGCAAAATGTGGGGGAGAACATTGATTAATGATCGTCTTTTTGTCTTGAACATTTTCTGAAACAAAACAAGAGAGGGAGAGAGAGAGAATTCAATGATAAACTTTGATGTCTGATTTATGGACATTTTGCCAGCTCTATACTAAGGCGGTGGGATCCTTATTGCGAGCACCGGCTATGGGACGAGTGCAAGGCTCGTCCCATAGCTTGACTGCATCACCTTTAGTTGATTGCCGTCACGAACAAGTTGCACATCGTGTTAATGGTGCAGAAGATCTTGCACTATCATTGAACAGTGCCAGTGGTGGTTCTCCGAATAAATTAACTCCTGCAAGAGGAGTGTTGAATTTTTACTACTTGCGTAGGGCTCCCAATAAGAGATTCGAACTGCCTTGACCTGGAGAGTGACAAATTAAAGTTTCAAAATTGATAAGAATCATAATATTTATAACAAATTGCCATTTTACAACAATTCGAATCCCGATCATGCTATCACTGAATACAAATCGTACAGTATCGTGCATCGCGTTGCAAATAATCTCTGGATGCCGTTGTAGATGGACGAAGTGTACATTCACGTCGTGATGTAGTGATAATGTGCGTATCGACTCTCGTTAAAGAATGAGAGCGGTGCAACATTGCTGTGGGCCACTTTAGGATTATAAATGCAGCAACTATCGGGATGGGCCCATTGTGATTTTGCAGAGCAACGGCGGTGCGGCCTTGGTAATTGCGCACATGGCTTTGAAAACGCTCGCATCCCTGCGAATGCTTAGCGTGACAGTCACACAGCGCTAACAGGCAACGGGCAAAGTGACAGGGGCGGTAATGGCCGCATTTTTACAGGAGCTTTTGCATGAAGAAGCTTCCTTTCATGGCCATTAACTCGATCTGATTGCGTGGAGTGTGTGTTGTTGTGCCAAATATGCACCAACGCTACCCCTCTAACTGCAGCAGTTGGATTAATTATCACAATTCGAGGTTACGATTCGGTTCAAGAATCAATTATTTTATTTTTTCTAAGTCAGCAATTCTCGTATGCATGATTCGACGCACGTAAAACGAAAAGCTAAACTAAGTTTTATTTCACAGTGAGTACACGTACGGGAACTCTTAACCGATTAAGCACTACACGCCTAATTATTTTTTTAAAATATTTCTTCTCATAAATGTCCTCGTGTGCTGTTTTAGGTATGTTATACTATCTCGTTTTGTACCATCAAAACAGATGGCTAACTCGTGCCTTCGTGTTTTTTTTCATAATTAACAAAAACAATCTGCCAAGAGAGTGCACAATGTTTCTGTGCAAAGTTGCTGCACTCCACCGAAGAAAACTTGGGGCCCATGAATATCCGTCGGGCCCTGTTGGTCTGCGACATCTGCCAACCCACGAGTTTTCTGTTCAACAAAACACACCCTGAAGTCACCCGAGTCGTTCGGGAGATCAGAGCAGCTGCGCTGGCAGGACTGAGTTCTCCTGGATTCAAACTCCGCTTGGCAGCTGCTCAAGTGGAGAAATTTGATGGTCTCAGCCTCATAGTAATCGAAAACTGCGTAATAAATAAACCATCGCGTTCAATTTGGCTCTGGACTTGATCTGGCTAAGGTTGCCCACTCCGTTACGTAATCATTATCGTTTGGTATGTCGCGTGATGAACGTCGATCTGTGCGGCAGGGTGTGGCGTGAAAGTGTTGCTGCCCCTACTTTGTCGAGTAGAGGTCAAATCGAGGGCATCTCAGAGTTAGCTCTGTGATATCCGCTTCCGTGGACCCTTCTCGATCACACAGGGGGTTGCACTGCTGTGCGAGAGACACAAATGCATTATGCATCTCGTGACATTGAGCCCGATAGTGCGAGCGATAATAAAATGTAAAAAAATAAAGAGGAATGGAAAACCAGCCAGGGTCGGTGCTCATCGAGACTCGGGAGAAGGCGAGAGCAACCCAGGGGTCACCTTCCTCAGAGGGATGCAGGTGGAGAACATTGGTTCCACAGGACCATTGGTTGATGGACGTAAATGTTATTTTAGTTGGGAGATGAAACAAAATGCCTCTATCCGTTGCATTATTCATTTGCCTCTCATCCCCGAGGTATCGTTTTCAAAGGAGAGCATTCTCGCTTGTTTATAAATAAATTACCAACCTTACATTTCACGGGGCAGATTTCAGTTAAATGCAAATGATATATCTCTTCTTAAATGAAATGTGCCACTTTATATATATGTGTGTGCAAAAAAAAAGTTGATAATAGTAACAATAATTTTTTTAATAATCATCAGTAGCCTTGATATTTCCACGTTACATTATTGATCGGGGTTGTTTGTTCAATATCAATGTGCCACTGAGCTTTGCCGCGTCCAGGAATCCAACTCAGGCCAGTGGGTTCACAGCACAGCGAGCTGCTATCCACTGTGCCACGAGTCTTCCATCCCAAGCATTTATTGCCACTCAAGAAAGTAGTGACATCACATGATTGTACGCACATGTGATCGGATGTCAAGCATCCTTACCACAGCATGTGCAGCACTTCTTTCCATTCCCACCCACCATGGCGCCGTTATGAAGACGTACTCGCTCTGGGTGATACCGCGGCTCTGTCAAAGCCATGGCACGTGTCAATAAAAGGAAAAGAGGAAATATGAATTATTGCCAAGGGCTGCCAAAATACGGCAGCGTGTGAAGAGCTGAGCTCACACAGAGATCTCCGCAAAGCTGTACAGACTGACTCCTGCTTGCTGAGGTTTTCGCACCTGTGCTGCTTGCGTCGCTCTCCGATGTCCGACCTTTCCCTCCGTGCACTGGGAGCACACGGGCAAAAACCCGAACCCCCACTGGACAGCCGTGCAAACCACGTGGTGAGTGTCGTGGGAGCAGCAAACGGGGTTGCTGCGTTAAGCACTACGCCTAGCCACGTTCGTCTGCCGAGAGCTGTTTTTTCACATTGGACCAGATGCCCATTAATGGCCGAGTCAACCAAGTTATCGTGCCACTCACTGCTGATGGTAACCTTAGCTGCAAATTACACTCAAGAAAAAAACACAAAGATGCCCCCCTCCCCCTGTATAGCCTTAACAGACCTTTGGGGCAAGTGCTGTTCGTGAACACCTTTGAAAGCCGGCGCGGCACACAAGGGGGTGGGTGGCCAGCACCATGCCCGACCACATTTGTCGCCCCAGTGGCGATGTTCGCACACCGCACCAATTATTAATTTGAGGCTGGGTCGATCGACGGTTAAGACAATCGTCACTGGTGTTGGCCACGAGCAGGAATCGAACTTGCTGGGCTCGTAGCGTGGCGTGCTAACCGCTGCTCCATCCCTCCCCATCTTTGACGAAGACAAATATTGCCCCGTGCAGCCTTAAGAGACGGTTGACATACATACAACAAATACATCAAACAAAGATCCCCCGCATAGCCTTAACAGACTGTTGGGGAAAGTGCTGTAAGCGAGCACCTATGGAGGCCGGCACGCACACGAGGGGTGGGTGGCCAGCACTAGGCCTGGCCGCCTTTGTCTCCCCAGTGACGATGTTTAGACACCTCACCAGTTACTCAATTTAGGCCGAGTCGACCCAGGGAAGGCCCAGGACCGGTTCAGATAATCGTCACTTGTGTTGGCCTTGAGCGGGAATCGAACTCGGGTCGCCGGGTTCATAGCACGGCACGCTAACCGCTGCACCACCGCTCGACACGCGCGTGCGTGCACACACACATACATGCACATTAACCTTCAGTATTAATACTCCTCCGCGTTAAAGCTGCCTGCGTACAGGATACATAAATGCATGTTGTTACACATCGCCTCGGCTTTGGCGATGAGAACATGGGCTTTAGTTGGATCATGCATCTGCAGGCCATTGGCCGTTTCACGTGGAGCGTCTGACCACACAGCATTACCCCGCTAATTAAATTTAATGAAGTGTGGATCCATTTAAATGAATCCTGATCATCCACTCACCGGGGCTGCCCTCCAGCAAGTCTCACGTTCATTTGTTTTATTATTTGGCAAGTTATGCGAGTTCATAAAAAAAACTCAATGAAAATGAGGACAAAAGTTAGATTCTAGAGCGTTAATGTTTTACATTTTTTGTAGATTATTTTCGTGTCCATACATACATGCATATGTCCATTGCCAGGGTGCGCTTTTTCCTGAGTTTAACTCTGCCGAAAATATGCGAGCAGATAAAAAAGAGAATGACAGTTTAGCAATGCAAAATAGGTAATTTTTTGCCAAGAAACTGATTAACTTTAATGTGCATTATTCATGAGAAAATGTAAAGGGACACTCACTTGCATTATGCAAAAGTAAGCTCCTGGCTTGCCAGACCTTTGCAAATGAGCCACAAGGTTGGCCTATTAACATGCACTGATTCATGGCATCAGGTGCCATAGAAGTCCTTGGGGGTGGTAAGTATGATGCCCTCTATTCTTTTCCTGGGCATTAATGATGGGACTTTCGTGAGCATGACTGCATCAAGAATGCTGAACTCCCAATGCCATTGATTTGATGGAAATTGAATGTCCAATGGGATCTACAACGCAATCGTTAGTTTAAATTCTTAATGTGGCGGAGCAGAATTATGGTTGCTGGAAAACTGGGCGAAGAAAAGGCAACGGTTGGAAATTCTTGGGATACCGTTTTAAATATTTTCGTGCCAAGTGAATGTTTTGCCCAATGCAAACTCCCAATGTAAATTTACGGTAAATTTCCCGGTGGCCGTCAAAGGTAAAATCGGTGTCAAATGTTTAAAGAGTTTTCTCTGGAGTGTGGAATGAAACTATATATGTGCATGAGACACAGGTATTTCTGTAAAAAAAGGGTATAATACGCAGCTCTGCAATTTCTTGCCCATTGCAATGCTTGCAGAAGGGACTGCACCACAAAGAGTTTCAGGGTAAATTTTACCTCCCCTTCCTCACTGGCAAGATGTCTTGAAATAAAACAGTTTTTAATTTGACCAGGTAAGGACCACTGAGCTATATAGCTCTTTTTTCAAAAGTGACCTGGCTTTTACAATGATGTTCAACGAAGTGGCTTATCACGTGGAAAATTATAGCAACCAATTACTCTAAACGCACGTTGATTCTAAATATGGAGGGATGAACAGGAGGACCCGGAGAAAAATCCATTCGACCAAGGGAGAGACAGACACCGCAAACTCCAAGTATATAGGCGTCGTCATGGTCGGGATCGAACCCACGGCATCCTGTATACCAGGCGAGGTAGTTAACATCGTGCCACTGTGGGCACGCAGATACTCCAAAATAGTTGGGAGTATCTGCCCTTTACCACACCATTTATACACTTCTGGGTGGACAGATGCGTCGAGATTTAAGAAACTTTATCATTATTTCAACTGCCACGCCCGGAGATCGATCGAACCAAAGAGACGACCTCTGACTTTTAAGGTTGAATTGTGTAACCTTTAGACTGTGGCAGCATTCGCGAGGAGTATCTGTCCTTTGCTAAATTGAATTTAGTTTAAATTGGATATTTGAACCTACTTACACGTCGGTCTTAATTGACTCTGTTAGCAAAATTAGAAATATAAACACTCGAATTGGCATGAATACATTAACATAATTAAGAAAATCCTTAATGCTAATACACACTATTTAATCATCTTTGTTTATTTCTCTCTCGTTGCTTTGTTCTCGTATTTTTATTCAAGTAATTCCCCTCGGTCTGAAGAGGTATGCATTTTTATGTCCTTGTTGAGTGAATTCAATCAATTTCAAAAGCTCTCGGTGTATCTGCACATTTGAAACGATTTCGACAGGTGCCCTTAACTCAATCTCCCCACTGCGGCCGAGAGCACAACATCACAGAAGATCAAAACAATTTCCAAAACACTGATAGCAGTGCGATGACGATGATGATGGTGGTGTGAATGACACCATGATTCATCCATTCATCAAGCAACCAATCTCAACACATTCGTCAACAACGCTGTGGCCTTAAACGAAACAATACATAAGGAGTCGTGTTTTTCTACAATGGCCCTTCATGATAGCAGATAAATGGAGAGGCCAGATATACAGAATTAATTCTATTCTATTCTTGTGTAGTGGCTTATCATGTGGAAAGTGTACAGCAGCCAATTACTCTAAACGCATATTGATTCTAAACCGCGGGGCCTGATGAGAATTACATTTTAAAAACTTTTCTAATGACCGGTTTCTAAATTGGCAAATGAAAAATGATTTCACAGTAGATATGACTACTAAATAAGCTCCTTTATATTCCAAGTAAAGTGATTGACTGTTGCTGGAACAGTGTGGGAAGACAACCAACAGAGGTTCGCATTGAAGCCTCGCGCTCAAGGTCCAACTGTGGCAACTCAAAAAGAAAACTTGCGTTTTGGAAAGACAATTAGTTCTTGCTAATTTTAGTTGCATTACTACGCCTTCATCAACACGCACTAACCAGCGTGGTGAAGTATGGTCAAATACACCGCTGTGATCCGTACGGTGTGTGGGGAGGCTTTCATCCAGCATAGGATTGATTAATGCCTGGACATAAACTCATCAATCTTAATTTGAAGCTTTCGTGACTGCAGGAATCTATACTCTTTGGTTCGTAATCATTGGAAAGATGTTATTAACCATGCAAAAAAAGATTTAACTACACATTTTTGGACCATCTTATTTGACAGGCACTATTTTACTTTACCGAGTGTTAACATCTCCAGCGTTTAACAGTACTCTCCTTTTTGTATTTGATTGTCAACCAACACTGGGTAAAACAACATGCGCATTTTCGTTCTCTTCTAGCATGTGCACCAACGGGTGCACCAACAGTCACACCAACAGTCACACTCTTTTAGCCCCCCCCCCTCCCAATACGTTCCATTTATTGGCTACCACATTCAGATAAGCTCCTCCCTCCCTCCCCCTTAACTTGTATTTAAGAACTTGTATCTTGGAATCTTTGCCTCACTTGATACAGCAAATCTGGCTGTGACGGTCCCACCTAATAACTGAGACTTGTGTTGCCTCCGAAACGTCGTGATTTATTATTTTATTTCTATTATTACTTTTAGTAATTTTTAATTGTATTTTTTACCTACGTGACTTTACCGAAAACACATAAGAGTATGAATCCTTGTAGTCACGAAAGCTTCAAACCTAGAAAAATCACGTAGGTATAAAATAAAATAAATCACGACGTTTCGGACGCAACACAAGCGTCCGTCATCAAGTGAGAAAGCCTGGTCTGCTGCTTAGGCAGACTGTTTAAAACAAGTTTGAAATGGGTGTAGCCCAAGGGACGCTTGTGTTGCGCCCGAAACTTGGTGATTTATTTTATTTTATACCTACGTGACTTTACCAAAAGAACCACAGAGTATAAACTAATCATGATACTAATTTACAAAAATAGATGAGTTGACAATGCATCTTCACATATCCGTCTCTCCACACAAGCAATAGAAGTTTGTCTTACAAACCCCATCCACAGCACGGCATTCTGCGAGTGCATACACTTCATCAGCAATGATTCAAGACGAGCAACCTCTGGACCGGTTTCAACATGCAGTGTCTCATCAGCAGTGTCGGGCTTGCCAGTACTAATTTCGGTTATCATCATACGCAGAATTGCTGTACCGTGTAACCAAACCATCTTTTTAAAAAAGTCGATTTTAGTACAACTGTACAACAACACTACAATTCCTCGCTGGGAATATTGCAAACAAATGAAACCATTGCCCGCGCGCGTATTCACTACCAGCAATGCCAGCGGTGCCAATGTCAAAACGGTGCATTGCAGTTGCATCTCTAGCTAAGACGTAGGGGGGGGGCAGGTGGGGGGCGACGTCACGGAGCTTTGTGACGCGGCCCTGGCGAGGTGCGAGTGCCCCGAGCCGCTCGCCCCGCCGATCCTCTCCGCTCAAGCGGCAGCTTTGTTTCTTGGACGCCGCAGTCGCCGGCGACGCGACGTTTTTTTGGGGCCTCGGCGCCGTTTGAAAATTCCTCAACTGCTCACGGCCGACCGGACGGACAAACGAGCGGCCACGTGGCCGACCGGACGGACGAACAAACGGCCACGTAGCCGACTGGACAGACGAACAAACGGCCACGTGGCCGACCGGACGGACGAACGAACGGACACATGGCCGACCGGACGGACGAACAAACGGACACGTGGCCGACCGGATGGACGAACGAACGAACACATGGCCGACCGGATGGACGAACGAACGGACACATGGCCGACCGGAAGGACGAACGAACGGACACGTGGCCGACCGGATGGACGAACGAACGGACACATGGCCGACCGGAAGGACGAACGAACGGACACGTGGCCGACCGGATGGACGAACGAACGGACACGTGGCCGACCGGACGGACGAACAAACGGACACATGGCCGACCGGAAGGACGAACGAACGGACACGTGGCCGACCGGATGGACGAACGAACGGACACGTGGCCGACCGGACGGACGAACGAACGGACACATGGCCGACCGGAAGGACGAACGAACGGACACGTGGCCGACCGGATGGACGAACGAACGGACACGTGGCCGACCGGACGGACGAACAAACGGACACATGGCCGACCGGACGGACGAACGAACGGACACATGGCCGACCGGATGGACGAACGAACGGACACGTGGCCGACCGGACGGACGAACGAACGGACACATGGCCGACCGGACGGACGAACAAACGGACACATGGCCGACCGGAAGGACGAACGAACGGATGCGTGGCCGACCGGAAGGACGAACGAACGGACACGTGGCCGATCGGACGGACGAACGAACGGACACGTGGCCGGCCGGTCGGCACCACAGCGACGGCGTGGTTCTCCCCAATCGGAAGAGACGCACGGGAGCCAAACCGGTTTCCCCGCTCCCCATTCCTCCCTCCCGCAGTGCCTATTCCGCGGTTGCCATAGTTGCACACTCACACAACATTCTCTTTTTAAAGTGAATTCCATTTTATTTTCTCTCTCACCGACACAAACGCCCCCCCCCCCCCCGTCACGTTAAACTGTGGTAATGTTGTGGAATACAATAACGACGGCGCCAGTCGTTCATGGCCACGTAATGCGAACCATTACCGCTCGTAATTGAGCCATCTCCGGCTACTGCTGCTTATTAGGTTTCTTTATGGCAACAGAAAGCATCGCGCGTTCGTGATTAGGTCCGACGGGAGCCGCACGCCGAGTCAGACTTGAATAGGCGTACAGCAGCCGCCGTCGTCTTCGAGCTGATCTTATTTCCGCGAAAGCTAGAGCGGCGGTGTTCAAGCCTCGCTGACATCAGACTCACTCGGCAGCGCTGTCGATACAGCGCGCACGCCTGCGGGTAAGGCCGTGTCACCTTTGAAAGCTCGCGTTGGTGCCAAAGAGCCCGTGGCTTTTTGTGTCAAAGAGGAGGCGGTTGCCGAAGAAGAAGAAGAAATGACCTTGGTGTTGGAGATCGTTCTTGCAAGAGTCCTCAAGCGAGCGATAGCACCAAATTAATGCAAGGGCTGCAACGTTCGTAACGCAAACGTTCAAGACATTCCACAGACCTGCACATGAGCGGGCCTTTCTTTTGATCATGTATATGTCAGTCGTCATGTTTATTGGCGACACATTAGGATATTGAAGTTGTTTTACATTTGGAACAAAATGCAGAGCATCAATCCTGAAATTTGAGACGTTAGTCACATAGGCAGTGGAAGTAATATTACGGGGGAGGGGAGGGAAGGGGGGTGGCTGTCATCAGAACTGGAAGTCAAAAGAGAGCGACGATACAAATCCAATATATGATCGTTTCGACAAATCATTGGTGACCAGGCTGAGACCATTAACTTTAGATCTCATTTTGACCGAAGGCAATTGGCTGTATTTGAACAAGGGATCGCTGCAGTGACAGCTTTGTGTGCTCTCACCGTACTGCTGATACACAGCACTCTACGCAGGGCTTCATTTCTCAAGCAATGTTTTCTTGTGCCCCCCCCCCATCCTGTAACCCCCCCTAGACACCCCCCTTCTGTTAAATGAACCCCGAATAGTTCCGGCTGTTAAAACAGAAAACCCAAACTGAACTTAAAACTCCGTGTAAATTATCTTCGGTCACCTGGTGGTAAATCAACCTCGCCGTCTTGCACGCCTCGCTGTGACAAAGCCCTCTCTCCCAGAAACTTGAAACTGTCTCTTCATGCAACGTGGGTCGTGAACTCGCTTCCATTGCCTTAGTCGTGAGCTTGCGCCCTGCAATGATCAAGTTGAGCTCCGTCTCTGAGTGAACTCAATGCGCCAGTGATACGCAGCTCTAAAATGCACGTGCAAAGGACAGCCACTTTGTTAGTCCACCACTGCACGAACGCATTATCCGTGCCACGTTTGTCACGTGGAGTCTGACCATACTTCACCGTGTTTGTCAGCGCCAGTTGTGAATCAGGGCTTTGGTTCAAAACCAGTTCGGATGCCACTCGAATCCCTTGGCCAGGAATCAAACTCCGTTTCTCGAATTCACATCGCAGTGTGCTATCCACTGCGCCAGCCAATGCTCTGTACCGACTATAATAATATTATGTATGCAACATTAATATCTAAATCAAATGAGTTCGCCTGAATTTCCAAGCGCCCAAAGCAAGGTGCAGGCGCTCCATTTGCCGTAAAGTCTGCACGAAACACCATCAGTCATTCGATTAGCGTGCATTGGACACGGACGGGGCAGACAACAGTGAGATAACCATTGGAGGCGCGCAGTGCTCACCGGAGCAGAGCGTGAATTAAATTCGATGCCACGCAGTGTTAGAGGCTTCCACTCTGAGTGGTGCTCCACTTGTAGAAGAGTCGGATGGGTGAGGCTCGCAGCGTCTCCGCTCGATTGAGCACTGGGCCATGCTCATCTTCATTGGTGACCAGTGGTGGGAATTCTACAATGCTGTGACAGGTACAAGTCCATCAATCTTGAAACCACTGTGGATATTCCACCAGGCTAAGCAGGTCACCTCGAGAGGTTGGAGATGGTGTGATGATTATGATTATGACCGAAGGTGTCGACGGTGGTAGTGACGCTGTTGATGATGGTCAAGTTGGTGGTGGTGGTGGTGTTACCGTTGGTGATGCCGCTGATGGTGTTTATAGTGGTGGTGGTGGTCGTGTTAATAGTGTCGAGAGAAGAGATAGGCCGATGCAGTACGGAAGCAAATGGAGCTGAGTGGACTTTGTCGATGACTGGTACCAGCGGCGTCAAGATCAGCCTCTGAGGAGGAGGCTCAGAGGTGCGATGACCCGTAGACAAGTGGGAAAGGAAGCCAGGCAGAGAGCCGGTGCCAATCCCCCCCCCTCAACAGTGAAGCTCTGCAGTCCTCTATATATTAAAACAATTAAGGTCAGTAAAACGAATGTTTGCGTGTTCTCCACATTTAGAATCCACGTGCGTTTCAAGTATGCGGCTAAATTTCGATTTAAAGCTTTCGTGACTGCAGGGATTAATCTTCTTGGTTCTTTTGGTAAAGTTACGTAGAATGGAAATAATAAAATTAAAAAAAATAAAACATAATAAAATAATTCTCACGACGTTTCGGCGTCGTGAGAATTATTTTATTATGTTTTATTTTTTATAATATTATTTCCATTCTACGTGACTTTACCGCAAGAACCAAGAAGAAGTATGCGGCTGCTATACATTACCACGTGGCGATAAGCCACGTGATTTGTGATAGCCAGGTCGCTTCTGAAAAAAATAGGTGTGTGGCTCAGTGGGCATTACACCTGGTAAAATTAAAGCAAATAAAGTTTTTGATAATATTTCGATTTAAAGCTTTCGTGACTGCAGGGATTCATCTTCTTGGTTCTTTCGGTAAAGTCACATAGAAGGGAAATAATAAAATAATAAAAATAAACATAATAAAATAATTCTCACGACGTTTCGGCCACAACGCAAGCAGCCGTCCTCAAGTGAAGACCAGGTCTGTCGGGGAGACAGCGTCTGAATGAACCTGAGGACGGCTGATTGCGTTGTGGCCGAAACGTCGTGAGAATTATTTTATTATGTTTTATTTTTATTCTTTAATTATTTCCCTTTTTGATAATAGTTCATACAATTTGGAAGAAATCGGAGCACTAGCGAAAAGAAAAAAAAACAATTGTGCGAGAGAGGGGCAACGTTCTATTCAATGCAGTTGGAACAGGTGGAGTCCACTTTTTGCTGCGGCCCCACCTCCTGCCGAGCCGGGGCACGGCACCTCCACGTCGCCCACGGGTCAGAGGGTGTCACAACGTCCGCGCGATCCGCCAAACCTCGCTGCCTTTCACATTGCTGGATTACAGCAGCCACGCGCATAACCCCCACCGCTCACCACCACCACCACCACGTCCGCACATGCCCGATGTGCAGCACGTGCAGCGCCACCGGCATCTGTGACGATTTCTCCGGAAACATTTCTCTCGACACTTTGTGTTGTTGTTGTTGTTGTTAGGCACATTCGTCGCGACGGAGCGAATTTGCGAGTGAGAGAACTGGGAGGAGGATGGAAATGCACAAGATAAAATGTGTAACACCAAAACAAAAACAAAATTGATCATCTTTGCTTACAGGTGTTCCCGTGACAATTCCTCAGCAGTAATTACGGCACGGTTGAGATGCCGCAATTAGCTTGTAAACAATCACAGGAAGAGGCGCCGAGAT
This sequence comes from Lampetra planeri, assembly GCF_965212315.1. NCBI lineage: Eukaryota > Metazoa > Chordata > Hyperoartia > Petromyzontiformes > Petromyzontidae > Lampetra > Lampetra planeri. The sequence continues at coordinate 2,934,127 of NC_136146.1, read as the reverse complement.
GGCTAATCACACACAATACTTGCCACGGCGCCATCCCTCCCACATCTGTCTCAGCCAAATGCCATTTGCGCGCGAGCGTTCGTGCATCCAAAGTAATTGTGTTCGCCCGCCGCAATTCAGATGATAAGAAGGAAAGCGTCGGAGCGCTTGTTCCTCACCACATGTTCCAAGGTGGGGGGGGGGGGGCGGGCAAGAGGTGGCAACACAGCAATGGATTGTTGGATCTATCTGTGCAGATGTTTGTGTGATCCTCTTCTATGCGTGGTTCCCCTTTTCCCATTGCTCCGGTTTCCTCCCAAACATCTCACCGCGGGTCAATTGAATTGGCCACGGATTGAATACCCTACTGCAAATTTATACTGAGACTCAATCGACACGTTCCTGGATAGACGAAGAGCACAGTTCATATGACCACTCACAGATCCTATGATCACTGTTTCATTGCTTTTATGGCTTTATTTATTTGATTTTCGAAAAGTTTTTTGGTTTGGCCATGTTTGTTTGTTGTAGTACAGAGTTAGACTGATGGCCTTAATCTAAGTTGTCTTGTGGTTGTTGATGTTTGACTTGCATCCCACTGGGATATTTGCACAGTGTTGGTGTACGCTGATTTTTCTGCAATATTTTGCTGTCTTTTCTTGGATTTTCTGTTTGCACATAGTCACTTTAAGATGTTTTCTTGTTCATGTTTTTGTTTTTTGTTTGTTGCGGTTGCACCCGATTCAAGATCCGAATGGCTCACAGGGCTATACCAAATAAATGAACTTTGAACTTTGAAATGATCATTATTGCAAGATGGATTTCGGGCCCTATATCAAACCAGTGCTGGATGAACGGCCTTCCACACCATGCTGGTTATCGGTGTTTGTTGACCATACTTCCCCATACTGGTCAGTGTGGGCTGATGAAGGCAGATGGGTGGGTGGGGGGGGGAGTTCCAGGGCTGGTATTTATATCAGTGATATCACTTGCTACTGATGTGAGCCATGGTTGATAATCGACGTCAGGTCACCAGCTCGAGAGCATTTTTCTTGTTTCTGTGCAATTGTTTGTCGCGACCATGTTCGTTTGCCTATTTCATATGCTCGTTTTGATTTCAGTCTACCTTCAATATCCGTCCTGGTTACGCACACACACACGGCTTTGTTTTGCAATTATATTCCTCTGACAGACATTGTTTGGTGAACATTGCCATATTAACTGAAAAAAAGTCATTGAAAATGATCGGGGAGGAGGGGGGGGGTGGATATGGGTGGTGGGGGAGGGTGTTGTTCAGTCCTCAGTATCTGGGCAGAGACCATTAACTCGCTGCACTCGAGATCCCGGCGTAATGAGAGGGGGCTACGGCTGACACCCGGATTTGAAACCAGGATCTCGGTGGTAATGGTGCAATGTTCTGACCCGCTAAGCCACACGGCCTCCTTTCTGTTTGCGGGTTCTCTTCGCGGTGGCAATTATCATCCAGGTCATCCACCTCCCCTTAACGCGTTGGTCACGTTTAAAAAGAGACATCCGCGTCTTTATCTTCGTGTGTGATAGTGTTGGACACGTATCACGTTCACGCTCTGATGTAAATGTAGAAATGTACCGGCACAAGCGTGTGATTCTAATGGGGGCAGACAGCAGATAGTGTTTTGTGGCCAGAGGCTTGGTTTTAAAGCTGGCACACTCTGACTTCAAGGTAAAGACAAACGTTCCGCTTCAATCGCACACACATTGCCCGAAGATTAGGCCTCTTATCTGAGCGGTGGTGCAGTGGGAGTGAGCGGTGGGGCGACGGTTAGCTCACTCTCCCTCTGCTGTGCTTAATTTCAGCTGGGGCGCTGTCCATGGTATTATTTTGGCACGCCACACCCTCATCGCCTTATCTCCATGGTTTACTTTATTCCTATAAACACTTTAATGGAGTTAGAGGAATATATGATAGAAATAATATAGCAATGTTATGGATAGGTGTATTTTGTAATCGAGTGGTAGTGCCTTACACCGACAGTCCCTACTCCAAGCCAACCTAGGCACCGTGCCGTGGCCGGGAGAAATATTTGAGTTAGCCGTAGGCCTCCCCCTTCGCTAACCTGATGTGACCAGTGTGGCGAGGTGTGGTCAAAAAGTCAACCAACACTGCATGGGACGGTCTTCATTCAGCAGCGTGCTCAATGTGGCTGAAAATGACACTTTATTTTTCATAACGATGTGCTCCGAAGAAGGGCCATAGCCCAACACGTGTCCTGTTATATATGCATATGTTCACCTTTTCAGGCCACAGTGTTAATGACGACCGTTCTAGTTTTTGTTGTTGTTGTGGTTGTTGTTGTAAGTGATGATTCAATTTAAAGGTCTTGCCTTCAGTGTTCTAATAAAATAAACCACGCAATTATATGTATAGAAAGTTATATCGTTCTCTTTCGATAGCTGCAGTAATATGAAAAGTATGTTTTTATTTCTTTTTTTATTTCAAGCTATTTTTTTAGGAATACCAATTATGAGAGCAGCAGCAGTGTGCCTTTGCTAACAGACATTAATCGGACTAAAAAAAAGTCGCTCACCACGTATATTCTCTCGATTTTGTTGAACAATATTAATCAAAAGTACACACGCAAATTGGCCCGGTCTATTTGAATATTAAAAAGGTATGTTAATGGCCGTGGCCTTGCCAATTAAATAATGCACGCACATATGGACATGACCAGAATTCGTGAATTCCTCCTGCTATGTAATTGTAAATTGGCCGTTTCAAAGATTTGACTTCAACGAAACGGGATACGATGAGTTGTGATGTATTTAACCCTAAATCCGCGTATTATCACAGCTTTAGGTGATAATGATGGCAGCGACCCCCAGTCGAGATGCCCGCCCATTGGGGGCTGTAAATACAAATGATTTTGGGAGACCCCCCCCCCCATTTTCAACTTATAAAAAGCCAGTTGAGATGATACAACGCATATAAGGCAAGCGATGGCGATGTGGTGCGATAACAGAAATGTGGGATGAGAGAAGAGAGATACAGACGAGAGAGAATATTTTTCGATTTAAAGCTTTCGTGACTGCAGGGATTCATCTTCTTGGTTCTTTTGGTAAAGTTACGTAGAAGGTAAATAATAAAATAATAAACATAAAACATAATAAAATACAATTCTCACGACGTTTCGGCCACAACGCAAGCAGCCGTCCTCAGGTGAAGAACATGTCTGTTGGAAAGACAGCGACTGAATGAAACACCACCAGGCTTGGCAGCGTATATTTAAGCTGGGTTGGAGGGGGAAGTGCGCTTTGGCCGAAACGTCGTGAGAATAATTTTATTATGTTTTATTTTTATTATTTTATTATTTCCCTTCTACGTGACTTTACCGAAAGAACCAAGAAGAGAGAGATCATTGTTAGCTTTTTATCATTAGTAGTATTACCTTGCTATGTTGATTCCGTTCCGTTTCTGGCTCTTCCTCGATCTGTGGGGCTGGCCGCGAGATGACCTCTCCTGACGCCACGGCAGAGGTCGCAACCGGGTACCCGATACCCGTACCCTACCCGATACCCGGCTACCTGGCCGGGTACGGGTAGCCGTTTGCGACCCTGGTGCGGCCGGGTACGGGTACGGGTAGGCCGTGAGTCACCAGTGAGTAACCGTTTGTCACTCATTTCGGGTAGGGTACGGGTAGCGTAAGGGTACCCATACCCGCCCGGGTACGGTTACCCGTTTGCGACCCTGGTGCGGCCGGGTACGGGTAAGGAATCAAAACCCGTTTGCGACATCTGCGCCACAGCGTTCTCTGTCTTCGGCAGTTCGCCCGCGAGGAAGTTGTCCTCATGCCTAGCCGTGGCCATGCCACATTGTGATCAATCCGAACACTTCTGGGTCACCCTGAGCCTTGCATTCGTGGGACCGAGCCTTGATTTAGATTCGTTATGATTGGAATTTGAGATTGTATTTGATGCATGATTTTCTTTCAGGAATTCTGGGCCCCTCTTGAGCTACTTGGGCCGTTAGTATTTTCGAGGTCCACTACAGTGAACCGATAGGTGAAAACCAAAACACCCCTCAAAAAAATGTATACACATATCTATTGCGTTGTTCGGAAATGCGGCACAACCCGAAATTACAAATGGGGGGGGGGGGGGGTGTGCAGGGTCTGCTAAATAATCATGAGACTCAGTGAGGTTTCCTGGGGTGACTTTTAACGTTGTGAGAAATTCAAATTTCGCGTATGCTGAATAAGTTAATACATTGCAGCATCAGAAACAACCATAACAAAAACCGGATTCACTTCAATGTAGGACCTGTTTTAAAAATAAAAAATAAAATTTCCCCTATTGCATGAAGCAAAATCGTTTGGTGTTGTGAATTGTTATGACTAAATAGGAATCAATTTTTCACATTGCACCCATAATAATCACACTTTTCGGTAATAACAAAAACAAACGTGTTCTGCGATATTTTGTTGCTGCAAAAATAGCATTTACTTCGAACTTAAATAACTAAATAGGATTTTGAAAGTAATTATAAATAAAACACTACTGTAATGTAACACTCGCTGTTGCTTCTTGACTTAAAGCTTTCGTGACTGCGGGAATTCATATTCTTTTGGGTCTTTCGGTGAAGTTATGTACATAGAAATAATAATAACAATAAATATAGATGTTGCTTATTAACATCAGCTGACATGTGATAATGCATAATTACACCCCCTTGTCCCGACGGGCCTCTGTGTAAAACACAGATGCGTGATTTTCATTATAAAAGTACAGCATTGTATTCAAGAGGTGGTGGTTATACTCCATTTAGTCTCTTTAGCACCGCATTGATAAGCGTTTAATGACCACGTAACAATGTTTAAGGTTGCTGCAAGCAGAGAAGCAGAGACTGTACTATAGTAGCCTGCAATGCTCCGTCAAAAGATGTTTCCCCAGTTGTAGATTTTCTCCTAATTTGACGATTAACACGGTTGACTACGTACGGTTTGAACGGAGTTCAACGTGCATACATGCCGACCCATCGCGTTCCTTATGCCCATCAATCTTCTTCATTTCTCCTCCTCTTTGTATTCCTTCCTTCTAAATCTCTTTCTTCCACTTCGCCCTAAGCTCTCACTCATTAGACCACAACTGGTCAGTTGGTCTCCCCCGCCCCCCATCCCTCCGCCCGACCCCCTCCGTTGTTGACCAAGCGATGCCCCACCAGAGATTGAAGCCACCAAGCCGCCGCTGGGTTTGTGGCAGTCTTAATGCAAGATGTGCAACTCTACGTGAAGTCACATTGCATCCCAAATGTCAATGATTCTCCACAGAAACAAGGAATCTCACTACTTCGTAGTTAAATTTTGATTTAAAGCTTTCGTGACTGCAGGGATTCATATTCTTGGTTCTTTCGGTAAAGTCACGTAGAAGGGAAACAATAAAATAAAAAAAATAAAAAAAAATACAATTCTCACGATGTCAGCACCACGGACAGCGATTCCGAACATAGATGGACTTGTCCATCTGACCAACTGCCAAATCGCTGACTGTGGTGCTGACGTTAAGAAAAAAATTGCCACTTTTTTCAAATTTTCTTGCTGTGGATTTCACACCTGATGATGATTGCCTGTGTTGCAGTCGAAACGTCGTGAGGATTTCATTGATTAATATTTTTATTATTGTATTGTTTCCCTTCTACCTGACTTTACCGAAAAAACCAAGAATACTCCGTAGTTATGGCAATTATCTCCCTCTACGGTACATAAATAGTTGCCACTGAGTCTATGATGAGCTTTATCGATGCCCAAACAGGTCTGAAACTCACGATCTTCCGAATTGGCTGAGGATACAGGGTGAGACTAGATTCTAAAAACGTATTATTTTGTTATTTTACCAGGTAATGCTCACGGAGCTATGTAGCTCTTTTTGAGAAGCGACCTGGCTAGAAATGATAGCCCAATGAAGTGGCTCATCACGTGGAAATCTATAGCAGTCAAATACTGGCAACGCGTCTTCATTTTAAATATGGAGAGGACCTGGAGAAATATCCACGCGACCACGGGGTTAACAAGCAAACTCCAAATATACAGCAGCATGCGTCAGGGTCTGGATCAAACCCACGACCTCCTGTAGACCAGGCGAGGAAGTTAACATCTCGCCATCACGGCGCCCGGGGTTGGGATCACCCCACAGAGTTCTGAATGTTGTACGCAGAGTGATGGTTAAACGTGGATTGGCGTCCCGTTCCTTCCCAGTTATTCTCAGCACATCGCGCTGCTTCTGCATCCTATCCGACACCATTGCTGGATTGAATCCCAGCCCGGTTTGGGGACGTGGTTTGTACGTGGCAGAGGTCGCAACCGGGTACCCGATACCCGTACCCTACCCGATACCCGGCTACCCGTACCCGGCCGGGTACGGGTACCCGTTTGCGACCCTGGTGCGGCCGGGTACGGGTACGGGTAGGCCGTGAGTCACTGGTGAGTCACCGTTTGTCACTCATTTCCCAACGTGTTGTCTCTTCTCACAATTCAAGTTCCTAGAATCAACCCACCCGCGCCTGCAACATGGCTTCATCCCAGAGGTCGCAATCGGGTACCCGATACCCGTACCCTACCCGTACCCGTACCCGGCCGGGTACGGGTAGGGTACGGGTACCCGTTTGCGACCCTGGTGCGGCCGGGTACGGGTAAGAATCAAAACCCGTTTGCGACCTCTGGTATGTGATAGTCGGCAGGGTGGTGGGGTGTGTGGGTGTGGGGGGTTAACTGACTCTACTGCATCACGCCGGTCAGTGTGGGTTGGTCAAGGGTGCACATTTTCTTGCCGAGTACCGGACTGGTGTGGGTGCCTCGATCCAGTACGGCTACCTAGGCCTCACAAGGTCCTTTGCAACGTCTCGACAGCGTCCGTGGGGGAAAAACAGTAAATTGGGACACACAACTCTTCACTACTCGGTGTACGGAGGTCCTGTCGGCGTCTGGTTCTTCGCTTGTATATGCATCATAACAAACACATAAACAGCGATGAAATCATCAAACTTATTCTCAACGAAAGTATGTAAAAATTGTAATAAGTGCCTGCAAAAGTGCATAATGTGCATTTTTGTTTGTTTCTATTCAATATTTCAGTACACATATTGGTTTTAATAATTCATTCGTATAAATACATTTATGCATGAAACAACACTGCTGCACTTTGTTTTTAAATGCAAATTGGGGTTGCGTTATGACTGTGAATTAATGTGTTTTCACGATGCAAAAACTACAGTACTTGCAAATGGCAGCAGCAATGGCGATGCAATACAAAACGAAGCAACTGGGAACGGAGCCAACAGAGAGAAAACAAACCCAACCCCAACAACTTATTAACAACTGAGTGTTTTTATTTATAGACAACTAGTCGTGGCTTTGCACGAGCGAACAAATAAATCGGATGCCCATTGAGTTTTTTGAAGGCACGCTGGGTGACAGATGGCATCAATCGCAGGCACAAAATGAAACAAATATTCCGCATTTTGAATCCGCCCGCGGACTTCAAGGCAGAAGCGGTCTGTTCCATCCATTCGATCCTTACCACACACACAAGTGCGAGATGTTAACTACCTCATCTGGTATCGATGAGCCCGTGGGTTCGATCCTGACTCCGACCTGATGCCTCTATATTTAGAGTTCACAAAATTCTCCCCGTGGTCGCGTTTATATTTTTCTCTTGGTCCTCCAGGTTTTCCCTCCACCATTAGAATCGACATGCATTCAGAGTATTTGGCTGCTACGAATTTCCACATGATAAGCCACTTCGTTACTCAATAATCTGTGGCCAGGTCGCTTCTGTTAAATATCTACACGGCTCAGTAGGCCATACCTGGTAAAATAAAAAATAAACACGTTAAGTTTAGTTTAGAATCAAAACTTACAATGTAGTGGTTGTGAGTTTAAACACAGGTCACAGGTGATGTGACTTCATCTCTTATTTCAAATCTGGCAGCTTGCCATGCATTACACTTTGTATTCACGTAACGTACGATGTGCGATCAGTAGAACATGGGCACCAATGAGAAACCATCCCAATATAGGGTTAATAGATACACTGTGCATCAGCACCATAGGGGTAGCGTGCGATAACACAATTACAGGCAGCATTATATACTTACGTTTTACAACATGGAATTGGGCGGTGATCTAGAACGGCAAGCAACAAAAGCATGGATAGTTCCTCACGGTTACTGAGTATTGTCATGCCAGCATTTAGTTTCGGTAACATTTATCTAGAGAAAATAAGTAAAAGCAAAAAAGCAATGTACGAGCGTGCATTCTGGTGCTGCCAATTCATCACTATCGCTAAAAACCTCAACAAATTCAATGATGCAAACATTGCTCCGTCTAGGAATCAAACTCCAGGGAATCTCAAACAGTCAAACACGCTCCACTCTAAACATTTAGTGTAGCATAGTCTTTGTTTTTTTCGGTAAAGTCACGAAAGCTTCAAATCAAGATTTAGTGTAGCAGTTCGTAAAAATATATTGGAAATTCCACAAACCCCCATCCTGAGTGCTATAGAACAATTCCCTTCATCAACTATGGGCTCTCTGGACCACCTGGGACACAGGCTTAAAGGAGAGGTGGCACAATTCAGAAGGAAATTTAACTCATTCCTGAATAACCCATTTAAACTTCAACCCATTGTTTTTATTTTACCAGGTAATTCCAACTGAGCTTTAGAGCATCTTTTTCAGAAGCGACCCGGCCACAAACGAAAACTCAATGACATTACTTATCAGGTGGACTTTTATAGCAGCCAAATACTCTTAAGAGCAGAGCGTCATCTTTGGGCACCAACACCGTTTTAACGGGGTGCGCTTAAATCGGCTGTTACATAAATCGCAATATGAAATAGTCCTTAGACAATAAGTAAATTCGCATATATATACAAACACACGCGTGCGAGAGCATCAATAAACAAGGGCTTGTTTATACTCGACGGGTGATAAATGATCGACGCGTTCGCGCTTTAATTCCGCCCGTGAATGTGATTCTGTAGGCTTGCAAGCTCCCTCTAGGGCTGCTTTATGTAAATGTTGCTAAACTTACAAAGGTGTCTTTGGGGAATTTGTTTGTGCCATTTATTGTTATTATTCATTATCTGCCAGCCATAGATTGTTCGGGACCCACTTCCACATTCCCCTGCACTTCCGCTTTCCTTCCCAGTCAACCACAATTCAACAATCTTCACGCAAACATCATTGTGACTCCTGCAATTTGAAACTCGTGATGTCTGAATGATACAACTGGCCCGGCTAACTGTCTGTCTTTCCAGCAGTATGAAGGCAAGCTCACCGGCAGTGACCTGAGTGTTCGGTTAAACCTCACATTTTAGAATCTTTATTTAGACTGCAGGAGGAATACGATGACCTATCAAGCTCTTTTTATACACATTCCTGCGGAGGGAGTTGGTAGGAACGGTGGGTTGCTCGGTCAATGGTCAGGGTCAACGGCGGCGTGGTGTATTCCGCAAATATGCCCGACTGTGAGGGCGGGCACAAGCCGGCGTGAGTAGGCTAAACGTTGAGTTTTATAAGGGCACCACGGGGTGACCAGCCCCTCCCCACCCAGCCCCACCCCCCACCCAGCCCCACCATCCCCACCCGTGCCCCTCCCCACCCACCCCACCCAGCCCCTCCCCACCCTCCCCACCCAGCCCCACCCTCCCCACCCAGTCCCTCCTCACCCTCCCCTCCCCACCCAGCCCCTCCCCACCCAGCCCCTCCCCACCCTCCCCTCTCCACCCAGCCCCACCCCTATCATTTTTGGGTGCACGACAGACGGATGGACACAATAATCCCTTGTGGGCTGGTGTAACCAGGAGGTTCCTACCAGTAACAGATGTCCAGTGTGGGTGGGCCAGCAAGTCACAGCAGCAAACGATAGGAGTGCAACATAGATAACGAGGTACGCAGATCACTACATCTAAATAAGGAATAAAATAAGTCATTAAATAATACAGAAATAATTAATTATAAATTTGTGGTTGCTATTAGTTCACTGTGCAGTGTCCTATCCACGGCCCCACACCCTCCCCCTCCATCCTTCTTGAGTAAATTGAAAATAATTGTTATCATTATTTAAAGATTGATTATAAAAAAAAGAAATCCCACTGGCGTATGGACATTGAAGCGTGACGCCCACATGGATTACAGTCCTGTGGGGGGGGGGGGGGCTTTTACTGGTGTCATACGTGGAATTATACTCAACGGGTGACGGCATCGTCGAATGTGCCACAGACTTGCTGCGCTGCTGTTTGTCTGCAGCAGAGCGCAACCTCTGATTGGATTGTTGTCACCTGAAAGGCCAGACATCGGATGCGTCGTGTCTGACAAAGCAGGGCTTCTGCACTTCCGTGTATTTTATAATGTTTTATTTTTATTATTTAATATTTCCCTTCTATGTGACTTTACCGAAAGAATGGCCAAGCCTTTAAATCGGCATCAGTTGAAACTATTCTGACAAATGTCGATTTAAGGTTTCGTGACTGCAGGGATTCATATTATTGGTTCTTTCGGTAAAGTCACATAGAAGGGAAATAATAAATAATAAAAATAAAACATTCTAAAATACAAATTCTCACGACGTTTCGGCAACAACGCAAGCAGCCGCGTTGTGGCCGAAACGTCGTGAGAATTTTTATTTTATTGTTTTATTTTTATTATTTCCCTTCTACGTGACTTTACCGAAAGAACCAAGAATATGATATTCTGAAACTTGGTCATTTGTCCCTCCCCCATACCACCCCCCCCCCCCCAATCATTACCCATTATTGGGCCGTTGTCACCCGTTTCTGTCACAAATCGAGCTGCTTGTATCGGTCTTATCTGCGAGAGATGTGTGTTGGAGAGCTGCCGGGGTCCTGGGAGCCAAGAGCCATCGTGGCTGTCACGATGTTTGAGACCCACCAGACGTGACGACATCTTCAATCCCAGGTTGGCTATGTTCCATGTCGCGAGCATAATAACGGCATCTTTCAAATGTAATATTTGTTTTCCTCATTCAACGACGTTATAAGTGAGTTGTTGGCAAAGCTTCGTGGAGGCGACATGGTGGCGAGATGTTAACTACCTCGCCTGGTATACATGAGGTCGCCTGTTCGATCCCGAACCTGATGCCTGTTTTTATTTTTGAGTTTGTATATGTCTCTCTCTGCGTGGTCGCGTGGATTTTTCTCCAGGTCCTCCGGTTTTTCCCTCCACATTTAGAATCTATATGCGTTCAGAGCATTTGGCTGATATCAATTTCCAATTGCTGAAGCAATTCGTCGTGCTATAATTTGTGGCCAGGTTGCTCCCGAGAAAGAGCAAAATAGCTCAGTGGGCCGTACCTGGTAAAATAAAAAAAGTTTTGTCAAGAGGTTTCAGAGAAAAATCAACACGACCACAGGGAGAACATGCAAACTCCCAATGTACATGTGTCAAGGTCGGAATCGAACCCACGACCTTCTATATACCAGGCGAGATAGTTCACATTTCGGCACCGTGGAACCCCCTACAATTATCAAGCACTGGTCTTCCATGAATAAACAGCAGAAATGGCTCAAATGCATGAGCCAGGTCATGATTTTCAATCCCCTCGTCAATGCACTACCGCCTGAGGGCCTCCCCATGCCGTGCTGCGGTCGTGGGGAAGCTCTTGACTGGCCTTTGCGGTCCTAGTGAATGTGGGTTGGTAAATGGGGAGTGGACCAGGGCCAGTTCAGATTACCACTCGCCAGGGATGTTAGCCGTGCACCGGAATTAAACTCACGTCGCCAAGTTCCACAGCGCAGTGGTGTAGCAATAAAAGCGGACTGTGACGGAATCACCGATCTTGCTGATTGTAGCCAATCAAAATGAAGGGATTGTGTCCCATCATTTCTCTTTCCACGGATCGATTGGAAATGAATCGACGAAGCCATTAACCGGAAATTTACGATTAACCCGGTAGTGTTGATGTTTGATTATTATGGAATCTATAAATTAATATCGATTAACGATCCACAATGCACATATGTCGGGTGAAATTCTCTGACTGGTGATTTTATCACTTTATTACAGCGCTACCTCTCCACGCCAACATCCACTTAAGTATTATTCCTAGGTATTCACAAAAAAAAATAATACTCTTTAAAATAAGTTGAGTGAACTTTTTTGTTTGTATGCAGAATTATTTATATGTAGCGGCCATAGCCGGCATCGTTTACTGTGATGAATGCATTATTGTTACAATAGTGCCCCAATTATGACTTCTTGTAATTCGAAGCCATTCATCACTTGTGGCTTATGTTTTTTGTACTTAAAACATAGTCGCTGCATCCTAAATGCATGTATTTATGAAAATACGAAGAACGTATTTGTGATTCAATTGCTCTTGAGTAGGATACATTTTGTTGGAAGAATTACAGCATGCATTTCTATCTTGGCAATTTTCGAGTAATCTGTTTGAATAAATTACACGCATTCAAGTTTTAAAAGGTGAATTGAAATCCCAATGGTTAAAATAAATGTTGGAACCTGTCGTGCATAAAGTGAAAATGATGAGAGGCCATCTCTATAATGTTACGGAAGAGATAACTGGTGCTGGAACGGTACCATCTTAATACATTGATATTCATGCATTGCACTTCATAGCTGGCTCCAACCTCAAAGGTAAACGCGTTGCTTGAATTGCAGACAAAAGGTAGTATCTTCTAAACTCAACAAAGTACATTATGAACAGAAGCAACGGTGCCGTTGAACAGTTTTGACCCAGCCACAAAAACAACGGATCCCGACATCTGTCTGATAGCTAAAGAGGAATGGAAAAAAATAATTATTTTATTTCATCTTCCCGAGGTCACCTCTGTTGTCGGTAGAAGAGACTTTCGCAAGAGCCAGCTTGGTTTGCGCGGCTTTTTGGGAAACATGTGTCGGGCCTGCCTTTTGATTTTTTGAAGGCGACGTGACCTCAATCATGAGCCCGGCTCAGGGCTTGCGCCCTTTTTTCAGCTTGGCAGTCAACAGAAAAGCTGCGGGATTTCTCGCCAAATTGTCCGCACCGTGACACGAGCGGGGTGGCAGCAGGGTCCGGTCAAAAAAGGTTCTGAGAATGCAATATGAGGACCATGTCCACTCGCGCCCTCTGAGCAGGATGCTGTCTTCGCTCTCATCCGTGTATTATTAACAATTGGTATCACTGCATCGGTGTGCAAGTACAGCGTTGATGACATTGGAATATTGTTAGCGTCTTCAGCTGCGCGTTTTAGACCGTCAGTAAAATGCGTGCATCTCCGAGGGGCGTTGAACTTGTATCGTGATAACTTATCCAATATCCCTGAAAAAGAAATGAAATGAATTAAATCACGACGTTTCGATTGCAACACAAGCAATCATCGTCAGGTGGGAAAACCACAGCAAAATTGTGTTATTGTATTTTATACCTCCGTGACTTTACCGAAATAATCCCTGCAGTCACGATAACTTCAAATCTAGATTGATCCCTGAAAAAGATTTGTAAAATAATTATAATCATAAACTGAAAAGCTGCGTTGGCAAATCACGGAGAGATGCACGTTTGGGACAGAAAGAGGAACACACGGACGAGAGAACAGACACAGCTTAATTGCATCGTACAAGAATAACGAGTTGGAGGACATGTTTCGAGAAGGGATCATGGCCGATGCTCAATAATAACGAGTGGAGTGACATCGCGCTGCGTGCAAGAGTTCCATCCGCGGCGAGCGGCGCGTAGCGTGGCAATCAGCTCACGTTGCAAGTACTTGCAGCTGCATTGCTGCATGGCACGATCGTGATAGTTGTCAGCGCTTTGGCAGGGGCATTCATCCAGCAGTGGATTGACCATGGCGAACAATGATGAAATATCTGCTTTGTAATTGCACGTGTGTGCGGGCGTGTGCGCAAAGCACCACGATATTTATCATAATTAGTAGCTCGTTAAGGAATATGTCAGCTCATGGCAGCACCCGACTCCTTATTAACATCATTATCATCATCATCGCAGCGCAGTCACAGTGGGTCTCGTGAAAGCGTGTCGAGGCGACGCTGTTTAAGTCACACTGAGCCCAGGGGCTGCTGCGTGCATAGACGGCTGCATGTGCTTCCCCAGTTTGGTGCGAGAGCACACACACACCTGTATCCCCATCGATGCGGAGGTTGAGTGAGTGAATTCACGTCAGTGTCGAAAGGTTTGCAAGCAATTTCTACCCCCCCCCCCGCCCCCCAGTTTTGTTTTCACAATCGCTCAGCACAGGTCCACAAGGCACCGACCAACACGCCCAGCGGTCAGCAACAGACGGCGCCGTTTGAGTTGCAATGCACAAGAGATCATAATATCATTGCTTTGTTGAATGTGAGCCAAGGTTGTAAGAACATGGGGGGGGAGAAAACAAAGAGACAATGGGAGGGAATTCTGAAGTCGGACTTGTTCGACGGAATTGGTGGACAGAGTTAAGCGTTGTGACCTGCAGTGTGGTGGTGGTGGTTGAGCAGTGTGGTGGTGGTGGTGGTGGTGGTGGTGGTTGAACAGTGTGGTGGTTGAGTGGTGAAGGTGAGTGAGTTGCTGTGACCTGCAGTGTGGTGGTGGTTGTTGAACACAGCGTGGTGGTTGAGTGGTGAAGGTGAGTGAGTTGCTGGGACCTGCAGTGTGGTTGTTGTTGGACACCGTGTGGTGGCTGAGTGGTATAGGTGAGTGAGTTTTTGTGACCTGCAGTGTGGTGGTGGTGGTTGAACAGTGGTGGGTGAGACTAAACAATCAGTCTGGTAGACTGGGTCCTCAGCACGGGTGGAGGAATCAATGAGTGAATCATCACGGTTTCAGGTTGAGATTCGATTAAATCATGTTGTAACCTTGTGAATCGAGTGCTTCTAGTAGCAATTGCGTTTATTTGAAAGAAAATTTTATTTTTTACGTACAGGAATCAGAGTAAAGTCATTCATCGATGCATCGTTGCATACCGAGTGAGCCACCAAGCTTCTGAGCACATATTCATCTGTAGGAGGAAATGCAGCCAGTTGCTTTTGTTATCTGTGGAGCAGAGATCGAGTTGGTCTCCATTTGGATGTACTTTTGTTCGAGCAGCGTGATAACCTGAAACACGTGCTTAGAACGAACACGGCATTTGACATACACCCAAAGTATTTAAACTTTAGTAACATATATATGGTTAGTTCATGAAGCCTGTCTTCGCCTGGCAAACGTTTTCAATAGATATAATAATTAACCTGATATGATTCTTTTAAGCTTTTTTAAATCTACAATCAGACACGAACAACTACAAAAAAAATATTTTTTTTCCACAAAAAATAATTGGCGATTTGATTCAACTTGTTATATTTAAAGACGCATCCATCGAAAAAGCTCAATTGAAAGATTCCGCTCGTTTTTTTCATCAGAAAGAACAAAAATGTATGAACTTAATACTCTATGATGGCAAGCTCCAATCAAAAGATAACAATCGGTTTTACCGTTTCTGGCAATAAAACAGGAGTTGTGTTAAGATGTTCAAACATCAAATAGAAATCTCTGGCAAGCAATCATGTCTGTAATAACCGCACGCTGCTCTCTTATACTTTTTCAAATACTAATATATAATAGCCCAGCTCTGTGACTCTGTCATTGTGGATTAACGCGGCACAGATTGCTTGCAGTGCGTCACGTGATCGCGAGCAAGCAGCCGTGTGAATGAGAGTGAGGCAGAGCCGTGCTCTGTCCACTGCTGCCCTGAGGGAGAGCCGCACTATCTCCACTGCTGCCGTGAGGGAGCCAGACGCGCTCTCTCCACTGCTGGCCTGGATGAAGGCCCACCGCACAATCCTAAGGATTTACTTGACCAGTCTGTTGGGGGCCGCCGCACGTCATGAAATGCGTATGTTTTCGTTTAAAACCGCTTGAATCAGAAATTAATCTCAGAAACAATAAAAGATAAAGCAATGGTTCTCTGTTTAATTTTATTTGCTGTTTAACGCTCTATCAAACGAAAAAAAATCGCAATCTTATATTTTGAACGCTATCTGAATGACACTCGCAAATATGTGTATGGGGCACATGAAATCGAGATTTGGGGGCCTTACAATGAAAAATCTCGAATTATTCGGATTTTTTCTGCTGTTTGTGTCGTAAAAACTACCTATGTACCACATTTCAGCTGTATACCTTGTCGGGAAGTACCCTAGAGGCGTTTGAGACATACAGATCAAGGTCTTTATTTATATAGATAACATTTCTTACAAACTAAAAACACATTGTTAAGGAACACAATGGGTAAAAAAACCTTGCTTCCATTTGTCCGCACACAAAATCTACTAACGTGTTCGTCTATTGGCCTATCTTCCAATGTAATCCAGCAGTATTTTGTATATACGAGAAAACTCTGGACCAGTTTTGACCTGAACCTCAACAGCAGGCTCTTACTTGTTCAGCAAATGCTACTGGGCTGGGCTGCCAGATGTTACTGGCAAGAGGACCTCCTTTCATTCTCACATGTCCTGCTGAGCAGAAGCCAACGCTTGGCTTATCAGAATCAGAATCACAATGTAAATTTATTCTGGAGGAATCCGATGGCCTATGGAGCTCTTTTTTCACAAATGTCCAGTAGGGGTTGCTCAGAACGTTACAACAGCAAAACAATACAAACGCACGATAGGAGTGCAAAGTATAAGAGAGGTAACGTACAAATAAAACGAATCAATGTTTATTTTACCAGGTATAGCCCACCGAGCTATTCCAAACGCGACGGCTAAATAATACTGATCTCACCCATTCGCCACACTCACTTGTTTTTTGAGTCAGAATGCTCCAGGCATTTTCTTCTTTGGCTCAGGGGACCAAGGCAGTGAGTGAGCAGCCGAGGCGTCGGTGGGTTAAACCACAGCGGGGAGAAAAATGCTGTCATAGCCTTGGCCCACCCCCCGAAACCTCTTCCCCACGCCCTGTGACCTTTTGGAATTGCCCAATTTTAATTCAAAATTACCTGGCTTGCGACCCGCCGGCATACAAGGCAGAGTGTGGGTCTGCGGGTCAGGTGATGTGAATTCAAATTTGGACGAAACCGTGAAATGAAGGAGGTGTCTGGCGCCCAATGCTGCACATGACAGTTTAACCCCAAGACGGGCTGCAGTGCAGCCAAGACCCCCGTTGCAACGTGTGCATGTACAGTTCGTTTAACTTGTTTCGGGAGGCTACGCACGGTGCGAAAGAAGTCCAACATACATACATGCATGGGCAACCGTGCTAATCGTAGCTGCGAGGGAAGAACAAACGTGCCACAGGACGCTGTGCGCGGAGAGCAGTATGCTAACCACAGCACCACCCCTCCAATCCAATCCAGTTAGCATCTAGATAATAACAGCCGTGACATTTGTTGTAACCATGAGACAGCTTCGCATGCAGGGGGAAGTTGGAGAGTTATTTACATCTGAAATGAGAAGTGTCATCACGAGAGAGTTTTAAATCAATACGTATGCACTTATATAATCCACTGTCCATCACGGGGGTTGTCTGACCATACTTCACCACGCCGGTCAGTGCAAGTGGGTGATCGAGGTGGCATCCAGTACCGGTTCAGATATCACTGCCACTCAGGTCGCCGCGCTCGGCGACCAGTGTACGCACCACAGCACCGCCACTCCAACCCAAGCCAGTTAGTATGAGTGGAACATCAATTAAAAGGCGAAGTGACGGTCTAGGTTTTATTCAGTGAACAACCAACGAAATTTCGATTTCAAGCTTTCGTGACTGCAGGGATTCATCTTCTTGGTTCTTTCGGTAAAGTCACGTAGAAGGGAAATAATTAAATAATAAAAATAAAACATAATAAAATTATTCTCACGACGTTTCGGCCACAATGCAAGCAGCCGTCCTCAGGTGAAGAACGGAGCCGTCCTCAGGTGAAGAACAGGTCTGTCTTTCCGACAGACCTGTTCTTCACCTGAGGGCGGCTGCTTGCTTTGTGGCCGAAACGTCTCATTCAGACGCTGTCTTTCCGACAGACCTGTTCTTCACCTGAGGGCGGCTGCTTGCGTTGTGGCCGAAACGTCTCATTCAGACGCTGTCTTTCCGACAGACCTGTTCTTCACCTGAGGGCGGCTGCTTGCGTTGTGACCGAAACGTCGTGAGAATTATTTTATTATGTTTTATTTTCATTATTTATCATTTCCCTTCTACGTGACTTTACCGAAAGAACCAAGAAGATGAACCAACGCGATGCTATTTGGATGCATTGAGCGTTTCATGCAGCTGCGTCTCAAGTCCCTGTAAACAACAGTGGGACATCTCTGGGACCGGATGAATATGTACATATATATCTATTGTACATAGAGTAGAAACCTTTTTCTATTTTATATCTGAGCCACTTTGTGGATGGAAGTCGGTGGTGGGTGGGTAATTGCGACCGAGGAGATGAGGTTCGCTGAGCTTGGGCTTGAGCAAGGGGCCAGCGAGTCAGCGCGACAAGAAGCGGGACGGAGAGATGCCCACACACTTTAACGACGCAATGCGTTCCCGGATACCCCGTCGTAAATCGGACCACTATCTCTCCATAGCAGAAACAGTGGAAACGCATCACTTGCCAGCCGTATTTAGCGAGGGCTTTTAACTGGTAAAAGTCCACGCGCAAAAAGAAAGATACTGGAGAATAACAAAAGCTCCACGCCAAGTCACATCGGGAACCAGACGCGACTCTGTGCAAATGTGTTCCTGAGTCGTGTCGGAAGGTGCGTCATAAATGGAGTTTCCGGGTCGCTACGTAAACGTCGTAAATGCGGATCGCAGTAAAACGAACCGTCGTAAACCGGATACCGCCTGTATTCTGGAAGAGCATTTCGTGTCAAACGACACGAAAAGCAAAAACACCTTCAAAGACCTGCAGCCACGGTCTGCTTTGGGCGGTGTGGGCGGGGGCACCATTTATGTGGGTCACTTGCGGATGCCACAGCAGCTCAACAACTCCACGCTCTGTGCGTGTGCGGCCTGATTATTAGAGCGGAGATGAAATGGGGGTTGAAACTGGAAGGTCCTAAAATTCAAAGGCAGCACGGGACGCTTAGGAGGCAGCCACGTCTCCTATCACCGGTACATCTCGCAAGAATTCACGCGGATGGGGCATTTCCTCCGAGGCTTTTGCTGTAATTTTCAGCTGTCAGAGCAAGCCCAATGGAAACCATTTCGGTTCTATTTTTATCCACTGTCCTTCAAGCTGTTGCATTCCAATGAGAATTAATATGGGTACAATGCAACAACCCGACTCCCCTAAGAGTGGGTGGTTTTCGGACCATCAATCACAGATACCGTTTGTCTCTCGACGCAATGCGATAAAAAAAAATTGAATTGTGATCAACAAACACGCCGTCCTTTAGTAAAGTGAGCTCAAGTAAATGTGTGTAAATGTGATGACCGAGATGTCATCGATGCTCACTCCCCTGTTCGAATGCGCTGCGGTCGGAGCTGTTGAGAGCGTCGTTTGAACATCGTGCCATCAATGCAGACCCGCAGAAAGGATGACAATTTTATTTGTTACAATTTTGTGAACGATCTGACTTTTTTGCTGCAATAATAATTAACAGGCAGCATTTACTCCGAAACATAATAATAGAAAAAGTATTTTCTCTCTCTGAACTCATCGATGTGCAGGGTTTAGCATAACGTAAAATAATAAATAGTAATGGTGATGGTGGCAGATTAATTTAACGTGCCTTTGTTTCTGTGAATTGTGAAAGTGATAAAGATGTTTGTGGAAACGTTGTTTTTCTTTCAAGAATTGTCACTGCGCGATCCCTCAATTGCCATTTGATGGCAGATTAGGGAGACCGATACATCAATCAAAGTGTGACTGGATATTATTGCTCATGGTTGAAATGTCTTGTTTAGAAAAGATCAAATGCTATTTAGGGATAGAGAATACACTTTTCTTGCGTGAAATTCTGTGCTGCCCTGGTGGAACGACATCGTTCCGATTTTTAAACGCAAAAAATGCGAAATTTACTTTGTTCTCAAAACACTTCGCCGATTAACTCGCGTATAATTTCGCTAAGACTCTAGCAACGTATGTCAAACAAATTAACTTATGTTAATTTATGTTCACTTATGTTAATTTGGTTCACTTGTGGTTATTTTTGCACGAAAAAAGGTTAAACGTGTATTGGTCTAACCATCGAACTAAGACAGTCAATGCTTCGTGTCCTTTCAAATGCGCTTTTGCGGCCGTCTGGAACGCTCTTCCGATATTAGAAAGCAACTGGAGCTATGCACTTTTAAATCTAGATTGAAAACTTATTTCTTTAAACCTACGCGTTTGTGTTTAGTTTGTTGTCCTTCACCTGCACCTCCAATTAGCACAGTTGACTCAGTACGATGTGAAATACGTTCAAAATACATACAAAAATCTGATTAAAATAGATTCCCCATGTATGTATTTGTATTGGAAAGCAGCGGTGTGGCGGTTAGCACTGCACAGCACGATGAATGCAGGAATATGGCTTTGAGTTTCATCCACAGCTGACAACACATTCCTGCAGAGGGAGCTGGTAGGAACGTTGGGTTGCTCGGTCAACGGCCAGGGTCAACGGCGGCGTGGTGTATTCCGCAAATATGCCCGACTGTGAGGGCGGGCACAAGCCGGCGTGAGTAGGTTAAACGTTGAGTTTTATAAGGGCACCACGGGGAGACCAGCCCCTCCCCACCCAGCCCCACCCCTCCCACCCCCCACCCAGCCCCACCCAGCCCCTCCCCACCCTCTCCTCCCCACCCTCTCCTCCCCACCCAGCCCTACCCCTCCCACCCCCCACCCAGCCCCACCCTCCCCACCCAGCCCCTCCCCACCCTCCCCTCCCCACCCAGCCTCACCCTCCCCACCCAGCCTCTCCCCACCCTCCCCACCCAGCCCCTCCCCACCCTCCCCACCCAGCCCATCCCTACCCTCCCTACCCAGCCCCACCCTCCCCTCCCCACCCAGCCCCTTTCTCCCTACCCAGCGCCTCCCTGCACGACGGATACAATAATCCCCTGTGGGCTGGTGCTACCAGGAGGTTCCTACCAGTATTAAGTTATATCTGAACCAGTCCTGATCTAACCCCTCCCCTTCACCAACTGTGAAGTATGCCATTGACAACCACCACGACCATCACAGGAGCCGTTCATCCAGCAGTGGATTGATAAAGGGGCTGTAATGATTTATTTTACACAATACCATACTTTACACAACGACGAGCTTGTAAAGTCACCTTGTGCATTGTTTTGGCAAGAAATTTCTGAACAAAAGTTTCCTATGGTTCATCCAGCAGTGCACTGAGAAAGGGTGAACGTATTTTTGTTACGATAAATGTATCCCTGTGTGTAAGCATATGCATTCGTGTATACACGTATACGCATCGATGGCACATATATATCACATATATATCACATGATCTAACTTCAAATGATATGTTGCATTAATAATAGTGGAATCACAATATGCAGTTCCCTTATATTCTGACAGAATATATGATTTACCGTTCATCGAGATGGATTAATAACCCTTCCAAAAATACTAAAGCAGCTAATAAATGGTTTATTGACTTGGGAAAGTCGAATTGAGTCACGGCTCGATTTTGTGGTGTGAATATTGACCCGAGCTCCCAAGAATCTCAGCAGTCAACGCAATCACCACTGCCCACAACGGGTTCGCTTAGACTCCATGGCTCGTTTGGCACAGCGGTAGCGCAGCCCAGCTGCAGCACGGCACGGTGGTAGTGGTGCACAGCGGTAACGCAGCCCAGCTATAGTGTGGCACGGTGGTAGTGGTGCACAGTTGTAGTGGTGAACAGCATAGCGCAGCCCAGCTGTAGTGTGGCACGGTGGTAGTGGTGCACAGTTGTAGTGGTGCACAGCATAGCGCAGCCCAGCTATAGTGTGGCACGGTGGTAGTGGTGCACAGCGGTAGCGCAGCCCAGCTATAGTGTGGCACGGTGGTAGTGGTGCACAGCGGTAGCGCAGCCCAGCTGTAGTGTGGCACGGTGGTAGTGGTGCACAGTTGTAGTGGTGCACAGCATAGCGCAGCCCAGCTGTAGTGTGGCACGGTGGTAGTGGTGCACAGCATAGCGCAGCCCAGCTATAGTGTGGCACGGTGGTAGTGGTGCACAGTTGTAGTGGTGCACAGCATAGCGCAGCCCAGCTGTAGTGCGGCACGGTGGTAGTGGTGCACAGCATAGCGCAGCCCAGCTATAGTGTGGCACGGTGGTAGTGGTGCACAGTTGTAGTGGTGCACAGCATAGCGCAGCCCAGCTGTAGTGCGGCACGGTGGTAGTGGTGCACAGCATAGCGCAGCCCAGCTGTAGTGCGGCACGGTGGTAGTGGTGCACAGTTGTAGTGGTGCACAGCATAGCGCAGCCCAGCTGTAGTGCGGCACGGTGGTAGCGCGTTTGAAACGAGCGGCGGCCTGATCAAGACAGTGGCGTGCGTATCAACCAGAATGCACGACGCACGCCGCCCACTCCACGGTGAGCGTTATAGATCCCGTTGCTTCATTCACAGGCCGAGGAACTCCCGTGTGTCGGTGTCACGGTCCAAATTTTGCCAAATTGGAAAATTACCCCGCAAAATAAATCGAACGGGATCACACATAGCGATCATCGGCCCCTGATGCCAGACCATTGCCCCCCAGGTCACTCTTGCAAATGAGACTATTTACCGGTCCCTTGAGTTCTTTACTAGTTGATTAAAATACAACTGAAACATTTCCGCTGAAGCAAGTAGTAGGTTACATCTGTCCAAGTGGCCTTGTGATCAGAGTGCATGAGTCGCAGTCGCAGGAAGTGTACGAGTTCAAATTCTGGTCGAATGTTGAGTCTGTACATCTTGGTACTAAAATAGGTAGCGATTAGACAGGGCGACGATTCGAATCTAACACAACGCTTCAATTGAGACGACGTTGAGTATTAATTTCCAGGAAGGCAGAATACAAAATCCTGGAATTCAGACCGTCTGACTTCTTGTCAAATTCGATTGTGACAATTGTTCTGTAACTTACCGGTGAGTCGAAGCATTTCAAGGCACGACGATTTGATCTACTTGGGTGTGTCGAGGGGTTGTAGTGACACAATTTTTGGCCAGATCAGTAAGTGGCCTAACCAACAAAAACATCGACGATGAATCCTCACCTTTGCCTGTGACAACATACGTGTTAAATTGAAGCAATACGTTGATATTCTTGGTTCTTTCGGTAAAGTCACGTAGAAGGAAAATAATAAAATAATATTATTTCCCTTCTACGTGACTTTACCGAAAGAACCAACACGTAGAAGGAAAATAATAAAATAATATTATTTCCCTTCTACGTGACTTTACCGAAAGAACCAACAATATGAATCCCTGCAGTCACGAAAGCTTTAAATCATTAAGTTGATGTATTCCTATAATAATCACAACATAAATATGAAATAAAATGACAGGGCACGAACAGAACATGAGGCGTCCAAATGAACGTTTGTTTACCTGAATTAAATGCACACGATAGGTACAGCAAATGTACGGGAACTCCTCTACTTACGAACATTCCACTTACACAATTTCAGAGATACGAACAAACCTGTTCTTATGTCCAGTTGTCTGTTTGGACCGAGAGTCGTAAGTTCAACCGCCGTGCAATAGATGGTGGTGGTGGCATCTACATCTGCAGAACGTGAAGAACCAGTGGCATCTACGTCTACAGGAGATTACACGACGTTTAAAGCCATTCCCCGTGTTTAATGTACATGCCGTACAACATATTTGAAATCGACAGGAGTAAAGTTGGACTTCCGAACAAGTCGACTTACGAACAGACCTCTGGAACCTAACTCGCTCGTAACTAGAGGAGTCATTGTATAGAGCTTCAAAAGTGCTAGTGCACGTGTGCACACAACCTGTTTAGAGTGCTCGGCTTAATTAGTTTTAGAATGGTGTTCCGGTCGGAGGTTTTTTATTTTGATTTACTTAAGTCGCCAAAAATATGT
This sequence comes from Lampetra planeri, assembly GCF_965212315.1. Lineage (NCBI taxonomy): Eukaryota > Metazoa > Chordata > Hyperoartia > Petromyzontiformes > Petromyzontidae > Lampetra > Lampetra planeri. Next base: position 2,910,189 of record NC_136146.1, on the reverse strand, counting down.
CTTATTGTCCACGCATGTTGGCCAAACATTTTACAAATAAGTTTGGAAAATGGTCTCGTGTGAAGAAAGATTACTTTGTTGTAAAAACAAGGAAGATACATTATACATTTTATATATATACAATCACATATACATGGGAAATTAATGAGTATTTGCTCAAGGGGGGGATATATATTCTGGGAGATCATTCATTGTATATTTATACATTCTCTGAAACAGTCTTTGGGTATGAGGGAATGCAGGACCCATCACCAATGGGTCCCACGTGGTTCTCCAATGAAGTTAGGAAGGAAAAAAAACATCTGCATAAAGAATGGGCAACAAGAATATTGACTTCCCTGGAAATAAATTTCGCAATAATTCATCCCTTTTCACTTTTTCGCTGGCTCAAGCATACTCGAGGCTGCTTGCGCAAGATTCAAAAGGAGGGCATGGACATTATAAATGTAAAGGACAAAATGTTGCTTCAGAAAAAATTATAAACACTGTTTTTTATATTTCTGGTGACAGCTGGCATGTGAAAATAATATAACAAATAATAATGTATCATCCTCTTGAGGGATGCACTCTGATTTTTTTTTTTATGCCGGTAATTGTTTTGTATTTTGTACATCGTATCAGATTTTGTTCCTATGGGTGTTCGTTGACTTATGGTGGCCTGGATTTTTATTCATCTGTTTCATTATTTGTCCTGATTTTTCTTTCAGGCATTTTGACATTTAGGCTCTTCCGCTTCCGTGCGGAAGCATGAAGGGGTTATGGCTGCACGTTCTGTTCAGCCATTAAACTTTCATGAGCACAAGATTTGAAAAAAAATTCTCCGAACATCTCTGTTTGGATTCCGGGTAGATTCAAGCAGTCGTGCGCATCAAACATTAATGACTCATATCAACCGCAAGTGAGCAATTTAAATTGTGCCTACAGACGTCTTGCGCAGCTACGCCTTGGAACGATCCCTCGACTGAATGAATATGAAGAACGTTTTAGGAACTCCGGTTGTGCTCACAGAATGCCACGTATTGTTTTCTTCGCGCCTGTCTCAAATGTGTTTTAAATACCTTTCTCACGCGAACGATCATGCTCATCACACACACGACTTGTAAAGAGTTCACATACAATATGTGAGTACGTGTATTTTTATTTAAAAAAAAAACTCAATAGGAGGGCATAATCACACTTCACTGCACCACACGCTATCTTACACATTATGTGTTTTGTGGTAAATGCAACATTTGATCTTCGCAAACGTTTGACCGACGTACGACGTCAAACTTGCTGCACGTGCAATGCCACTGCATCTGCTGTACATTTAACCATGAAAATATGGAAGGCAACCATCATGACCCAAAATGCATGACGAGGCCTTACTCCAGCAGAAGGAATGACAAATAGCTGAAGGGAATATTTATTTATATTTAATCAACAACTAAACAATGCGAATTCAACCTCGACGAAGCTTGGAGAGCAGAAGGGAGTTCAAAATAGTTCATAAATCCAACACATCGTGAAAGACGCAACGCAAAATATCCCTGGGTTACATCTTCCACGAAGCTCATATGGTCGACACCAAATCGAATTGGCATAAACCATGACAGATGCGGATACCTGATGAACAAATGGAAAATTCTAAAATTCTCCACTGTGTTGCTGTGTTCATCCAGGACAGAGCGTACCACTTATACTGGTAGAAACCGCTAGGTTACACCAGCCCACAGGGGATTATTGTGTCCGTCGTGCAGGGAGGGGCTGGGTGGGGAGGGAGGGGCTGGGTGGGGAGGGGAGGGTGAGGAGGGGCTGAGTGGGGAGGGTGGGGAAGGGCTGGGTGGGGAGGGTGGGGAGGGGCTGGGTGGGGAGGGTGGGGCCGGGTGGGGGGTGGGAGGGGTGGGGCTGGGTGGGGAGGGGCTGGTCACCCCGTGGTGCCCTTACAAAACTCAACGTTTAACCTACTCACGCCGGCTTGTGCCCGCCCTCACAGTCGGGCATATTTGCGGAATACACCACGCCGCCGTTGACCCTGGCCATTGACCGAGCAACCCAACGTTCCTACCAGCTCCCTCCGCAGGAATGTGTCATCGACGCCATGCCCGATTTGTAAATGCAAAGAAGAAATACCAGTGATAGACTTCACTGCTCTTGACACGGTTAACTGGCTTGACCACCTTCAATGTGAACTTGTAGTTGTGCATCTTCATCAGCCATATGAAAGAAGATTATTATTAGTATTACACATCTCTACATTTCCATCAAATTTCACTCCACACAACGGCAACCACGACTGCTAAAGTTTTCAAAAGAGTGTTGATCTTCAGCGGTTACTCTAAACCATACCGCATTTAAATTTGATGAAGTGCATGATGTTGATGACGACGACGAAGACGACGTTGACCACCGATGGAAACGCGACGATGACCAAAGAGGTGGCGCAAGCATCGTCGAGACCAATGAGCAATTTCTGGAACGCAATGGCACGATTTTAACTCATCAACAGATGGAATAGAACGAAGGCGATAATTCTGGCCAGGTCAGCGTCTCATTGACCTGCCCTAGGATATTTTTTTTTTTAATCTGAGACCACCTGCAGTTAACAACACCTGCTGTCCCAGAATAAATAACCGGAGGTGATTGATATGCGGTTGGTTGGTTAGCGCAGATACATTTTAAATGCATTCGCGGCATAACGCCCGCACAGCCGCGCCGTACAAATGAGACGCTTTCATGTCCCTTTCCAGGGAGTTCGTTTCTCCTAGCACAAGGTCATCAGCCTCGCTTGTTATGAATGCAGCCGTCGCCACTTGGGAGAGAATTTTTGATGAGACCACTCACCTTCTGTATAATTGTCCCAGTTGTGCACCAACTAATAAGAACAGATACAATTTTTTTTTAATATATATCTCTCTTCGTGTGAAAATATATATTTGGAAAGATATGGAAAAAAAAAATAGGGCACGTGAAATGTGGGCGTTTGAGCGCATTATTGTGAGCAATTATTAAATGAGAAAACCTATGAGATGTTAAAATACTAAACAGACGATATATGGGTATTCAGACTCAGTGAGGCTTTTCTGGTGAAACAAACATCATCATACAATAATCAATCAAATGCGTTATATATACATTCCATTTATATACATTTGAAATACTAGTGTCATATTTAAAAATTACAATAGACTTATGTGAATGGCATTCATTCTATATATATATCAATGCAATCAGTGAACAAAAATATGAAAGAAGAAATATTATCGTGAAACCATAATTCTGCAAAGAGCAATGCAATTATGAATTGGTCGGCGATTACAATTCAAATGGAGCAACGCGGAATAATGAATGGCTGTGTGGCACCATCGCAGTCACATTGACTTCACGGGGGATTGTAAACCCCTCGTCAGGATTGTGCATGCACAGTTCCAGCACAGCCAAATGTGTAATTGCACCGCTGGATGAGGGCCTATCAATGCGTCGTGCGCCGCAAGGGGCGATTGAGCGCACGTCATCAAGCTCGTCAGTGCAGGGTGGTGAAAGTTTGGGTGGTGGGGCGGATGGAGTCCAGAACCTTTTTATTTTTATTTTGCCTCACTCACCTCTGCTGCTGAATCAGCTACGCCTATGGTTTGTATGAACTTTGGCCATGATCTAGAGACGAAGAACAAAACAATCAATAACACTGGAAATGTGGAATGTTCATTCACCCACCCCCCCCCCCCAAAGAAAAGAACACTTGAAGTTATTGTTTTATCTCGATTGGGCATTCATCCTCAACGGCACGGAGCCGCACTGCTGCAGAGAGGCTTCCCAATTGATTCCTCGTGTCACGATTTGATGGCAGTGTGCGCGCACCACAATACAATCATGTAAGAAAGACCGAAGATTGTTTTTTTTAAAAATCAAACGAGCGCTCTCTACACGAAGTGGCATACACACGTGCAACATTGCCAAGCTGGAGCATGAACACAACTCCTTGGCACGTGCCGTGACGGGTACTGCAAGGTCCGACCATGTCCGACGAGTGCTCGCTGAGCTGCATTGGCCACCGGTTGCGGAACGATGACGCCAAAAGGCGCACATCTGGTCCAACACCTTGTGAGACTAGTCTCTGAGAAAAGCTGTCTCGGGTGTGGACTGATCAATTTCAAGGACAGTGCGTACATTATCAGAGTTGTGTTTTTTGTTTGCATTCCGACCGCAGGTATTGTGGTCAATGCAAACATGACTCCTTGTAAAAAAAAAGGTGTCAGTTTTGTTGCCAGATGAAAGGGTAAAAAACAACTATCATATTTTGCTACTGGCAAAGGAGGTTCCAATGGTATATTCACCACTGTTATAGGTCATCAACGGGTTACAAACTTAGGCCGCCCAGTCCGTAACGCAGTGTGCTGATTGCGACACGACTGCGTCACACACACACGCACAAACATAATTATTTACATCAATCAGCGCTCTCTCAGGCACGCGAGTTGCGAATTGTATAACAAGATTGAAGTGCTTGGAGAATACGGCAAACACATTTTCATTTGAATGGAGCAGATTGGTCAACATTGATGGGTTGCAAGGAATTGTGTGGTGAGGCATCCTGACCTCTTGGAACGTGCTCGAGAAAAGTACGAGTAAGCCGTAACGCGAAACAAAACTCAAACTCCTTGAGGCTCACGCACACAGATCCTCGCGAGCTGATAATTACGATCTTGGCATCTCATCGCCAGCTGAGAGTTCGCATGGCAACGGCGCAGCAACAGCACCCTCCGTTTCCACGATCGCGATTCTGAGAGCGTCGGCCAGGCTGCCCACTTTCTCGCCGCGGCGAAAACGATGACAGTAAACTTTCAGCGGAGGAAGTTGAAAATCCGCCAGCGTTTGTTTTACTGAAGGGAAATGCGTGCGCGGCTGCTACATTTCCAACGGCCGAGAGGGAGAGGAGGAGGAGGAGGGATGGATGTGTGTCTAGTGTGGGCTGAAGATGAACAAGAGACAGGGGCCCAATGCACTTCATAATCCAGCCAAGCCAGGATCTAATCCAAGCTTCATGATTTCTCTTGCCGTGCCAGCCAGGGTAATCAGAGACGATTGCTTAGAGTGCAAGCGTGCACTAAGAAGGAATTGGCCTCGTGCCTTTTCAGCAGCAGCGGAACCCACAGAGGGTGAATTCAAATGTGGAGCTCTGTCATAGTGCTTTATCCCACACACTCTCCCCGCCCCAGGGTGCATTTACACATTTTAATTAGAACTGGTCATTTGTAGGCATTCCAGTTTATGCGCGCACACACACACAGACAAAATATCCCTCGTGTAGCCTTTAAATTACTCTTGGGGAAAGTCCTCTTAGCGAACACCTATTCGGACCAGCAACGCATTACTCACTCCACCTCCGTACACACCGCATCAGGTAGTCATTTGAGGCTGAGTCGACCTCGTGGAGGCCCAGGACAGGTTCCAGATAATCGTCACGGGTGTTGTTGGCCGCGAACGAGAATCGAACTCGGAACGCCGGGTTCACAGTGCAGAGCGCTCACCACTACACAACAGCTCCCCACACATACGTGGACACGCACGCGTGCGTTTACATACAAAGACGCATCAACAAAGTGTGCCCCATTGCTACAGCAAATCCATTACTGTTGGGACAAGAGCTGCTGTTTGCGACGCCTATTCGGGCCTGCATGGCGCATGGGAGGGTGGAGTGGCCAAGCCTCATGCCGAGCTGCCTTTGTCTTCCCCATTGCGGATGGTGAATGCAGCACCCATTCATGTGCAAACTGAACGTAAATATTTAGATTTTGAAATTCAGCAAATTAAACATGCCATGATTCGCTCGCCCAGCAATTCGATGTAATAGTCGATTGTTATTGGTTGTCCTGTCCTTACCATGTCATTGATTTATGACGATTCATTTTGATGAATCCGTACAGTTTTGTTCATTCCGTGAGCCAATTAGCTGACATTGCTTATCGTGTCATATCATAAATAATTATAATTGTACACACATTGTCTTATGCATGATTTGATTTGTGTATAATGCCTGTAAGAATAAACTTGCAAAAGGTGCATTGATGAACTCATGCATGGCTGCACATCTAACTACGTATCGCTTAGCAGTTGGAAGCCAGATCACTGGAATTGTAATGCAGTGCATTAACTGTATGGCTGCTACCTCTGCACATACGCGAAAAAAATCAATAGGGAATATTCCCTAATTGAGAGTCTCGGATTCAAAACTGAAACCCGTGGGTCCAAGGTTGGGGTTGGGGCCAGGAGCCACAGGGTCAAGCCGAGGCCAAGACTGGGAGGGAGCCTTTGAGTTTGAGGCCAGTCGCAAGGGCAGTCAAGGCCAGATTCCCCGGACACGCTGGCTGATTCGACACGGTGAGCAAAGCTCGTGTGTGTTGCGCTTACGAAAACTGCCAACACTTTTGGAAGAAACAAAAAAAATCCGATAAATTACATATAATTAACTTACTCATAATTACATTTTTGAAAAACAATTCGAATAAAATATCAGTTTTTTTTTAATTAAAAGTAGCAGCAGTCAGTCAATATTTAGACATTGTATTCAATTTGTGATGAGGATGATGATGATACGTTTTACTCGTAGCCGGCTTGAAGCATGGTATCCTCTGACAGCAGAAATCCGAGGCAATGTGACCTGAGGCCTGGGTCAAGGTTGAGAGGCGAGGAGATGCCCCAGAGCCAGCCATGAGGCCAAGAAATGGTTTCATAAACTCAAGCATGATCATAATTAGGCTTAGAGACCGCAGGAGCCAGTGTAGTGTATTCAGCGTCATGCCCAACATGCCTCGATCTTCACACGGTCATAATATCAATGCACTGCATCAGTTACTCAGATTTCAAACCAACGGAGGCCTACGACACCTGCCCCCGATGCTAATGGCGAGGAATACAACCTAAGATTACTGCGCCCACCACTAAACACCAAACACGCGTCTCCAAAAAAAAATACAGGAAAAGCTCATGGAACCGCTTTCTCATGTAAATTAATTTCGAAATAAATAATAAAATATCTCACAATTACATTTGTAAAGTGTCCTTCTCATCACCGGGCCGCTATAATTAGCAATAATGATTACCTTTGGGGCACACGCGTCTGATTGAATGGAATTCTGGCTTCTGGCTTTATTACAATCACGTGACCCGCGTCAGCTGACTCTGGTCCCATCGTCATGGGAGATTGCAATTGGCCGCTGGAGGTGAATGGGGGGGGGTAGGAATACGAATTAGGGAAGGAGATAGCCCCGAGTGTTTTTGATGTGCACGAGATGTGACGCTATTGAAAATAAAATGCATCAAATCTCTTCTGCTCTTAAATCGCGTTTTATTTCCCCGTGGCAGCCCGAATCCTGGGTTTAGTGCCAGCATAACCACAGAAATCGTCCTACGGCAACAGCATTGCACGGCATTTAACAAGCTGTGGATAGAAAATGACCGACGTGATGCGAGTGAGTGTTTTGCGGCTGAATGAAAACAAAAAAAGTTTTGCTGGCTTTTCGAGCGCATGCGCATGCGTGCTGCTTTGTTTGCACATCCGTGAGTGTGAGTGGCGGCGGCGGCGGCGTGGTTGGCGTTCTAGCGACGACACGCTGACTCATCCGTTGATACCATTGGTACCTCATTTGCCAGTAAAAAATATGATTATTGGTTTTTAACCCTTTTATCTGGCAACAAAACTGACACCTTTTTTTACGAGGAGTCATGTTTGCATAGACCACAATACCTGCAGTCATAATGCAAAGAAAAAACACGCAACTCTGATAATGTATGCACTGTCCTTGAAGTTGATTGGTCCACACCCGAGACAGCTTTCCTTAGAGCCTAGTCTCACATGGGTTGGACCAGATGACGCCTTTAGTGTAAAAAAAACAATTATCATCCGTTGATGTCAGTACTCACGCTCGCAATACGCCACGTCGAATCGCATTTGCAAGGCTTGGAAATTGTCGCTTCACGCGTTGTGAAGTTTGCAACACAGTCGCGCCACGGTGTTACGCATAAATCGCGACACTCAACAAAATATGGGCCCTTGAATCTAAATCGCGACAAGCAGAACCGGCCCTCGACCTTTGGGGGCCCTAAGCAAAATTTGGTTGGAGGCCCCTTTGATGTATGATTGTTTTCACCCACTCGCTAGCAGTGACTCTACGGGGCCCTCTGCTGGCCACGGGGCCCTTTGCAATTGCAAGGGTCGCTTAGTGGCTGGGCCGGCTCTGGCGACAAGAGTCAATCACTTGGAGGGATGTTGGCTGTCAATCGTGGTGGGCAAGCTGCCCGTTGGTTCTGGCTACCTGGGTTCAACTGCTGCCTGTGACGTACCCATGCTCACCTTCTTTCGCACCGTACGTAGCCAACCGTGCTACTCAGAGGTGCGACATTGTACATCGGAGAGCAAGTGACATCACAAACCTTGCATTCGGAACTCACAGCGGTTTCTTGAAATGTGTTTCTTTATATTCTTGGTTCTTTCGGTAAAGTCACGTAGAAGGAAAATAATAAAATAATACAAACATTAAACAATAAAAATTCTCACGACGTTTCAATTGCAACACAATCAATTATCATCAGGTGTGAAATCCACAGCAAGAAAATGTCACACCTGATGATGATTGCTTGTGTTGCAGTCGAAACGTCGTGGGAATTTTTATTGTTTTATATGTTTAATATTTTATTATTTTCTTTCTACGTGATTTTACCGAAAGAACCAAGAATATGAATTCCTGCAGTCACGAAAGCTTTAAATCAAAATATGTGTTTCTTTTTTTTCGATTTAAAGCTTTCGTGACTGCAGGGATTCATCTTCTTGGTTCTTTCGGTAAAGTCACGTAGAAGGGAAATAATAAAATAATAAAAATAAAACATAATAAAATAAAATTGTATTTTATTATGTTTTATTTTCATTATTTAAATATAAAACATAATAAAATACAATTGTATTATTATTATTTAAATATAAAACATAATAAAATACAATTGTAATACAATTGTATTTTATAATGTTTGATTTTTATTATTTTATTATTTCCCTTCTACGTGACTTTACCGAAAGAACCAAGAAGATGTGTTTCTTTGTTTAAGTGTGCTCAACGTCGCCACATGGAAACAACTCTGTGCGCTTGCTCATAGCAATTGTCCCAAGCGTGTACTCATGGAGTCATTGTCTAGCCGTGCAGGCGACTGAACCGTCTTTAAACGAGGACAGTGTTGTACTCGGTGGGGGTAAAGAGACAGCGACAAAACTCGATACTGTTAAATTGCGGCAGTCATAGTTAGCACAGCGGTAGAGGGGACGAGTTGACAGAAATTGTGGAGAAGTTTGATTTATTTTTAGTGTCCCCGGAAGTCAAACCTACACTTTTAGGGTACAAAAGTTCTTCAGAGGACAGCTGTGCGGGTGGCATTGATGCTCTCCAACCATTCCAAGTAAAAAATAAATGAAAATAGTTCAAATTGACGCTCCAACCAAAGAACATGGAGATTTAAACGGTGACCGGATGTCTGCATAAATTAATAAACATCTGCATGGGGTGTCAAAACAGACGACAACAACATAATGCGTAACGTAATTTGATATCGGAGCAAGCGATGGGAGAGGAGAACGTCTAATCGATTTTGCAGGCTGCGTGGAGATAATGAATCCATTTTTTTTTAGAAATGAGTTTGTTTTTAGGTAGAACTTCTTTAGCACCGTACATAGCCAATCGTGCTAATCGGAGGTGCAGTTGGAGGATGACATACTCAGCACAACAAATCATGTCTAAGGAAACAAGTTTTCAATCTAGATTTAAAAGTGCATAGCTCCAGTGGCTTCCTAATTACGGAAGGAAGAGCGTTCCAGACGGCCACAGAAGAGCATCTGAAAGCGCGCGATGCAGTGACCGTCTTTGTTCGATGGTTAAAACGTTTGTTATTTGTGCTGGAGCACCGCTGCCACCACAGCATTAGCACATAATTAGTTTATTTTACAGGAGTCGGACAAGGTTATACGCTTTCACCAAGGCTGTATATATACTGAATAGATATACTGAATCGCCATACACATTGCAAATATATCCGAGATACAATCGTGTTTAGCTCACAGAATGCAACAAAAACAATAGCAACAGGAAAAACTGCTTCGCTTTAATTCGCATATATTTCATGGACTTGTTTCTGCACTCAGATGCAAAAAAACAATTTGATTAAACTGTGGAAAAAGTATCGCCGTTCATTGTAAAATATTTCAGCGCAAACTAAGTCTCTGAAAGTTTCTTGCAAAAAAACAACCTTGTGTCTGATAATCATCGATCTGCTAGTGTCTGGATAAAAAAAAAAAACCGTAATACTATTCACAGGGTAACATTAATTTAACCCGTTGCGCCTTTTTTAATGATCCACATTCATGTCTGTTCACAAATACCCAGTGCTGACAAGAATTGTGCCTCTCTGTGGCTTCGCCAGCCACTACGCCCTGAGAGATTACAAAATGTTGTTTTATTTATGCAAATATCATCGTCAGTGTCAGATGCACTATTACTTTCAAAAATAACGTAATACTATGCACACCCACCGAGACAGATTAGGCAAACGCACCTCAGGACACGGTGATTTAAAGACCACAATGTAAATCAAGACGGCATTGTTCTGCCTTTGAATTTAATCTCGGCCGTGGCTGTTAAATTGAATGCTATCCTGTGTGCAATGTGATTTAGAACAGGGTTAGTGGCTATAAAGACCTGTGCAAGGAGACACCGACAATAAAGCTGCTACAAAAACAACCATGACAAACACAGTGGCGCCTGATTTCTGAGAAAACTTGTTTTCCCTTTTACTGCTCTTTTAGATAAACAACAACAACAACAGAAGAAAAAAGTCCCCCAACCACCATTTCGCTATGAGATGTCAGAGCGAACTAAATGAATACGCTCAACAATTTGACCACGAGGCACGGCCGAACGGCGCGGTTGCTTCAAGAAATGCTCTGCCGTTCTCCGTAGCAGTGGAGGGGCCCCTCCGCGGCCGTCTGGAACGCTCTTCCCTCCGTAAAAAGCCACCGTAGCCCGTGGCATTTTTAAATCCTTTATATTAAGTTCGCTTGCTTGCTTAGGACCGTGCAAATCTTTCGGTCGTTTTTTAACCCACTTCCCGTGATCCAATCGAGCTGACATTTTCCACACAGACTCGTTGTGCGTGACAATTAATGTTCGTGAAATTTTTTTCCCAAAATTTTACACTTTTTAGGACAAAAATATTATATTTAATTACCAATTGCTTAATGGTGCAATGCAATCATCTGATCCATAGGTGGCATTTCAAGCCAGAGGACGAGAGGACTCTAGCCGCCACGCATATAAAGGATTTATAGTGAAAAACTTTGTTTTTACTGGTTATACTTATTAAATCGTCCGGATTGAAAACTCGTTTCTTTGGAACTGCTGTTGGTGTGTAGTTTGTCGTCATTCACCACGTGCATTCGATTAGCACGGTTGGTTGTCTATGTGCGAAAGAAGTTCGACACGCATACAGAACAAGTGAACAGTGACACACCGATTGACGTCTGCACCTTTAACATCGCAACGCAAAAAAACGCCGTCACTCCACTGATGCCACTCCCCGATGTACGTCGCCTAAAATCACGCTCACGTCGCTGACAGCATCATCGTTACTTTCTCGTATCCGTCACAAACTCCAAACGTGCAACAGGCATTCTCAGGGTCTGGAATCGAACCTATGTGCTCCAGTGGCTTGGCTCTCCAACACACCGGTTAGTGCTGTACTAGTGACGAATTGGCACGTTCTGTTTACGTGACAACCCTTACTAGTTGGCTGTGTCGGGTGGTGGCGGGTTTTAACGACACATTTATATATTTACGCGATCTAACCCCCAAAAAAACCTCTACGGAGATAACATCTCGCTAGCCCCACGCCCTCTCCTCCTGCACCCCTCCCCTGCTCGCCACCGTCCAAGCCCTCTGCCCCCCCCCCCAATCAGCAGTTGATTGCGGCTGTCCCAATTCGAGCTCACAATTTCTCTCAAGAGTAAATAATATTTTGTCTTGTGTGTACTATCTTATTGGTAATGCCTGTCGAGTTAACATTCTCATTCGTATGGTCTCATTCATATCCTCCGTCTTATGTGTATTGTCGGTCTTGTTTACATTGTCCATTTATCATACAATTTGTCTCATTTCAGTCTCGTTTGTGCCAATAACGTGTGTTTAATAATGCATGTAACTTGCATTAATTGTAAATAATGGATTATTACCCGAGGATAACAATCAATTGTAATCCATTAATTGACACGTTCTGACATGCCTATTAATTCATATTTTGCACGTGGGAGAAACGCGATTGCCCTGAGAAAACCCAGATACATATATAAAATAAAAATAATTCAAATTAGTCTCAAGATTTGGTTTGTGAGTCGGCTCCTGCTTTGGGATGTTTGGTCAATTCAAATGGTGACATTCTATTATCACGTGGTAGCAAATGAAATGAAATCCCACCGCACATACGAAATCAGATGAAAACCCACCACACATACGAACGGGATGACACTCAACACTGTCATCGTACGAGCCCTTAAGGACAACCCCTTGCAAGCCCTGGTAGTTACCCATCCAAGTACTACGCAGGCTCAGCCCTGCTTAGCTTCAACGATTCGAAAAGGTCCAGCCGCGTTGAGGGCGATTTGCTCAGAGGCCATACATGTTTGAGCAAAATGCTGTGAGTTACTCGGTCAAATGTTCTGCCCTGTGCATAGACACCCAGCCGCAAGCGCCTCCACGTTTGCCAGTAGAGTTGTAAAAAGTAATGGCTTTCGACGAAGGATGATGACGCCTTTATTGAGCCCACCATCATGTATTGTTGCCAATTTCTAGTCACTTTGGCAGTGGGAGAGATGGGAAAAGGAAACGAGCGATGATGCAACTCGACCAGGGGTTTACATCGCCTCGCGATCGATTGCGAATCGAACCTATTGCCTCCACATCGCAAGCCTTCTTGCCGAGACGTTCAAGGAGATGGGAAAATTCGAGACACGTGCCCATGGAGTCGACTGCCGTGCCGGGAAATTCAGTTGAACGGGCGACTTCTGGATTGCAAGTCCAGCATACTCACCATTGCTGGAAATATTAAAAGGGCATCGCAAAGTAGTGTACACGCATGAATCCCATTAATATTTTTTTCATATCAACGTGAACACATTCCTGCGGAGGGAGCTGGTAGGAACGTCGGGTTGCTCGGCCAATGGCCAGGGTCAACGGCGGCGTGGTGTATTCCGCATATATGGCCGACTGTGAGGGCGGGCACAAGCCGGCGTGAGTAGGTTAAACGTTGAGTTTTATAAGGACACCACGGGGTGACCAGCCCCTCCCCACCCAGCCCCACTCCTCCCACCTCCCACCCAGCCTCACCATCCCCACCCAGCCCCTCCCCACCCTCCCCACCCAGCCTCTCCCCACCCTCCCCTCCCCACCCATCCCCTCCATCCCCACCCAGCCCCTCCCTGCACAGCGGACGGACACAATAATCCCCTATCGGCTGGTGTAACCAGGAGGTTCCTACCAGTAAAATTGGTTCTTTAAAATATAGAAACAATGCGTTGAACTTGCGATTGAAGTCGGCGACTGCCTAGTCATGTCGATAACATGCGGATACTTTTTTTAATTGGTCAACACCGATCACTGGAAACAACACATGCGTGGCCCCTAATGTTATCCTCTTTAATCTCAAAGCAATGCAACGTTGCAAAATGTGTCACTTGCAATGTGATCGGACATAAATGATGCAGACTTCCACCTCTCCAAAACTTGTATTGAAAGAGGTCAAATTGAGCCCTGCAGAAGTGACTGAGATCATTTGGCGCTGTGATTATAATCACAGCTCTTGGCAGTATCAGAGCCGGCGAATTGTCTCTTTCTCTCCATCCCGACTCGGAAAGTGTCCGTGACTACCAATACATTACAGGCTGCAGAGTGTGAACCTTTCTGAGCGAAACGCTGGCGCACAATTGACAGAAATCTCTAAGGATGGACCACCTGCGAAATGCCTGGCTCCTCACACCCCCCCCACCCACTCTCTACTCCTGCCTGAGTATCTCCTCCTTCATCTCCCACCCCCTACTTTCTCACCTCACCCGTATCCTCTCACATTCTATGTATGAACAATTGCAGGCGAATATTGTTCGCTCGCCATTTTCTCTCGCCTCCGTTCCATTCGCTCCTCCAGACCCTTAGACTTTCTCCCAATAGCAATATACGCAGTCGAGGTTGCGTTGCCACGTGTGTATACTCTATGTATGTAAATGTGTGTAAGATTATTTAGTGAGTCTGTGGTGTAACATGGTGTGTACATAGTGTAGTGAGTGTGTAGTGAATTGTGTGACGTAGGAGTGCAGGGTTTGAGTGTGAGACAGTGGAGTGAGAGTGAACGCCGTGAGGTTGAATAGGGGTGAGTGCGTGCGAGGCCACGGTGGCGAGATATCAACTACCTCGCCTGGTATACAGGAGGTCGCCGGTTCGATCCCAACCCTGATGCCTGTATATTTAGAGTTTGCGTGTTCTCCCCCAATGGTCGTGTTCATTTGTATCCGTGTCCTCCGATGTTTTCCCCCACATTTAGCATAAACACGCGATCAGAGTTTTTGGCTGCTATAAATTTCCACGTGATAAGCCACTTCGCTGAGCTATCATTTGTGGCCAGGTCGTTTCTGAAAAAAGAGGCATACAGCTCAGTGAGGCCTTACCTGGTAAAATAAAATAAAGAAATTAAATTGAAATGAGGGTCAGCAGAGGGGTGTGTGTAACCATAATGTCGTTTTTTTTTCCGGGGGGGGGGGGGTAGATCGCGTAAATATAAATAAATGTGTTGTTAAACCCGCCACCACCCGATACAGCCAATTAGCAAGGTTTGTCACGTAAACAGAACGTGCCAATTCGTTACTAGTTCATCACACCAGTGCGTTGGAGAGCGGTGTGTATATCCGTTTTTTCTGAATTAAACCTCCCACTTTTTCAAATGTCAATGAAAACTAACAAGTTCGACGACAACGCAAGGTCCACAATATGGCGAAGGTTTTTTTTTCCACTTTCCGCTGGGCACACTTACAACTCGTCCGTTAACATTTCAGCTGTTGGGTGCATTCACGGAGAAACACACGGACGGCTGCCTAGCAAGCCTCTCTTGCGAGAGCAGACAGACAGCCCTGTGGCCAGCAAGCGGTGATTACACGAGAAAATCCCGACACCGACTGCGCCCGCCAGCACGGATTTAAAGAGCCTGGCTCTCTCCTCGCTATCCTAATTGACAAATATTTTACATATGGGCAAAACGTGGATTTTGTGGCCACTGTAATCCCCACGCTCTCTCTGTAGCCCCCACCCCCTCCTCCGTCCTTGCTATCTCCTTTTCTTTTGATTTCTCGTTTTCGAGCGAATTCTCCCTACAACTGCGAGTCATCTGTTTCATAATGTACAATGTAACATACATATACAGAGGGAGCGGCATTACATTTACGCGAATTCATTATTTTAACCCGCTTTGGTGGATTTTCAGTAAATTGTATTTGTTGTTACGCCTGGGACATTGTGAGGACGAAGAGAATGAGGTCCATTACGTGCGCTCTATTATATTATTTATATTATATAACTCATTGCAATGCAATAGTTTAAATCTTACGTTACATACCCTTCCCATTGCAACCACGTAATCATCAACCTCGGTTTCTATGGGATACAATATTGTCTAGCCTGCATGTTTCTATAAATATAATTACAAACCTGTATTTTTTTAATGCCCATTCTTCAGTGTAAATGCTTGATTATATATTGTTGTTGTTGATAGCTCTGCATGCTATTGAATTATATCTAGCAGATGATGCAATGTCAATGCTTTTACTTGCATTCAATGAGTCTCAATGGAATAATTCAGGAGCGCCCCGCAATGGATTTTTGGTCTATTGATTACAGGCATAATTGTACCAAACACAAGCGTTAGCATATACGTAAGCAAATATATATATACACCCATATAGTCTAGTGTGACCAGCACAATTCCCGGCAGCCTTTGTCTCGCCGGTGCTGATGTTTTTGTTAACACACAAGGTGCTCATTTTTTAGTTTTTAGCTTTGTGTACACCTCGACAAAAACGCTGCACCGCTTGGTATATGAAGCGTGAGTGACGTTATAGCAGTGGCCAACGATGGCACTCGCAGTCGCCGGGTTCACAGCACGGTGCGCTAACCACCGCGCCTGCCGCACCGCCACGCACGAGACGCGCGAGCTCGGGCAATGTAACCATCCGTTCATTTACGAGCGGCCCGCGGTCATTAAAAGCACTGCACGGGGTATTTATATGCGGCGAGTCGCTAATTTGGGCCCTGCGTCGTCGTCGTCGTCGGAAGGTTTGACGTCTCCACGGCTCGGAATCGATCGGATGCATTTGATTAAAAAAAATGGGTAGCGTCCGTGTGACCCAAGAGATGTCCTTAAACGTGGATCCAATCAGCCCCACAGCGCCATGATTCTCCGTCTAATGGAGTGCTCGCTGTATACATTTCCTATTACCCTAATTTAATCAGCCTCCACAAACCGGTCCACGTGTTTGTGGGTGAATGCACGTCTCTGCATGAGCCTGCTCTGTTGCTTAACTCTTATTTATCTTGATTTGAAGCTTTCGTGACTGCAGGAATCCATACTCTTTGGTTCTTTCGGTAAAGTCACGTAGGTAGAATTAAATAAAAATGAATCACGACGTTTTGAACGCAACGCAAGCGTTCGTCTTCAGGTGAAGAGTATGTCTTATTTATCTTCTCTCGCACTCTTTCGGTTGCTTTCTCTCTTTCTTCCATCCAGCGCCGATGTCCTTCAACCTGCACCAAATCATCTTCTACCCCTAGCTCAGCCCATTCAGACACATGTGAGCCTCCCTTTTAAATGCAATCTTAGGGGTGGGTTGGAAGGGACAATTGTGTTTTATTTTCATTATCTTGAAGGACTTGTCGTTTAGAAATATTGGCTTCTCTGCGAGGACTTTGATCTGAAATATCCTTAATTGTGCATTTATTCACGGCGCACACGTGCACGCGCACACTCAAGACAAAGACCACCACCCCAAAGCCTTGTTTCAGACTGTTGGGGAAAGGGCTGCGAGTGAGCACCTGTGACTACCTGGAACAGTGCACGATGATCTGATGTGGCCAGAGCCAAGCTGGCCAGCCCGCCTTTGTCTTCCCCGGTGCTGATATTCACAAACCACACCGGGCACTCATCTAATGCTGAAGTGAGATGGGGAGACCCAGAACCGATTCAGATATTCACCACTGGTGATTGCTTTGAGCAGGAATTCAAGGCAGGCTACTAGGCTCGTAGCTCAGTGTGCTAACCACCAGGCTACCGCTCCCCACGTGCATGTTCTCATACACAAGACAAAGATCCTCCCGATAGTCTTAACATACTGTAGGGGCAAGTGCTGTTAGCGATCTCCTATAAAGGCCGGCACGGCACACGATGGGGCAGGTGGCCAGCACCACTCCTAGCCGCCTTTGTCTCCCCAGTGGCGATATTAACATACCGCACCAGGTACACATTTTAGGCAGAGTCAACCTAAGGGATGCCCAGGACCGGTTCAGATAATAGCCAGTGGTGTTGGCCGCGAGCTGGAATTGAACTCGGGTCACCAGGTTCGTAGCGCAGCACGCTAACTGCTACGCCACCGCTCCCCACATTATTATCATCATACATATATATAAAATAGTAAATCAATGTAAACAATATCAGTATAACCAGGTGAAATCCCATCGAGACCACGATATTATTTTTCAAGGGAGGCCTAGGTTAAAAAAGCAAAAACAGAGGACATTTGCATGATCAGGTTTAATTTTTTCAAAACCACTGTTACCTACTTTCGTTTAGCTCTTTATGCTATCACGAGCTGTTGTTCCCGTCCTGGGACGGAAGCTGTAATATTCATGAAACAATTTAGCAAAGTATAATTGTAAATTGTGTACATTTAATGGCAGTGAATCTTGCACGAAAGTTTGCCATCATACACTTCACTGCATTTCACTGTAGCACTGTATAAATGGCAGTGATTCTTGCACAAAACGAAGTCATAGAACACTTAACTGCATTTCACTGTAGCACTGTATATAACTGACCTTCAATTTGTTCAAATTCACTTCTCTGATACTTTATATTATCTTCTGCTTTCGGTCGCTGGGGTTGAAATAAATTGGAATTCGATACAATATCTGGAAAATCACCGAGAAATGTATATTTTACCATAAATACACTTTCAATAAAGAAACGTCAAACTTAAAGCGAATTTGCGAAAAAATTAAAATTTTTGCTTGACCTTTTTCTGCGTGAGTGCAAAAATCTACCCGCTCATGAATATTAATGAGGGGGGGTGGTGCGGAATGTGGAGTGACGTCACGCACGTTACACACAAACAGACATTCTTGGCTGATTATAGCAGTAATTTTGATCTTGGCACGCCTTCAGGAATTCCCCCCGACTCCACTCACTATGTTGGGGTTTTTTTCAGCTGTTCTCAGCATGTTTTCAAGTCGTGTTCATCCAACAGTAATGCACTTTTATTCAGGTAACCTGTTGTACGTGACTTCTGTCCATATTTATTTTCATCTCAACCTTCGCAGCAGTTTTTGTTGAGTTCCCAAATCGTTTCTCACGGTTAATTTCCATCCAGTGTTACAATGACTATTGTCAGCACATTTGACGTGGTTAATACAACCTCTATTTATGTTAAATCCCTTCCCTTCTAAAAATCTATTTTTGGGAAAATGTCTTCTCATGTCAGCGTGAATCGCCTTGGTGAGAGCATACGTCCTTGCCCAATGAGTGCTTTGTTAATTCTACGTTTAAAGTCAGCGTAGCTTTTCCATCATTATAAATGGCTTATATATTATCTATAGATGTGTTTTATATAAAGGCCTTGGTTTCTATAGGAAAATGGATTATTGCATCAGTTCCCACTGAACAGAACCCATATTCATAGTCTATAAAAGCCAGGCATCATGATATTCGATATTCATTCGTCTTTGCTGGAAGAATATTAATAGTATGTAAAAGGTCAATGGTAGAGAATTATGTTGCAAATCTACACACGACATTCAATGAGTGCCTGGTGTGATGGATGTACATAAGGAACGGCACCTATGTGATCCTAGCAACATGACCCATCTAATGCTGTACCGGGCCTTAATAGATGCTCGCTAACAGCGCATTGAATCTGTAGGGTTTAGGGAACTTGTGTCGTTTGCGTTGACTGAATCGTAACGAATACATAGGTTAAAGCTACGGTATGTACGTTATTCGTGCGATTTGTGTGAGAATGATTTAGGAAATGCATTCCATTGCTTTCCGATTTGCGCAAGCTTGTACATCCAAGCCAATCGGATTGCTTTGTACAAACAAGCGACCAACCAAAAACAAGCATGATATATTTTTTTTACCCTTTTATCTGGCAACAAAACTGACACCTTTTTTACAAGGAGTCATGTTTGCATTGACCACAATACCTGCAGTTGGAATGCAAACAAAAAACACAACTCTGATAATGTATGCACTGTCCTTGAAATTGATTGGTCCACACCCGAAACAGCCTTCTTTAAAGCCTAGTCTCACATGGTGTGGGGACCAGATGACGCCAAAAGGCGCACAACTCAAGAACAATGCACTATCAGAGTATGAGAGCTCGGGGTAAGCATTTACACCATTGGAACCTCATTTGCCAGTAGCAAAAAATGATAATTGTTTTTTTACCCTTTTATCTGGCAACAAAACTGACACCGTTTTTACAAAGAGTCATGTTTGCATTGACCACACTACCTGCAGTCGGAATGCAAACAAAAACACAACTCTGAAAATGTATGGCTTATATATTATCTATAGAAACAAGCATCCCGGCTGATATAAGTGACAAATATAGCTGCAGCAGTGTCTTCCTTAAATTGAGCTCAATTAGGGCTCGCAGCGTTTGCGGTTTTTTTTTGCTCAATTCTTGTAAGCGAGAGCCTCCTCCCGCTGGGTATTGCTTATCCAGCTTTAAAAAAATGCTTGTACTATCGACTCGAGTGATAATGAGAAAACATCCCACGACGTTCATTAAAATGTCTCGGCAATTTGCGAGTTGTCCAAACATCCACCGACGTCTCCCTGACAAACCACCATTGGCAAAGTTGTACTCAACAGTTGCTCACAAGTTGAGTCCCGAACGTGGTAATCGGGGTGGCATTGTGTTTAACCCTCTTATCACGTATTATTTGATGCGCGGCTTGTTAAGTCACATCAGCTCATGCTGTGAACGGAATAAATCAAAATATATAGCGCCAATTTAAGCTAAGTTTTGAAATAAAAGAAAATCCACACGACTTCATTCCCTGAATTTAATAAGCGCATTTGCAAAAGACGTCTAAGATTTTAGGTCACCTAATAGTCGGATAAACACTTGCAACATTTCCCAGTTATGGTGTTTTCGCATAATACGTTCATTGAAAATAACTACATTCATACTGGGCATGCGTATATTACCGAGTTCATTATTATTACTGGAATTTGACTTTATTTAGGAGATATAACAAATGGATGGTCTCATTTGCCCAGGTTAAAAAGCAGTTAAATTATATTTAAATATTATTTGGGTCTTTCGGTAAAGTCACGTAGATAGGTTCAAAGAGAATAACAAAACAACTACGACGTTTCGATCGCAACTGATGACGACCGCTTGTGTTATGAATTCCTGCGGTCACGAAAGCTTTAAGTCAAGATTTATATTTATATAACTAAACTGCATTATTGATTAAACTTACACTTTTCAAATGTATATAATTATAAATAATAATAATCACTGGAATGTAATTCGTATTTTAATAGTTGTAATTGCGGTAAGTTAGATTACCCTCACATTAATGGAAACGTTGTATACTTGAAAACAACTAAAGCTTGAGTATTTACTTTAAATAATGCATCCGAAGTGAATGTTCCAAATGTATTAAATGGATCTCAAACAGCAACAGGAGGCAATGATTACTATACACCACTGCACTGATGATTCCTAATAACAATGAAGCCAGTTTCCTTGTCCGACTGTAAAAAAAAGACAAAGAATCTCAAAAAATTCCCAAAAACCTCTGCTCGTTTCCACCGTCTCCATCACGGAGCGGAAACTTGCCCGTCTCATCCACACGTTTCTCGGTGGTGGAACGTGGATACTCTGGTTGGCGCAAGGGGCCTTCGTCACCTGCGCAACTCGCTACTCTCTACGGCAGGGGTGGGTAACGTCCGGCCCGTGGGCCGTATAAGGCCCGCGAAATCATTTGGTTTGGCCCTGCCAAGTCAACCGCAGGCGGGACTCGAAATTCAATACATCTAGGAGCAAACCTGGAAAAGCAGTTGCGAGTAGCAGCAACATCATCAATACCAGCTAACATCACACGCCTCACCAAAGAGAAGCAGTTCCAGCCATCACATTAGGGGTGAGTTAATTAAATGTTTGACCAAATATAACAGGCTAATTTTAAAGTTGGCGGGGTCGCCACAGGTGCCCCCGCACAACCACATACTATGTTGTCGGGGGGTTGGATCGTGTTCTCTGACAATGTTGTTGAAAACATATCTCATGCTGGTTGTCAAGGGGGCCTCAACTCCTAACCAGGGGGTGTGAGGGGGGGCAAGGCACCCCCTGCCCCGATGCTCGTTACCCTGCTGAGAGAAGTCGGTGACTGCCTTGTGAACGTGGCGATGGATATGGGGCTGGCAGCAGTCGCCAGCATCAGCGCTCTCAGCACAGATCTCGACGTGCCAACAAGAACTCAAGCGGAATATCGGAGCATATTGTAACGTCTGAAGCTTCCATTGTCACTCTCTTTGTTACCTTACAAACACAGCAGTTTAGAGAAAAATGATAAGATCAAGCGCGTATCTGAGATTCATATCTTTTGGCGGTACTGACTGGCTGACTGGCAGAGTTATTTTCTTTCCATACGAGTTGAGAGTTGTTGTCACTTTTTCGTTATTTTCCCCCACAATGTATTGAATTATCCCCCCCCCCCCATCTTTGATAACTCTCAGCTATCCGTGTCATGCTTGCAGTGGTATTTTATTTAAAATTATATGTGTTGTACATGAACTTCTGAAGCCAGAGGTCGCGCAGTTAAAAAGGCTGGCAGTTTCATTCGGATGAAATCTCTCACCCCTGTCTAACATTGATTGACAGTCGCAAGGGATCGCTCCAGTGGGTGACGCAACATCGCATTGAATTGGCAGCTCGTATAAAAATAGTTGGGGCGAGGGGGCACATACATATTGATGTGAGGCGTGTTTAAGGCGTATGTCTGCAGGTGCGTATGTTACAATGTATATTAAAGTGTTATTCGCTGGCATTGTGTCGGTGTTAATTGCACTTATATTGTGCACATGGTTGTTGTCCGTATGTAATTGCGCGGTTATCACTCTCCGGCTCTCTTTCGTATGGTTATGAATTGAGTAGCAACAATGCATCGATGTCTAAGTTGTGAATACAGATGCTGGCTTCAGAGGACAGCAATAATGTACTACTTGTGGCCTGATAAATCACTGGCAGTGGGCATTAGATCACATCGAGACACACAGGCTCACACAGAGACCCACAGACTCGCACAGAGACCCACAGGCTCACACTGAGACCCACAGACTCACACTGAGACCCACATACTCACATTGAGACCCACAGACTCACACAGAGACCCACAGGCTCACACTGAGACCCACAGACTCACACTGAGACCCACAGGCTCACACCGAGACCCACAGACTCACACCGAGACCCACAGACTCGCACAGAGACCCACAGGCCCGCACAGAGACCCACAGACTCGCACAGAGATCCACAGACTCGCACAGAGACCCACACACTGGCACAGAGACCCACAGGCTCACACTGAGACCCACAGACTCACAGAGTTCAGTTCATAATATTGTAACATGTGGCGCTTTATAAAATATGTAAATATAATTAAAATCTTAATAGCCATAGATTTTGCACTCGTGTTATGCATACATAATGTTTGGTAAATTGATGGTTGAATTGTAAAACCATCGGCAGATCTTCAAGGCTCTCTCAAGGTAAGACAATTCATTCTACAATGGAGCTACTATCAGCTGATTAAATGAAACATGGAATGAAATCAATGAATGCAATCAGTCGCATCGTCATACGGCACAAACGTATGCATTGTTTACTTTTCAACCCAATTTGATGCTGACGACGATCATGAAGAGGGTTTATTGATGGTGATGGAAATCACGGTGACGTCTATCGATGGTTATGATAATAACGATGTGCCTTCAAGTTCAAGAACGGCCATTGTGTCCACCGCAAGGATTGCTTTTCAAAATGGCGGCCCATTGTCTTAATGGACAGTCTTGCTGAGGGTAAAACAAGGCAGCCAACTTCAGACCAATCAGACAGCCCAACTAACCTGTCAACGCAGATCTATCCTATTTGGCCGTTGCATCCAGCAACTTTTTTGTGTGCGCTTCAGCGCTCCAGTAGTGCGCTGACAGTCGTTCTCCATTCAGACGTGATGATATCGGCCCATCTCTGGGAGAGAGAGAGAGAAAAAAAAACCCCGACTGAAACTCACACTGGGCGAGCACTTTCTTCGACGGACGTTGACAGATGGGAGAGTAGAGTAGACTTCTTTAACCAGATCCTTGATATAATGGAGTTACAATGAACATGACCACATGGCGGGATTTCAATTGCTGGGGGGGGTGGGGCGGTCATTAAGTGGAGTGTGATGTAAGCTATAGCGATGCAAGGCTGGCTACGCTTTAATTCAATTCTAAATGTTCCAATTACATGTATTTTGATGTCAATAATCCAGTGCATGTTATCATTAATTGAATTGTTACTGTGATTAATTTCTGATTGGAATGTCAATTTAGCGGTTTGCATTTGTTTTTGCCCTGCCACACAATCATCAAAACAAGGCCTCAAATTTAATTGTGAAGCCTTCAAAATTCTATTACTCCATGGGGTGCATTTGTAATTGCAGTCAAACTATTGGAAAATGCATATAAGCATTAAAAATATATAACACATTTATTTGACATACAGTTAATTAAATTGAGTAAAAAGTATCTTGGGGATTATTACCAAAAAATAATTCTAAGAAACTGGCAATTTTTATGCTTACGGATTTACTAACGACCCTCCTAAAATATGATCTCTTCATTCAATTGACACATTTGTCCACATGTGACTGCCCTGAGTCAGTTGTATTATTGCTGTAGAGGTAGACATATTAACTTTGTCAGTTTTGTGTTGTTGTTATTATTATTTTGAAGGAATAATGATTTGCATTTTTGGGTGCTTAAATGCCCCAGAATCTCAGAGCACCTTCCATCACATCTCAAAAATATAAAATATTCCCAACAATCGTTTTCTTGGCGTTAGCCTCGGGAACCCCGCTGATGGCAGCTGCCCCTATGAAGTACAATTATTGATTTGAAAAAATAATCTCCTGAAAAATGGACAATGCAGATGGTCAGACGTTGTTCGTAAGAGTGAGCTGTTGTGTGCAAATTCGATATCACATTCCAATGAGAAAATCAACCCATTACTCAATATTAAAGAAAAGCACCGCTTATGAGAATAATTATTTTAGGAAAATCATATTTCCATCAAACCACTGCTATGTTAACGTCTCCCCATGTCATTGGTTGTCATCGGAGTTGTTTGACCATACTTCACCATTTTGGGCAATGTGGATTGGTGAAAGGGAGTCCCAGGGATGGGTTCAGATGGTATTGATAACAGGTGGAATCCAATTCAGGAAACCAGGTTCATAGTGCAGTATGTGTAACACTGTGCCACCACTCCACGCTAACTGCTGTTGACCAGATTGTTGTTCAAAATACAATTACGCTCACATTTTGGTTAAGTAATGCATTATTCATTTATTTGCCTGCATACCTTTGCATAACGTATAAGGTCCCACTGTATATTATGTTTCCTCTGAGGTGCAGTGCAGCAGTTCTTCGACCCGCTTGACAAACGATGGTGAGATGTTATTTTACACTCTTTTATCAATCCACTAATAGATGTAGGCCTTCCCATGCCCTGAAACTCATGGCACCTGTGTGTCCAAACTTCACCATGCCACTCAGTGCAGGTTAGTGAAGGATGGAACCAGGGCGGGTTCAGATTCCAAATGGCACCGATGTTACTCGTGGCTCGGAATCCAATTGGGGTGTTCAGGTTTTTCGGAGCACAGTACGTGCAATTCCGACCCACCATTCCAATGCGCTATGGGATCATTAAAAAGTTACTTCAATTCATCGTCCCACTTCGAATGGGTTTTGTTGATTCGAACTGGTGAATGGCACTATGAGAAGCCACCCTCGATTAAAGATATGCCTGAAACACGGAATTAGTCAAAAGATTAAGGACGTTAAACAAAAATGTCACATGGTCTCGGAACAATGGGATGTCCAATTCCCATGCAAAAATAAATACTTTGAAAGGCCAGATGATTTATTTCAAGGATATGCACTTGGGACTGTAGCAGCATTGAAAGCATTCTTGAGAGAGCGACAGACATTTTTTAAAATAATATTTTCCAATTGATTTTTTTTCTTTCTCTCTGCGTAGCTTTCCGTGAAGAAGTTTAAATTGTAAAGGTATGTCCTTTGGACTCGTATTTGCGTGTGTGTCCTGTAAATGTACGTGTATATGTAATATTCCAGGGTGGAACAGTGGCAGAGTGGTTAGTATGCTGCGCTATGAAAATAATTGGTATTTATTTTATCTGTGATGTTCAATAAAAATGTGTAACCTTGTATATACTGTGTGTATACATATATTTATCATTTGTTCGTTTCTCAGTCCGCTTGACCTGGTCAGGGTCACGGCGGCAGCGCGTTGAGTAGTGGCGGTCCAGGCCTCCCTTTCCCTGGCGAGAGATTGTAGCTAGCACTACTACACTATACACTACTATACATTACACTACTATACATTACACTACTATACACTACTACACTATACACTACTATACACTGCTACACTACTATACACTGCTACACTACTACATTATACACTACTACACTATACACTACTATACACGACTACACTATACACTACTATACACGACTACACTATACACTGCTACACTACTACACTATACACTACTAGACACTATTACACTATACACTACTACACTATACACTACTACACTACTATACACTGCTACACTACTACATTATACACTACTACACTATACACTACTATACACTACTACACTATACACTACTATACACTACTAACTATACACTACTACACTATACACTGCTACGCTATACATTGCCACACTACTATACACTACTACACCATACATTCCATACTCTACACTATACACAGACTCTCGCTATTCCTGGGGAATTCCCAGGCGATCCCATGCCAGCCAAGCGACATCGTGCCGCAAGCGTGTCCTGTGCCTGCCCCTGGTTCTTCTCCCAGTAACTTGTGTCACTTTATGTATATGCATATCGTGGACACGAGTTAAATGCCCGGCCATGGCTAACAGCAGTGGTGAGCGATATATGAACCGGTCACGGTGCTGACCTCCTTCACAAACCCGCAATGAGCAAAAAGGTGAAGTATGGTCAAAAATCCCCTTTTACCTTCAGCCAGCAGTGGGTGGCATAAAGGATTAAACAATCGTCATTCTGTAACACACGACTATGTTTGCAACTTGCATGCAACTATTCTCATTTATGAGGCTATCAGATGCTATTAAATGTCTTAATAACCTCGACATACACATACAATGTTACATGATTACTTTTTGCCATATGAAAGAGGGAAAACGGCACGTTGGCATTCGAAAGTTAGTGGTGGAAATTCCACGTTGCTGTGGCAGGCCCATTTCTCTCGGCAGAAAATCAAATTTCACCTGCTTATGATGGCAGATTGTGTAAATTTATTCACGTCACATAACACGATTATTCTTTTTTTTTGCAAAGCCATCGAGAGGTGACATCATGGGTGATTAATGGCCGCGTCCATTGCGACGGGTGCATTGCCCTTTATACAAAAAAAGCCTGGAGTAGTTTTCCCCCACGGAACGGAAATCAAGCAAGAGGTCCTCTGTCGCTCAATCTCCTTGCCCCACGTGAGCGAGACACAAACTCCACACAGCTGGCGCTGCGCACGGAGTCATAATGTGAATGTACGCGTGAAGCACCTTCCATCACGCCGTGGCGCACGCAGACATTCGCCAAAAACTAAAAAAACTCCGCCGCAAACCGCGCTCGCTTGTGCGCACAACGACAAAGACCCCCCCCCCCTCGTGTAGCCTTAACAGAGTGTTGGGGCAAGTGCTGTTTGTGAGCAGCAACGCCTATGAAGGCCGGCACGGCGCACGAGGGGGTGGGTGGCAGGTACCGTGCCCGGTCGCCTTTGTCTCCCGAGCGGCGATGTTTACTACACACCGCGCCAGGTTTGAAGCTTACTCGACATAGGAAAGCCTCGGGACTTGTTCAGATAATCGTCACTGGTGTGGATGGCCGTGAGCGTGAATCAAACTCGAGTCGCCTGGTTTCTTAGCATAGCTCGCCGCAAGCCATTGCACTACAGCGCTCGCACGCACGCACGCAGGCACGCATGCAACACACACGCAACACAACACACACACAAGACAACACACACACGCAACACAACACACACGCAACACAACACACACACAACACACACACACGCAACACACACGCAACACAACACACACACGCAACACAACACACAAACAACACAACACACACACACGCAACACAACACACACACACGCGCAACACACACACAACACACACAAACGCAACACAACACACACACCCACGCAACACAACACACACACAACACATATATACGCAACACAACACACACACACGCAACACAACACACACACAACACACACACACGCAACACACACGCAACACAACACACACACGCAACACAACACACAAACAACACAACACACACACACGCAACACAACACACACACACACGCGCAACACACACACAACACACACAAACGCAACACAACACACACACCCACGCAACACAACACACACACAACACATATATACGCAACACAACACACACACACGCAACACAACACACACAACACACATACACGCAACACAACACACACACACGCCGTTCCACATCACACTCAAGTGTGGCTGTGCTCGCATGGAACGGGATCCTCGCTGATACAATACAACAACAACGGCGTTGTGGACAATTCTCTATCGAAATTCGCACGAACGCAGAACCGCAGCCTGTGGTCACCGAAGCCCTGGTGGCAGAGTGGTTTACATTCCCAAAGAGACACCACCAAACACACAATTTGTTTTTATTTTCTCCATAAAAAAACACCTCCTTTGCAGAATCCTGGTCTCTGAAGCTCGCATCTGTGAACCCAGAGCGGCTGTTTGTGCGCACGTGGTGAATGCTCGCAATTTTATTTTACTTTCATGCTTTTAAATGTCCCCGTGCTGTGCCCTGCAATGTGTTGGGGTGTGTTCTGCTTCGGCGACGCTCATAAAAGCCAATCATGTTGCTCCTGCAGCCACCGTCATCGTCGGCCATGTTCAATCCACTGCTGCATGAAGGCCCTCCCCCCAAGCCGCCGCCACCTCTCACGATCCTGCGATGCGGTAACCCAACCAGCACCTTCACACGATGATGAGTTCATTACTCTATCTCCTCGGTAGAGTTTAGACGCAGCATGTAAGGTATAATAATAATGATAATAATCCAATTCCTATCTCGTCTTGAGATATTACCAGTGATTAAATTACTGCGCCATTTAATGACTATGTATAATTGTATAATGACATTGTATAATTGTATAATGACATTGTATAATTGTATAATGACATTGTATAATTGTATAATGACATTGTATAAACCATGGGATCAGGAGCAGCAAAGGACAAATTGAAATTGCATCCTATTGTATTGCATAAGTGCTGCCCCATTGCTCATCTGATGTATGTTACTATTTAATTGCATATATTTATATCTCATTCACATTTCATTTTAAAAGGAAACACGCGGATTATAGAGCAAGTGCAGGTTAATCATTCAAACAATTCAGAAATGTAAGTTCGCTTGGGTAGGGGACACCAGAGAAAGGAAAGATGATTGATAGTTACGAATGATGTTAGAGGATAGATCAATCATCGGATATCTCCAGGATAAATACAGATTACGATTGTCACATCGCAAGATTGTGAGATGTGATGGAGGCTTAGGGAGGCCTTCATAGAGCAGAAGAGAGCGACTATGGCCAACGATTAAGGGGACGTTGATTATTTCAATTATTTTGGACGTCCCTACCTTACCACCAATTTCCATTTTTCTGTTAAGCTTTCGTGACCAATATCATCCACAACAAAGGTTTTTTTTTTTCTGGAAGGAGGGTCTGATCTTGTAAACATTTTTTTTTCGTCCTTCCAACTATCCATCAATCTGCCTCCTCCCCTCCCGCACTTCTCCTCTGCGCCACTGCACGGCCCGAGCGGGAACATTCGACGAGCATCTTGGGAAACTCCGAATCACCGGGGCGCTCCGTGCGTTCGAGGTCTCCTCCTCCTCCCCTCCTCCTCCGACCCCCGCCCCTCCCCGCGGCCCAGTGGACCCCGCGGCGCGATTGTGCAGTGCGCAGCCGTGGGCTTTGCCGTTATGGAACGAATCGGACACGAGCACCTGGGCTCCCATTACCGCCGCGTCGGACAATAACAGCCTCCTCCCTGCGCGCCCCGCCGCTAAACAGCGAATAATCTGCACCCTCGCCTCCTTTATACCACCGCGCTCTCGTCTCTCCAAGGTCACACGGTACCAAACCAAAGCGGCACCCCCTTTTGATAATTTATATTTTACCCCTCCCCGGTTTACATCCCCCCCCCCTCCTCCATCTCTTATTTTTCCTATTTTTCAATTTTACACTCGATTGCTTTTGCTGAGAGTTGAGCGAGATTTTAGTTTCGTGTTTTTTCGCGGCAGTTAGGTTGTGCCCCGAGAGGATGAGGTGCGAGTCAAAGAATCGTGGGCATGGAGCAATATGTCGAATAGCGGGCAGTACAGCACACACACACACTTAAGCGGTTGTGCTTACGCTACGTTGTCCCCACATGAAGAAGGACGCTTGTGTTGCGCCCGAAACGTCGCGATTTAATTTTGTTGTTTTCATTTATTTTATTTTTTACCTACGTGACTTTACCGAAAAAAACAAAGAGTATGAATCCTTGCAGTCACGAAAGCTTCAAATCTAGAATCAGTAGAGCAAAGTAGGTCGTTGATTTTTGTCCGTGTGTCGTCTCAACGTTTCGTTGTTTATGTTGTCTGCAGTGGTTCTCTCTGACCACAAAATAAACCCCCACGGAAAGGAATCGGTCAAACATCCAAATCAAGAGTCTCTTGAAGTAGAGCTATGAGACTCACTTCCGAGCTGTCTGCAAGTTGCAAGGTAGTGTTCCATTCACCGCTGAATCTCGGAACGCGTGAGGAGTTAGCGTAAATGTAATTTTAGAGAGGCAGAGCGCCGTTGTTTTTCAATACATTCTGCTCACCGCCGAGAACTGCAACGACACGACCGCACTCTACGACAGCTGGTGCCAAACTTTGCCACACGCCCTCTCACATGTGGGAGCCTCGGCACGTTTTGCGAACTGAAGTCGTACTGATGAAGTTATTTTATTTTTAGCTATTTTATTTTAGAAAAGCTTCGGATGTACACGTACGTCATCATAATGTGAAAGGGTTAGGACATGCACAGATCCAAAGAGGTGGTGTCTCTGCTTGACATGCCATGGGGAAGACTTTGATTTGAAATTGTCACCCCTGGACCCAGTGGTTTATAATGCCACATGGCTCCGATCGAGGATCATCTCTGCATAGGACGAATACTTTTACTCGAATTCCCAGTGTAGTGTTAATACTGGACACAATAAGTACATGTGTAGTGACATAGACGTCGCATGCATTAATGAAAGTACTTTTTGTAATGAAATCCGGAATAATTTTTTTATCAAGTTTCCTTACATAATAGGTCATGATTAAAATGAAATAAAAAATTTGCGTAATAGGCTGTTATGAAGCATAGCACTCAGAACATGTCTGACAAGAAGATTAATACCCAACCGGCTGTGATTGTGCACACGTCATGTGGCAAATATGTGTCGGGAACTGATTGACGGATTAATATTAAACACCGATTAACATTTGCATAACATTATCTAACTTTCAGACTGGCAAATTAAGGCATGTTAGCGTGAGCATGTTTCACTTCCTGCTGTGCCTTGTTCTTCTTTGTCGCGACGTACAAAATTAATCTCTGTACATTATTTACAATAACATGGCATGCCCGCCTAGAGATAGGCCTATTTTTTGATTGCTTTGTAAAAATACAAAACAATAGCCAACATACAGGGTGTCCATTAAAGTCCCTATCTATTTAATTGAACGTTTGGTATTTTATACTGTATATAGATGTGTTTTATTGCAGGACCCTATGCATATGAATGTAGAATAACGCGTGATGGTAGTAACATTATCAATACAATGGGGCTGCTTGTCATTATGCAACCATCGTTTTAAGACTACCATAACGAACGTTTTCCAAATCCCCGGATTAGACGCGGCACCAACAGGCACTGAACAGCTCCATCTCCGTGTTGAATGCCTTTGCATTTATTTGCATGGGGATTTATCAAGTCAGAGGTGTTATCGAACAAGAGTTCAGAGACCTGCAAGATTTAACGCCGTCACAAAACAAAACCACAGATGCTTAAAAATGTGTGGTCCGCAATGCAGCTGACAGATTTGAGCTGTGCAGAGATATTGAGGCTGCTGTTATAGAATACGATGCTTAATTGTTCATTGTAAATATACCTCCGATTATATTATTGCATAATTTACCCTAAATTGCTTTCATTTCAATAAAATAGATAGGGACTTTATGGACACCCTGCATGGTATGGGTAATTAAATATATAATTATTGGTGATGTTGTGGTGTGATGGTTAGCATAATCGAATTGCAATCCACCAGCGGCGGCAGTTGAAATAATATTCAAGTTTCTTAAAGCCACCCCACCCACAAACCCACAACTCTGTTCAGCCAGCAGTATACAATAAATGTGCAAACCACAGTTAATCGATGAGCAGTGTATGTGTCGTGGAGTCAAGTGTGATTATTTCAGTGTCTCATCAGCAAGGGTCGGGCTCGCTTCCACCTACTTCTACCTCTCCCAAGATGTCTGTCCAGTTTGGAAGAGGAGGCCAAATTATCCTCCTCTGTAGAATCAAGTCGAGGCGCTCCCAAGAGCAGTGGCATCGGCAAGATGTCAACTACTTCGCCTGGTTTGCAGGAAATCGTGGGTTCGATCCCGACCCTGACGCTTGTTATATTTGGAGTTTGCATGTTTTCCCCGTGGTCATGTGTATTTTTCTCTGGGTCTCCGGTTTTCCCTCCACATTTATAATCAACATGCATTCAAAGTATTTGGTTGCTGTAAATTTCCACAATAAGCCACTTCGATGAGGTACCATTTGTGACCAGGTCGCCTGAACTGTAAAAAAAAAAATTGTAAAAAAAAAAGATTAAACGGATTTCTCAAGTGTATTGAGTTGATGATCTCAGCCGGATCAAAGCCCATGCTTACGAGGGGTCAACCGTCAACCTCATCTCCTGGCTACCTCACAGGCCCCCGCCTATAACACCTGGCAAGCCCTGGCGGTCACCCAACCAAGTTTTGATGAGGCTCAAAATCAGCTTAGCTTCTGAGCTCCAATACGATCGGACACATTTGTGGTGATATGGTCGTCGGGAAATGTAATACTTAAATTGGAACTTGTAACCATCGGTGTGTATTAAGAACGCGACATCTGGAAGTTTTTTTTAAAAATAAAAATTGTATTATCAAGCTGTGCAAGACAGTGAAACTTTAGAGACTTAGTCTATGCTTCAGGATGGATTTACGATCGCTCATGCAACATGCAAAACTGTATTCACTTGGAACTTAGCTGGTATCATGCACTTGAGAATAGCAATTGTGTGACCCCACTAACAAAGCATACCCTTCTACTCAAACGTAAAAAAATGACAATCTTCTGTAATGTGTCAGTTTTCATTTTTTCACACGTATTTTGCTGAATGTATCTAGGTCAATGATGTGTTAATATATACTAACCCAGCAGGTTTTGTTGTGCTAGCCTAATTAGTTTGCTAAAATGCAACACCCCCTCACACATGCTAACACATCAGCGCAATCCTCGCATGCCCCCCACCGTCTCCCAATCCAATGCTAAGTCAAGTGCAACAGCACCCTCATCAAGACCCTCCCTGCGCTTGCCCCTACCGTCCGCCACAATCACACGCGTGCATATGTTTACACCCATTGACTGCAAGAGCAAATGCTGACGTGAGCATCTACTGAGGCCATCGGAGAGCTCAATGTTTATTTAACGTTGCGAGATTCTCGTTACGGGCCGAGTTCACCCAAAGGGAGGGTTTTGAAAAATTACGTTGGATAATAATAATAATACACTCAAATAACATCATTTAATGAAAATAATTACAGAAAAAGACGAACTAAAATTGTTATAACTGTGCCCATGTGATGCTATATTTGCTGAAGCAGTGACAGTTAATTGTAATACACAGTGTCCAGCACATTTTATTATTTCCGCTCGACCTTCTGCGTGAGTGGAAAAATCCACCCGCTCATGAAAATCAATGACTGGGGTGCGGCATATGGAGTGACGTCACGCGCGTTACACACAGACATTCTTGGCTCATTATAGTAGTGATTCGCACCCCTTTTGCGGGTGGGTGTTGCCTTTGGAGCCTCTTGGCTTGCTCGTGCGGCTCGAACCTCAAGTCAAGCGCAAGGAAAGGATGCATGGAAGCCGGGTTTCCCTTTGTTCATCTCTCCAGATCTCACTTTCTTACCCACACTCTCCAATGTAGTGCCACACCATCATTCTGCTGTCTTCCCTTTCCTTGACGTGAGCATCTAGTGAGGCCATCGGAGAGCTCAACGTTTAGTTAACGTTGTCAGATTCTCGATACGGGCCGAGTTCATCCAAAGGGAGGGCCGGAACAAATTCCGATGGATCACGCCGCTATTTTTGTTATTTACGTGGTCGGAAACCGAACTCAGTTTGCTGGGAGCGGAGCGTGGAACGCGAACTGCTGCATCGTCGCTCGCCCACGCACGCAGCCGTACAGGCGGATACACACGCACACGCACACCGCACGCGCGCAAGTGTACACGCGGATACAGACGCAGGCGTACAACACAACATTCTTTGGCACGTTTCGTGACGGGTACTGCAAGACCCCACCGTGTCAGTCAGTCCAGTGCTCGCCGCTCAGCATTGGCTTCCGCTGACCGAATGAATACATTATAATATCGCGCTCATTGCACAAAAAAAGTGCTTGCCACAAACAAACCACAATAACTTGATGATTTCCCCAAATTAGCATGAACCACCATCACGTGAACTCCGGTCATCCATCACAACGGCTTTTAGCTACCCGTCAAAGAAAGATTGCCACTGCATCGTTCGCTTTCATGTGCGCTTCTACGGCAATCTGGAATGCTCTTGCTTGCTTAGTTAAAATAGCATCTATTTTTTTCACCAGGTGAAGCCCACTGCACTACATAGCTCTGCTTCAGAAGTGGCCTGGCCACAAATGATAGCTCAACCAAGTGGCTTATGTGGAAATGTATAGCAACCAAATACTCTAAATGCATTTTGATTCTAAATGTGGAGGAAAAACCCTGAGAAAAATCCACGCGACAATGGGGGAGAACACGAACACTCCGCTTACACAGATGTCAGGATGTCAGGGTCGGGATCGAACCCACGATTTCCTGCATACCGGCACCACGGCACCCAGTTTGC
This sequence comes from Lampetra planeri, assembly GCF_965212315.1. NCBI lineage: Eukaryota > Metazoa > Chordata > Hyperoartia > Petromyzontiformes > Petromyzontidae > Lampetra > Lampetra planeri. Next base: position 2,875,233 of record NC_136146.1, on the reverse strand, counting down.
TGTCCTTCCCCCGCATCTCCGATTAGCATGGTCGGCTACGTACGGTGCGAAACTGGGGGAGTCTGGGGACGCTGGCGGAGTCTGAGACGCTGGGGGAGTCTGGGAACGCCGGGGGAGCCGGGGGATGCCGGGGGAGTCTGGTTACTGAGCACCGCCTCTAGGTGCGCTGCAGTGGTGAGATGTTAATTACCTCGCCTGGTATGCTGTAGGTAGTCGTTTTGATCCCGACTCTGATGCTAGCATATTTGGAGTTTGAATTTTCTCCCCGTGGTCAAGTGGATTTTTTTTCGGGTCCATCACTTTTTCCCTGCACATGTAGAACCATGCGTTTAGAGTATTTGGCTGCAATACGTTTGCACGTGATAATCCACTTCGTTGAGCTATCATTTGTGGCCAGGTCACTTCTAAAAAAGACCTATATAGCTGTGGGCCTTACCTGGTTAAAAAAAAGAAAGTTTTAATAGTTTTCAGGAGGAAATTACTTTGTGATAGCATTTTTGGGAATGAGCCATGATACCCACTGCCAAAGAAATTCGTAAAAATGTTACAGGACTCCCTTGCGTTATAGATCGTTGATCTCAAAAAGGTGCTCACCTGGTTAATTAAAGCTATTTAGGGATTGATACGTACGTATATTTTTCTTGTTTTTGCAGTAATTTTGGCTAACATCATGCCTTCGCCGTCTGTCTTTTTAAAAATCCCCTTTGCAAAATAGATTAATGAATGAGCTCTCAGCAATGCAATGTTTTTGTGTGTTTATAAACATGTTATGTAAGATGTAGCCTGGGTGAGGTTGTGGTGAATTGGTTTGTGTACTGCACTTTTAACACCCACTCTAACATCTGTGCCGAGTGAGATCTCAACGATCAAGGTCCCTTCCCTTCAATCCAAATTGACCAGCATAGGGAAGTATGGTCAAACAACTCTCCATGACTAACACAACGTGGGCAGGCCTTCATCTAGCGTTGATTGGCACAGGGTTGACATTTATTGTTTGTTTAATGAATCATCCACAAACGGTGGGAATGTACACAAAAAAAATTAAGTAAATAATTCTGGTCACAAAAAACATAAAAAGTAAATAATTATTGTATCACATATGTGCACCCATCCCTGAGAGGGCAAATGGAAGAACATTTGTATTGTTTTTGCCTGTGTGATGATGATAATAATACACTCCTAAATAGCATCATATTATGAAAATAATAACAGGAAAATAAGAATAAAAATAGAGTTCTAATTGCGTTCATGTTATGCTATATTTGCTGAAGCAGTGGCAGTTCATTGGAATACACAGTGCCCAGAACAAGCATGTGTACTTATATCCGAAATGGGAAAGACAACACTTAGATTTGTCGTCCGAGCGGGGACAAAGCCGCTCTATAACGCCACCGTTGCTTCATGTCCTTGAGCAATTACTTTGAAACGTACACCCCCTTTGCGGGTGGGTGCTACCGTTATTGCCTCTGTTGGCTTGCTCGCGTGGCTCACACCTAGGCCTCGGCAAGGTAAGGTAATTGTACCTTTACCGGGTAAAAGGGTAAAGGTAAAAGGTAAAGGTGTCGACATGCCAAGGGGTAAGGGTAATGGGTAGGGTAAAAGGTAGGCTCGTTGCTTTTTACCTTTTACCTTACCTGCTAAAGGGTTAATAAAGGTAGGGTAGAGTGATTGTATTGTGGTAAGGTAAAAGGTAGAGTAAAGGTAGGCTCGTTGTTTTTACACTTTTACCTTACCTTGCCGAGGCCTACTCACACCTCGAGTCAAGCGCAAGGAAAGGAGGCAGTGAAGCGGGTTCCCCCTTTGTTCATATCTCCAGATCTCACTTTGTACCCACACTCTCCAATGTCGTGCCGCACCATCCTTGTTGTTATCTTCCCTTTCTCTTCTTTCTATCATCACCTTTCCATCCTCACCGAGGGTGTGACGGTGATGAGATGTTAACTACCTCGCCTGGTATGCAGGAGGTTGTAGGTTCGATCGCGACCCTGACGCCTGCTGTTTATATTTGGAGTTTGCATATCTCTCTCTCTCTCTCCCCGTCGTCGGGTGGATTCTTCTCTGGGTCCTCCGGTTTTCCCCTCCACATTTAAAAACATGCATTGGGAATATTTGGCTGCTGTACAATTCCACACGATAAGCCACTTCGTTGAGCTATCATTTGTGGCCAGGCTGCTTCTAAGAAAGAGCTATGCAACTCACTGGTCCTTATCTGGACAGATAATAAGTATAACCCGTAAAAACAAAGTTTTTAACTATAAATCCTTTATATGCGTGGCGGCTAGAGTCCTCTCGTCCTCTGGCTTGAGATGGCTGCCACCTATGGGTCAGATGATTGCATTGCACCATTAAGCAATTGGTAATTAAATATAATATTTTTGTCCTAAAAAGTGTACAATTTTGGAAAAAAAATGTTCACGAACATTAATTGTCACGCACAACGAGTCTGTGTGGAAAATGTCAGCTCGATTGGATCACGGAAAGTGGGTTATAAAACGACAGAAAGATTTTCACCGTCCTAAGCAAGCGAACTTAATATAAAGGATTAAAAAAAATAGTTTCGTTCATTCATCTCTCTCTTTCTCGTACTCTCCCCTGCATCGTCTCGTTACAATATCATGACTGGAGAACATCGCCATTATATCTTTGCGCCTGTGCGTCGGTCATTTAACAAATGTGCATCCCTATTCATTTCACTTCTGTATTGTTGTCGAAAATGATATATAACGTTTTTTTTTAAAGTCATCACTGCTAATGAAGTTAAAACTGCCACACCCCGTGGTTCCTCTAAAGTAGTGTGACTACGGATGGGGCAAATGGCACACACAATAATAAGAATAAAGTTTTTTTTTTTATCGATTTCTTGGCTAAATGTGACTATCTCAAGACGAGATACACGAAAAGAAAGGCAGTCGTGTTTGTGAGACCGTGCAGAAAACGAGGCAGCGGTGCAGCTCAGGGGTTGCGCGGTGACATCGGTAGCGCATTCACCGCTCGTTGTTGCAGATGTTCGCGACTCGAATCCAGCGGCCACCCTGGTTAATACTGGGGGTGCAATGATGTGAATAACACCGCGCGCCTTCTGCTTCGCTAGCCGTGGACACTCAACATTCCCTGATGTCGTTCACAGGAGTAGGTCGCTGTTTGCCGCCGCCAGGGTCCACAGGGAAGCATTTTCAGACAATGAGAGCCGAAGTGGTAGTTTGCCTCACCGGTGCATTAACAATTGTGCTCGAGCCTACGCCGGGAGAGGAGTACAAGGGTTACTCTCAATATGATGTCTCATGTTCAATTTTAGATTCACTTCTGTGTGATACATACGCAAAGTTGTGGCTTGTCGTAATGTCGAAACGTAATTTTTCAAATTTGCCAGATTCTGTCAATTGACAGCACAGTGGTGCTAATTTGCGGCTGTTGATGACAACGTGCATGAAACGAAGACACTTGTAACTGAAACTAAACTTTTTTTTGACCAGGTAAAGCCCACTGAGCTATTAGCTCTTTTTCAGAGGTGACCAGGCCACAAATGATAGCTCAACGAAGTGGCTTATCACGTGGAAATGTATAGCAGTCAAATAATCTTAATGTGGAGGGAAAAACCAGAGGGCCCTGAGAAAAATCCACGCGACCACGGAGAGAGAGAGAGAGACACACAAACTCCAAATATACAGGCGTCAGGGTCAGGATCGAACTCACGACCTCCTGTATACGAGGGAAAAAACATCTCACCACCACAGCACTTGTTCAAGCCACTAATGGCGGAAGGGTCTCCAAAAGAGGGAGCTTCATAGAGCCCCTCTGAAGGATATTTGTCCTATTATTTTATGCTGGAATATTGCAATCGAATTATCGATACACTTGATTGAATTCATTACATAACCATTTGCTTAATGCTGCATTTGAAAGTACAGAATTCACATCAACATGCGATTAACCAGAAACAGAACATCAAAGGGAAAACCTTGGAACCGTGAATGTCAATTGACAATTACACTTTCAGGTGTGGGGAATTCAATCACCGCTGCTTCTTTTGGCTGCAGCTCGATGTGTCCATCGCCCAAGATTTAATATAAATAATAGGGAGCAATGCATTTGGGCTGATCCTCGTGGTGTGTGTGTGTGTGTTCATCTAGTGTTTATATAATGTATAGGGGGGAGCGGTAGTGTAGTGGTTAGTGTGCTGCGCTACGAAACTGGTGACCCGAGTTCGATTCCCTGCTCACGGCCAACTTCAGTGACGATTATCTGAACCGGTCTTGGGCCTCCTAAAAGGTAGACTCAGCCTCAAATGAGTAACTGGTGCGATGCGTAAAAATGTCTCCACTAGCGAGACAAAGGCGGCCGGGCGTGGTGCTGCCCACTCACGCCCTCGTGTGCCGTGCCGGCCTTCATAAGTGCTCGTCAACAGCTCTTGCCCCAACAGTCTGTGTAGGCTATACGGGGGATCATTGTCTTTGTCTTAGAGTGTATATATCACATCTGAAGTGCATAGCAATCGTTCTGCTAGCGGGCAGATGAGTGTGTGCATGCATCTGAAAATGAACGCGCGTGCCGACTAATTTACGGGGGGGGGGGTGAGATTGTGTTCGGCACAAGTGGATTTACGGCGGAGCGAGACGGAGACCTGATTTAGCATTCGATGCTTATCTGCTCCTGGGGGTCTCTTTGCGTATAAATAAAGCAGCAGCCACGGCCATTCTCACACCCTTTTTTTGTTTTTGGCCAAGCATTTCTTGTTATGCATGAGGATAGCAATCACCCGTTTCAAAGTTGAACCGCGGCGGACGGAGGAGTCAGAAATGCTTAGAATAAAAAAAAGTCAAAGATATCTCCTTGTTCAAATGAGCAATGCAGGCGATGCTGATCAGCCTCTTTACACGCCTGACTCGGTGGGGGGAATTGCACATTCCATACAAGAACCACTGTTGACTTCCCCACAAAGGTGGTACACACTTTATCGACCCAGGAAGGATGGTGTTGCAGATTGAACCTCCCCAAACCCCGCCATCCAGCATTTTATTTCACAGCCTTCCGAATGTGCACAGTCCTCTGTTACCGTTGAGCCACCTTGCTGGTTAAAACGAGAGCCTGCATACTAAGTACCGTACACACAATTCAAATGGCAGAGATAATTCAGAGGGAACGCATATTGTGTGGAAGCAACACATTTTGCACATTTAATTCACTTACCAATAATTGGACAAACTAGCACGCGTGTTTCAAAAGAGCTCGATTCGTGTAAGCTCCAGGACATTAAAGACGCTTTGCTCATTAGATATGTTAATGATGCTGGGACTTGGACAACGCACGCTTCAGGGCCACAAGGTTTTATCTGTAATCATTTTACTAATGGCAAAATAACATATCAAACTGCGGTGTCCATGAACATTGATCAGAAGAGACGCCAACGACGAGCGATAATCTGGAGGAAAAAAACGGCAACTCCGCTTGCGTTTCGTTGGGAATACACTGAAGCGTTGGGAAGGTCACCGTGGTCTTGGAACCAATAACGCTGCACGACGGGAATTTGGGGAAAAAAATCTGCGCCTTTCATTTGGTGACCTTGGAAGGAAAACCAATGAATAAGAACAAATGTGTGGCGTTAATTGAGTGACTGGGATATGGGCCCATGGTGTCGCTTCGGCCGTAATGAGCTGATGATGATGATGATGATGTAGACGCAGACAATGTTTGTATATTCTGCTGTCATTGACACAGCGGAGCTGTGAGCCGCAAATAATAAAACACGTTTTTTCGTTTTGCCTTAGATGGCACAAGCCACTCAAAGATTGTAAATTGATTTTGCTTCAGGAACATTTGAACGAGAGAAATATAAAAAAATAAACTTTTGTATTCTTGAAAGGAGGGGTGTGGAAATCGATATGTTGCCTGACAGGTTTTTAAAATCAACAAAGTGTTACTGAATTGTTACAATTGACTTGGAGAAGTTTAACAATCAACGGTGTTCATCAGCACACCTCTACCAATTTAATGCACGGCTATTTATAGAACAAATGGATGGCATGTCTCTTTGTTTGTTTGCGACATGTGCAAGAATGTTTTTAATAACAATTGTGTAAACAATGGCAAATTAGTGGCTTGAGGGACAATGGTTGACTTCAGCCCTCCAACGAATTAAATTCGTTTTAGAAAATTCGTGAAGTTAACCGAGATCACAGCAAAAAGATATAGTGCCCCGGGCAACATGATTTTAAATCGACTAGCAGATGAACAGTTAAAACTTATCCCAAACATTGGGCAAACGTTCCGTTAATGTTTAACTGATGATTTTTTTGTACTGATTATTTGTTGTGAATATAAAATTCAGCTGTGAGAGCTGTCAACATTTCAGGGCATCTTTGCCTTTGTCAAAATTTACTTTTCATTCACTTATTTTTTCAATAGCGACCGTCCGTGTCGTGCCCTCATTAACATTTCAGATTACATGCATTTGTTTATGCTAAGTGTTTTCTCCGTGAGAATGCAGACACCATAAAAGTGAAACGACACGATAGCCTGAAGAATTATGTGCAAAGGTCGCACCCTAACGTTGTGTTAATTGTGCAGTTTGTTCAAAATTAAGGACATTAAAATAACACGAAAAAAATAAGGTTTCGTATCACAGGTCCGGCACCTCCAATTAGCACGGTTGACTACGCACGGTGCGAAAGAAGTTCAACACGCATACATACCTAGCGGTCAGTACAAACGGCAATTATCGCCGTCTTCATAATCATCACCATTCAGCCATGATCAATCCGCTGCCGGTCTGAGGCCTCCGTAATCTGCCGTCACCTCTCACAACCCTGCAATTTATAAAGCCACCTCACACCCGCACACAAATCAATTTCATTGCTCCATCTTTTTTGGTGGATGTCTTCTCAGAAAAAAAATAAAACAAAGCAACACGGACGTTATCATCGAGAACTGTTCATATGCTACTTGAAATTGAACAAGGACATACGAATTTGAGGAAAAATGACAACGGGACGCAATTCCATAGTCCAAAAGCGTGAGAGACAGTGCAAGAGAATGGCTGTGACCTGCCCGGTGGCGGTTGGCACGAGAGAGTCAGTCTGATAGGCAGCGTCCTCAACGTGCGCGGAGGTATAACGGAGTGAAGATTCGTGTATGTACTGTATGTATGCACGCATGAACTGTTTTCGCACCGTATGTAGCCAACCGTGCTAATCGGAGGCGCGGTGGAAGGACAACAAACTAAACACAAAAAAAACAGTTCTAATGAAATGCGTTTTCAATCTAGATTTAAACGTGCACAGCTCCAGTGGCTTCCTAATATCGCCAGCAAGAGCGTTCCAGACGGCCGCAGAAGCGCATCGGAAAGTGCCGCGTGACGAGGTGACCGCCAGCCAGAAGCCGCCGCTGCCAGGATGAACCGGAGTTTCCGTCGCGGTTTATGCTCCTTGATGAGGTCAACAAGGCATTGTGGTTCATTTTTGCCAAACGCACTTTACTGCCTTGGCCTTATGCTTTCGTTCCGCAGATGTAAGATGCGGAGCAACAACTGCTCTTTCACATGCAGGTGGTCAGGCCCTCTAACTGCGGCAGCAGTATGGCAGCAGGAATAGAAGAGAGCACATTTAGGTGACCGACTATGTGATTGGTGTACTGCTTGAATGTAAAAAGAAAAAGAAGAAGAAAATTGAATGGGTTTCTTGCACACGTGAGCCGTGATTGACGCTCATCTCGGCTGACATCTATTAGAGTGGTGCTCGGTACGATGTGTGAGAAAACCGGAGTGGGATTAACCCGTACGAATGGGTGAAACACAGCACTCGTCACCTGCTAGCAAGCTCACATGTCCGTGCCGAAAACGCCTGGCACTTGCAAAAGCCCGGGTGTGCACCCATTCCGACACCGCTCAACTCTGCGTAGCTTCCGAGACCTGACGGGATCGGATGCATTCAGGGTGATAGAAGGCGATTTTGGTGTCATGGATACAAGGGCCATCAGTTTTGAAGCAAGTTAATGACACGGAAAGGGATTTGCATGCATATGCTTGTTACGGCATGGTGTTATGGTTATTTTATTTGCTCAGTTTCATACATTTAATCGACTTATTTTCGTTGGCCTCAATTTTCATTTCCGTGAGCAAATGATTCCCAAAATGAAGAGTCGATTGTCGGTGCTAGGAAAAAAACCCGATTTGGTTGTTTTATACGTCTGACATCATGTCATGCATTATTATAGCTGTTTGTAACGGAATAGGTACAGCCCTGCAATGAATTGTTTGCAAGACTGCTGGGAGAAGGGCCTACACGAGAGGAAATGGGCCTACTCTTCCACAATGACTATAAAATTAAACATTGTGCATCATTCATCAATTGTCTGCTGATACGTTTCTGTAAATGTTGAACAAAAACCGCTGCCATCGTGGCAGATGGGAATCTAAGGTGTCCATTGCGATTAAGTAAATGTTAACAATGACAATACATGTTCTGCCACCTCCTAGTTTTTTTTGTTTGTTTGTTTGTTGAAAACTCGCAAATTTCAAACCCGTGTGCGTTGCCACAGTGGTTAGTGCACTGCACGATGAACCTGGGCCCCCTGAGTTTGATTACCGGCCAAGGGAGTGACATCACAACCAGTCATGATATTTCCACCTTCACCAACCCACAGTAACCAGTTTGGTAAAGTATGGTTAATGACAAAATACCCCCCCCCCACCGACATGGCATAGGTAAGCCTTCATCTTGGCAGCAGATTGAAACATAATAATACTACATTATAATAATAACAAGGTATCACGCTGCGTCAATATTTGTTCAAAAACTTCCCTTTGGTGACGGGCCAACCCATGGCGTCAAAGCAGAAGGAATCTAGCCGCCACTATTCGGAGTCCCAAAAACGTCAGCCCTTCCACTCGTCCGCTCGACAGCCAATTACTCCCGCTGCTGAAAGTAACCAGCTCTCCGCCGTCCACATATCCGGTTTAAACGGCATTTGCACACCCGCCTGACAGCCGGGTATTTGTCTGGCCCAAAGTCCATTTACGTGTTTGGCTGACAGTCAATTTACTTGTCCGAGAAACAGCCAATTAGGTCAGCGACCGTCGCAGAATTACACTGGCTGACTGATGTCTAATTGTGTTTCCGGTTGACGGGGTAGTCCGATTGTGCTTTACGCTCCGATACCAAAGCTGTTTCTTTTTTTCTCTTTCTCCCGGAATCGTAAACACGTTGCAATGTACACCCGAATCTTCGCCTGTTTTTTTTTCACCTAAAAAATGGCCCATTGGAATATCAACGCAAAGCTTCCACATAACGTGCAAGCACCATTTAATTAATGGATGTGGTCACCATTTGGGCCGGTATTTTTTTTCAAGGATTGACAGTGTGGTTGTAGCCATATTTTGAATTAATTGAGTAATTAGCTAATGCTGTGTTGGCTCACACATTGTATTGGCCCGAGCCACCTGGCCGCTTCCAGGATTTCTTTTTTCTATTTTAATTTTTTTTCTTGTGAACTAACATTCGCGTTTATGAAAGTGGCGTTCATCCACACACACACAGAGGTGCAATCCCTTTCTTTTATGGTAACACAACCACTGACAGCAACTCACGATTCCATTTGAATGGCATTCAAGACACGGAATTAAAACCTTTCCGTGCATTTGAGAACATTGGCCCAGTCGCATCCGTCTTTTCAATTTCAACATGTGACCGTAAATCCTGCAACGAGTGCTCATTTCCACAGGCTCTCTGTTGCAAATTCTGAATTTGTGACACCCGCTAACTCCAGTCGAAACCTGATTTATTACATGGGTTCGTTAGCCGTACGCTCCGACGATATTTTGTTTCTCACTCAGGTCTGTCTGTTCTTTTAAAGTCATTATAATTTAGATTTCTTTTCGAGTCTTTTGGGATCCTCACTCATCCGGAAGCTTAATGAGTTTGCAGAGCAGCTTTTATCTCCAACCTCATGGAACACCTCAGGCAAGTTCTGATTCATATTTCCAGAACTGATCGAAAGAAATATCCCCCAACAATAAAAAAAAATTACAGCGACATATAGAAGAGCACGTGCTCAGAATTTAATAAAAATTACCGCACAGAGTTGTTTTGCTCGATCTGATTTTAATCTCTTCATTTCACAATATTGTTGCTTACCTGGTAAAAACATTTTTTTATTTATATACGTAACATAATAAGCAATAATTTACAGCATGTTTTCAATCCACTGCTGGATGGAGGCTACCCCACGCTGTGTCAGTCATGGGAATGGATTGAACCATACTTCACCACGCTGGTCAATGCCGTTTGCTAAGTGTGGGGAGGGAACGATGATGGCCTGGGGTGGACCGGTTTAGATTTCACTGGCCACTATCAGCCGTGGACGGGAATCAAACTCAGGTCACCGAGTTCATAGTCCAATCAATGTACCTCCCCTCCATCCACCCCCATGTGTCACATGAATTGTATTTATGACCAGGTCAGTGGCCACTGACGAACGGTGACCTCATTGTCTAGCGGGACATGGGATGCCAAAGAAAAAGGAACAGTGGAGAATGTGTTTGAGTGAAAATAATAAACAGTAACAAACCAACACAAGTAAATTAAAGTATAGTTTTATTTCCTTACGTAATAATAATATAATTAATCCAAGAAAGTTTTAGCCGAACGTCATGATTCAGAAAGGTACTGATCGTAATTTTTTTTTTGTTAATAAGCAATTTATATGCTGTAGGAAAAAAATATGGTGCATCTGAAGAAAACCCGGGCATTGAAGGAGATAAAACTGCAATATAATCGTGCAGGCAGTCTCACGAACTATCTTGCTGTGCTACCATCTCACGGATGACCCTAACCCTGCAAGCCGGCATGGCTAGGGACTTTCACAAACACTTTGGCATCAACTGAGGCTTTGTTTCCAAAACACATAGGATCAAAGACATAAATTCCCAACAGCAATGCATGTTTTATATTATAAATATTATTTTCGGACTGCGACCTTGGGTTCTGCTTCGCTGTAAGAGTCTAATTGAATGCAGCAGAATCTTTGTTTCTTTTCAAAATGTAAATAATCGCAGCATTTTACTGAAATTAGGAATGCATAGTGGTCAGAGAAAACTCCCCCCTCCCCCTACCCCCAGTATTGATGCTATACAAAATAAATGGTATTGGATTGGACTTTATTGTGTGCGCCTACACAATGAAGTCACTGCACGTGACTTTAAATTTAAGCCCAGAATGCATTATTGACGAATAAAGTGCCCTTCCATCACAACATCAATAAGGCCTATTTGTACCCACACTTTGTAAAATAAAATGTTATTGCAATTACAACATTTTAGGAAGTAAGGCTGCCCTTAATGTTAATAAATTCATAGCATACACATATATTATAAAAACACAATCAATCACACATGTTAAATATTGTATACAATCACAAATTCTTGCAGAAGGGCTTCCATCCATGAGGGTTGAGGTCACATTTCCATATGCGTGACAGTTAATGTCTTTGTTTTTTACCCAACTATATAACAGCTGATTAATACAGATATAAACTACATAAACGTATTGACCAGAGATGCGAGGATTCATGCTTGCCTGGTGATTCAGTGGAGAAATTCGTTATGAGAATCAGCTCATTTTAGTCTCATTTTTTACCCGGGCTCATCTATATTGTTTCCTGTTTTTTTTTCTTCCTGTCTCGTTTACAAAGTTTCGCTGGCCACATTCGCGAAAATGTTACGTCATTTTGCACGTGAGACAGTGGTGGAAGTTTCCCATTCCTACGGTAGGAGCGAGTGCGACGCAGAGGTCAACCACTGTTGACCTTCCCACCTCCCCCACAAAGTTACGGTCATTTTGATCGACGCCGGAGGGATGATGGGCTGAGTCCTTGGGCGAAGTTGGCAAAGGTGCAGCTCGGCAATTACTTTCTCATATGTTGGCGGAAGAGGACCAATGGGAAAGCAGGAAGGCGGCCGTCTGATTGGTCGTGGATATTTTTTTTTATATCGCTCCGTGAACACGGGTTGGTGGGAGTTTTCTTTTATGAGCGGCGTTGTATCTTAATCGCCTCGCTGGGTAGATAACATTATTTCATTGTCCAATAATCAAACGTGATAATACACACGGAATGAAAGCGCCAGCCGATTGGCGCGGTTGGCTACGTACGGTGCGATGGAAGTTCGACGTTCATATGTGCATCAACTTGCTCTGCTCGAGAACTCGGCTGCCCAAACGCAAACCTCGGGATCTTTGCGGTGCCCTCTCAGTGCATTGACCCTTAGTCCAGGACAGAATCAGGAGCCGTAGAGGTGGCACTTATTTAGCGTTGTTAGTTGCCGCATGCGGCTAATGTGATGGCATGCGAAGTAAATAAGGTCATTCGATTATAATTGTACTTGTATTGGTGATTTAAAGATGTTCGTAAAAACAACTCAAGTTTTTCCATCTAAGGTGGGTGCACCAAAAAGCCAACAGTTGAACACGTAGCAGACTTTCGCGATATAGGTGTTGAGGTGAAATTGAGTAAATATAAATACGTTGTTAAACCCACTACCACCCGAGGCAGACAATTACTAAGATTTGTCACGTAAACAGAACATGGCGATTCGTTACTAGTACAGCACGCCGGTGTGTTGAAAAGCAAATCAAATTGTACTCAGATTGTAAATGTTGTGGATTTGCTCTCCCAACACACCGGCGTGCTGGACTAGTAACAAATCGACACGTTCTGTTTATGTGACAAACCTTCACTAATTGGCTGTGTCGGGTGGTGGCGGGTTTAACGACACATTCATATTTACGCGATCTAACCCGCAAAACAACCTTTATTATGGACGTAAAAAATAGTTGATCTCAGCCAATGGGCTCACTGTGGCAGCCCGCTCATCCTCCAGACTCGATTCTCTGTAACCGTAAACACGACTGCTGTGATTTACGCATTAAAGTGCGAAATGTTCAATGGCCATCGCTAGAGAGCAGATGTGGCAATGGAGCGAGCCTCGATTTCCCGTCTGCCTTTCCTTATTATTTCGTCCTTCTCTCTGTCCAGCGCCGGGCCACGTGTTCACGTTCCTATATCTCCTGTCGAAATACGATCCTTTGCAAAGAAAGAAAGGATAAAACAGTGGAGGGAGCCACTGGAGCTTAGGCACTTTGAAATCTAGATTGAAGACTCATTTCTTTAGAATAGTTAGAAATCTAGATTGAAGGCTCATTTCTTTAGAATAGTTTGTCTTTGTTAGTGCGTTCAGTCTGTTGTCTTTCCCACCGCACCTCCGAGGTTGGTTTGGTCACGTACGGTGCGAAAGAAGTTCAACGTACCGCTCGCCGCGTGGACACGTGCATGCGCGCGCGCGCACTCCCACAATGGGGGGCTGGTGGGTGGGCGGGGGGGGGAGGGATACAAACAAATTGGAAAGAAAAATCTGAGTGCATACTCACTCAACGCGCAACTTCAGCGCTCGCAGGAAACCATTTAACGCTCCTCCATTATTGATCGAGGGGCTGCAAGGGCGGTGGCAGAACTGGGACGCCACCTGTGAGGCGGCGCGGAGTGGGAGGGGGGGGGAGACTTCGGGCCTCCCAGAGCCACCGCTGTCTGTCACTGCGACCGGAGCGAGCGCAACCAGGCGTGGCATCAAGGTTACCGAGGATTCCGTTCGGAGTGTGAGAGAGAGAGAGGCGGAAACGTCGACGCGCTGGACGCGAAGCTGGGGGGGTGGGGGGGGGGGGTTGGGAGGGGGGGGTACCGGGAGCTTAATCGGATTTTGTTGTTGTTGATTTCTGCCGTTTCGCTTTATTTATCGTTGAGTGCAACCGCTGCCCCGCGCATACGCCGTGACCCCCCCCCCCCTGCCGTGGGATCGTGGCATTTCCGCCACTGGTGGCAGGAAAGACGCGGGAGATGAAGGGCTTTCCGGCAATCATATCGAGAAGAAAGGAGACAAAATGCCACTGTGAGGCTGCACCCCCCCCCGCTCCACCCACGCAACTGCGAACGTAGCAGCCTCGCTGATCGATTCCAATCTAGTTCTGCTTCAACTACAAGATCGCCATCGCAATCTTCACGATCCTCCACGGTTTCATCTTCTTGGTTCTTTCGGTAAAGTCACGTAGAAGGGAAATAATAAGATAATAAAAATTAAACAAATAAAATACAATTCTCACTATAATATGACTTTGAGACCCCCCCCCCACCTCCTACGCATTCCACAAGTAGTGACTAATCCCATATCTGCATTTTCCATAAATATGCTAAATTCCTGTTGATATGCAAATTCCTTTGTCAAGGCGCCCTTCCTCCCCTAACCCAGCTTAAATATACGCTGCCAAGCTTGGTGGTGTTCATTCAGACGCTGTCTTTCCGACAGACTTGTTCTTCACCTGAGGACGGCTGCTTGCGTTGTGGCCGAAACGTCGTGAGAATTGTATTTTATTATGTTAATTTGTATTATTTTATTATTTCCCTTCTACGTGACTTTACCGAAAGAACCAAGAAGATGAATCCCTGCAGTCACGAAAGCTTTAAATCGAAATAGATCCTCCACGGGTTTGCTCCTGCCTCTACGTTCTCCACTCTCATCTCACTCTACTATCCCCTCACTCACCGTTGGAACCTCCTTTGCCAGTAGCAAAATATTATGATTGGTTTTTTACCCTTTTATCTGGTAACAAAACTGACACCCTTTTTTTACAAGGAGTCATGTTTGCATTGACCACAATACCTGCGGTCGGAATGCAAACAAAAAACACAACTCCGATAATGAATGCACTGTCCTTGAAATTGATTGTTCCCACACCCGAGACAGCTTTCCTTAGAGCCTAGTCTCACATGGTGTTGGACCAGATGACGCCAAAACGCGCACAACTCAAAGACAATGCACCATCAGAGTATGAGAGCTCGGGGTTAGCATTTACACCATTGGAACCTCATTTGCCAGTAGCAAAATATGATATTTGTTTTTTCTACCCTTTTATCTGTCTTTTTTGGACGACCCCTTACACTTTCTGTCAATAAAACCGGCGTCAAGATGTTCAAACGCCAAATAGATACATTTTGCAAGGAATCAAGTAGAACCCATTCTTATATTTCATACTTTGATACCGGCAAGTAAAGGTCCCATGATTTCAATCAGTGGATGTTAATTGCAAGCTAAACGCGTGGCTGCGACTGCTGATGGGGCACATTGAGCGAGTGAGTAGCGGCGAGCGACGCGGTGAGGTCTGCGGGATGAGTCCGAGTCCTGATCACGACGGCGCCACAATTTCACCCATCCACGCTGACCAGCGTGGTGAAGTATGGTCAAACAACTCTCCACGGACTGACACCGTGGGCAGGCCTTCTGAAGAAAAGAAAAAAAAACGGCTTCAAATTAAAGCGCAGCGTAACCTTAGCTGGTGAATTTAATCAGTCTGTCCTTTTCGTGTTCCTTTGTAATGCAAACATTACTAGATCAGCACGGTGGCAAGATGGTTCTTGTTTTTTCGTTCCAAACAGTCTTCGATATTGCACAGAGTAGACTTTGACAAGTAACAATTATTGTAAATGTCACGGTGTGTAGTCGGTGCAATGTGCGGTGGTTTTTTTGGTATCTCGTGGAGCCAACCACATGACTAGTTTGAGCATTGCTGTGCGTGTGTCTCAGATGTAAGACACGGCCTTGGCTGTGTTGGCTGCCTTGTGCCCTCGCGTTCCATCGCCTCGGCTACAGCGCCTCCAAGAATGAACGATGTTGGATTTTTTTTTATTCAAAGCTTCCTGGAACCACCAGCAAAGCCAACATCTGACACCCACGTCGACGGGATGGACGAGAATGGGAGAATAAGGCTGCGCAAACAGACACTCGGGACTTATCGTGGGAATAAAAAAGTATTTTACAACACGAGAAGAGGGGGAAACTACGTGGACTACATTTACATTAATTCTTTTTGAGAGATGTATTATTACTTGTAGGAACCTCCTGGTTACACCAGCCCACAGGGGATTATTGTGTCCGTCGTGCAGGGAGGGGCTGGGTGGGGAGGGAGGGGCTGGGTGGGGAGGGGAGGGAGGGGCTGGGTGGGGAGGGAGGGTGGGGCTGGGTGGGGGGTGGGAGGGGTGGGGCAAGGGTGGGGAGGGGCTGGTCACCCCGTGGTGCCCTTATAAAACTCAACGTTTAACCTACTCACGCCGGCTTGTGCCCGCCCTCACAGTCAGGCATATTTGCGGAATACACCACGCCGCCGTTGACCCTGGCCATTGACCGAGCAACCCAACGTTCCTACCAGATCCCTCCGCAGGAATGTGTTATGTAACTGGCAAAAAAAACAATACACGCGATGCATGGGCAGGGTTTGCGGAGTTGCACTTGGGGCAACGCCAAACTGGACACCGTTATTAATTTATTTTCAGTAGTTTAGAATTAAGACGAAAAACGAATCACTCAATTATTTTTATGCACCTACGATTCCTAATGTAAATGCTGTGGTTTTGCTCTCCAAACACGCCGGTGTGCTGTACTAGTAACGAATTGGCATGTTCTGTTTACGTGACAAACCTTCACAAATTGGCTGTGTCGGGTGGTGGTGGGTTTTACGACACGTTTATATATTTACGCGATCTTACCCAAACAACCTGTATTAGAGATTCCTTAATACGGGGGAAAAAAGCGAACCCCTGCCCCACCCCCCGCCCCAAATATAAAGTCAAACTCCACCCATGATGTGATGGCCCAGGACGACTTACAGATTCCGCACAGGATTACAGCTGCCACAACAAGAGGAAGATCCCGGGGGGAAACCCCAGGGCAGGTGGCAACCCTGTGGCTGTGAGGTGCTCAGGCACCCACAACGGTAGATCTTTTTTGACGAAGAGCAAAAGTTTAGATTTAAAGCTTTCGTGACTGCAGGGATTGATCTTCTAGGTTCTTTCGGTAAAGTCACGTAGAAGGAAAATAATAAAATAATAAAATAAAACATAATAAAATAATTCTCACGACGTTTCGGCCACAACGCAAGCAGCCGTCCTCAGGTGAAGACCAGGTCTGTCATTCAGACGCTGTCTCCCCGACAGACCTGGTCTTCAACTGAGGACGGCTGCTTGCGTTGTGGCCGAAATTGTCGTGAGAATTATTTTATTATGTTTTATTTTTTTTATTTTATTATTTCCCTTCTACGTGACAT
The DNA here is from genome assembly GCF_965212315.1 of Lampetra planeri. Taxonomy (NCBI): domain Eukaryota; kingdom Metazoa; phylum Chordata; class Hyperoartia; order Petromyzontiformes; family Petromyzontidae; genus Lampetra; species Lampetra planeri. The sequence goes on along the minus strand of NC_136146.1, from coordinate 2,858,098 downwards.
TTACTGAAAGAACCAAGAAAAAAAACCAAGAAGATGAAGAGCAAAAGCATGAGTTGTTCTGCGTGGAGGTGCCGCATGCAACCGGATCGAGGACCGCGAGAGTAGTTGTACATGGGGAATGACGTTCAATCACAGCCTTCCCGTTTGCCTGTTCGTTTTTTTTCCACCTGTCCCTCGGGCGCTGGCATTGCTGCACCTGAGCGAGCCACTGATTTCAGTGCAAGTCATTTGCGGATGTTGTTGTCACGGTAAAGAGTGAGCGCTAACACAGTAAAAAAAGTAAATCAATTGGCCTCTACTTATTCGTTGGTTATTTCGGTTAAGTCACGTCTAAAGATAAAATAATAAATTAAAATAATAGCGACGTTTAGATTGCAACACAAGCAATCATCATCAGGCATAAAAGAAATAGCAACAAAAATCTAACTAGAAAACTATAGACAGACATACAAGCAGACAGACATCACAAGGACACACAGAGAGAGGACACATATCGGCACAGAGAGAGGGGTCGTTTCTGTGACGGTCCCTTAAATATAGAGAGGAGGGGGCGGGGACGGAGAGAGGGAGGGGGCAGAGAAAATTAGCATATCAATGAGTGGACGGCAGCTCCAAAATTAAGATTGGCCTCTACTTCTTGTCCACGTGACTTTATTGTGGGGCAGTGGGGGGGGGGTACTGGAGTCAATTGTTCTGACAGATATGATGGGCCTCACATAACAAAAAAAAACAACCTCAACACCTTAGTTTATAACACTGAGCTAAAAACAACTAAATTATACAATAGGTGACATTTCTGGCAACAAAGACCCCCCTCCCCCCGGTATAGCCTTAACAGGCTGTTGGGGCAAGTGTTCTAGCGAGAAGCACCTATGAAGGCCGGCACACGAACGAGAGCGTGAGTGACCAACACCACGCCCGGCTGCCTTTGTCTCCCGAGTGGCGATGTTTAAATATCGCATCAGGTACTCATGTGAGGCTGAGTGGACCTAGGTGAGGCCTAGCACTGGTTCAGATAAATCGTCACTGGAATCACACAGCGTCCTAATCGCTGCACCACTGCTCCTCATTCTTCCGCTTTGAAGAAGGCCCATTCCCATTCTGTGTGATTGGCGAATGTCTTGAGGTTTGTTTTTTCCTGTTTAAGCATCACTCACTGCTAGCAATGCAGTACCACACGAAATTAAATATTCACTTTTAGAACAGTTTGTTGCTTGATACATGTGTACCGACGACTTGACACACTTCTCTTGAGAAGGCACTTTATTGAAGACACGTTCACTTGACATCAGGCGGAGACCCCCACTGCAACAGCCCCGAATCTCCCGTATATATCAACACGACGCCACGCCGCCCTTCTCGATCACCAGTCCCTTCACACGCACAACTGATACCCCCGTCATTACCTCCCGTGGCCACTAGTCCCCTTACACTGTATGAAGGCTCTATTTTACTGTGTAGCAAAAAAATTGTTCCTGGGTAGTAAGTGTTATTTCCTAATTGGGTATGCCTCAAAAGTACAGAAAATGGCTATTATTCTCCATAAATTTTGCTTTTGTGACCAGGACATTGATATTTTGAAATTTACCCATTTTCAATGAGTAAACGTGTGCATTTGTGTCTTTCGTTCACATAAAGTCCCGGTCACAAAAGCAAAGTTTGTTGGGAATACTAACCATTATCTATACTTTTTAGGCATAAACAATTAAAAAATAACACTTAATACCCAGGAACCAAAATAGTGTTACATAGTGTTATCATTACACTTGGTGGCTCAATGGAACTCCGGTTTAATATGTGTAATTGATTCATTACGATGCAGCATCCTATTACTTCAACTGTTGAAGCGGTTTTAAAACATTCTGTGATTCTCATGATGTGTATACCGTTCTCAGCACCAATGCAAGGCAATACACGCAGACTACATTATTATTGTGCGTTATCAAAACATGGCACTGCTTTCTATCAGGCTGTGCCGCTAATTACCACAACTAACGTGACAATAACCTCCAAGAACCGGTTTGTCCCTTCTGACCCCCAATGGCTTCGTATAATTTGGCAGTATCAATAGACCAACGTCAGTGGACTTCACTTATTGATCTGGTTGATTGAACAAACAACAAAAATAGCGTTCTTTCGGTAAAGTCACGTGGGTAGAAAAAAATAATAGATCACGACGCTTAGATGACAACAACAAGCGACGGTCGTTGTTGTTGCGATCGAAACGTCGTGATCTATTATATTTGTTCTACCTACGTGACTTTACCGAAAGAACCAAAGAGTATGGATTCCTGCAGTCACGAAAGCTTCAAATCAAGATAGAAATAGCGTCGACTGAAACTTCCAATATGAAGAAAGGCTGTCCCTGGTGTATGCCAATCCGTTTCAAAGACAACGCAAATATTATCGGAGCATGTTTTGTTTGCATGTTCACCACAAGTACGTGTGGTTGATGCGGACATGATTCCTTGCAAAAGGCATTTATTTGGTGTTTGAACATCTTACCACCTATTTGATTCCCAAAAATGGTAAAACCAATTCTTATTTTTGAAAATTCCAAGTTGGACCCTATCAAACTGAAGGCATAAAATTTTAAGTACAAAAATACAAATCTCACTTTGGCATAGTATTTGTTTAAATCCCAGCGTAAAAATTATGGTTTGAGGTCAGAAAACAAAACGTAGCTGGCGCACGCACGCCGAAGCAGATCTCGCAAACCTTGACTAACCTCAAGCGAAATTTACTTTTGGATAAGTGATGTTTTGTTTGGATACCATGTAGGTAATATATTCGAGGCGATTTTTGTGTTCCTATTAATACAAACACTTTACATAGCAGTGTTGTGCATACGACCCTCTGGTCCGTAAGCAGGCAATAGAGACCATTCTATCAGACAATTGAACACGGAAGGTCATATCCAAGCAGTTAAATGTATAACAAGAGGAATACAACATAAGTAACAGCTTTGTTCACATATGAAACAAAAATAACTAAATCGCTCATTGTGTAAAAAAAAATTCAAATATCTTGACCAGTGTCTCTCATTACTGTTCAGTGCCCGTTACCAGCTGCATACTCTTTCCAATTTAAAGCAAAGATGCGTATTTTTATTGTCGTGATTCCTGTTAAATGTAGGCAATAATAAACAGTGTGGCTGTTCAATGCTTGCTTTAAACAACAACAAAAACTCTTCAGACTAAAGTAAATATATATGGAAACTACCACGGTGCGATGGTTATTACACCGGACTTAGTAATGCCGAGATGGCTGGGTCAATCCCATCTCACGGCGCTGGAGTTCAAACAATTGTGGGCAGTTTCTCAATTCCCTCTTCTTCCTCTCCCCCTGGATGCATCCTCCTAAAGGGGTTCAACCAAAATTAGCTGATTGCCAGATTGTGTTTGGAGGTGGTAAGGTGCGAGTACTCCCACGATCTTTCAAACGCACCTGGTGATCTACAACTATTTCTGGCAGAACGATTGCAGCAGAAGACCTTTTTGTCGCAATCAGCCAATTGTCCTGCACCACCACCATCATCATCGTGTGCATGCCCCTCGGGGCGTAGCAGTCCCCACAAGAAGCCAACAGGCAATCCTATCCCGCGCTAGCCGCCACGCTGAATGCAAGCCGAGGCCGTGGTGTCAAAGATCAGCCTCGATCGTGCGTGTCCATGTCAAGCCGTGGTCTGTCCCGGGTGCGCCTCCAGCCCCGCGGTGAGCTGTGGGCTCTAGTGTGATCCGTTGATGGATTGGCCCGGGCAACGCGTCTCAAGAGCACGAAGTCAATTTTTTACTGGAAACTTTCGTGACTGCAGGAATTCATATTCTTTGGTTCTTTCGGTAAAGTCACGTAGATAGAAAAAATGATAATAAAAATAAAGTGAATAAAAATAATATCAGTTAAATAAGAATAAAAATAAAAAAAACACGACGTTTCTATCGCAACACAAGCGGTCGTCATCATTATTATTATGTTTCTAGCGACGTAATATTTTGTTGCTGTTGTAATGCTGGAGCGCCAGATGTGTATGTTGAGCGGTTCCGTGCCCTTGCGTGCAACTGATATTCGCCTTTGAGTTTCTACCTCGCTGTTTCCATCTAGTGTGTTGCATAGTCCAGCCGAGATGGGGCCTTCCTCCGTCAATATGATGACCATCCTTCCGACGTGCTTTCGCGTTGTACCGCTCTGCTGTCTGAAGTTTCGCTCTGTGTGCTGGGAGCTTCTTCAGGAACCGAATTCGAAATGACCGTGTATCGTGGCACCGCCAACATCTGCTGGCGTCAGATGTGGCTCGGCCGACGTTGTTGGTCTGATACAACTGGGAGGAACGCGGAGTGTCCAGAGAAAACACATCACTTGTGTCGACCTGGTGAGGCAGCAAAGCCTGGAGAAATCTCACCACCATACCTCGTATGGGAGAATGGGAGAGGGGTAGGACTCTGCCAACGTTGCTGAAGAGGTCGCAAAAACGTCGTGAGCACGGTGTGAGTCTCGCTGTCGTGTTAAATGAAAGTGAGTGGCATCAAGCACATTACGCTTGATACAAAACTGCAGCATCAATGTCTCTGCAAGATGCTTCCAATGAATTCGTTTCAGAGTCTATGGCGTTTTCGGAGCGTAGACTCCGATAAGTAACAATGACTGTAAATGTCAAGGTGCGTGGTCCATGCGACGTTATTTATCTAAAGTGAACCACTTTGATCATTTGAATATTCCCGTGCATTTGTCTTGGTTGCGAGACTTTTACTTGGATGACGATACATGTGTGACATTTATGTGTGTGTGAATTTTGTTTTACCTTTTTCATAAAACGTTATAAGCTCTTTCTTTTCAACGCATTTTAATTAGACATTAATCTGCAATACTTCAATAGCAAAATTATAGCTTTTTTCATTTAACTGAGGACAGATGCTGTAAAAAAAAACTAATAAAAAAAAAACACATCAATCTCTGACCATGGAATTCACAAAGAGAAGTGGCACTGTGTTAAAATAACAGCACATTTCATACTGACCATACTTTGTTCAATTTGTACTGCTGTCAAAGGCCACGTTAGCATTTTCCAATAACCAAATAAACACACTACATATATCACTGATGAAAAATTTATCACAGTAAATCCATCGACCAATGAGCTTGTGGATCAATGTTTCGCAGGAGTAAAAATCGTTAAAATAATCATTATAACCATAATATTCATCAAAAGCCATGCACTCTCCACTGTTGGATGACGGTTTTACCCCACACTGCTGCCAACGCTCATGTTCCTGAATCGATCTGATCACTTCATCTCTCTGGTGGTCACCATCTGCTCCGTCCCTGTGTGGTGATATGGTAACTGCCTCACCTGGTATACAGGAGGTTGTGGGTTCGATCCCAACCCTGACGCCTGCTGTATATTTTGAGTTTGCATGTTCTCCCCGTGGTCGCGTGGATTTTTATCCAGATCCTCCGGTTTTTCCCCCCACATTTAGAAACATGCGTTCAGAGTATTTGGCTGCTCGAAATTTCCACGTGATAAGCCCCTTCAATGAGCTATCATTTGCGACCAGGTCGTTTCAGAAAGAGTGGGCTTACCTGGTAAAATTAAAATGAAAGTTTTAAATAGTTTGACTTTATTCCCCGAATCTTTGTGTTTCCCTTCATGGCATCCAGTGCAATTTCATTCGTGCCATCCGCCCGTGCTGACTGTAATACGTGTCAGCTGTTGTTCTATTCGTCAGTGTCCATGTTTTCCGATGCATCCGTCATGGATGGCAACATGCACTCTGCAGGGGCCATCTTTTTTGTTCTGATTTTTAAAAAAATTGAGGTCACCCTTCAAAAGCCTCTCCCTGCCTGCCGCTCTTCGGCTCTTCATTTCCTCAGTTCTAACCCAATCAGCGTTAATCCTTTCCCAACGCCGTCTTTAAGAAGGAGTAGCCTGGAAGTGTTTTTTTTTCTCTCTCTCTCAATGTTTTATTTGAAGCTCTACAGTTTTTTTTATTACAAAATAAAGTTCACAAACACATCTCAGTGTCACGTTGGGGAAAAAAAAACAGGTAAAAGACGTATTGCCTTCGAAAGGGGTGAGCAATCAAACACCACACAGATCATGTCAATGTTACGTGTAACATATGCACCTTTGTAATAGCACAGCAATGATACAAATAATATGTACCGTCTGCCTTTGTTATTATCCTTCTTATTATTTCGTATGGCTGATATAGATGCAGAGCAGCAGCTACAATTTCACATTCAAGTTCCTGAAAGATGTTCGTATGTCTTAAAATAACTTAACAGGAAATTGACTCGTATGTACAAGATGGCATTTTGTGGCCATTCGCTACATATCTTTTTATCCAGTACACCCAGAGTTGGGTGAGAGACATGTTACCATATTCTCTGTATAATTATCGGACACTTTTCCCTGTGCTTTTAAAGCCAAAGTTGCAATGTATCTTGTAATCCAGTAGGTCTGTATGTATGTGTGTCTGTGTGTCAGGAAACACTATACATTGTCAAGCTTGGCAATTTTTGTTCTATTTATGTAAAAAGTCTTGGGGAGCGGCAGTGTAGTGGGAAGGAAGCTTCGTGATTCGAGTTTGATTCCCGCCCACGGCCAACACCAGTGTCGATTATTTGAACGGGTCCTGGACCTCCCCTAGGTCAACTCAGTCTCAAATGAGTACCTGGTGCTATGTGTGAGCATTGCGACTAGGGAGACAAAGGCGGCCGGGCGTGGCGTTGTCCACCCACCCCCTCGTGTGCCGTGTTCGCTAGCAGTACTTGGTTCTTCGGGAAATATTTATCTTTGTTTTGTGTCTGAGACCAGGTTTTCATAGCTTCATTGCAAACCAGGTAAAAGTAATCCAGAGAATACAAGAATCAATCGATTGCCATTACATCAAAACTCTATTGCTGCAGCTCGTAACTTGAGCTGTCATGCAGCCATGTAAAATTGGCCATACTTTGTCTGTGCTTCTGCCAATGACAGTACCATTGCATTGGCAATTCCCTGCGGAAATTAATGAGTGGTTGTTTGGGAGCCCAAGCCGTCATTGAGACTGGCGCGGAGACAAGCGACGCTAAGCATCGCGGTATACGCATGCCCTGTATCGCTTACGTAATACGAGCGTCCGTAATAATTCGATACAAATCTACGCAGAGCCTTAGCATTGTCAACAAAGTGGGGAAACGCAAAAAAAATGACAAGCTTGGCAGTTTTAGTTTTAGTTAAATAAAAACAACTTTTCGTCTGATACATGTTTTATTTTGTTACTTTGCATGTGACTCGGGGTATACACAGTCTCCCCCAGAGAATGTGTGCAGCATGCACGTGTGGCCTCATGTAGCTTTAAATTAAGATCACAGCTTGAATTCACCAGCAGTTCTGTTGACAAGAGCGGGTCTAAGTCCCATCCCAGCAAACGAAAATCCAGCAAACCTTGAATTGTGTTTGTGCTTTGAATTATATCTACACTTTGCACTGATGCTGCTTACTTTTGAATTAGTTTCGCATTGTTTTATTTAATTCATTCGTGGTCTAGCTTGTCGAATTATCTATTTATTTTACATTCAAACATCGTATCCATCGGAGTTACTATTGCACGTGACAGAAATGTAGGACACATTATATGTATGCACGTGTGCTTGGTGATGGGTGTATGTTTTTTTTATGGACGCAATATAATGAACAGGTTGAGTGGTGATAATTGGTTTTTTACCCTTCTATCTGGCAACAAAACTGACACATTTTTACAAGGAGTCATGTTTGCATAGACCGCAATACCTGCAGTCATAATACAAACAAAAGAACACAACTCTGATAATGTGCACTGTCCTTGAAGTTGATTGGTTGAGTGGTGGTGCAATGGTTAGCACGCGGTGCTGTGAAGCCGTTTTTTGTGAGTCGGATTGCCAGACACGGCTATAATAATAATAGTATCGGTCGGGAGTGAAGCTGCCCCTCCTCCCGGGACTCGTGATTCTACTGCAGGAGCTCTGTTATAGCTATCTACGTGAACTTGGCCTTAAGAAAGCTTGTATCTTGAGACCACCCCAGTGCCCAGCCTCCGTGCCTAAAACCACCAAGAGCTGCATGACTCCAGCCAGGGTTTACCCCAACAAGTCTGCATTATATGCATGCTCCAAGCCCCACACATTCATCTGACCTGTATGGATCCCTGGATTGTTCTTATTGCGTTAACCCCAAATCATCGCTCTAGTTAGCACAGAGACACTTAATATACAGCACTGGCCTGTAATCCTACGCTATGTAGGCGAGAGTTGGTGAAACACGTAACATTTGCGCGATTCACCATCCCACACCTCCACAATGGTGGATTACAGGCGTGCATGTCCGCAACCGTAGAGCTAAATAGTTAATAATGTCATTGATGTCGTCAGGAAAGCCACATTTCAGTCAGAGGATGTTCGTCAGAAGAGTCCTACAGCATGGCAATAAGAAGCCGTGCTGGATTATCCCAGTAACAAAAGTAGCTACATATGCTACGCGCAAAGCACTTTCAAGGGCACCTCGCTAAATGCTTTCAAGCTATAAATTCCGGTTCAGTGATTCTGCACTTGCCCGATTACTACAGTACTATACTGCCTTCAACTTTTATGAAAGACTGGGTGTTTAAGGTTAGCGATTTGTCGTATTATCTGGCTGTAGAGCAAATAAAAAAAATGCAATTACTTTACTAACATATGCTACAGGTCTCGCACTAGCTTAATCCGGCACTGATAAGAATCCGTGTTGCTCATTAATTCGGAAAAGCTACACCGGAGGGTCGGCGGCCTGCGGCTCCTCAGTCGCGTGCAGTGGCTCTTTGGCTCCCACCCTCCCCCCCCTTGCAGGTAGCCGTTTTTATTTTAGTTTCAATCTTAAACGTAATTTAACGTAGAGATAATGCATTGCATATGGCAGGGACTGGATAATTCTGGAATGTTTTGGTGGCAAAAAAAAAAAATGTACAACAGTCAAACTGCATTGTTAAAGAATATTTAAGGGGGGCAAAAACGAAATTGGACGCACTTTTTCCCCTCGCCTTTTATGTTTCTTTAAGTCAGAATGTGTATATCGTCTTCAAGAGCCGAATGGCTCACAGGGCTATACCTAATACATGAACTTGAACTTGTCTTGCTGTATACATGCTGCGTTTGTGTGCAAGCAGTTCTGCATGTGATGAGTCTCTCGAGCTATGTTGCTCAAAGACAAAAATAAAGCATGGTTCTTCTTCTTCTATATAAGGTTGCCGACCCCTGAGCAATACTGAGTCCCAGGATTCTGTTCGGAGGTTCCTGTATCAGAGGAATAACTCACTGATGCCATTAATTAAATCAGAAATGTCACATTGCATCTCAGGGTTTATTGTTGTTGTCAGGCCTGACCTGCATTGGAATATTTGGCCACTTGCTTTTCAAGGATTGTTTTGCTAATAAATAAATCATAATGGGCTGTGTGCCACAGGGTAATATATAAATAAAGCTCTCTTTTTTTAAATTATCTCTGCTCTAGCACGCAAGGCCTTCTACTGAAGCTCCCAGTCAATTGCTCAATGCGAGGTCACCCCCATTCTCATCTGCGCAGCCCTGACTCCTTGGCCCTTAGCACACGAGCCAAGAAGGGGGGCTTTTCTTGGTAGCACTTAGCTGGACAATGCTACTACTATCCATCATATGCAACATCTACCGTAGGCAAGAGAGCATATATATATACCGTCTGCTTTAGATACTATATACGCTTCATTTTGTTCATATTTCATAGATGTTTCATGCCACCTTCGTTTTAGTTTTTTTACCAAACGATATTATTTGTCAAACATCCTACAGCACTGTTCTTAGTGAGGTTTTTTTTTTAATAGACATATATCACTACGACTTTGCTATCATATACATTTGCGATCTATGGATAAAAAGTTGCGGGAAATAATTGTTAGCATTTGTCAGACTGAATGGTACCAATTGTGGGGCCAATTAGCTAAGGACCATCTGTCAGTAGTCCAGGCAAAAGAGACATCCTTTAATGCTCTGGAAATATATCCACACGGTGTGTAATTACATCCATTGAAACAGCAAAACATACACCATTTGACTCACGTTCAAATGTGATGCACATCCAGCTGTTTAGTACAGCATCTTGAGATTTGATACGGTGTAAATTTAAATTGTATCTCCATAGTCCACCAACAATTGCCTCTGAAGTGTGGCTTATTATTAGTGTGTTTGCCAGGCCAGGCCTACTGAGCTATATTGCTCTTTACTCGTTGGTTCTTTCGGTAAAGTCACGTAATTAAAAATAAAAATAACAAAATGAAAATAACTGAATTATTTGTATTATTATTTTCTATTTTTCATCTACGTGACTTTACCGAAAGAACCAACGAGTATTGCTCCTTGCAGTCACGAAAACTTCAAATCTAGAATATTTTGCTCTTTTTTCAGAAGCGACCTGGATTCAAATGATTGCTGGACAAAGTGGCTCATCACGTGGAAATTGAGAGCAGAAAAATACTCCGAACGCATGTTTCTAGATGTGGAGGGAAAACCCGGAAGGACTCGGATAAAAGTCCACGCAACCATTGGGAGAACACGCAAATTCATAATACAGAGGCATTGGGGGTCGGAATCGAACCCACGACCTCCTGAATGCCGGGCGAGGCAGTGAACATCTCACCACAGCGCGGGGCCTCAATGCAGTTTGATGATGGAGCCGATGACGGTATTGTGCCTGACAGACACGGCATACCTGTGCAGTTGTATGCGCTATAACAGCGTCAAATCTATTGCAGTTTTTTTTTTAAACCTGCTTTATTATTACAGAGGGATGTATAAGTGGGTCGCCTAATGCGCTTCAGAGTCCCAGGTGGTCAAAGCTGCACACAAGGAGAAGAGGCTTTATTTGTTTCGTAGCCTCGGCGCTTTATCGCATATAACATTGCTTATTTTTATCGTGTTGGATAAAGGGCAGGGTCAGTCTGATTTGGCATTACGCTCTTATTTATACTGCATAACAAACAAACAAACAAAGAACACGTGAGCGTCAAAGTTTGACGTTTTCGTGAACAGCACATCAATCACGAGTATAGGCGTCATGGTCTAGAAGGGGCTGTTGCTCTCTTGAGGGTATTTCTTTTGTTTTTTCCCTGACCGCTATTGCGGTATTATCGAGTGCTTATGAGTTGATTTATTTCAACTGATCATTTATAAGGAGATACAACCGTGTGTGTGCAGCCGTCCCTGTCAAATCCGCCTGCTGGATTCGTTCACCACAGAGTGCATTGCTGGTTCGTGTTGGTTCTGGGCAGGAATGAGGCTGCGTAGAAGCGGAGTACTGCGATGGATGTTGCGGCACCGCCATCTCTCTTCATGCGCGTGCTGAGTTCGTCATCAAATTGGCAATCGAATTAAAACAATCAACAAAAAGGTGTCGAGAATACATTTTAATGTAAGCATGTGGACTCCATGTGTAAGATAGGTCCACATCTGTTCCCGGACGACGGCTAACATCACTGGCTTCGTGATATCTGCGTCAGTTGTGGGCCTCACCTGCCTTCGACGACGGCGCAGTGACCGGCCTGGTGAAGTATGGCCAAACAACACCCCATTATCGACTTGGTGTTGGAAAGGCCTTCATCCAGTCGTGGATTGACCACGGCATGGAATATGTTTTTTACGTATATCTTAATCCCCAAAAAGGGCCAACAGAAAACTAAGTTGCAAAATGTAAATTGGCCTCATAATGACCCTAGTAGCCACGTGGTTGTCTGATGATAAAGAGACTTAACATGGAGAGGGTATCCACACTAACAGCTTTAGCCAAGCGCACGTCACTCCACATGGAAACGGCCACATTTATTCTCTCAAGCTGATTCAAAGGATTCATACAATTGGCTTAACTCACCCAACCCTCTAAGCCTCTGCAGAGCGCCTTAATCATCCTAGAGGTTGTCTCGAATATATTATTTTATTACCAAAAGTAATAGTTTTGAACATTTATTTATTTATTAGAACCTTTCAAAAAGGTAATCGGTTTCAGGGTTTTGCTTTTGATCACAACACTAATCCTCATTTTGACACCGAAGTGGCGGCGGGAAAGATGCGGACAGCTGGGGCCCCCTCTGCAGATCCGCGAGGGTAAATGTGCGTACGCACGTTTTCGATGTAAAGCTTTCGTGACTGCAGGGATTCATCTGCTTGGTTCTTTCGGTAAAGTCACAGACGTGTTCTTCACCTGAGGACGGCTGCTTGCGTTGTGGCCGAACCGTCGTGATAATTATTTTATTATGTTTTATTTTTATTATTTTATTATTTCCCTTCTACGTGACTTTACCGAAAGAACCAAGAAGTACGCACGCTTGTTGAACTTTTGTCGCACCGTAGGCAGCCAACCGTGCTAACCGGCGGTGCAATCTATCGAGGCGGAGAGGGAGGGTGGAGTCCTCCACACCAACGACGTCGGTTACGTGGAGGGGAGTGATCGAGCGGGGGGGGGGAAGCAGTGATTCGCCGACTGCTCCGGTGAACATCGTTGACCCGAGTTTTATCACCGTTCATTCGAGCGTGCGGACCTTCCAATTCACCATGCGATCCGTGGCGAGTGATAACTGAACTGAACCTGGGCTTCGACTTTTCATTGACCAGCATTGACCAACGTGGTCAATTACGGTCAGATAACCTCCCCCCCCCCCCCCCATGACCGACAAGGCGCGGAGTAGACCTTTGTTCGGCAGCTGATTGACAACGATGCTGTACATTTTCAAGCGGGCGGTATGAGGACACATTGTGGTTGAATCGATTGTGTTCCACATTTTAGCACTTCACATAGGAATAAGTACGCAATCTTGAGCTTGCAGTGTTATGGTTTGGCTACTTGACCAAATTACTAAAAAAGGCAATAGCTGGCAAAGATGATACATGAGTGGATGATTTAAGGAATGTCGTGATTACATTTTATTTATTTTTATGTTTTATCTTTTATTTTTATGTTATTTTTATTTATTATTTTCTTTACCTACGTGACTTTACCGAAAGAACCAAGAGTACAAATCTAGAATGTGTACATTGCACATGGCAACAAATTATTCTTCGATTAGTTATGGGTCAGGAGCATTATTAAAGTGCTCGGATCTATTAGATTTCATAATAGAAATTTGGTACGTTTCACGATTTCTAGGGCCGCAAATTGTCATCGATTCGTGTGTATATTTCCCCTATTACAAAACATTGGCGAGATTGCAACGACGAACTGGTCGGCCGTTGAGGCATGAAGTCAGTCAGGCATGGCTTTGAATCTCTGCGGAGGCTATTTACGGAGAAACAAGGTAAAAACAAAGTCATTAGCGTTACACGTAAAACAAACACTGCCTTTGTCACTAAAACAGGCACAATGCATTAATTGCACACAGGTGGCATCTAAAAATAAGCATAATATTCGTTCCATGCAGCTTTTAACAACTGTATAATAATTGTGTGATTAGCATCAGGTCGTGAAACGAAGTGTGTATTCGTAGAGCTGGAGCACAGCAGTATATCACACTGTGCTCAGGAACGACCCGCAGAAGGTGACATTCCAGAACTACTTCCGAAATCCCTTCAACTCACCTCGTTTAATTCACAGTGGGGAGCGCTGCTTGCCTGCACATGCCTCTCCGACAGAGACACGTCGCTTATTTAGCATTCTCAGGGCTGGCATTTCGACAACTTAAGTGACAATCCGCTATTAATTTGATGATTTTTCTGACATTTAATGGTGGCCGGGCTGAGACCATTAACTGTCCATACTTGAACCTCAAGTTTTATCACAGGTGACTGCCTGGATTAAAAGCCAGGGTCTCAGTACTTTGACATATGAGACACACTGGCTACTTTCTATTTTAATAATATTTAACTTATTTATCATATTAACATGTTTAACCTTCCCACATAACGTGTAAAAATTGTATGGCTGAATAAATGAGTGACGCTAATTCGACTTGTATTATTTATGGGTTACAGTTGTAGGGCTGTTACGGGAGGGCTGTGGGTGCATACGATCCAACGGGTAACAAACACAGTGGGCGGAGTTACGGGAGTACACGGGGGGGGGGGTGCCCGCAACGACGTCCGCATCAGGCAGCCTGGGGGGTTGTGATCCTGACGGGGGGTATAAAGGGGGAGGACAGAGAGAGCTCGGGGCTCAGTCTGGGAACGAAGGAGGAAGAAGGAAGATCTTCTAGTTAGAAGCCCTGGACTCCCCTCGACGCCGCCCTTGTAAGGGCTGCGGAGGATCGAGCCAGAGGCGTGGTTCCGTGAACCAGGGTCAGTACCCTGGGACTCCGGAGACCGTAGCCCGACTCACCAGTGTCGGGCCAGTTAGCCTCCCCTAGCCCGTTAGTGGAGGACTTGGGAGTAGGTCAGGACTAGCTAGGGTGTATCCCCAGTTATCCGGGTGAGGGGGCCGCTACCCCCTCTAGTGCTGTCCTGTACCGACAAGCTTGAATAAACATACGTGTGCCTCAACCTGGGTGTCCAGCGTACTTACCGGTACTTCATCTGGTGTCAGAAGAACTACGGACATGGAAACACGCCAGACAGCTCGAGCCAGAGTACCGGAGGAGGACACTGCTGAAGTCATTGAGCCCGAGACGGCTCACCAAGACATGGCGCAGCCGGGGGCCGACGCGTTCCTACCGGGGCATCGGCATGAGGAGGGGCCGCAGCCAGACGCGCTACGGCTGGCTCACGAGAGACTGGCGGAGCTACTGTACGCCGCTGCCGCCACGCTGGAAAACATCACGCGGCTGGGGGCTGGTGGTCCACCACGGGGCGAGGGGAGTCGTCGACCTGAGCGCCTTCCCGCCATTTCTGAAGACTCCAACTTTGAATTTCCCGCCATCGTTACGGCAGCTGCAGAGGGCGTGGCCGGGCTCAACCTTGGGTCCGACACCGCTCTCGCTGGGACAGCTGCGTCATCACCGGTGGAGGGAGCGTCATCACATCGGCGACAGGCGATTCCATCTGCCATTCGCGCCGACGCACAGCCGAGTCCCGGGAATAACAGCCTGCAGACTTCCAAGGCGAACGCTGCGCTGCAACAACGGCTGCCTCCGCTGAAAGAATTTGTTGGTGCAGAGGGCGACTGGGGCGGCTTCCAGCGACGCTTCATCGCCCACCAAGAAATGGCAAGGTGGTCCGACGATGAAGCCCTCTGCGCGCTGCCGGCGCTCCTCGACGCAGACGCGCTCGCCGCCCTCACATCGGCGCCGAAAGAGAAGCGGTCTACTCTGCCGAAGGCGCTACAACTGCTGGCCGGGGTCTATGGACCTTCAGCAGAATGCAGAGAGCAGTTCTACGAGCGCAAGCGGGGTGAAAAGGAGTCGCCCCTGGCATACAGGACGAGCCTCCTAGCGCTGGCTAAGACGGCTTTTCCCCGTATGGACGACGATGGCGTGGACGCGATGGTCACGGAGAAAATACTCCTCCTGGCAGACGACCTGGACATCGCTGTCGTCGCACAGGAGGACGCTGAGATGACCTCTCTTCAGGCGGCGCGCCTCCTTCACGCCAACCTTCTGTCCCTGCGGCGGAAAGCCAGCAGGGCATCGGCAGGGCGTGCGGTGGCTGCAGCCACCCTTCCGACGGAGGAGCTCTTCGCCGTCGACCATCGACGGCAACAGGCGCAAGAAGTACGGTCGGCCCGGGACGGGTCAAGCCGTTTCAACCGCCCATCGTCTCCACCGGGGCTCCCGCGGTGTTTCAACTGCGGCGTCCGGGGCCACGTCGCCTCGGGGTGCCGCTCTCCGCGACAGCGCGGGACGACGCCTCGACGGCACGCCGGCCCTCCTCTTCCCAAGCTCCAGCAACATGATCCGGCGAGTCGCGGCACCACACATGCTTGGCCAAAGCACCCACCCGTTGCACACTCTCGCACCACAACAAACGGGGGGCCGATGTCGCGTTGCAAGGGGCCAACGCGGATCACTGCGGGGACTCAAATCGAGCCCAAACAGTGGTCCGTGTTGGCCCATCGCGTGGTAGCCGCGTCGTCAGGGTCGTCGGCCGTGGTCGGACACATCGACGGGGTAGAAGTACGCATCTTGGTCGATACGGGGGCATCGGCGACAATCATTTCGGAATTAATTTACAATATTCTGCCCGTACAAAGCCGGCCTTTAATGCCGGTTAACGTCCCATTCTATGCCGCTAACGGGGGCTCTCTCGGCATCATGGGACAGATTCGAGCGCAAATTTCTATTGGGGACATCAAATTGTCGGGGCCGATTTTCGTTTCCTCCTCGCTGGCGGTTCCGTGCCTGCTGGGGACGGATTTCTTAGGCAAAATGCCCATTCGTATTTTGATCGACCAAGGATGCATTGAGCTTCCGTCGGGGCGGCGCATGGCGTTCCTGCCATCCCCTGCGGCGGCTCCGACGGGGTTCGCGACGGTACCGGCGTTCGTTGTTAAGACTGTTCGTGTGCCGCCGGGAGCTCAAATGCTAGTGCCTCTGAAACTTCGTAAGCCCTTCGCTAAGGGCATAGGGGATCAGGGTGTTTTGTTGGGACCGTCTAGGGCCGGGGTTAATGGACCTCATTTGATTCCGGCCCAGACCGTTGTAAGAGGGGACGGGGACCCTTTCATCGCGGTCCTCAATGTGGGATCGCAGACGGTGGTGGTTCCTCAAGGGACGGTGCTCGCGCATGCGACGCCAATGCCCTGCGAGGTACCTGTCGCGAACCACGTTGGCTCTGCTTCCCGGATGCTCCCACATTCGGACAGCGATGAAGGGTGGCTCGACGCGCTTTGTGCGGAATCGACGGACCTGACAAATTCAGAGCGCCAACAGCTTAGAAGGCTACTGAGGGAATTTTCCGACGTTTTCAGTCGTGATAAATATGATTTGGGTTGCACTCACCTGCTGCGTCACCATATTGACACGGGTGACAGCGCGCCAATTCGCCAAAATCCGTTTCGGTTAAGTCCCGCCGAAAAGGACCATGTCAAATCGGCTGTTGATGACATGTTAGCCGCCGACATCATTTCTCCCTCCACCAGCCCGTGGGGAGCGCCGATCGTCCTGGTTAAAAAGCAGGACGGCTCGTTGCGGTTTTGCGTGGATTTTCGGCGCCTTAATAAAATTTCGGTTGCCGACGCATACCCGCTCCCACGGATGGACGAATCGCTGGACGCTTTGGCGGGAGCGCGATTCTTCTCCACACTAGATTTACTTTCGGGATTCTGGCAGCTTCCTCTGGACGATGATTCTAAGCCTAAAACTGCTTTCCGTACACCGCACGGCCTGTTCAAATTCAACCGGTTGCCGATGGGCTTACACTCAGCGCCGGCAACTTTCCAGCGATTGATGGAATTGGTTTTGGCTGGGTTGCAATGGGAGTCGTGCCTGATTTATTTGGATGACGTTATTGTCTTTGGTAAAACTTTTGACGAACATCTCCAGAGGTTGCGGGCGGTTTTCCTAAAGATGCGGGCTGCTAATTTGAAATTTAAGCCCCAGAAATGCCATTTGTTACGCGAGTCGGTGCGTTATTTGGGGCACATCGTAGGGCGCTCGGGTATTGCTACCGATCCCGCCAAAACGCAGTGTGTCAGCTCCTGGCCGACTCCAACCACGGTGGGAGAGGTCAGGAGTTTTATTGGCTTCGCATCATATTACCGACGCTTCGTCGCTAATTTTGCAACGATTGCAAAACCCCTACACGCGTTAACATCTAAAGGGGTCCGGTTCCACTGGGGTCAGGATGAGGAAGCTGCTTTCTGCTCCCTTCGGGACGCGCTGGTGAAGGCTCCTCCCTTGATTTACCCAGATTTTTCGAGGCCGTTTTTGCTCGACACCGACGCGAGCAACACGGGTATTGGAGGCGTGCTTTCCCAGGTGGTTGACGGCGTGGAACGGGTGGTCGCGTACGGCAGTCGGGTGTTGTCTCCAACGGAGCAAAGATATTGTGTCACCCGTAGGGAACTGTTGGCAATTGTCTATTTCATCCAACAGTATCGCCCATATCTGTACGGTCGGCATTTCACCGTCCGCACAGATCATGCGGCACTGCAGTACGCCCTGAAGGTTCAACAGCCATCGGGACAATTGTCCCGATGGCTGGAGGTCCTCCAGGATTTCAGTTTTGAAACCACTTATCGTAAGGGCGTTCGCCACACCAACGCTGACGCTCTGTCACGGATGCCAACCGCCTCCGAATGCGCATGCCTCCTGGGGTCGGGGCGTTGCAAGCCAGTAGGGGACATGATGGTTCCGGTCCTGGCGGCGGCCGCCGACGATGAAACGGTAGTCCCCATTTATATCGCCGAACAGGGGAGAGATTCCCTGCTTGGATTGCCCGTTGATGAATGGGGGCGCCTCCAGTTGGAGGATGCCTCCCTCCTCGCGTTGCGTCGTCGCGCCGGGGAGAGGGGGCGTGTGACGGGTCATGCCGACGCATGGGAAACCCATGCGGGCTTGCTTATGCATTGGGACGGGAAATCCCAGCGTCACCGGCTGGTGGTCCCTTCTGGCCTACGGGGTAAGGTGGTGTGGGCTGCTCATGAGCGCCTCCTCCACCTAGGTACCCAGAAAACACTCGCCTTGCTCCAGCTGAATTATTTTTGGCCGGGCATGACTAGGGATGTCGCTGATCTGTTGGCGGCATGCTCTCAGTGTGCGCAGCGCAAACCACCAGCACGGGAGTCGAACCCGCCCTTGCAGTCCATCCAGGTCTCCAGAATAAATGAACTGGTCGCACTGGACATTCTGGGGCCATTCCCCGCCACCCCCAGGGGAAATAAATATTTGCTTACTGGGGTCGAATATTTTACGCGCTGGCCTATGGCCTGGCCCCTGGCGAATCAGTCGGCAGCAGCCATCGTCGACGCCTTTGTCCAAGGTTATGTCATGGACAAAGGTGCCCCGGAGCGGTTGTTGACCGACCAGGGTAGAAATTTTTCCGGGAAACTCCTAAAACAAGTCTGTGATCTCCTAGGAACGAAAAAAATTCGAACCTCTCCTTATCACCCGCAAACGGACGGGATGGTCGAGCGTCTGCATCGCACCATCTCGTCTATGTTGTCGCAGCAAGTCTCGGACTCACAGACTGATTGGGACTTACAAATTCAAGGGGTTCTAGCGGCATACAGATTGGCTCCCCATGCTGCGACGGGATTTTCACCATTCTTTCTTATGTATGGCCGCGAACCCGACCCACCTGTTCCGGCACAGCTGCAGATCCCCGCGCCGCTGGGTAAAATTAAATTGGATGAACACGTTAAATTTAACCTTGACAAACTGACTGAGGCGCGGGATGCTGCGAGGCTAAATTCTGACAGGCGTCAAAAGGCGAACGAGCGCCTCAGGCGGGCTCGCGCGCACGTGCTGCAGTGGAAGCCGGGGGACAGGGCATGGCTGCACTGTCCCCAGGTACCACTCGCAACCTCCTCTAAACTCGTGCGCCCGTGGCGGGGCCCCGTCGAGGTTGTCGAGGTTTTGAGGCCTCAGTGCGTTCGAATCAAATGGGGCAGGCGCCGGTGGTTTGTACACCCCTCTAGGCTAAAACCGTTTGTTGCGGTGCGAGGGCCCACTCCACACGCGCGGGGCCAAGCATGTGGGGGGTCGACCGACTCGGAGGGTCCGTCGCTGCTCTCGCCTGATGTGTTGCCGGCTGTCCCACCCACAGGTGCACCGGGAATGACGGGCTCACGCCCTAGAACCCACACGGGTGATGCCGACAGTCGCGCGACTTCAATCGCGACCTCACCTCGAATGGGACAGCCGCCACCGGATGGTCCGCCGTCCGGGGTTGCCCCGTGTGACGGGCCTGCGGCAAGGACGCGCGCTAAAATGCGCAGACTCTTATAATATACAGAAGGAAGAAAAAGAAAAAAAATTATTTATTTTCCTTCACGTGTCATGGTTACTGTATGCTGCGTCGGTGGTGTGCTCCTTGCACACTGTGTGTGTTGTGTTGTGTGGGCGCGGTGTGTGTGTGTGGGTGCGTTGTGTGTCGTGGGTGTGCTGTGTGTGCTGGGGGGAGTTCCTGGCTAGTTGTATATACGTGCTTTTACGGATTTCGTATTTATGCGGGAGGGGGGGGTGCGTCGGACATTCCCTTCGGGGGTAGGGTTGTTGTTCTTGTTGTTGTTCTTCAATTTGCATTTTGTTGGAAAAAGATGAGGCACACACGGGGTCGAGGGGTAAATGTTCCTTTATTTGGAATTGTTGCAGCCGGGACGGCTGCGAGCTGTAATGGGGGGGGTGATGTAGGGCTGTTACGGGAGGGCTGTGGGTGCATACGATCCAACGGGTAACAAACACAGTGGGCGGAGTTACGGGAGTACACGGGGGGGGGGGGGGTGCCCGCAACGACGTCCGCATCAGGCAGCCTGGGGGGTTGTGATCCTGACGGGGGGTATAAAGGGGGAGGACAGAGAGAGCTCGGGGCTCAGTCTGGGAACGAAGGAGGAAGAAGGAAGATCTTCTAGTTAGAAGCCCTGGACTCCCCTCGACGCCGCCCTTGTAAGGGCTGCGGAGGATCGAGCCAGAGGCGTGGTTCCGTGAACCAGGGTCAGTACCCTGGGACTCCGGAGACCGTAGCCCGACTCACCAGTGTCGGGCCAGTTAGCCTCCCCTAGCCCGTTAGTGGAGGACTTGGGAGTAGGTCAGGACTAGCTAGGGTGTATCCCCAGTTATCCGGGTGAGGGGGCCGCTACCCCCTCTAGTGCTGTCCTGTACCGACAAGCTTGAATAAACATACGTGTGCCTCAACCTGGGTGTCCAGCGTACTTACCGGTACTTCACAGTCACAATAGTTCCTAAATGTTTTTTGTAAGTATTTCATTAAATCCAAACGTTACATTTATATTCAGGGTGAAATGCAACATTAGCAAAAAAAACATTGCTTTTCAGACTTCTTCTTATTGCTTATTCCACGAAGAGATTTTTTTTCGTTTTACAATACCACATTTTTTTAGTTAAATACAGGTTGATATTACGGTAATTGAATACATCTCAGCCATATTCGCAATCGACTAAATTCACTGAAACCTTTTCACTTGGAGGTTTTCGGGGGGTGGGGGGGGGGGGTCACCGGGTTTACATTGGGTCATCGTTCACGGAAACGCTCGGAGGAGAATATCGTTCAGCAGGCCGTCGCATGGTCGCTTATTGAAGAGACAGAGCGGGCTCCTTGCAGGCAGATTTCTGCTCCATCAAGAGATATCCCTGGCACCTACCATCGCAGGTAAAGGTCGCAACGGGCAAAATCGGCCTCGTACTGCTTAGCGCCATGGCGATGATTGCGCCGGACAATTCGCGAGACGAACCCGGCGTGAGTCGTGAACGCTGTTTGGGACGGACCTCGTGAGAGGTTAATCATCTCCCGTGGAGTGGGGGGCGTGGGGGCGGGGGGCGGGGGGCGCGGGGGCGGGGGGCGACCCACTTCGCTCGGCTCCGGCTACTTCCCATCCTATCAACAAAAACCGAATTGACCTCGCGTAACAATTGACACAATCGTCGACACGTTCGGCTACGATTAATCCACGACTGGCTGACGGACCACACGAGCCGTCACCGTCGCCATCTCTCTCTCTCTCTCATCAGTCTTGCAATGCAGTTGGCCCGCCTAAGTTGCTGCACCACGAGGCAATTCTGCTGCCCTATCTGTCGCGGTGGAAGAGAATTGAGGCTCCGTCCCTCCCGAGATTGTCAACTCAGTCGTCAGCCTCAACCGTCACCCATCGCCCTTTGTTCGGGGCTGTTTGCTTCCCATCACCGCTTCATTTATTTATTTTGATAAAAAAAAAATTCTCCCGAAGTAAAAATGCTAATGCGGCGTGGTACTTTGCATCTCTGGATAATGCTGACTTTATAACGGCACTCTTGTATCGGTGACAATATAAAGCCAGTCCCTTCACAAGGCATAGCGTGCCAATCCACATGAGCGCCAAAACATTTCACAGATGCCAAAACTTTCACAGAAACAAGTATACGTTGAACAATATTCCAAAATAAATTGCCTCGCGAATATTAAATGCTAAATAATGTATTAATTGATTATTGTATCCAAAAGCAATTTATTTTTCTAGAAAGCCTGACATGTCCATTCCCACCCCCTTGCCAAGACTTGCTGACGTCTAGAGTTTATTTATTGCGGAACTTGCATCTTTACATGAAGCAAAGCAGAGAAGGACGACACCTACATTATGTAATGCCCTCTCGGACAGCCTCAGATTCATTCAGTTGTTAGAGGCGCTCACCTGATTTATTTCGCGTGAAACTTCGCTCGATGACAATGTGGCCACTTTTAAAAAATAACTGCGTTTTGGTGTTCAGTTTGTTGTCCTTACCCCACACCTCCGATTAGCACGGTTGGCTACGTACGGTGCAAAATAAGTTCAACATATATACAAACGCACATCTCCTACGGGACTAAGACTTTAGACTTCCTTTCATCAACTCGGAAACCAGCGCCGTGTAAGCCACCTTTTCGGTGCAAAAAAAGTTAAAAATAGATATGTAATCAATGCCGGGGGGAGGGGTCGGTGGTCGCGATCGTTGCCTCCACGGTGCATTTCATCTCGCTCCTCGCCATCCCCTTCGTCCCATCGCGGTGGCATTGGGCCCTTTCACGCTCCTCGTCATCTGGCGGATTCCATTTCCCGACCGCTGCTCAACGTGTCGCTCGATGGAATCCGCCGTCGCGTTGGCAGATGAGGTCCGGGCATAGCTGAACGGCCACGTGGCTCAACGGAAGAGCGAGACCCACCCCAGTTGGAGCGTCACCAGTTCAAAATCCTATTTGGTGGGGTGGGTTTCGCTCAACCCATCAACTCTCACTGTCGATAAAATAAGTACCACTTCGTGGGGAAAGTCAACGGTGGATGACCATAGGATAGACTCGCCCGCCTCAAAAATAAATGTGGAATTTCCACCACTGGCTGTAAACGGGAGATAAACACCGCCTCGTTTGACTTGATTCATTACGAATACGCCGCTACCGGCCTTCCTACGTGCATCCCCATTTAGTTGTTTTGGTTCAACTATAATCCATCACGAAGCTGCAATGCAGAGGTGTGAACTCAAGCCTCGGGTCGCCTCTGTCCTGCGCCCACCAGTCACGTGTGATGTGATCGAGTGTGCCTCGTGATGAAAGCTACGTTTCATATGAAACAAAACAAAACAACAATTGTGATAACGCTTCCGCGGCGATGCACAAATAACTAGAAAAAAACTCGACGTGTGTCAAAAGCACTGCCCTAAAGAGGAAACATATATTAGTGTATACAACTCGATATAATAGGTGACATTTTGGGCAATGACCCTTCACGTTTTTAGATGCTTACCATATCACTTAGTTGCAATGGGTATAGAGCTACATATATATGTGTCGCTGCACTGCAGTCACTTTGCAGTTTGGTCGGTGAATTACACTGAAATTGTGTTCGTGAGACATGTGGCCACTGACCAAAAGGGGCAGGGCAGAAAGTAAGATATTGAGCTGCGCGTGTGTGAAATTGTGAGTGTTATTGTCTTCTTCTTGGTTCTTTCGGTAAAGTCACGTAGAAGGGAAGTAATAAAATAATAAAAATAAAACATGTTCACGTGGAGTATTCCTGGGTGCTCTGGTTTCCTCCCACAACACTGACGCATGCATGCATACAAACAAGAGACTCCTTATAGCATTAACATACTTTTGGGGCAAGCGTTGTTAGCAAACACCTATGAAGGTGGCCCGAACCACACCCAGCCGCCTTTGTATCCCGAGTGGTGATGTTTACACACCGCACCAGGTACTCATATGAGGCTGAGTCGACCTAGGGGAGGCCCAGGATGGGTTCAGATAATCGTCGCTGGTGTTGGCGCAGCGAAGCTAATTACTACACTACAGCACCTCACAGACACACTCGCGCACACACACACACACACCAAACACAGCAGGACCTGTCCGACAAAAAAACTAATATGAGCATGCCGAATAACTTAAGCTTTCTTGTGTAAACAAACGCGTAATTACAACAAACACTACCGCGTTTCGTTTCGTGTCGGGTGACTTTTTCGGAAAGGCCGCCCAATGCCTTTGTAGGGAATCTGCTCCGTTGCATAATCACGTGTTCACGCGATCAACCCACGCTATGGAACTTCGCCCCTTGTAATCACGATCTAAAGTTAAGTCGGCTTTTAGGGCTGCATCAAAACCCAAGGTCGAGCTGATCAAACGGGCCCGGGTGTAACTCGCACCGAAATGCTCTGCGACAATGTGACCGCGATGAAATTCACCGCGGTTCAAAAATAAAAATTAAATGGCGCTGTATAAAAATGGCGACAGAGACGTCGTTACGTTATTTAAATTGAAGCTCGGTCACATTTTTGTTACCCTTAACCCAATGCGCTCACGGCTGCCGTATCGACAATTACCGTCCCATTGCACTGCGAGAGAACAGGCCAAAGAAATGAAGGGAGGCAGAAAAAAGGAAAAAGGCATAGAAAGAAGAAAGAAAAAAAACCAAGGGCAAAGAAAACCCACCGCTCTCTTTATAGAGTGCTCGTTGCCGCCGTGAAATAAATGCGACTGCAAAGCTGCACAGAGGACAGCCAAGGACACGGCTTTTATACGTCGTTAATAAAAAAAACCCATGGAAACAAAAAACCTCTATATATATCCTCAGTTCTTCAAATGTAACAAATAACTTAGCTTGATGAAATAGACTCCAGCAGCCCTTCTTACACTGGGCCATGTGGGACCTGTTGGTGTCTAGACCGTGAGTGGATTATTTTTCTTTTGCTGGCCAATTTTGTGGAAAGTTTCTTGGCAGCAAGGTCAAAACTGTGCCAATCTCTCACGTCTCCTGGCACAGCCGTTCATTGTTGCCCATTCGATCGAGACCTATTCTGATGGGTCTTCTGAATTAATAATGCGCCGTGAAGTCTTCAAATGAGGCGCTAGTTTTCTGGTGCTGACAATTAAGTTCGGGCCTCTCGATTATTTAATACGTTGAACATTCGCGCACGCGAAGGTCAGTCAGTGTGTTTTGAGAATTAGATGCGTTAATTTGAAATAAAACTTTTACAATGTCACTTCTTTCTCATTTGAGGTCCACATTTGAACTTGTGGATTCAATATTAGAACGAGCATTTCCGGCGTTGGAGACTGTTCAATGTTACGATGAGGCCACATGAACACCCATACATACCGGAACATCTTGTCATCATGGTGGAAGCATATTCAGTCCACCTCCCCTCCCCACATCATCCAACAGTGTAAACAATTGGGTGCAGTACAGTTACTATGACTAAAAACGAAACAATGTTATAATTTACCAGGTACAGCCCACTGATCTACCTGTAGATAGGAAAAACATTTTCAGAAGCGACATGGCCACAAATGTTCGCTCAACGAAGTGGCTTGTCACGTGGACAATTAAAGCAGGAAAAATCGGAAAACCCGGAGAAAAAATCCACACGACCACGAGGAGTACACACAAACTCCAAATATACAGACGTCAGGGTTGGGATCGAACCCACGCTCTTCTGGATACCAGGCGAGGCAGTTAACATCTCGCCACTGCCAGCAAGGTCGCATCAGTGTGGGTACTCCTACATATATAATTTTATACAAAAAACGTCTGGCCAGCCTTGAAGAGAGGGCCAAACACCATCTAGAAGGTATCTCAGGAGCTCCCTCTCGCGGAGTCTGTTCCACTAGCGGTGGCAGTGAGGCAAGCAATTGCAGGCCTGTGCCTTTACCCTTTACTACAAGGTAAACATTTGGAGGACTCGAGTTGAACTTCTTTCGCACCGTACGTAGTCAACCGTGATAATCGGAGGTGTGCAGCGGTGGGGGGGGGGGGGTGCACAAACGAATACTGGAAATAGCTTCACCATTATATTTTTGGTTCTTTCGATAAAGTCACGTAGAACGGAAAAAATAAAATATTTTTATTTTTTATTATTATTTTATTATTTCCCTTTTACGTGACTTTACCGAAAGAACCAAGCATATGAATCCCTGCAGTCACGAAAGCTTTAAATCAAAATTTAGCTTCACCATTATTATGATTTAGAAAATATTTATACGTTAACAAAATTAGGCCATGTTCTCCATTCATTTTGGAGGTGGGGGGGGAACAATAATAATTTTGACTCGCGACGTGACGCCAATCTGCTTCAAGCAATAAGAGCCATCAATCGAAATGTTCGCTCTTCCAACATCTTCAGTCATAATGCAGCGTTTGTTAATGACAACAGCGGCAAAGTATTTTGACAGCCCATTATATAGCATGAGTGTAAACACATATATTATAGGCACTGCATACATCATGCCTTGCGGATCAGGTAATGGAGGGTTTATGATTCATTCTGAAGCAATTCCACACATTTTCTATTAGACACATGCTGTTTGGTCATTGACTGAAAGTGAAGGGGTGGAAGAAACGTGCCATTCAGAGCCACGCAGTGTATGTTCGTGTTGCAGAGGCTGCAGTTGCTTGTGAGTCATGGTCATGGCTCCCAGTGAAAACGTGCAGTCAATACGCAGCCAATTTAAAAGTTGCATCCGCTCAAATGCGAATGCGGCTGTGGCTATGCGTACGTTTACAGCGCTGCGATGGAGATTTCACATTCCTATGCCAGGGGCAAGGACATCCTAAGAACAATCAATTGTTGGCTCACTCCGTAGTAGCAGTAGTCCTCGTTTTTCTTGACCTCGGAGGTCTGAAAGGTTGAGTCAACGTCCAGCTAGGACATTTTATTTCACGTCACATCAGTCGCATTGTCTTCTCCCATTCACTTCGCAATTTATACCAAAACCTCACTGCCCGTAGGTGACGCAATCACAGGATTATTAACCGCCCCCCCCCCCCCCCCACGGACTAATCATGCTCACATTATACACAGGCTGCGTAAGTGCACAGATGCGTGGTCGTACCAGATCAAAGCACGAGAGTTGCAGCCCTGCAATACCTTGCCCGTGCCACTGCCGAAGGAAGAGCCTACGTCAGGAGGAGCTCCAGAGAGCCGCTCTGAGCGGCTACTTCGGCCTACTCTTCCCCGCTGGCTAGACTCCTTGGTACTTTATAAACCCACCGCTCACGACATTAACAATGGACTAACTTGGGTGGGCAGAGGCTGCGTTGATGGGATACGGCATATGCGCAGAAATTGCATGCGTGCGGGAGGATGGGGGCGGGCGTTGAATGCATAAACAATGGGCAGATTAAGATGCACGTTGTTCATTTACAAGGCCACCTTCGTTGGAGGATGCGGCTTTATTAGCTCGAAGGTTGAAAAAAAAAATTTGGTTTTAAGCCAAAGACGCCAGCGGGTAATCGTGTGAGCCGTCGTAAAGGGGAGTCTCTGGGAGTTCAAGTTCAAGATCATTTATTAGGTGTAGCCCTGTGAGCCATTCGGCTCTTGAATCGGGTGCAACCGCAACAAACAAAAAACAAAAACATGAACAAAAAACATCTTAAAGTGAATATGTGACTAAGTGCAAACAGAAAATCCAAGAAAAGACAGCAAAATATTGCAGAAAAAACACCGTACACCAACGCTGTGTGCACAAATCCCAGTGGGATGCAAGTCAAACAACAACAACAACCACAAGACAACTTAGATTAAGGCCATCAGTCTAACTCTGTACTACAACAAACAAACATGGCTAAACCAATACACTTTTCGAAATCACCAAAATATAGCAATGAAAGCAATGAAAATGCAATCATAGGAACTGACGGAATTTTCACAATAAATGGCATCAGCAAGAGAGTGGCGAGCGTCCGTCAGTGGGCAAGGTCGTGTGCGTGGTCGCGGCGGGTTGCTTCGGTCTCGCGGACCCTCCCCCCCCTCCCATTCCGTACTCGACACGGGAGCGAGGGAGCGCGTTGATGTGCCCCTATTGCCGTGCGCGACGCGTCCAGCCGGCCTCGGCATTGAGACGAGGGCCCCCGAGGGCGCTCTCGCGGGAGGGGCGCTGGTTACGAGGGTAGAGCCGGAGCGGGCTTAGGCTCGAGCGGACAAATTAGCCCACCCCGCTGGAGTGATATCATAGTTTGTGCAACGCGGCGCGTACGGGCGATGGCAAGGTATGCACGAAGCTGCAGGTGCGTCCGAGCCAAAGGGGGTTGGGGTGGTAGTGGGACGAGACGACAAAATATTGTTGGAAATTTACTTTGCCGATGTTGAAGCAGCCGATTTGCGTACTTTCGTGCGTTGAGTTACCGGAGGCGCGGAGTGATTTGTTTGCCAACTTCGACGGATTCATATTCTTGGTTCTTTCGGTAAAGTCACCGAAAGAACCAAGAATATGAATCCCTGCAGTCACGAAAGCTTTAAATCAAAACTTCGACGGAGTTATGCCCCTTTGTAAGTCGCACGTGTAAACCAATGCGATTGATAAAAAAAAAATTGCTGTGCGGTGTTTTGGGTGTGTTGTGCTGACATGTACACGTGGCTTTTTACTCGATGTCGTCGGACTTTGGAAGCTTAGTATAGTGTGCGGCTGCTCAGCACGTGGATGTGAGGCTGCCTTGGATTGTTATTCATTTATTTGTTGTTGTTGATCACGGATGCCGAGCGCAGGGTTCCAAGGCCCAACGTAATGAGCAAACACGTTCGTGGAATTGAACACGGTACACGTTGGTCTTGCTGTTTGTAAGAAACCTTGAGAACAGATGACGAGGGCAGGGGGAAATGCCAAAGTGGAGCAGTGCAAGGGAACAGCAGCGGTTGTAGACTTCGACGGAGCGGTGACCAGGAGATGTGCACTCCGAGCAGCGGATACTTGAATCCATCTGTGCGGATCTTAGATTGTTGACCCTGGTTTGTTTCGGGCGCACTGGTTTCCTCCCCCACAAGCTCCTGTTAATGACATTAGGTCGAGAAGTCCCCAAGCGTGGCACGTTCCTGAAGGAGTGTTCCGACTCGGCGAAGCTTTTTGCTTGGTAAGTAAAGTGCATTAATATTAATATTGTTATTAAACATCAGAGGTGAAAAGGAAGGGGGGGGGGGTGAAAAAACCCCATCACAAATGAAATATACAAGCGATTAAATGCTAATGATATCGTGTTTAATGAGTAGTGGGTAAAGGTTGATGTAAATGAGGGTGAGATTATAAATAATAAAGCATCCGTGCGAACGCTACACACAAAACAGGTGACGGCGCAACCGCGCGATCGATCGGTCACGCAACTTGCAGGCAAGAGGACGTTCGCCTCCAGAGCAGTGTCTCTTATAACCTTCATACTGCAGCCTTGCACCCCTTGGGTTCTCAATTGTATTTTTTTGTACAATGTTATTAAGTACATAGGGTTGTATGAAACAAATTAAGTTGCGCTTAATGTGTCTGTGCTTATTTTTTTCTTTCGAGGATTTACGTTCGATTAAAAAATAAAAATCTGCCCTATCTCTCGCACCCCCCAGAGAGGACATCTCGCACCCACGCGGGCGGTGTGAGATGCACCCCAGGTGAAGCCCCTCCCCTCTAGAGACGATGCGTTCGCCGACTCTTCTACGCGAGCCGGAGACGCACTGGAAGCGATGAAAGATACACTCCGCGTCGGTAAACGAGGTGAGTGTCGAAGCAGGAGAATCTCAATACAATCGCGTTAATTGAAGACGCGTTCTTCTATTCGTGCTCAGCCCGGTTATGACCACTGTTGTTGGATGGAGTCCAACAGTACGAGACAGCAGAACGAAGAGTTTGTTAGCCTGTGAAGGCAGCAATGTGGAGAGCGATCTTCCATTCAATAGAAACTGGCTGGAAAGAGGAGGCTGTGTTTTGAAGAGGAATAATTTTCCACTCACAGCAATAAAAAAGAGAAAATTGAGCGTTTATTTATTTATTGTATTAGGTAAGACCCGACCTGAACTACATGGTTCTTTTTCAGAAGAGACCTGGCCACAAAGATAGAATTGGCTTTCGTTTGGAAATGTATAGCAGCCAGATACTCTAAATGGGTGTTTCTAAATGTGCATGGAAAAAAAAACGGAGGACCCAGAGAAAAATCCACGCCATCACGGGGAGAGAGATATACGAACTCCAAATATACAGGAGTCAAGGTCGGCATCCAACCCACGAACATCTGGATACCAGGCAAGGTCGTTCACATCTCGCCAGGCAGACATTTTCAAACGTGCCACCATCCTATCACTTGATACAGCAAATCTGGCTGTGACGGTCCCACCTGATGACGGAAACTTGTGTTGCCTCCGAAACGTCGTGATTTTTATTATTTTATTTTTATGAATTTTAATAAAAAAATTTACCTACGTGACTTTACCGAAAAAACTAAGAGTATGAATCCTTGCAGTCACGAAAGCTTCAAATCTCGAACCAACCTATTTGACCGTTCGCCAGGCTGGCTTCTGCTTAGCTTCCGCCGCTACAGACAGCCATCGACCAGGCTGAACACAATGTGGTCCCTCTTCCAATCCACATTGTGAACAGCAAACACGCGCAACATTCACTTCTTCCCACAGCCCCCCTCCCCCCTTTTCAAACAGCAATAAGTCTGACGTGACGTGATGGACACTGGAGGTCACCCTGTAAAATGTCGGGGAGTGGCAGCTGCGATTGGGCAAGGCGAGAGCAAGGAACGGGTCGGAGAGGGCAGCAGGGACGGGAGAGACACGGAGGGTGTGGGCGCTGGCATCGGGTCAAGGGTCAACCCTTCCTTGCCGAGGTCAGCTCCCATCATCGCTGAGAGGCGTAATCTCGGTGCAGGATATCGACGCCAGCTGTCAAGCGTGATGGCGACCGTGCGCGCGCCCACCGCGGCAGGGCGCCCATCTGTTTAGCGCACTGCCCAAAAGCCCCAACCGCAGGTTCGAGCACAGCGAGAGGGTTCGGAGAGGGAGGGAGAGCGGCAGAGGTTGCTTGGAGAGGTTGTGTGGGGGGGGGGTGCATCTGCCTTCACAGACTGACGCACGCGTTTACGTGAAACTTCTTTCGCACCGTACGCAGCCAACCGTGCTAAACGGAGGTGTTGAGACGAGCACCTAGCCAAGCCGTCACGAGGCGCGAGGGTGTGGTGTGGCCGCCACACGCCCGCCTTTGTCTCCGCAGTGCTGATAATTATTTAAATGGTCTCGTCGACCGAGGGGGAAGCCCAGTAGCGGTAAAGCTATTTGCCACTGATGTTAGCCGTGAATGGAAATGGAACGCAGGGCTCGACCGGTTCCCGAACGCAGCGTGTGGGAAGGGAAGAGAGAGCACGTGGCCACGCACAACAAAGACAAAGATCCCCCGTGTAGCCTTAACATACTATTGAGGCAAGTGCTGTTAGCGAGCAGCACCTACGATAGCCGGCACGGCACACGAGGAGGTGGGTGACCAGCGCCACGCCCGGTCACCTTTGTATCCCCAGCGGCGATGTTTAGACATCGCACCAGGTACTCATTTGAGGCCGAGTCGACCTAGGGAAGCCCCAGGACCGGCTCAAATAAATCGTCCTCGGTGTTGGCCGTGAGCGGGAATTGAACCCTGGTCGCAGGGTTTGCGGTGTAGCTTAGCGCTAACCGCTGCACCACCGCTCCCCAGCACAAAGACTGCTTAATTTCCTATTGTGCTGCGCTAACCATGTGTCCTTCCATCGGTGTTCTATCCTACTCCCAAGAGGAGTTCCGTTAGCTTCCGCCCCCAAAATAGCCAAACCATTGGAATGGTGTTCTATATAAATTGTGTATATAGTGTTTCTTAAGTGTGGGTCATCACGGGTGTATTTGTCATTTAGTTCACCTTGTGTTCAACAGCTTTTATAGATTCTGGATAATCTCCAAAGGCAAGGCTATACCCAGAAGAACCGGTTGTTTGTCACATTTGCTATTCTGAGAGCTCATAACATTAATTATTTACTTTCGCAAGTAATTACCACAGTTCGTATGGCGTGTACGTTTGTTAAGCCTAAGCGATCGCATGCCGTATTATTATTTAGTTTGCACAAGCTCAAGTCAAAATCAACAATCAGTTTTCTTGGAGAGGGTAGATGCTCATCGCCTGTCGACAGCCCCGATCCAGCGATGGAATTTCCACATTCCTATGGCGTGGGCAAGTCTATCCATAGAGCACACGCTGTTGACTTCCCACAAAGTGGTACCTATTTTACACCACCAAACGGAGGTACGGAGGAGCAATCCATGATCTGATTGAGCGACGCTGACTGGAACCGTGATGAGATTAAGTTTAGAAGATTTGTGGATCACGCAGATGTTAATCGCGCATGGCACACCCACTTGCAGGAATGACGCTTCCTTTAGGATGCAGCACGGCAAATAAGTCATCGTGGACAATTATTTTGTTTAAATGTCATACGTTTGTAAAGAGTGCATCGGCTTCTGGCGCGTGAATATCATCTTCAATGTTTCATGCAAATGCCATTTCCACCATGCGTGTTTCAACAGCTGGCACAGAAAGGGCCCAGAGGGAACTGTGCCTGTAAACGCAGAACTTCAGAGGCAAGGGGGTTGTTGTATCGCGCGCATTTGTGATTCTCAAAACCACTGGGCCCTGAGGTGGCTAGGAGTTGGCGGTCCAGCAGATGGGTTGTAGCATGCATCCTCGCACAGGTATTCCTCGCGTGATCCAGTCTCCTTTGCCAATGGAAAACATTCCTCGGTGGAATTGGCCATAGTTCTCGTGCTGTATTGGGAAAACTCCACCATAGGAGTCTTGTGATTTAAATGCGGCTTTCCATAACACGTAAATAGTACAATAATAATTATTGATATTATCATGATTCTAATATTAGTGTAATGTATGCAAATGCTCTGCCAATTAGGCTATGGAGTACAATGTTGCGTGTCTCTGTGTGTGTGTCTCTCTGCGTGTGTGTCTCTCTATGTGTCTCTCCCCCATGTGTCTCGCTCTCTCTGTGTGTCTCTCTCTGTGTTGTCTCTCTGTGTGTCTCTCTCTGTGTCTGTGTTGTCTCTCTATCTGTACATGTCTCTCTCTGTGTTTGTCTCTCTCTATGTGTCTCTCTCTATGGACCATGTGTCTCGCTCCGAGCTTGCATTCATTCACACCTGATGACGGTTGCTTGTGTTGCAATCGAAACGTGGTATTCTATTATTTATTTGCTTTTATTTCAACGTGACTTTACCAAAAGAACCAAAGCGAGTACAATGTTGTTTCACCGTGCAGTGGTACACGAGAGATAAATCCCATGGGCAACAACTCCGTATCAAAGACTAACCCATCGTATGGAGTTGTATTCTCTTCTTAGCGGTCTGGCCTTGTGTGGACGAGTTAGGCCACACCATGCTCTCAAGAGCAGCGGTTCTCAACCGGGGGGTACGCGGATCCCTGGAGGTATGTGTCAATAACCCAGGGGGTTACACGAGGCGATTCATAAATGTGTGAGAGAGTCATCGGTGCATAATCTCGTATGACTCTGCCAATATAAATAACTACAATAACATTTTACATCCATATGGTAACCTAGAAGGGCATGCACTAATTCATCTCTAAACTCATTCACCGTAAAACAATGTGGTTGCCGAGAGTAACCAGCGATTTGTGGACACATTGTGTCACACGTGCAGAGCGTCCGTTGAATTCAGCTTAATTCGCTTGCAATTACGAGCAAGCTAGGATACCTCACAAAATTTAGAATTGGTTAAAATAGTGATGCTCGTTATTCGTGCATTCATTTCTCAGAACGCAACATTCAACAACGGCAATAAATGTTGAGAACCACTGCTCTGCATGGCCTCTACAGGCCTCCCTCTAGTGGAGGACCTTCCACGCCCAGGTGAGGGTTATTTACAGCAAGGACCCCGCCTCTACCTCTGCCGATAACTTCGCTCGTTTGCGAAGCAGCGGCCCACGTGGCCACATTTCTCCATAATGAGGAAGCAAGATGAGCAAAAGTACAAGCTTGTTCTCCTGCGATGTGTTTTTTAGTCCTCGTAGGTAACGCACTCTTTGGCTTTACTCTGAGTTGGTGTC
Source organism: Lampetra planeri (assembly GCF_965212315.1). Classification (NCBI taxonomy): domain Eukaryota; kingdom Metazoa; phylum Chordata; class Hyperoartia; order Petromyzontiformes; family Petromyzontidae; genus Lampetra; species Lampetra planeri. The sequence goes on along the minus strand of NC_136146.1, from coordinate 2,824,192 downwards.
ACATTTTTTTTTGGGGGGGGGGGGTGGTTATTTTTGTAAGTGGAGGTGTTTGCAATTAAGCACTGGATGCTACTCGGTGGTTCACGAACCCAAGGAGTTTGTAGCCAACTTGTACCTTGGTTGGAATGAGCGTGAATCTAAAAAAAAAGTGACGATGTCTCACGTCGACTGTTTCGAGAAAATTAGCTGACAATGTATACAGCTGTAGATTACACAAGTTTATTTCCATAATCGGTGTCCCCTCATGTGCAGAATGCTGAGATATTTATAGTATATATATAAAGTATTTCTATTAAATATGTTAGATAATGCCATTGTTTGCGAGACTCATTCAGTGGGGGAGCCATCTCTGTGCCAATTTACCAGACAGCTTTGTCAACCGTATCCTCCGTTCGTTCACTAAACACACACATTTTAAAACGACGACACCGGAGTCACGCGTTTTTGTTGTTGCTCACAAACGCGAGCTTATTATAGACATCACGCGCTCATCGTGCGAACAGAGATGCAGCTCAACATCTATTGTCCCGTGCGAGAACGTAACGCGTTGCTTTATTATTTACCGAACCCCCCAAATAAATATATATATATATCGTCGCTTAAGATTTGTGCTCTCTCTCGTGTGGGCGTCAAACATCGTCTTCTGTGCCCGCTCGCGTGCAAGCCAGACCCTCCACCCCCTGGTCCCTCCAAGGTGGCGGCTCCATCGGCGTTTCTCGGCAGCGGCGTCGTCGCAGAGTGGAGCGCCTTTCCACGTGCGACGATGTTGGGAAAAGACATTCCGTGCGATGCTGGCACTCCACCTTCGCTATCTGATGTGGCGTGGCCAGGAGAGGTTTTGCTGCGAGTGTTCAAATGGCAACAACAACAAATCCACAAATTAGAAAACGCACTCGTGAAATAATGCTGCTCGACAGCGGCAGATATTCACGTCCCTAAATTATTTAAAGTACACTGCTTCATGCTCATGTTTTCAACGGCATTTCATTTCTCTCCCGCGTTTTACTTTCGGTTGCGCTGCAGGGGGTGGCTTTTCTGCTGTTGCGAGTGTTTTTTTTTCTTAACAGGCGTCTGTATGAGACACGTAAACTCAGTGGCATTTTTAGAATGCTCCCCCCCCCCCCAAGGCTGAGAGCGCTGCCTTCTAAAGAGGTTGGAGGGCAAACAACAGCGACCTGGGTTCATTTGCTGTCAGATTCAGAATGAATCTCATTTCCAGAGCCAGGAACAGAGGGGAAAAAAAACATCCTCGCTCCGATCTGAATTTACTACTTTTGGCTATGAAACTATAAAAAGAGAAGACGCTTTGCTTCACTGCTTTATGCGTTTGGGGTTGGGCACACATATTCTGACGGAGATTACCCTTTGTATAATTAAACGTGAAGCCATCGCTGCTGGCACTGTTAGCGGTGCGATATACATATAGCTTTACATATTACATTATTACTTTTACTAAAAAGTGCCCAAATAAGCATGGAGAGATGCATCTTTCGAATTACATTGGGAGACAGAAAGATGAACACTTGAATGTAAGCTGGTCAGAACGTTACAAGAACAATATAAAAACACAATAGGAGTGCAAAGTATTGGAAAGGTAAAAAAATCAATAAAAGATAGACAGATTAAACTAAATAATGTTTTTCTCATCTTACCAGGTAAGGCCCACTGAGTTATTAGCTTATTTTTTTAGAAGCGACCTGGCCACAAATGATAGCTCAACGAAGTGGCTTATCACGTGGCAATGTGTGAGAGTAAAATAATCAAAATCATCGAAGACGTGATCCAAAAGATTAAAAACAGAAAGTGGTATTATCAGTTCTGGAATAAGCTATTGCAGGGCCTATAGCATATGTTATAAAGGGGGCCTACATAAAAAAATGTATTTATTAAAACACGTAATTTTTAACTTGCATAGTAAAGTAAATGTATTTTTTCATTTGCTATACAACCAGATAATACGACAAATCGCTAACCTTAAACACCCAGTCGTTCATAAAAGTTGAAGGCAGTATAGTACTATAGTAAGAGCAAGTGCAGAATCACTGAACCAAAATTGATAGCTTGAAAGCATTTAGCGCGGGGCCCTTTAAAGTGCGGGGGACCGTAGGATATGCAGCTACTTTTGCTACGAGGATAATCCGGCACTGGGTATTATTGGGCAGGACAGTTCGCTAGCAAGGACCACCACGGCTGACGGTCGAGAAGAAGAAAACAGATAGTCCCCGAGTTTTGATGGTCCGACTTACGATATTTCGATCTTACGATCGCGATACGATACGTTTAATGCATGTTAAAAGTTTTTATAGCGGAGAGGATTGTTTTCTGAAACAACTTTCGATTAAATTACAGTTCATATAGGTAGGCTAGGAATTTACTTTGTTTTTTTGTTTACATTTTACTGTGCAATACTGTATTGTAATTAATAAATACAGCATATAGTTTATACAGTACGGTACTGTAATTGCTATGTTTTGCTACATTATCACCATTCTCTAAGACTCCTGGGTAGGCTAGGCCATCTTCGACTTACGATATGTTTGACTTACGATGGGGTCGTCGTAACGCATCTCCATCGTAAGCAGAAGACTACCTGTGTAACGGTGACAGCCAAAGAATGGAATGCGAGATGATTTCCACAGAGGAGATGGAGCAATGGAATCAGTTAAGTTGCAAATGTGGATTATTACATCGAAATATCGTGATAGATGGTGATAGTGGTGGTGGTTCCGGATGGTCATCCAATAGTGGATTGATCGTGACAGATAATAATGATAATGTTATTGATATAACTATTGGTTTAAAGGTCAATGAATGTTGCACTTGAGGAACGTGTATTGGTCTGTCCACATCTCAGTTTTGCGAACATTCCTGTTGCAATGGCAAATCAGACCTAGAACCTCATTCTCTGATATCTCGTTGCGCGTGATGTTTGTCAGCAGTTCTCCTGCTGTGTTTGTCTCACCTGATGACGGTTGCTTGCGTTATGATCGAAACGTCGTGATCTATTAATTTTCGATCTTCGTGACTTTACCTAAAGAACCAAAGAGATTTTAAAAGAAGCTCACGATTTCAAATGCCGCTCCCCCCCACCACCCCGACCCCTGAGACCACGTTTGTGCAAAGCCACTTCGTAATGCCTAAACAACAACACAATCAACTGGTTCCAGTTGTCCTGCAAACGTTCAATAATAACTCAACATTCTCCATCAGGTCATGCAGTGGGCGGTGGTAGCCCTGCCGGCCAGACCTCAAAATCTTTATACATGTCAATAACGTCCCTTGAATGTCAAAAAATCACCCCCCCCCCATCCTCCAGCGTGATAAGCGTGCCCTTAATTAAGGACGCTTTTCTGTCGTTATTCGCATCCAGAGCAAGCGCATCTCGAGCAAATTAAATGCTGATTGCTTGAGCGGCTCTATGCAACCCGCAAAAGATGAAGCCCGGGTGCTGTTGCTGTTGTCGGCTGTCGTCATAGGGATATCGGTATTCCGACGATGCTCGCCACAGGAATGAGTCACCTGTCCAGCCGAGCATTGATGCAAAATGCATCCAGGGGGTGGAGTTGACCTCGCGTGAGCAACGGAGTTCGCGCCGCTCTCGGTCGGCGGCAAAAGGCTTCGGCTATTGACGCGCATTCATCAGACGCCTCCGTTACCCGTCACGGGGGAGTTCAAATGGATAGCAGTACTCGTGCATCGCACACACACACACAGTGCTCGCACGCTGATGTGTGTGTATGTGTGTGTGTTCAGAAGCGTGGGGAGCGGTGGTGGAGCGGTTAGCGCGCTGCGCTGCGAACTCGGCGTCCCGAGTTCGATTCCCGCTCACGGCCAACACCGGTGACGATTATCTGGTGCGATGTGTAAACATCGCCACTGGGGAAACAAAGGCGGCCGGGCGTGGTGTTGGCCACCCTCCCTCTCGTGTGCCGTGCCGGCCTTTATAGGTGCTCACTAACAGCACTTGCCCCAACAGTCTGTTAAGGTTATACGGGGATCTTTGTCTTTGTGCAGAAGCGTGGCGCTTGCCAGCCAGGAGGTGCTCGCGAACAGCACTTGCTCCAACAGTCTGTTAAAGGCTATACGGGAGGGGGGGGGGGGTCTTTGTCGAGAGGCATTGGAGAGCGACGGAAACACGCCCCCACACGAAGAGCGACGATGCCAGCGCGCCGGAGGGGCAGCCGAGGTCACACAATGATGAAATGGCGAGACCAACGAGAGCGTGTTGAAACAATTTCTTGGGGGGAAAAAAAACTAACTTTGCAACGCACCAATGATGAAAGTTTTAGATCGGTGCATAATTCAACAAGTCCCCGTTCAACACGTTCATGGAAAGTGCTGCGTTAAGCGGAAAACACGTGATGGGAAAATATGTTTTTTTTTCCCCGTAAATATAGTGACAAGACGATTTGGCGAGATAGGATGCACTGCTAAGCACACGCGCAGTGGGACGGTTGGGCAAATCACGAGGTTACACCGCAGCGTTGCCGTCTCATTCTGCGTACTGTATCACTGTACCGCTCAACCGTACAACTCAAGAAAGAAGTTCGTCATTGACCGCTCAGAAACCGCGTTATAGCGGGGGGGGGGGGGGGGCGAGTTCCGCGTTATAGAAGTACACGTTCTGCGTTATAACGGTACAGGTTCCGCGTTATAACGGTACAGATTCCTCGTTATAGCGGGCATATTCTGCGTTATAACGGTGCGCATTCAATGTTATGCGAAGAACCGCGCCATGGCAACAACGCGTTAGAGCGCGAACACTGGCAACACGTTAAGCGAGGACTGGAATCGAGGCACAATAACTATGTGCAAACGGGACAAAAGCTCAGATGTGCACAAAGAAGCACAGAGAATTGCATCTTTGGTATCATCACCGAGGGACACAAAAATCTTGCTATTCACTCCTTAATGGAATTGGCCAAATATTTCACTGCAGGATCCTTCTGGACAAATTCTGCTTCAAACTACTTCAAGCCTTAAAACTTGCTGAGTTTTTCTCTCTCGGGAAATTTAGGGCACTATTACAATCAAATAAAACAGCGTCATCCATTAATACGTCTTGATACTCCGAGAGACTTTACTGGTTAAATCCAAAAGTGATACTGTTCACTCTGGATGAGTGGTCAGTTGAGGCGATATATCGACCAATAATTGTAATCAAATGCATTCTATGGTCAATTACTCTGGCCCTATAAAAAATGTCAGCTGCTCCTTAAAAAATGGCCTCCAGCCTGATGCACCTGACGATCATGATGTCACCTCCCATCCAGCGGCACACGCACGCGAACAAAAGGTGAGACATTTTTCCCCATTAAACGATTTTCGGGTTATCCAATTAGTAAAAAAATAGGTCCAATTACCGGTAGAGCAATTGATTACCGACCTAAAGAATCGGAGATCCTAGCTGTCCTGTGTTGGGTCCTGGTTCAAATGACAGTGTGGGTAGAGGCAATGTTCAAGGCAGCAAAGTTGTGAAGCCAACCTCTGAAGAAAGCCTTCATTTATCTCTTTCAGGGGATTTGACTCTCCCGAATTAAATGTTTCTGGCGGAAACGCACGCCCGGACCGAGGCGCGTGCAAGGCGCCCCGCGTTGCTGCACACGCAGCGCTCGCGCGCCTCCTAACGCGCGCGCGATGACACCCACACACGCGCGCGTGCGTGCGCCTTCTAACGCGTCAGGCAGGCTTGCATCCACGGGCACGTGGGCCCCACGGGTTCTCGCTGTAAATGGGCGCATTCGCATTTTCACCCACGCCCATCTCGCGCTCGAGCGCACACCCACGCACACGCCTTCGACGAAACGCAACGCGCGCGCCAAAGCGCAGCTGTGCAGCGTAATGTTAGGTTCGTGTTGAATAAAGAACATTTCATTAAAAAATTATTTGATTGCTGGTTTTATCCAAAGAATTGTGCTTTTCTGCAGATTCGGTTTTAGCAAAGCCGTGTGGTACACGTTGCACGGCGATTGTTTTTGTTCCAGGCTGCACACTCTGCCATTCAACGATTCTCCTCCATCTCGTATCCTGCCACCATGGTCACTTATTTATCCAGCGTCTAGCTCGTGGTGATGATGTGTGGTGCCCTCTGCAGCCCTGGCAAGGTGCTCCACATTGCACGGTTACCTCTCAAGGAGCCAAGAGACCAACAAGTGCTCCTTGGTCTGTGTCTCACGGCGCCGACGCGCTTGTCAGTGTCGCGAGAGTGGCCCCGCTGCCTCCGCTTGTTGACTTTCGGCGCTGCCGACTCCCGTCGAGGAGGCGAAGTGAAACATATCCAGGTTGAGCAATCTTTCTCTGCACCAGTGGCGAGGCATCCGATGATGTGATTGCCAGTCTGTGCCCTCGGTCATTTGAGATATCCTCTTACAGGGCCAACTTAAAAATTAATTGAAATGTTTTTTTTTTCTGAGCGTCCGGTTTTCTTATATTCACGATTGATAGCAAGGACTCATGCTCACCTGCTCTCGCTTCTGAGCCGGGTAAGTTGTGCAATGCTATAAAGTGTATGCACGATGTGGTTCTAATATTGTTTTAATATTTGTCGTATAAACATACACCATACGTATTCGAATGAAACTTGTCCGTGGAGGACGTTCACGTAGGAGATGGAGTCATGAAAGCTAGCATGCAGGTGCTGGATGGATTGTTGTGCCGCAGGATCATGAGAGGTAGCAACAGCTTGGGCAAGCCTTCATCCAGCAGTGGATCGATCGTAACTGACGATGATGATGATGCCTACAATCTGCATTACGAGTCTTGTAAACCGAGCTGAATTCCTTGAAATGTCCCTTTAATTGAAAGAGTTCACACTTCTGAAAATGTGTACAATATTAGTCATGCCATTAATGCTATCAATGTTTCATCGCGTGATGCATTGACCCCGTTTTGCATTGGCAGCCCGACAGTAGCAGATGCGTCACGCCGACTTTGCGGGAGCACGTGGTTCACCTTTGCAATGACGCACAGCAGCTCATCGCTGTAGCAGAGAACCGATACAAGCCATCGGTGGAGCCGAGAACCGATACAAGTCATGAGAACCTCGAGTGCGAGCGCACAGAGAATGGCACGCATAGCCATAACCCCGGCTTGTGACATAACAAGATGTATTTCCATCTGCATCAGTCCGATGGGATGTTTGCTTCGCTCACCACCCGGCTCGCACGCCCGTTCGTGCCGGAACCAAAAAAGAAACCCATTTTCACTTTGTCTCCTTCACACATTCCGTACACCCCGAGTCGAGTGTGACCAAAATCAAGCAAAAAAAAAACAGCCGTGAGTGACGGTGTTTTTTTTTCTTCTTCTCGATATTCCCGTCCATTCTACGGCCCCGGCCCCTTGCTGTCAAAACTCCCGGCACGGAGAGAAAGGCAGTGGCAAGTTTAGATTTTTCGCTTGTCCGCACCGGCTGCGCTGCCAGACCCACGATCTCTGGAGGTGTTGGCTCAGTTCCACGACCCTGGGTCCTCGCCCCATAGGCCAGCCGGCCAATTCTTGCTATTTACCTCCTGAACGAGTGGTAAATTGACTCGGTTCACCTTCTGATTTGCACGTCTGCTATCTGTGAAAGTGGTTTCGCCTTCCTGTGCGGCAGGGTGGCACGGTGGTAACACTCGCGCCGCACGGCAAGATCGACCTGGGTTCCCTTCCCGACTCGGGCGCTATTTCTGTGCGGATTTTATATGTTCTACCGCTGTGCCTAGATGGGTTTCTTCTCTGGGCTATCCGATGTATTTCTATGCAGTGTGCTTGATGTTTCACATCATCTCAATGCGGTACTCTCCTGTGTGGCTTACCTGGGTAAATAATCAACTATTAAAATTGTGAAACGTATTACTATTATTCATTTAGCCAATGTGTCTTTCCGTTCAAATGAGTGTGGGGTAGCAGTCGTCTCTATTCGTCACCCTGAGTTAGTGGTGGAAATTCCACATTCTCCATGGCGTGGGGTGTGGGCAATTCCTACGTAGGCCGTCTACTCAGCTCGAGGCCCTTCCGCCAGCAGTGCGCATGAGCAGGCAATTGCGGGGCTGCACGCATTACGGTAGTACGGGGCTTTATGAAACAAGGGAACCATTTCTGCTGAGCCACAAATAAAAAAAAACGCTAGCCAAAGCATCATTTGTTATGTTTCTGTTCAGCAATAAAAATCCTTGTGACTGTATATATTTATTTATTTAATTTTACAAATGTCTCCGAATATATTTTTTCTGAAGCGGCTCACGCGAACCATGTGAACGTACGTGTCGTGTGCGTATTTTTCGGTGCATGTAAACACGAGGCGGCGTGTGACAAAGACGCGGCTTTCACGTCGAGTGATTCAATTGTTTCCGACCTAAAACATGATTTCGAGATTTCAAGAAGTGTATATATATATAAAGTTAAAAGTGCAACCCTGAAATTGTTTGCTCACACCGATTGCTGGCGGAATGACCTCCACTCGAGGGAACTCTATAAAGCCTCTCTAGAGAAGGTATTTGGTCTACTCTTCCACGCTTACCAGACGTCGTGGAATGAGGTGGGAGTACCCACACTTTGCCCCACCGCGCGTGAGCTGCCGATCTCCTAACCGTGGCAAACCCCATTGACAACTCCTGCATGGACAGAGAGGGGAAGATTTTTTTTCTATAAAAAACATTGCAACTGCTTTGGTTGGAGATCGGACGAGCCAGCAACCCACATGGATCGCAAGTCCAGTGTGCTAGCCCCATTACATCGCAGAGATGTGCATTGCATGCCCAATGGAAACTCATTAACGGTTGTCCTATGGAGGGGGCTGGTCTAGGTCATAACAATGTGAAATTTCCACCGATGTTGCAGGAGCAGATGCTATTGGCAATTTATGTGCTTTGAAAAAGGACCAATGCCACGAATATCATCCGTTATAGAAATGTCTTTCAAGGGACTGTTATTGACGATTGTGTTGAGTTTTGTTTTCATCGTTATTGGCAAAAGTGCTCCACGTAAAATAGTCTACCCTGTTCAATGCTAAGAAAACTTACACAAACTCTTTAAGCTTTGCTCTAGAGCATCACGGCTAAAATCAAAACGCAGGCAGAGGCTGCGTTTCAGTTGTCTCCACGCATAAATAAAAAAACACATTCAAGCAAAGCTATGGCTGCGGGTTCACTCCGAGGCATCACCCTCCGCGAGATCTGCCATGCACGGCTGCACCAGCAGTCCGTGCGCTAACTCGACGCTCGGCAGCACGCGGGAGCAGCAACCGTAGTCCGAATGCTGCCAGCGGTCCGGCCAATTTCGTCAGAGCCGGCCGCGCTATTGGACGTGACAGCAGCTTCCCCCCCCCCCCCCGGCCATTCTTTGTCCATCGCGTGATCGGCCCCACCGCCCACAAAAAACGCAAAGCGCCGCGATGATCCGATGATCGAGCGTCGCTCGCCCTCGTCGTTGCGAAGAGCGTTTACCGCCCCGGAGGTCCTGCGTTGCCAACTTTGCCACTCCGCCTCTCCGCGTCGCTGCCTGCGGAGGAGTGAATTCTCCCCTCGACGGCGCTTCGCGACTCGTCGGTGGGAGTCCGGACGGTGGTGGTGGTGGTGGAGGTGGTGGCTACGTTGCACGTGGCTGCCCGTAATCATCCAGTACCGTGCAGGCAGCGAGGTGTTGGTGAATCGCTGCACACATGTTGTTGAAACTCCGTTCCCGTTGGTGTGCCGAAGCGCCGTGCCCTGGATCACCAGGAGATGGCGGTACAGCAAGTGGACTGGTCGCCATCTGTTTCCATCTGTACGGGAGAAGGAGCGTGGCCCCCCTTGTGCAAGGCGTCGGGTTTTCTCCGGGTGCTGCTATTTCCTCCCGCGTGATATAATAAACACACACTCGTTCTTCATTGGCAAGAAAACATCTGGCAAATAAAAACCCCAATGTAGCAGGACCCTCCCTGAAGATGAGTCCGATAGCTCAGTGTGGCTTTTCTGGAAAAATAAGTAAAATGTTGCTTGAGATTTTGATACCGCAAGGGCGATATTTTTATATTTTATTCTGCACCTTTTGTTGTTGATATGTGTTTGGGTTATATAAGTTTGTATGCTGCCTATCTCAATGTAACTTTTTTTGCCCTATTTTTTAAACGATTGTTTGGGAAAAAATCAATTGGATAGATATCACTTTATATGTGACATTCCTTCTACATTACTTGCAAGCAAAATAGCAACATTTACAGCCTTTATACTTTGTTGAATACATGCATTTATGATACCGGGAGTAGGATGCAAGTCACAATAAGATACGTGCGATGAATTGCATCTATCCACACCTCGTCCTCCCCAGCAGTGTTGGCTGATCCCCCGCTGGGGGCACGGACGAGGTTGGAGGTGTGAGAGAAGGCTGACAGGCAAGCGGAGTGTTAAGTAAAAGGCTGGCAGAGTGTTCAGTAACAGGCTAGTGTAGTATTAAGTGACGGGCTAGCAGAGTAAGAGAAAGAGGGTTCGGAGCAAGAGTGCGTTGTGTAAAGAGTGAGGAGCATCCGTGCGGGATGCGAAGTAATAAAGTGGCAGGAGAAGAGCTGACAGTGTCCGTGTGAATACACCACAACAGTACGAAGACTGCTTGAAACCCACGTGGCCCACTGGTACTCCCGAAGGCATTTGCGGATGTAACGCGCACAAGCAATTGCACACAATTATTATTATGAATGTAGAACTTATTTCGCACCGTGCGTAGCCAAGCGTGCTAATCGCATGGCTGTTTTCAGTGATTTAGAAGACCGATAATTACAATTTAAACTTTCTTTTAGCAAGTAAGGCCCACTGAGCTGTATAGTTCTTTTCCAGAAGCGACCCGGCCACAAATGATAGCCCAACTATGTGGCTCACGTGGAAATGTATAGCAGCCCAAAACTCTAAACGCATGCTTCTAAATGTGGAGGGGCAAATAGGAGGAGCCAGAGAAAACCCCACGCGGCCACGGGGAGAACATACAAACTCCAATATAGAAGGCAGAGTCGAGATTGAACCGACAACCTCCTGTATACCAGACGAGGTAGTCAACATCTCGCCCCTATGGCCCCGTGAATTTGTACTGCACGCACTTGAGAGTTTGGAATTATGAAATACTAGCCTTTTGCCCGTCCATGGCTGGGCGTATTTCAGTAAATCTGAAACTTGCAAGCAAAAAGCAGACCACGACGTGATATTCATTGCATCCATTCGTGTGCAATTTGTAAGGCCGCGATGACACACTTCATTTAAAGGTTATAATCCCTTGTTCATCATGACGTCCTTTTGACTTTGATGTCTCAACAGCGTTACGGAGATCGCGTGACCTGAGGGTTCTTCCTTTGTAGTGAGGGTTGTAAGTTGACACAGAGGGGAGGAGGCGCCTCGCCCCCCCATGTGGAGTGACGTCACCTGCTCATGATTATTAATGAGGGGGGGGGGGGTCCATGTGTAGGACATCACCTGTTCATGATTAATAATGAGTAGGGCTGGCCGACGTTGAGTGACGTCACGCACGGGACACATACATTATTGGCTCATTATAGTAGTAAATGGCTAATGCCTCCGAGCATGTTAACAAAAACAGACCTTGAATATAGCGACAAAGATGAGACAAGATGTCTGCTTACGAGCGCAAGGCAAGGCTGGAATACGGACCAGGCCAGAGGAGCCAGTGCCGGGGCCTCGGACTGCCAGGGGGCCTCCAAGCCTCAGGCCGCGCGCGGTGCCATGGCCTGAGTGCCAAGCACAAGCTGACCACTCGACCCCTGGGTGCTTATAGCGTGAGCTCACCACTAGGGCCCCTCGGCACCTACAGTGTGAGGGTCCCTGTGCACGCTACAATATGCTATGACATGATACAATGTTCACCAACAAGTCAGTTCATTCTGCATAACATGACAGTTTGAAGGGCGTCATATTATGGCAAGTTGTTCGTTATTTGACTTACCACACCTAGCTACCCATTATTTTAGTTAGCTGCCCAAATGATTCAGCTTGTGAACATAAATTAGTTCGCTAGCTGCCATTTTTGCCAGCTAGCTGCCCTTACAACCAAATTAGCTGCACTAAAAAGCCAGCTAGTGGGAACGAGGACTCGTCGTTTGTTCAGAGCTTAGTTCGCCGTCGTCAAATCAATTATTATAAATACACCGCGGTTTTGTGAAACATTAAAAAAATATGCCAAAAGCTATATGTTTTCATACACTAACGCATATATGAGACCCATTCAGCTCTTACGAGGTCTTTATGTTTCCTCCCCATCGATTGAGTCTGGCCTATGGGCATAGTCTCCAACAAGTCATTTCACTGACTTATCAGAAACCTTTGTTGGCTGTTCAGCCAATGAAAAAAAAGTTATCTTTCGAATTTCAAGCAACATAATTCTTTCTGTGTCAGGCAGGTATATAGGGCATTTCTTTGTAGGAAAAGCCACAGACAGACGCCCGTTTTCATGCTTGGTATGCCACAGTAATGTATTTAGATACTTTTCATCTTTTTCTAAAACAACAGCTTTTTTAAAGGCTATTTCAACAATCACTCATAAGGGCTATTTTCTTAACAGCCATTTCAAAGGTTAGGGTTATTCTCTTTTATGTGCTTTTCTATTTTTTTTTATTTTATCTACTCAAAGCTGCCTTTAGGGACGTCATACTTGACTGGTTCCACATTACAAGCATACACCTACAGAAAAGTGACATTGACAACTCTGTAGCAGCACAGCTTTTGACTTCGTTGAGAGATTTTGTGGCGGGACAGCGAGACCAGTTTGAGGCTTTTGAAAGGGAAGCCTTAAATGTGACAGTTGTCTCTCAATTTAAAGCTTTCGTGACTGCAGGGATTCATCTTCTTGGTTTTTTCGGTAAAGTCACGTAGAAGGGAAATAATAAAGTCATAAAAATAAAATATAAAATAATTTTCACGACGTTTCGGCCACAACGCAAGCAGCCGTCCTCAGGTGAAGACCCGGTCTGTCGGGGAGACAGCGTCTGAATGAAACACCACCACGCTTGGAGTGTATATTTAAGCAGGGTTGGAAGGGGAAGAGCGCATTGACAAAATAATTTGCATATAAAGAGGAATTTAGCATATTTATGGGAAATGCAGATTTGTGATTAGTACTACTTGTGAAATGCGTAGGAGGTGGGCGGGGGGTTAATATGAGCTCAGAGCCAGGTGTGACACATGTGGGGAGGGAGAAGTTCAAAATAAACATTTTATGAGGTCATTGATAAGCTAGTGGTATGCCTTGGACATCGCTTGGACGCTTACACGCGTTTGACCAGGCTCTTTGGAGTTCTGTTTATGTCAGATAGGTGTCTAACAATGTCATAGTGGAAAAGGTAAATGCACTCTCCGCTGCATATATATCAGACCTGGACATTAACTTTGCCAACGAACTCATCCAATGCAAGTCTTTCATGTCTGACTCTGAGGGTGAAAAGTGCCCAACTAAATTGCTTGAGACGTTGCAGGCACTTCATCTGCATTCAGTGTTCCCCAATGTTTTCGTGGCACTTTGGATTTTTCTAACTTTGCCCGTGACAAACTGCCAGGGTGAGGGGACATTTTCCCTTTTAGGCAGAATAAAAAATGAGCTGCGGAGTGGCATGTTCCAAACACGTCTCAGCTCATTGTCACTCGTGTCAATAGAGTCAGACCTTGTCAGACAACTAGATTTTGACGATCTAGTGGATGATTTTGCGAGGAGGAAGGCAAGAAAGACACCAATATAGGAAAGCATGTTCGCGACAATGTCTTACTCCAATGCATCGCCATCATTTCAAATACGTTTATACCTCTTCATAGCCATGACAAATATTACTTGTGGAATTTATGCTAAAAAAAATAAGTAACGAAAGGTCAATCGACTAAAGGAATCAATTTACAAGAGCTTGTATATTTGTTCTCTTCTAAACAGCTGATTGAAAGTTGATGTGTCTGGTGATGGGTAGTAAATGTGAGTATTAACAAATGAGTCAGATCTATGATGCCGGTAAATTGTCAGCAGCTAATCGGATGTAAATGCATTAACTTCTTCCCGGACGCTCCCAGGGGTTGTATTCATCCCATGGGGCCCATCGAAGGCATTCACCATCAGCATCTGCAATTCCATTATTGGCACTCTTCAGAGTCAAGGACTTGCAAGGTTAATTGCTGCACTTAATAATAATTGCTATGAAAACAATTGCCGTACTCAATGTCATCATTGTAATATATATATACAGTGTATAATAATTTCAAACACACGCGTAAATATTTCTTAGCTTACAATTACGTCTCTGACTGCTCGAGAACAGTTCGTATAATCTTCGCCCATCGAGTCTCTCGTTCAGCAGCGGCCAGTCAACTCCTTGCCACTATTCTGTCAATACTGCCACGGCTCATGTCCCAGGGAACTTCACATCCCGATTTCTCCACCAATGTTGAGGACTTGGTATACCACTTTGTTCAACCGCCAAACTATAGGTCAGAACAACACTTCTCTCTCTCTGTCTCCCTAAATCATTACCACCAATAAAAGTCTCGCTATATACAACAATCAAACGAACTCGGGCGCAAGAACTTGATCTCACCACTCACTCTTTGTGCAGATTCTCTCTCGAGGATGTGTGTCTGTATGTTTAACTTATTTGGTACCGTGTGTAGCCAACCATTCTAATCGGATGTGCGGGGGAAGGACAAACTAAAAGGCAAAATCAGTTCCATAGAAATTAGTTTTCAATCTTAAAAACAGTGAGTTAATGCAAAGTTGCACATGTTAGCTCCCACTGTCATCAGTCTCAACCATCGGCCACCATCCATTATCGCGGTGTCTTGCATAATCTCACTTTTCTAAACGAGTCAACACGATGTCTCTAGTTTGTGTTTCTTCTATGGCCCACGCGTCGCACTTTATCTTGTGGTGATATTCCAGGCACGCAATTCCCCAGGCTTCTGTGCACACTTCCAGGTGACTGATCCACGACGGAGCAGGTAAGATGTTTGCTTTTCACTACCAAGATATATTTTTTGCTCTCCAAAATTGTTCCAATCTGCTCTTGGTCGTCTCGTTATTTCAACGATTTAAAAACGGGTATTGCCTTCAAGGTTTGCCCTGGATGTGCGTCCTCCGATGTGTTTTCATCTTGAAAACAGCCCCCGAAGCATTCTTCATTGGATTTTTCATTTTTGATGCCTTCAAATGCAATTCCAGTGTTTGCCGTCGTTAAAAAGGTTAATAATGTTCGCCTATTTACTTTTAATTATCTAATTTAATCGTCTACAAAAGTCGTTGAGTGCCAGCTTGGGTACATTTAGCGAGAGCGAGTCTCCTTGCCCGACTCGTTTTCTGATTTGTAATTTTGTTACTTTCTTCATGCAATCTCAGCGCTGGGTTTTCCATCCATGTTTAAAAAAAAAAAATGTGTTCATTTCGAAAAATATATATTTTGAATTGTTACACCTGAGGTCTCCTTTTAAAATGAACAAATCTCAAAGAGCTTTCACCTGGTTAACTAATTGATCATTGGGAACTTTTATTTATGTATTTCTCATTGAGGATTTGTGTTTGCGATAAGGATGGATGACGGGGTCAATTTCCAACAACTCAAATGCATTTTCATAATCTTAAAAGCGATGAATAATGTTTTTTAATTCGTGACTCTTTTCCAGAATCTGATTGATAGAATCAAAGGAGGTCAGTGGTTAAAAACCTTTCTTTAATCTCGACGTCTCACGTGGTTTGGTTGGCCTCGACATTTGTCCATTATTCCATTCCCAGTGAAGTTCATGAACAATTTCTTCATTCGATTATAACAAGGAGGCGAATGGGTTCTGTAATTTTTGAAATATTTTCTGTCACCTCTTTTGAATAGGAGAATGCGTGAGACATCATTACAACATTGGAGGTATTTAATCTCCGTGTAAACATTTAGGTCTAAAAATATTCTTCGAACAGCTGTACCCCCCCTTTCTCTAACGATGATTGCAATTATTCCATGTGGTCCAGGAACTCGTTTTATATATTTTCTTCAAGTGAAAACTCATTTTTTTAGAATAGTTTTTTGTCTTTAGTTTGCTGTGGTTCCCCACACCTCTGATTAGCACGGATGGCTGTGTACGGTGCAAAATAAGTTCACATTCATACATGTGTGATATCTGACACTTCCTCTTGCGCTTCTTAAAAATGCTTTCACGTGTGGGATGTGTGTGCTTATCAATCTCTTACATTGCTCCATATCATCTCTTTCCCTAAAACATACAATTTTTCAATTTCCAAATATCAACCTCTTTTGCAGCCATCATGCTCCCATTGCTTTATTAAATCCTGAATATTTCCTGTTGTGTTCTCCGATCTTCTTTGCATTTGTTTTTCCTCGAATTTTTGTGATGCCTTTCTAAAGCTTTCCTCTTCTTCATCATGCCTTTTGTGGCGTCAAATCATATTCCTAGGTTTACTCTTGTGAAAGCGACTCCTACTGGTAATGCATTGTCCACAGCACAACCGTTAAATGTTTGATGTCCCACTTGGCATGCGATCATTCGCCCTCCCAGTAATTCAATCAGTTATGAGGATTCACGGTTGCGTTTTGAATCGATAAAAACATATTTCATTGTTTAATATTTACTCTGTCCTTATGTTGCATGTATTTTTTCGTCTCTATAGTTGTTTGCTTCGTTAGTTTCACTCTAACATTACGTACCCATCTGATCGAACGGGTGACTCCCAATCAGACAGTTGCAAGTTCAAATCTTGATTGGTGGCCGACTTAACCCCTTCAAGCCTCCTGGGCCGATAAAATATGTACTATCTTGTGGGAGAAGTCCATAGTTGTTGCCTCATGGATTGACTCGTCCTCGTCAGAGGAATGTGGAATGTTTGCCACTTTCTCAAGGCTGTAAGTGGAAGATGACCAGCGTCTCAATGCTCATTTGCGCAAGAAATTAGTTTGAACACACCGCTTACATTGATTAGCATAAGTAGTTAATAATTATAAGAAGAATAGTTTTTTCCCTTTTTTTCTGGCAACAAAACTGAAACCTTTTTACAAGGAATCATGTCTGCATTAACCACGATACTTGTGGTCAGAATGCAAAAAAATACTCTGATAATATATGCATTGTCCTTGAAACTGATTGGTCCACACCAGAGACAGTTTTCTTTCGAGCCACGTCTCAAACGGTGTTAGACCAGAGGACGCCAAAAGGCGTACATCACAAAGACAACGCACTATCAGAGTAATATGAACTCGGGGTTAGCAGCTACATCATGGGACCTCCTGTGCCAGTACCAAAATATGAGAATAAGTTTTCCCCTTTTCTGGCAACAAAACAGAATTGTGACTCTAAATTAAATAACGAAGCACCGTGTTCTGCCGTTTGTCCCTGCGGCGCATCTCACATTGCTCCAGCTCGTTTGCGCGGCTCTCTTTCCATGCTGTACTGGCTTCCCGTGACTTATTTTGGAGTATTATTATGAATATTTTATCATTAACTTATCCATTTTCCATTAAATCTGAGCTTTAAAAGAGGGTTTCTGCATTCTCAAGTGTGATTTTATTACATCTTGGGGCTGATTTGTTGTTTCCGTAGGAATGCACTGCCAATTATATTATGGAAGTCAATGGGAAACATTGGGTTCAATTTACAGAATCTTGCTTTATGGATAAGTTTAGTAGGTCGTGTGTTCGATTCCGACCCTGACGCCTGTATATTTGGAGTTTGCATGTCCCTCTCCCCGTGGTTGGAAGAAGAAGTCACCCCCTGTGAGTGGCTGGCTAAGGTGCCATCTGTTGAGGAAGTACTGAAGGCGATCCAGAGTTTGAGACCATGAAAGGCACCGGGCAGAGATGATCCCCCAAGCGAAATGCTGATGGAGGGTGGCGTTTGTGCACAGACTACCCTACATTACATCATAACAACAGTCTAGACCACTGGACGGGTTCCGCAGGATTGGAAGGATGCTCTGGTGGTCCCCCTCTTTAAGAAGGGGGACCGCACAGACTGTAACAACTACAGGGGCATCTCACTCCTCAGTGTGCCAGGAAAGGTCCTGGCAAGGATTATTCAACATCGCCTTGCCAGGCACGCTGAGGAGAGGCTTGCGGAGCCCTAATGCGGTTTCAGGAAAGGGCGGACCTGCACAGATGCCTTTTGGCGTCTTCTGGTCTAACACCGTTTGAGACGAGGCTCATAAGAAAGCTGTCTCTGGTGTGGACCAATCAGTTTCAAGGACAATGCATATATTATCAGAGTATTTTTTGTTTGCATTCTGACCACAAGTATCGTGGTTAATGCAGACATGATTCCTCGTAAAAAGGTTTCAGTTTTGTTGCCAGAAAAAAGGGGAAACCCCATTTCTTATATTTTGGCACTGGCAAAGGAGGTCCCATGATGCAGTTAATAATTATCACACATACAATTTGATGCGTGTATCGTGAACATAATAATTTATTTGAATTAACGGATTGACGCAACGAGTTTATTTAATATAAGCACAATAACCATTCGGCGAGTGAAAAAGAATTACCAACAGGTATGTAAAAAAATATTATTTTATAACGAGCTCCGTCTACTTCGACCTTGACTTTGAAACAGCACGTATTTTCAAGTATACAAATGCAATCACACACACCGAGTCCCACCTGCGGCCCATTCATCAATCCATCAGCTGTAATTATTGTAATCATCTTCAATTTCAATGCCAGCAAGGCAATCATCAATCCATCATCTTGACCATTGTTATTCAAAATCTGCAGCATACCTTTAAAACGGTATGAGTGTATGGCTTGTGCGGGCTTACAGCATTACTCAAATGCCTGCTTTTCTTGTCCCATTACCCTTGCCGTCTATTCCAGAAATCCAATGATATGTTCCATTTAATTGAACGTCTCTCTGGGTGGTTGGGTGGCTCAGGGATCAGAGCACAAAGCTGCCACCGCTGGGAACCCGAGCTCGAATCCGGGCAGTCGCCACGGGTCAGATCAGAGCTGATGACCTCTGCTCAGTCGCCAATGACCGCAAAGACAAAGGTGCCCCGTATAGCCTCAACATTGTTGGGGGCAAGTGCTGTTATCGAGCACGGCACACGAGGGGGTGGGTGGCCAACACCACGCCCGGCCGCCTTTGTCTCCCGAATGGCGATGTTTACACACCTCACCAGGTACTCATTTGAGGCTGAATCGAGTGCGCACACACACACACTTCAAATGATCGGTTTAATTTATTTTGGAAAACAAATCCAGCTCTGAGAATAAAAAATCAGTTTGGCTACCATTTGGTGAACATTTATAAAGCAGGGTGTGTGGGAAAGTGCAACACCCAAAGTGTGGATAAGGGTCACTTGTATGTATGTTAAACTTCTTGTCGCATCGTACATAGCCAACCCTACTAATCGAAGGTGCGGGAAGAGGATATCAGAAGCAGTTCTGCAATGTTAACTTCCACGGGCCGTTATCTCACGTGAGATGGTGGTGCACCGCTCTGCTAAAGTTCCACATTGACACTCGTGTCCAATGGACACGGCTCCAACAAACACAATTGAGATTAAACACCCTTGTATTTAAAAATCACTCTTTATTACACCTTCATGCAACTAAAACAAACATCCCCCATATAACGAGGATCAATCCAATCTCACCTCAAAATGGTACCTGAATAACGAAGCTTGTAACTCTACTGTTGAGACAACGCACTCTAAGCATTGCGACCAGCTGGTTGCATTGTTGGTTGAGAAAGTATTTTCCTTAAATCAAGTTGCAACAAGCCAGTCACTATTACCCGGTCACGGCAATGATGGCGATGATCCTGCTGCCACAAAGTGGTTATGATGAGGATTATGCTGTGACTGCTGCGACTCGTCATGAAGCCGATCATGAGTAGCACTTGTGCTTGGTAGTAGCTGCAGAAGCAACTAATGTTGAAAATCCAGATTGATGTGCCTACATCATCACATAAGACTGTTCTCAGGCACACCATCTCTGGCACGCAATACATTACGTCTTCAAGGTCCATTTGACAGCAGATAGTGATGTTTGGTAAACTGTGCATTCATTCGTCCTTCGTAAGGCCCCTTGCAGTCCATCAGGTGTGTTTGCGTGTGGAATGATTGACAAACCACCATAGATTTGGAGGCACAATTATCCCTAAGCCGAATAAAATTGCCTTTTGAGGACTAAGACAGTAACTGCTTAGGTGAGCTTCACCTCTCTCGTCCAATCTCACTGCAAAAAAAAACCACTCAGGCGCGCACACACAGCACTGGCACAAGTGCACATTAAATCATCATTCACTGCACGCTGATTACGCGCGCCTGTCCGTTCTGGTGTGAAGATAAATTAGGGGCGTTCTGAAAGCTAATTCCAATATTCTCCAGGTCATTTCGGAAGAGAATTAAGCAACCTGCGTCTTTACCGCTCTCTATTCTCATTCCAGTCTGGCCCTCTCTTCGCTTTATCTCTTTGAATCCAGTATAATTACACGGCCGTACCAGCTTTGTCTTCCTTGTTTGACAAAATGTGCCTACGCTCTTTATGTCTGAGATAAGGCCATACGGGGGGTGGGGGTGGAGCTAAAGAACCGCTTGCTCAGCAGACAAGTTGCTCACGATTGATAGTCTGCGATGTAAAATGTGCCGACGGTAATGGCCAGCTTGTGGCCTGGCTTGTTTGGATTGTCCTTTTCCAAAACTAAGCGTCGCAGAATGAAAGTTATTGTTATTTGCGCCAATGCTTACGCAGGCAGGTGCCGGGCCCACGTGTCCCGTATGAGGACTTGTGGACAGTGCTTGGACGGGCCACCACCATCCATCGTGCAGCTGTGGGGCTATGCGGTGGGCAGCAGAGGAGAGTAGCGCAGAAAAATCCATTGTTGTGCTGTACTCCTACGCTTCCGCGTCTATGCTCCCCGCATCTTCACCATCATCCCACACCTCACAAGCGAGAAGCTTGGCCGAATAAACCCCATATACCCGCCTCACCAGACTGTGACCTGGAAACCTTCAGTGTGAATCAAAAGGAAGGGCAATTGCACGAAACGTCGCCTCTTACCCTTTTGAGGCCATGGAGTTATTGACGAGTTTGTTGTATATGGTTGCGCACCACTGCCAATATAGCAGCATCGCCAGGTGATTTGATCCCGACCCTGATGCCTGTATATTTGGAGTTGGCATGTCTCTCCCCGGGGTCGCGTGCATTCTTCGCCAGGTCCTCTGGTTTCCCCCCTCTACATTTACAAACATCCGTTTAGAGTATGTGGCTGCTATACATGTCTACATGATAAGCCACTTCGTTGAGATATCAACTGTAGCCAGGTCGCTTCTGAAAAATAACTGAATAGCTCTGTGGGCCTTAACCTGGTAAAAAAAATGTTTTAAACTTAAATTGCTTGTTGAGTTTTTTTTAACCACAGCGATACCAAGCCAATACGTGGCTCTGTACCTAAACAAGTACTGTCTATCCATGTGCTGATGGATGTATGGAAGAACGATTACATTGTAGCCATCTTATTGGAATGCAATTCCAACAAATCGCGCTTGTGTTAAAGTAACAACATCAAATTGTAACGTCCTGCACAGTACTCGCTCACCTCTTGACCCGTGGTGCAAGGAGGAACCACGGACAAGCGGGGAAGGCAGCAGCCAGGTGTAAGCCAGTGCTACCAGCAATTTCCCAAGCTCATGCAGTCCTCTATATATCAAGGTGTTTTCAGTCAACTGGATAAGTGTTTACATAGAGGAAACCGCAGCATCCAAAGTAAAGCCATGCAGGACCACACTGTCCCATACAGAAGGGACAGATGATATTCGTCCACATTTGTCTGTACTCCCTTCTCCTGGCACCTCCGATTAGCAGATGGTTGACTTTGTACGGTGCGAAAAAAGTTCAACATACATACTGGCAAGCCAGGGTTATGGCACTGCGAAACCCACTGGAAGCGAGTTTCACGACATTCATGCGATCCACCAACCATCACCTCCACAGTGCTGGAATACAGGCGTGCGTAGCCATCGACACCCGGCGATGTATGGCCTTCCATTTCGGTGGTAATTGTCATATAAACCCAGCGAAGGCCCTTGCCTGAAGGCTCAATACTCCATGTCAGGAGGATGGTGGCCACCCATAACGTTCGGCCCATTCCCAGATTAGTTTTGCAAAAAAATTAAAAGTCCATGTTTTTAAAAGCCACTGAATGCTAAGTGAATCCAACAGGTATTCGCTGGGTGTTTGCGTTTGGACATAAATGTAAAGAATCACATGCCCTTTGTATTTTATTGAGCTGCGTGTCACCGTTTAACAGCGATGCCATGGATCACAGCCAATGTGGCGGGTATTTCCTTGGCATTGCGCGGTCGGGAAATATTCTCATAAATGTGGCATTAAATATGCATTAACCATCACTCGGATATTCTGTGATGAATATAATTTTGTTATGCCAAAAATGGTACCCAGTGTAGCAGAGTCAGTAACACATTTCAGCATTCTGATCCAGTTGAGTATCATATAGTCACCAGTACCGGATTAAGCTAGTGCGGGGCCTGTAGCATATTTTATAAAGGGCCCCTAAATAAAAAATAACAAGTTTAAACATACAAATTTTACTTGCATTGTAAAGTAACTGTACTTTTTAAATTTGCTATACAGCCAGATAATATGACAAATCACTAACCTTAAACACCCAGTCGTTCATAAAAGTTGAAGGCAGTATAGTACTATAGTAATAGAGCAAGTGCAGAATCATCGAACCGGAAATGATAGCTTGAAAGCATTTAGCGCGGGGCAATTGAAAGTGCGGGGCCCATAGCATATGAAGCTACTTTTGCTACTAGGATAATCGGCACTGATAGCTAGTCATCATTTTAATATATGAAAGTTAGTGTAAATGTTTGTGAATAAATAGATAACTTACAGCCCCTTCTTTATCCACTCCCGGATCAAGGCCTTCCCACGCTCCTGTCGGACGTGCGGGTTGTTTGACCATACTTCACCATATTAGCGAGTACGGAACGGGGAAGGGTAGTTTGCGGGAAGGGCCGTGCATCGTTTAAGATTTCACGCGCCACTGATGTCATCTGTTGCTGGAAATGGAACGGTCACCTGGTTTGCAGCACATTGAATAAATGGTCTGTTGTAACTTACTGACCCGCCCCGACTTGACATCTTTGAAAAAGAGCTTCATTCCTCCAGTCTAAATGCATATTCTGACTCTGATGTGTGTGTTTACGAAAATACATGAATGGAAGAGATTTTAATAGAAGGCCATTCCTGTAAATGCCGATGAGAAATGCTCAGAAAATGTCATCTTTGTTGGTATTCCTCAAGTGATGTTGATTAGCAAAAAATGGACATAATTGCATCAATATTTCATGTAAATAGTTCACAGGGGAAATGTCGCTTTGAATGGCATGTGAGCACGGTGCTATGGTTATGAAGTGAATTTTTAGCATTAAAAACAACACTTTTTCAGTATTTTTTCTCTTCTCTCGCCATTACTTTGTTATTTACGCTTCAGAGTTTGTTACGTTGTGCAAGATTTAATTATCTCTACAATCATGTGAATCACTTTCTATATATATGAGAGCTTAGTGCTGGTTCATATATTGTTGCAATCGAGACATTCGCTCACTTCAAATTGTGTTTATGTCGAATGAGCTGCCACATTTAGGAGCCCGAGTTTTAATCTGCATTTTAGCCACTCCAAGATTAAAATTAAAATACATTCTTGCTATATTTGTCTCTTCATACACAACCCATCAACCGCATGCAAAGTCTGGATCATCTTCAACGTCCCCTCTCTGCGAACTCAATGTGGGCGTGTGTGCACAGGAAGTTGGCAGAGGAGGGGGCACAGCTGGTGCATCTGCCAGTAATCTCAGTCAGCCAACCTATGGCACCTGGGGTCTGTCCCGTGACCTCCTGTCAGGGAGCCTTCGACACTTCGCGTGGCCTCAAAGTGCACCTGGCCTGGCACAGGCGCCGTGGTGATGTCACCGTCACTTAGTGGGGTTTATTGTCATTGACATCTTGGAGAGATTGGTGGAATAGTGATTTTCACGCTGCAATATGAATTTGGCAACCGGAGTTTGATTCCTGGCCACGGCTAACATGAGCGACGACAGATTTCCAAACTGGTTCTGGAAACCCCCACCTTCACCAATCCCTGCTGACCACCGTGGGGAAGTATGGTCAAACACCCATCAATGGCACAGCATGCGGAGCCTCTCATTCAGCAGTGGACTGTCAACAGGGCCACAACAATATATTTGGTTGCAGGCATTATATTGGATGATTTTACATACATCTAACATTTTTCGTGACTAAAAGAGCACAATTTGGGTATAAGAAATACATGAAAGATACAGGGAAAACGTTCACAGTGGCATATACACCAGAGAATGCACATATCCTCATACCGTTGTCATTTCATACAAACGTTGTCTTAAAACCGAATTATATTCGTGAAATGATTGCCTCGCTCAAATGAGCATTGATGCGGTGCTGCTCATCTCATGTTCACAGTCCTGAGCCACTGGTGGAAATTCCACATCCCCATGGCAGGGAGTTGGGGGATCTCTCCAGAGGACACTGCAAGTTGACTTCCACACAAAGTGGTACCGATTTTATTGACCCACAACCCCCAGCCAGGATTTGACTTCACAGACTACCACCGAGCCAACCTGACCGTTTAAATACAGAGTGCTTCAAAAAATGTTAACTATTACATGGGACTATCGTTTTTGATGGAAAAATAATGGATAATACACTGCAACACGATAACAAATGTATGTTAATAGCTTCATAAAGTCAGTCTCCACTTGTTCGCCATCATTGTCAACACGTGCCTGGAATCTTCTCCACGTGGTCTCCAGAGCCTGGAGGCACATTTATTGTGGTATTGTTACAAATTCTCAGAAGTGTTAATTTTTTTAAGCATTCTGTTCATAAATTGCACGGTATTATATCCGTATCTATATAACATGCGTTATCATGTATGTGTTGCTCACTCGACATGAAAGTCGTGGGCAAGTGCTCCTTATCGAGGGCAACACACATTTATTGCGGTTAATCTGTAAAATGCAACAGCACGTTGTGTCACACACAGCAATCTTCAACAGTCGCCATTAACCACGTGACTGGTGTACAGGTCAGGTTACTCAATAACCCTGCGAGCCACCTACAGGCCCGACTCAGTATCGCACGCTGGTGTACACGTGGATTGATGTACTGCACAGCACATAAGGACCTTCACAAAACCACACTTTACTACATTGCTGCACAAGGGAATAATTAAAAGAGTGGTCCATTCCTAATGTGCCACATATGGAAATAGCCATTCTTCATAGCGGAGGAGGAACACTGAAGATTGTAGCTTACGGTTTGGGAAAATCGCAAATGTTTATACGCGATTAACCAGGCGGCTGGTTAATGTGACGCCACCGGCGATGTTGCGACCACCTGCAAATGAAGTCGAAAATAAATACAACGGAATCGCCACGGGGCGCATGCACCGATATTAATAAAAAAAAATGTTGTCCCCGGTTTTTAATGAGAATCCCCCACCCCTCTTTCCGGTTACGATGTTTTTTGTTGTTGCGGTTGTTGTTGCTTGCCCCATCCGTTGCAGAGGTCGCAACCGGGTACCCGATACCCGTATCCTTCCCGATACCCGGCTACCCGTACCCGGCCGGGTACGGGTACCCGTTTGCGACCCTGGTGCGGCCGGGTACGGGTAGACCATGAGTCACTGGTGAGTAACTGTTTGTCACTCATTTCCCAACGTCTTGTCTCTTCTCACAATTCAAGTTCCTAGAATCAACCCACCCGCGCCTGCAACATGTCTTCATCCCAGAGGTCGCAATCAGGTAACCGATACCCGTACCCTACCCGTACCCGGCCGGGTAGGGTAAGGTACGGGTACGGCCGGGTACGGGTACCCGTTTGCGACCCTGGTGCGGCCGGGTACTGGTACGGGTAAGGAATCAAAACCCGTTTGCGACCTCTGATCCGTTGTAAGAACGTGGGAACAACCGCTGCGCACGCTGGGATGCTCACCGGTCACGCGATTCGCTGTGCGCGTGTCAAAAAAAAAAAGGATGAAAACCCCAATCCCAATGTCATGGCGGCGGAGAGGTTCCGTGCAGACTTCATTAACGTTAACCTTTACAACTCGGGCGCGCGGCGTTTAAAGTTAATGAATTTCGGCACGCAAGTCAAGTTAGTCGATAACTCATGTTTAGGTATGAATTTGCTCATTGTTTGTCTGTTCCCCCCTCTCTCACTCTCGCCATTGACGCTCACACCGGTGATCCGTAGACGTCCAAATGGCTTGACGGTGAAGGTGCAAGCCCTGCAGTTGCTTGCGAGACTGCCGATGAAAGGGGCCTCCACTAGAGTACCCACACTCTACCCCACCACTCGCGCCTTGCTGGTCGAAGTTTACCACCCACCCCAGGAGATCAAATTAAACCGGCTGCATCTGGATTCAAGGTACAGAGCGTAATACATCCCCCACGATCGACCACAGCCATGGAGAGGGCCCAAATCCAGCAGTGGAACGATTAATTAATTAATCATTAAAGCCACCCAGGTGGCTCCGCAGTAGAGGAACAGGGCCATTGATCAGAAAGTTGCGAGCTCAAATCGTGATTGAGAGTTGACTCGACCCATAAACCCTCCGTGGCCTGTAAAATTAGTACCACTTTGTGGGAAAATCGATATTCTTAGGTTTTTTCGGTAAAGTCACGTAGGTAAAAAATTAAAATTAATAAAAATAAAATAAAATAAAAATCAGCTTGTGTTGCTTCCGAAACGTCGTGATTTTTATTTTAACTTTTATTTTACTTTTATTAATTTTAATTTTATTTTTTTACCTACGTAACTTTACCGAAAAAACCTAAGAATATGAATCATTGCAGTCACGAAAGCTTCAAATCTAGAAGGGAAATTAATAGTTGTTGTTCTGTGCATAGACTCACCCTCATCATCGGAACGTGTTCCACTTGCTCGGGGCTGTAAGCGCGAGATGAACATCAGGTCACATACTTATTTGAGCTGGAAATTACCACTTTTTCTTGTTCTACAAGCTCCTTGTTTATAAGTTATACAAGTTGCGAACGATTATTTTGCTGTCGTCCGGGCTTCATCGTAGCTCTGTACCGACAGCGCACCATAACTGCCTCATGTGCCTCGCGCACTTAACCTTACAGCAAAAGCCACAATGCCCGCTGGGATTTTCATTTTCGTCAACGCACGCAAAGGACGCGTCACGGAGACATGGGAGTGAGATGCGTCAGAGAGTGTCACACTTAAGTCGCCAACCTCTTTTTTTTAACGGCTGCTTTTAACAAAAAGATATAAACATTGCACCTATGCACACTTTCCGATGATGCTTTTCTAAACAGCTTCTAAAAACAACCAAAGTATATCCAGACGGCTTAAAAGCAAGAGAGTGTAAAGCCCATTAAAAAATGATGACTGGAGGAGGCCAGGTGGGGTTCAGAGATCACAGCACTGGAGCCATTACCACCGAGACACTGGGTTCAAAACCAGGTTGTATATTGAATTGTTTTCGCACCGTACGTGGACAACCGTGCTAATCGTAGGTACGGGGGGGGACATCATGCTGAAACAAAAGCAGCTCTGAAGATAATAGTTTTGGATCTAGATTGAAACGTGCATAGCTCCAGTGGCTTCTAATATCAGAAGAGCGTCCCAGATGGCCGCAGAAGCGCACCTGAAAGCGCGCGAAGCAGTGGACAATCTTTGTTTGATGGTTTATGCTCCTTGCGAGATCAGCAATGCATTGTGGTTCATTTGTGGCAAGCGCTTTGTATGAAATGAGTATGACCTTGTATATTTGTTAAGCGAAAATGGTCTTTGAATTAAAAATATTGGCTTGCCCGTCAAGCATCAGTCTCATAGCAGAACGCACAGGACAGCAGAACCCTCAATGCATTGAGATTGTGCCTAGAACATCTCCGAATGGGTGTCTTGCCTCGTGAAATGATGTTGATAGCACCACTGGATTTTTTTTCATGAAGTAGTGAGAATAATATTAATACCTCATTTGTCCATTTAAAAAAAAAACATTGAGTCTCAAACTTTTCTAGACCCAATCCAACATTGGGATATTTGGCATATTTTTGTCAACCTTTGTTTGATGTGGGCACGGTACCCACAGCTCCTCGCACAGCAAGAGAAGATAGAGCTCACCAAGCCACACCGACAGATCAGGAACCCACTTGCTGTACTGCCATCTCCTGGCTACCTTATAACTTAACAGGTAAAACACTTTAATAGTATTTGGGCACGCCACTCTTCAGGTCGTGTGCGGTGAAGTAAAGTGTGGGTACTCTGTCAAGACATCTTGCCAGTGTGGAAGAGGAGGCCAAATACCTTCTAAAGAGGGGCTCTCTCCCGAGCCACCTCTAGTGGAGATCCTTCTGCGATCAAACATTTTCAGGGCACTACATCAACCTTGTTTTACAGGCATACACCATCATGACGTGTTAATACATGTTTATTTTTACATCAGGGGCCAAATCGCTCTCTCTCGGTCTGAGACAGCATGGGGCTTTTAATGAGCCGGTGTTCGTGCACGGAGGGTAAAACGAAAATCTGTTTTCCTGCCGCGGCAGATGTGTTTGTAAAGGCGGTGGCCTCGGAAGTTGCCCGAACTGTGGCTCTTCCCTAAAAAAACGACCTACCAAATTGACGTTGGTGCGCGGAAGCGATGCTCGCTAATTAATCATGGCAAGCGACGATTCATAACCAAATACCTGTGGTGAGTTGGGGCCTCCAGCGCCACGAGTTGTACGAATTTTTCCTCCCTGTCCAAATCAGGATTCCCATCGCAGTCTGTGTGTGTGTGTGTGGAGTGGTGGCATATCAGTTAGAACGTTGTGTTACGAACCCAGCGACCCGGGTTAGATTCCCGCTAATGGGTGATACCAGTGACGAATATCTGAACCGATCCTGGGCCTCCCCTAGATCGACTCAGCCAAGTACCTGGTTCAAGTGTGTAAACATCGCCACTAGGGAGACAAATGTGGCCAGGCGTGGTGCTGGGCACCCACCTCCTCGTGTGCCGTGCCGGCCTTCGTTAGGTGCTCATCAACAGCACTTGCACAAACAGCCTGTTAGTGCTATACGGGGGATCTTTGCTTTTATTTTGTGCGGGAGCGTTGTTTCTTCTTCACGCTCACGAGTCGGGGGGGCACTGGGAGAGTTCGTTCATAATCACATGAGATGGCCTCAAAACCTGTTATGTGGCCGATTAAAAATAAACCAATATTTTTCTTTTTTTTTATCAGGCAAGGCCTGAGGCACTTATGGTCTTGGCTGCTTTCACAAGCTCGCCTATTTTCGGGTCAGCCAGGTCACCCCCGTGTATATTTGTGGGTCGAGTCTAGCTAAAAAGCAATCGACACCATGCTCCAGAGACGATCCCATAGGGTCGGTCTGTCTTCAATTTTTAGACAAGCCACCCCCGCCAGTTTTCACGCGGTAGTTTATCTCTAGAACACGGTGCACTCACAATGTTACAGGGGGACACCTTTATCGGGACAACGACACCCAAGCCTACGCGTTCCCGAACACTCACACAACCCTTAAATAAAAAAGACACTCTCAGCCTTAGAGATGGCGTTTATCACCCGCTTTTGGCCACATTCACAAACATCCCCGACTCCAGGTGAAGCTCAGCCCCACGCGTCGTGGGCCACCACCGGCCCGACACCGTCGCCAGAGTAGAGGCAGCGAGCCGTGCGCCTGCCCACTCGTTCACACCATTGGGTAGCGTCAGAGGCAGCCTCCTTGTGCTCTCCTCCACCCCGTCTGCTGAAGATACTTTGCCCCTCTCTGCTTCCCACCGGGCTTCCACTGAAGTTAACACGGGGACTTTTAAGACAGACGACCCTGGTGCATTATAAAAAAAAAACTTATATACATTTATTTTACTGGTAGGAACCTCCTGGTTACACCAGCCCACAGAGGATTATTGTGTCCGTCCGTCGTGCAGGGAGGGGCTGGGTGGGGAGGGAGGGGCTGGGTGGGAAGGGGCTGGTCACCCCGTGGTGCCCTTATAAAACTCAACGTTTAACCTACTCACGCTGGCCTGTGTCCGCCCTCACAGTCGGGCAATATTTGCGGAATACACCACGCCGCCGTTGACCCTGGCCATTGACCGAGCAACCCAACGTTCCTACCAGCTTCCTCCGCAGGAATGTGTTCAAGTGGAACTTTACCAGGTAAGGCCTGTGGAGGGAAACCCCGGAGGAGCCGGAGACAAATCCACGCGACCATGGCGAGAACATGCAAACTCCAAATATACAGCAGGCGCCAGGGTCGGAATCGAACCCACGATCTCCTGTATGCCAGGCGAGGTAGTTAACATCTCGCCGACGTAGCCCTGCCTGGTCCCCTGGGCAGATCCAGATGTCTTGCAAAGCCAGAGAAGTTTAGTTTATCGCTTGAAGTTCTTTCGGATGACACCTGCTCTTGTGGACGTTGTATACTTGATCTGGTCTGTAAAGAGGAGGGGGCTTGATCAAAACCTTGTCTTCAATTGCTCCTATTATCGTGACAAATGCTACAATGCATTCAGCAGCCACACATTTGGAATGTAATATTTATTTATTTGTCAAGAAATACCTTCAATCGAGGAGGGATTTTGAATTCTGCATCCCAGCCTGGCAGTTTGATGAGGGGGCAAAACAACGATTCGAGATATTTTGGAGAGAGAAAAAAAAAACTGGGAAGCGTTTTTGGATAATGGAGAGAACTTTTTCAATGATGAAAGTAATAATCATCAAAGCGTTTTCCGTGGGACTCGGAGAGTAGGAGGATCAAAGCCCCTCCGCGGTGTTGAAGGAAAGCAGTTTTCGCTTTGCATGTTCAAGTTTGGAGCTGGCATCTCTGTGATATTCAAATCAATGGACACCCCTTACGATGCCACGGGGTATACAGGGACATTGCATTTTTTTTATTTTGTAACATCTCTTTTGTAAGGTATGTCATGAAAATAAAGCAACCCGTTGCGGTTCTATAGTCTGTGTGTGCGTTGTTTTTTTAAGCCCAATATGCGAAGAAAGATTTTTTTCAAAATGATTTCGGATCCAGCAACATTTCGCCGCTATTTACTGGATTTAAAGTTATTATTTTATTTTCTCGCAAAAGCGCCATTTGATTCAATTTATTTGAGTGAAAATGGTTTTGAAAGTCGATAGGATGGATAAAAACAAATTATACCTCCACTCAAAACCACAACAGATATTTACACATGATTCAATATATAATGGACATTTAGTGATTGGATAACACTGAAAATCTGCCCAGATCGGTCATAAATATACTTGCTGAACTTCCTTCTACTCCTGCAGACAGGTTTCTCATGTACCTGAAAATATTTGCCTGATCACCAAACCCCATATCTAAAGTGCTAAATTGCACTTTAATACTCTACAAAACAATCGGAGATGCATATCAATGGGAACAAGAATGCATCTATATATGACAAATATATTTATATAGAAAATAATGGAAATGTCTCAAGTTTGAACTTTCCAGCTAGCGGGAATTTCGAACCCTGGGGACAGCAGATGATAATGAGGCAGCTCGACTATGGGGTATAAACAGGCCTGAATTGTTGGAGCAGAATGAGATGATTACCTGTAGGTGAGGTACAAAGGGACACAATATCAGAGGATCTTGAAGGTGGTCGTTGTGACCTTGAAGTTAATTCAGGATTTAATTGAGAGCCAGTGGAGGGATTGGGGTATTGGGATCACGTGGAGTTTGGAGGCAATGGGTTTGATTAGAGAATTGCAGTCGTTGAGTCGGGGTGTTCATGAAGGCACGGCTGAGAATCTCAGCAGCAGCAGCAGAAGTAAGAAAGTGACGGATTTCGCAAGAGATGGAAAGTTCACGATGAATGACAACACCAGGATGACACGCACAATCGCTGCCAGAGTTTATGGGATGCATCCTCAACACTGGAGTCTTTACCAAGTGGGCGGTTATTTTTTTCTTTGCCAATGGAGGACGACTGCTGTTTTGGCAATGTTTCGCTGGACTTGTGTCGTGGTTCACACACGATCCCTTTTTCGGCGGAGATTTTCTTAGCGTTTGTCACTTTTACGAGAAAGAACTGCACCGCAGGGCAAGGTGGACTGACAAGATGCCCGAGATCTGCAAGATAAGACATCATTTGTTACCTGCAAATTGACACACACACAGTCATATATTTCTTTTTTACCGCATCCGCCTAGGCTGCAAATTGTACATATGTAATTTAATAACAAGAAAACACAGCTAGACCTCAGAGTGAGCTTTGACAATGCACACTCGGGGATGGAAAATAGAATGCGCTTGCGCTGCTGTATGCGATAATAGCTTTTGCGGGACTGCATATTGAGTACCATTGTGCTTATATATATATGTGTGTGTGTATGTGGTTTTTGGCCATAGCTTTGCTTGCACGAATGCTTTGCGCATTATGGTCTAAATAACGTATCTGCCCGCTTACGTCCCGATCACAAACGTTCAATGTCATGGATGAAGGCCTCCCCTGTGACGTTGACCATCCCACGTGACCTCTTGACACTGCTCGATCCCGTCTCGGTGGCGACCCACAAGCTGATCTCGTTGGGCCATCTGTGGGCACGTTCCCTCCTTTGGCTTCCATGTATATCAAGACGTGTGGTGTATATGTAAATGCCTGCCATGTGCATGCCTGCCATGTCCATGCCTGCCATGTACACGCCTACCATGTATACCATAAAACATCCATACATTTTCATGAAATTATAAATTCACATCGTTATTAATCAGTGATAGAATATGCCGAACAGAGTGAGGTACCACGTTTAAAAAGTATACATATTTATAACTGTGCAGTCATTGGTGACCACGCTTGTAACGAGCAAACTTTATTAATATGAGAACCCGATTTCATCGCGGGCGACTGGAACGAGGATGTGAACCTGCGGTTCAGCGCCTCGTGACCACGGCATGATCAGCACCACCTCTACCCCCGATGCCACGCGGTGGTTCTCGCGTTTCAACTTTGCTCCCAGACGTTACCACCGCATGCTGCCTTTTCTATAGAACTCGTCCAGCATTGCCCGACTTAAAAAAGGGGCACTTGGGGAGGCACGTGCAATGCATTTGCTGTTGGGCGATCTCTCAAGAATATGGAGCCAGAAGAGAATTGCACCTACTCATCGAAGCGTGATCTTTCATTTAAAGTGGGGGAGGGAGGGGGGGAGATTTCCAGCTCCGTTCTTCACTTCTCGTCACGGCCCGTGTCCCCCCCGTCCCTCCTCCCATGTTGACCAGTATTCTACATTTAAATGCAAATCCGGAAAAGAAAAAAAATAGGCAGCAAGCCGGGCGATTGTTGATTGTTAAACGTAGCGTAGCGAGCCCCCTGCGAAACGAGCAAAGGGACTGGCATTTTAAAACTTCAGCCAGGCGTTCTCTCAAGTTTGAGTTAGACTAAAGGACATGTTGCTTGCACGTATATACATGCTTGAAGGATTTGCTCCTGACTTTTAAATGGAGAGATAAAACAAGTTTCACAAACAATGCCACTGCTAGTGGCCAAACCTTCCAATCCTGAAATATTACCCAGCAAATTACTCAAATGGGATCACGTAGAGCGACATCACCCCCCTAAATGCAAAAAAAAAAATTGGTAGAACCCCCTTGCAAAAATGGTCTTGAGACTCTCCATTGGAGGTGTTCCTGTGTAAGCAAGCACCATAATAATAATTATTTTCTAATAAATTATCAAATCAGGCTTAGATTTAACACTGTGGACGATCTGGTAAAAATATTCCCAAGAAAGTAATTGCCATTTACGCGGGTTTCTCCCAAAATTGTTGTCACGCGGCATCAAGCATTGTCACGTGTGAGTTCAGAGAAACGTAAATCATCCAACAGTTTCCTTCAAAATCTGAAAATATGGAAATTCAGATGTATTTTTTGAAATCCGACTCATCTCTATTACACGCTATTTTGTATTTTTTTTTTAAATATGTATTCCTGTCTGTTTATCATTGGTAATAATCGACAGCCCTGTATAAATGCAGTGCTGAATGAAAGCATAATTTTGCCGTGTCGGCTGGGGGGTGGTCATTTGACCATACTTTATCATGGTGCTCAGTGCATATTGGTGAGCGGAGACCCAGGATACATCATTGATGTTTAGCCGTGGCCGGGAATCAAACACAGTTTCATTGGTTTTATGGTGCATTCCGCGAACCACTGCATCACCGCTCTACCCGCTCTCTTGGAAACGGTGCTTAAACAATTCGCTGTCAAATGTGTGATGTCCTTTTGGAGTAAAATTGTATCTTTTATATGGATGGGCAAATTTTTGTTTTATTCACTGCATCGAATTTTTACTCGACTTTTGATATAATAAATCGCGGTTCGAACACATCTCCAAAAACGTCGTGACATTTTTTTCAGCATTTTGCAGAAAATAACTGCAAAGGTGACTTTGTTTTGTCGAAATTAAATAAATAAATGAGCATGTTAACATTTCATGAGTTAAAAAAAAAGTTTCCAGTGACCGTTTAATCACTGTACGCTGTTTTTATCGTGACCTTTAAACCTTACAGCATGTTACGTATTCATCAGCTGCGGAACATTTGGAAACTGGAGGGCCAAAATAATGAAGCTAAATGTTTTATTAAGCGTTATCTTCCACAGCCCCATGCTTCTCCTCAAATATTGATGCGCTCCTTTTTTTGGAGACGGTTAGAAGTCAGAACACCGTGGCGTGATTTCGCTGCTTCAAATCTGGCAACATGTCCTGCTACCATAAGGTACAAACATCTCAGCCTAAAATGGTTTTACGATACAAGCCGCTGCTCTATAATTCCTGGAACATGCATGCACGGACGTTTGTCCGGAAAACTCTTTCCGAGACCACTCCAACTATCGAAATTTAAACGAGGCACCATCTAACAGCTTCTAATATGTGATTCACAATTTTATTTTGGATTGGATCACCGTGAAGGTATAAT
Organism: Lampetra planeri; assembly: GCF_965212315.1. Lineage (NCBI taxonomy): Eukaryota > Metazoa > Chordata > Hyperoartia > Petromyzontiformes > Petromyzontidae > Lampetra > Lampetra planeri. Next base: position 2,789,227 of record NC_136146.1, on the reverse strand, counting down.
GTCAGCTATTTTTACAATAACCCTCTGCCACCTAACAGAGCAAATCAAATCAAGGAGTCTCCTGGAAATCGATTTGTCTTTTTCAGCAAACCGGAATGCAAGCAATATTTCGAAAAGAGTTGCATTAACCTCAAGAAAATTAATGATTGATTATTACATTGGTCACGTACTTTATACAATATTTAGAATTGATGATAAGAAAAATAAAACTCGTGACATGATAATTCGACGATTGGCTTACCAAGTCCTGCCAGTGCTTGTCTGGTGCATAGAACAATTGAGATACTAGCTTGACTACTCCGGCTTCGCCCGGGACTTGAATTCGCCACGCCCGGCCGCCTTTGTCTTCCCAGTAGCAATGTTCACACACCACAGCAGTTACTCGTTTGAGGCTGAGTCGACCTAGGGGAGGCCCAGGAGCGCTTGAAATAATCGTCACTGGTGGTGGCCGTGAGCGGGAATCGAACTCGGGTCGCCGGGTTCGTAGCGCAACGAGCTAACCGCTACACTGCAATGCGTTACGCTTCCACATGCGCGGGTCACGTGACAGATTTGACGTCACCGCTCACTTTCTGTGCAAAAAATAAATGCATTATTGTGCTCCCCCCCCCCATAAAAAAGTGTATTTTTTTATTTTTGCATGGAGTACAGTCTGGAAAGTACCCACATGGCAAAATTCCAGTTTGTTGCATGTCGGGAAGTACGCCAAACATTTTGAACACACACACATATTCACAACTTTGCCTTTTATATATATGGAGATAACCTGTTGCTGTGTATGTCCACCTCCCTGTGCCATGTTTGGTCATTGGGGTGACCGTACTTTGTCACGCTGCTCAGTGTGAGTTGGGGAAAGAGGTGGGCAATGACCGGTTTCAGATATCACTCACCGCTGATGTTAGCCGTGCCAGGATATCCACTTAGATTGCCTAGCTCCCCATGAAGCGCACGAGCCACTGCACCATTACTCCGATTGATTGTATGACTGCGTTTCTGCTTAAATTCTTAAAATGAAAAAAAAAATGGTTTAAGTTCAAATTGTGTTTTTAACTGATGAAACGTTATGTTGAAAATAAAAATTCGATGGTTAACATTTAAAATTGTTAAAGTGATAAAAGGAAGTGCATAAACTACGACAGTTAATTTAAACCAGCGATGCGGTGACTATGAACCGGCGGTGCGGCGAATCAGAACCAGCGATGCGGTGACTCTAACCACCCAGCGGTGCGGTGAATCTGAACCAGCGGTGCGGTGAATCTGAACCAGCGGTGCAGTGTTGGTATTCGCGAGACATCGCCGGCCTCCGCACCGCCACGCCCCCGGGGGTGGGGGGGGGTCTCTCCGCAGCGCGCAGAGGAGAACTTTTGCCGTCGCACCTCCGAAGCCCTCGCTCGCATCAAACCCAGCGAAGCTCGCAATCGGACTCGAGAGCGGGTGGCCTCCGGCTTCACTGCCATTCGGCGTAAAGGTGCGAATGTGCGGCAACTTCATTCAATTAAATCAGCAGATTACAAAAATTTGCATTTTCTAGTTTTGGACGTGAAATAACCATGGACGCGTAAAATAACGTGTACGGCCCCACAGGGCATTGATCATTTACACAGCATGGACATTTTGTATTTGCTTTTGCTATCGTGCGACAGCTCACCTGAGATTTAATTCACTTTTTGCACGTTCATCACTTATTTTCTCTTAAATCCATGCGGATGGAATATTTATTTCTGTTCCCTTGCCTGTATTGCCCTAAAGCTATGAGAATTGTTATGACAAAAAAGTGCGTAAGATTGACTTTTTTATATATATAATAAATGAAATATATTACAAAGAAACCGTAAGGCTCCTTTTTTATCCGCCGTTGGATTCATGGCTTCTTCCAAACGCGTCGTCCACAGTGGTGTTGTTCTAACCATGCTTCACCATCCTCGTCAGTACAGGTGACATAAGGAGGGGTGCAGGATTAGTTTAAACATCACTGTGGTTGGGAATCGAACTCAGGTCACCAGATTAATGGGGCAGTGCACTCACCGCTGTGAATCGCATATAGTTTCTGCAGACTCTAAACAATCGTTTTTAAACATTATAATATAATCTGCATTAGGAAAGCAGATTATTTAAACAATACTATAACATACACAATATAAATTATCCAAATTGGGGGTCGGGTCCCGTTCACGTATTGGAGAATACTTTTTTATTTCTGGCTTTTGGTGAAAAGCAGGCCTCAGGCCTTATCACAAAGCCAACAGGCAACCTCCGTTCCGTGGGAGGTCGCCCCTTCTCGGTGTCTGCTCCCACTGTCTAAACGTCGTCGTCCTTTTGGACTTCGCGCAGTTGAGACTCTGCTGCTCTTGTTCAAGCCGAGCCTTAAAGTACCCATTTGTTTTCATGTGCGTACGGCTAATTATTTTGTTTCCTGTCAACACGCCTGGAGCTGTGGTCGCATTTAGACGCTATATAAATGTAAATGGTATTGACGTCTTCTCGACCAACTCGGGGGTAAATCACTTGGTGATTTATTTCTTCAGCAGTTCCATCAAGGTTTGAATTAGGCCCGATACGTATGAATGTATGTATGTATGTTGAACTTCTTTCGCAACGTGTGGAGCCAACCATGCTCATCGGATGTGCGAGGGAAGGACAACAAACTAAATACAAAAAGTAGTTAAGTCATGCATTGATCATCATCATTAACCACGGCCCAATATACTGCTGGATAAAGGCATCCCCTTGTAGCATCAGCCACTGCCATCTCCCATGATCCAGCAATTTAACAGGCTCATTGATTCTAGATTTGAAGCTTTCGTAACTGCAAGGATTCATACTCTTATAGTTTTTTTCGGTAAAGTCACGTAGGTGAAAAATAATAGAAATAAAATAATAATAAATGAAAATAAATCAATTAAATCACGACGTTTCGGAGGCAACACAAGTCTCCGTCTTCAGGTGGGACCTCACTTAATACAGTAAATTTAGCTGTGACGGTCCCACCTGAAGACGGAGACTTGTGTTGCCTCCGAAACGTCGTGATTTAGTTGATTTATTTTCATTTATTATTATTTTATTTCTATTATTTTTTACCAACGTGACTTTACCGAAAAAAACCTAAGAGTAGGCTCATTTATCGTCACTTGTACCGAACATTGCTTTGCACCAGTTTGCCAAAGGGGAAATTCGACTAGCTGCTTGTTAATCTTAACAGGCCCTCAAGCAACGTATTGAAAGCTCGTCGCACCAACGTAAATTTGGATACTCGAGACATTTTGGCTTTTGTGAAACGAACACACCTACACGAGCACACACCTGGACGAGGGTCTTCTCGTGCTGTGATGGTCGTGGAGGTTGCTTTGCAAAACTTCAGCACTCTGGTCAGTGCGAGTTGAAGCATAGAAGTGCAGTGCAACAATACATTTTTCTGCACAACCCTCTGCTCCCTGCCGTGTATAACCTCCAGCAGGCTATAACACCCGTTATGCATGCCGATTGCCAATCAAAGTGATATCTCGATTCAAACCCTGCTCAGCTTTGGAGTTCTGGCAAGATCGGGCGTTTTCTTGATGATTTAGTCATATGCTGAAATGGGCCCCCAAAGACCCATCACTGCACGTATCGTTACCTATTTGCCGCGTCAACCTTAAAGGCTGAAAGCACGATTTGAGCTTCGGATGTTGCCTGTAACATCTTGCCATGTGGGGGGGATTCACTCGAAACCGATAGCCCGGTTGGGATTTTGTTAGCATTGCAGCAAAGACCAGCAGCGGTAAATTCAGTAATGGGGCTGTCGTGCAGAAATATTTTTCCCCCTAATTGGATTTTTATGTTACTTGTTTAAAGTAATGGTGCAGAAAGGGACGATGGCAAGTTGTTTCGAGAGCACAGAGGAGATAAGAAAGATGATCCCAAAGTTCGTATTTTACCTTAAATACGCAAAATATCACGTTTAAACTTGCGCTCACTTAAACCCACTGTTTGTTTGCGGTAAAAAGAAAAAAACGGCTATTTGGTTACTGGCGAGGTGAACAAACGTCAAATAAATCTTGACTTTGAGCTTTTGTGACTGCAGGAAATTGTCTGTGTTTATTCTTTGGGTCTTTCGGTAAAAGAGCCAAAAAAAAACGTCAAATAGTCCATCCACATAATATCTGAGCCCCAGATTATTTTTTTGGGTGACTTCTCATCGTAGCATCAAGGCATTCGTTTACGAGGTGGAACTTTGCCGATATCCCTAACTCAATCTAACCCACAAAAAAAACACTATTATGGATAATATTTGTCGCTAAAACCTACGTGTTAAACAAAATTATATCCCGCCCACAAGTAGATTTAAATTTTCAACATAAATGCTTCCGTGAAATATTTGCACTTCAAAATACATTAAACACTTCTCTTTTACGAGTGAAATACATGCACGACGTTGTCATTTCTCGTAATTATAACGATAATTTGACGCGTCGCCAGAAAACATTTTCAGCGTACGCTCGTCCAACGCATTATCGTCAAGAGTCGTGCATATTTATCACTTGCTTAGGGCCGTATAATAACGTGCTATTCTTGTCGGAGCTCAGACAGTGCATTTAAACACATGTTTGGGTGTTTCTTCTCTTATTTACACCACGATTCGTATAGCTCCGCTAATGGCCACCCATCAGCCCAATTAGTGCAGCCAATTTAGGCGTAAAACGCCACATTTGTGCGTTGTTTTAACGCCTGTGTTCCATTTCGCACGTCGCTCGCTTACACACAAAGCACAACAGAGGGCCACCACGAGAAGTTTTTAACGGTTTCAAAGCGCCAATGCTGCCAGAGAAAATAACCTATATTTTTATTGTAGGGTGGTGCATTATATGTGTTTAAATTTACCAATAAACTACTAGTTCCAATAAAAGTAACTCCCCTCTTCGGACACCGCATTAGCTCATATCGTCTCCTCACTAGGCAATAACGTTTGTAATCGCGTACAAAGGTAAAGGTGCCCCGTGTAGCCTGGTTGACTGTTGGAGCAAGTGCTGTGAGCAAGCATAAATCAAGACCAGCTCAATTGAATATCAGGTTGTGTTGCCAGCACAGTCAAAGTGATGTCCTGCTCATATTTAGCATTGAGGGAGTGCTTATCTCCTGTTTGCAAACCTGAGCCAGTGGAGGAAATTACACGTTTCTATGGCGGGGGAAGGGGGTGGCTGATTCTACCCATTTGATCTTACGTACCACGCAAAACAAAAACTGTGAAAAAGGTGAAAGATCTGGCCCACTTTTACCATGCGCCTAAGACCCGTTTATAATCAATGAATCGATCGTTCCCCCGCTTTGAAAGAGCTTGCAATGTAATTTCAGAGAACGGGTCACCACCGTGTCACCCTCTCCAAATGGAAAAAAAAATGTACCGACAATCAAATTACTGTAAAATACACGCATTACATTAGAATTGCTTGTTATTCATAAATCCCCAGTGCTGAACCATGAGGATACCTCCTTCGGCCACAGTCTTGTAATCCAAATGACAAAATAACAATAGAATGGGACCTTTTTTGCCACTATCAAAGTATGAAAAAATAAGAATAGATTTTTACCCTTTATGGCAATAAAACAGGTGCAGACATGAATCCTTGCAAACGGTTTCTCTTTGGTGTTTGAACATCTTAACACCTGTTTTATTGCCAGAAAGGGTAAAACCTATTCTTTTTTTTTTCATCATTTTTGATACTGGCAAAAAGGTCCTGTAGATATAACTGCTTGACCCGAGCTGTAAGTGCTCCGATGCTTGCATCACCTTTGTGCTGTTCGTCTTTTGGCGTTCTCTGGTCTCACACTGGTGAGACAAAGCCAGACATAATGTTTACATTTATCCACGCGTCCATTGTCAAAACTTCCCGCTTTTGCCTTAATGCCTCTGACAACACAATGTGTGCCTGGGTGTGTGTGTCTGGGAGTGTGTGTCTGGGTGTGTGTGTCTGGGAGTGTGTGTCTGGGAGTGTGTGTCTGGGTGTGTGTGTGGGTCGGTGTGTCTGGGTATGTGTGTCTGGGAGTGTGTGTCTGGGTGTGTGTGTGGGTCGGTGTGTCTGGGAGTGTGTGTCTGGGAGTGTGTGTCTGGGTGTGTGTGTGGGTCGGTGTGTCTGGGTGTGTGTGTCTGGGAGTGTGTGTCTGGGTGTGTGTGTGGGTCGGTGTGTCTGGGTATGTGTGTCTGGGAGTGTGTGTGTCTGGGTGTGTGTGTGTGGGTGTCCGGGTGTGTGTGTCTGGGTGTGTGTGCCCGGTAGTGTAGCGGTTAGAGTGCTGCGCTACGAACCTGGCGACCCGGGTTCGTTTCCCACCAGTAACAATTATCTGAATCGGTCCTGGGCCTCCCCTAGGTCGACTCAGCCTCAAATGAGTACCTGTTGCGATGTGTAAACATCGTCGATAGGGAGACAAAGGCAGCCGGGCGTGGTGCTGGCTACCAACCCCCTCGTGTGCCATGCTGGCCTTCATAAGTGCTCGCTATAACAGCACTTGCCCCAACAGTCAGTTAAGGCTATACGGGGTGTCTTTGTCTTTGCACACACACACACACATACCATTTAGACATGCCTTAGACTCGCAGTAAATCTCTTAAAAACCTCGAATTCTGGCCAACTCAACGAGGCATAAAATTAGCAGCTAAAAGGGGGTAGCCATCACATACATCACAACCTCACCCCACTCCAAAAGTGTAACGTGTATCCCGCAAGCAAGTGTTTAAATTATGGAATGTTTAACCCTGCTCGACTTTAATATTATTAAATGTACCAGTCACCTAAGCTTATTTTTTTATGTCCGCAATACATCCATCCAGGCTAAATGTAACATGCCATAATAATAATTAAACAAAGAACCTGCCGCATGCCCTGCCATCCATCTGTAGTAGGCACCCACTGCAGAATGGTACATGTATCACTGTATACAAGTGTAGTGACGACTTGACACACTTCTCTTGAGATGGCACTTTATTGAAGACACGTTCACTTGACATCAGGCGGAGACCCCCACCGCAACAGCCCGAGTCTCCCGTGCATCTCCCCCTTACATACCGACACGAGGACACGCCCCTCTTCTCCATCATTCTCGCTGACTCCGGACGCTCGCTCCACCCGCAGACTCCACCGTCCGATTCCGTCACGTGACCACGCTCCCTTCTCTAACATTCCTGTAGCCACCGGTCCCTTCACACTTACAACTGATACCCCTGTCATTACCTCCCGTGGCCACCAGTCCCTTCACACTCACAACTGATACCCCTGTCATTACCTCCCGTGGCCACCAGTCCCTTCACACTCACAACTGATACCCCTGTCATTACCTCCCGTGGCCACCAGTCCCTTCGCACTCACAACTGATACCCCTGTCATTACCTCCCGTGGCCACCAGTCCCTTCGCACTCACAACTGATACCCCTGTCATTACATCCCGTGGCCACCAGTCCCTTCACACACTCAGCTGACTCCCCTGTGATTACCTCCCGTGACCACTAATCCCCTCACACCACGTACAGGCTCTATTGTCAATACAAACGGATATTCTTTTTTAACAACGTAAATACAGGTATTTCATCCACAGACTCTACGCAACATCTGTTGCATAAACCCGATAGGTGATTTCCTGCTAAAATTCGCATTGAGTTTTTGGTGGTGAACTGAGCCATGTCCTTTGGGCTCGAGTATTTAACAAGAAGTGTCCTCTACTTTCCTACCCGTCATCTAGGGCAGTGTTTCTCGAAACTTCGCGGATCACCCAGCCCCTCCACCCCTGGTGATAAGACGCATTCACTTTTCTATCTCAATAGAAGTAGTAGAAAATGATTCATATTACTGGAACATGAAAAAAATGAAACGCAGCTATAACGATTTTTTAGGGGGGTGTTGCATTTAGATCTCAGGGTTAACGTAGTTTAATGAGAGTAATTTATTAAATGTATAGTAATCAGCCGTTCTCAGGTGAAGAACAGGTCTGTCGGAAAGACAGCGTCTTTCTGCTGTTTTTCCGACAGACCTGTTCTTCACCTGAGGACGGCTGCTTGCGTTGTGGCCGAAACGTCGTGAGAATTATTTCATGTTCTATTTTTATTATTTTATTATTTCCCTTCTACGTGACTTTACCGAAAGAACCAAGAAGATGAATCCTTGCAGTCACGAAAGCTTTAAATCGAAATGTATAGTAATGTCTATAAATGAATGTCCAGAACAAAAAGGTATTAACATTGCCATTATTTCCGGAGCAACCTGCATTTGCATCACAGCCCGCAGACCACACTCTGAGAACCACCGCACTCGATTGAGAGGGTGTTGAATCTAAATGAGAATTCCGTTGAGTTTTTATTTTGTTGGTCGAAATGGTTCGGCCCGCTGGGCTCGCGATCCAGAGACCGCCGCTCCCTACTCAGTCTCGCGGCGTGTTGGCCGTTGACACAACGAAGCAAGTTTCTAAAACGCCCCCTGCACAGTTCCACCCCTGCCTCTCACCCCCTTGCCTCTATCCACCCGGCAGTAAAACTGGGTGCACGCCACAGCGAAATGGCAGGTCGCGTGTGGTGGGGTAAAGTGTGGGTACTCCTACACCTTCCAAAAAGTTTGGCCAACGTCAAAGAGGAGACAAAATGCCCTCTCCAGATCCTCCTCAATTGGAGCCCCTTCTGCCAGCAGTGACGCTTGCAAGATATTTCTGGGGTGACACCTTTACCGGAGCATTGTGTGTTGATTTTGAAAAAAAGATGTGTGTAATTAACACATTCCTGCGGAGGGAGCTGGTAGGAACGTTGGGTTGCTCGGTCAATAGCCAGGGTCAACGGCGGCGTGGTGTATTCGCAAATATGGCCGACTGTGAGGACGGGCACAAGCCGGCGTGAGTAGGTTATACGTCGAGTTTTATAAGGGCACCACGGGGTGACCAGCCCCTCCCCACCCAGCCCGTCCCCACCCAGCCCCTCCCCAACCTCCACCCTCTCCACCCAGCCCCACCCCTCCCAATTTTTGGATGCACGACGGACGGACGGACACAGACACAATAATCCCCTGTGGGCTGGTGGAACCAGGTGGTTCCTACCAGTATTAAGCAACACATGTGATTACACATTTGTCAGCAATTACAAAAACACATTTATTATTAGAATATTTAGCACACTACATTATTAACCCAGTTACCCGAGCAAAATTCCTGGCCATGGCTAACATCGGCGGCGAGTGATATCCGAGCTAGTCCTGTTTCCCATCTCAATCAATCTGAACTGACCAGCATGGCTAATTGTGGTCAAACAACTCGCAAGATCGATGCGACTCGAGAAGGCCTTCAGCAAGCATTGCACTGACAAAGAGCTGTAAAAGTTATGATTATTTACACTCATGCACACAATTTATGTTTTAACTTGCATGTCAAGTTCATGCATCTCCCTGCTTTCACGAACAATTTGTGGTAATGTTCATTCACGCTGGCAGCTGTCACGTGGGACGTGTTTAACAATCATCAGGCGCGTGCAGCGTGGAACGAGTTAATTTTATATTTGGACGGGAGGAGTAAATTGGTAGCGTGGTGGGTCGCGAGGACTGGAGTTTGAGAAACCCTGCGCGCACAGATCCTTTATCTCATGACGTGATTCTCATAGTACAGTTGGGATAACATTCAGGGAGGTGGGGGGAATAAAACAATAAAAGCTTCCGGGGACAAATAAAACGGAGTTAAAGACAAAAGCAAATTAAAACAAATAAGCTTTATAAAACCAACAAAACTTAAATATGACTCGAGATGAACGAGGACAGCCCTCAGAAGCATTTGCATTCAAACGTTCCAATCAATTAAGCGTTTCATCGACGATCGGTCGACAGAGGGAGAGCTGTTAATCGTAAACAGATCAAGTTGCGATCAAGTTTTCTCATTTTCTTTGGGTCTTTCGGTGAAGCCACGTAGATAGAAAAAATACAATAAAAAATACTAACAATATCGCGACGTTTCGATCGCAACACAGGCAATCGTCATCAGGTGAATAATATAGCGGGAGAGCTGCTGAGTCAGTTGTCTCATTTGGCATCGCTTATCAGTTCTTTTATTGTGCATCCCTGTTTCCTGACCCACAGCACCGTCCAGATGGATGGATCGACACAGACATGAAAAAAAGATCCTGGCACAGGTCTGAACGTTTCACTAAAATACTCCGGGGAGGGTGAGCGGCGGGGTGTTGAAGTCTCATCCTTTGCTGGCTACAAACCTAATGGCTACTTTCCTCCGTAATGGCTCGTGCCACAGCAGGCACACTGCGCCAAGTACATTTGAAACCTGTGCCGAATGGCCACTGACGATCCCGAACAGAGAGCCCTGTGTAGACCGGTGGTCTTTACACCTGGGGGGTTGTTTTGAATAAAGCAAACAGGCACTTCGCAGGAAAATTCTGCGGCTGCTATGGCTGGGTGCTCGCTTTATCCTGGCCGCTGCTTATGCTCGCGTGTCTGCGCACGTGCCACGCGAATTTGGCGACACGAGTTTTATTCCCACCCACGGCCAACATCTGTGGGGGAATATCCGAACTGGCTCTGGGCTTCCCCTAGGTCAACTCGGCCTTGCACATAGTGCGGTGTTTAAAAATACTTTTCTTATCTTAAATCAATGTCTATCGCGCCTGATCCAAGGCTATGTATACGGTACATAGGAATGTAATGGTGAAGAAAAGGTGATGAAATATATGACAGGAAGCAATGGGCAAATCCGTGATGCGTGAATTCGGTGAAAGCAAAATTGATGGCAGGCAATGACGATGAATGGATTAAATGAATGAGTGAAATGAATGGGGAATGAGTGAAAGCCAGATGACGAGAATCTGAAGAGGGAAAAATAACGGTGGCGGTTATGAGAGTGGGGGGTGGGTGGGATTAAGGTGTCGTGGGGTGAGCTAGGGGCCATTACGTGAGTTGTGAGTGCGGAGCGGAAACTCGTGAGGGAAGGTGACTGTTTAACGTGGAGGGGAAGTTTGTTCCAGTGAAGGGGGCGAGAAGAGAACAAGAGGGAAGGCGTGGATCGAGCGCAAGGAGGAGAAGGACGAATAGAGAGAGAGAGAGAGACAACAGAGAATGGCAGAAGACGGATAACTCTGCATGCAGATATGAGCTACCCGTCGGAGGCCGTAGGACTGCGAGAAGGGCTGGGTGCAGACGCAGCACTTGTCGTAGTAAAACAATAATATAATTAATAATATTACAAATATTACATAGAAAACATAGGGGGAACATAGACATGGAGTAGGGAGAGAGGGGGTAGAGAGAGAAGGGGGCTAGAGAGAGAGGTTGGAGAGAGAGAGAGAGAAGGGGTAAGGAGAGCAGAGCATGACATCTTTTGTTAAATCTTTCCTTTAAAAAGGAGGGGTTAACGTAAAGCAAAGCATTAAAAAAACGAAATGATGAACGAAGCAAAGTGCCGACTACGCCGAGCATCTTCTTGTTTCCTCTGATCGTAAAAAAAGAGACAAATGTGAACAGAAGTGGTGCCAGGCCACACCATCCCCTGGTGCACAGTGTCCGCCTTGATTTCGGCAGTTTGCTAAACGCAGAACGGAAGTTTTGCGAATGCTCGCGGAGCAATGCGAGTGTGTCAAGTCTGGAACAGCACGCGCGAGACCGGAGTAGCCAAACAAAAAAAAACGTTGAACCAAAAGTTTCCGGGATCGTTGTGCGGTGCGTTCGGGGTTTTTTTTTTGGTGTGGGAATCAAAATGATATTTTGATTGTCTCGCTGCAAGTCCGCTGCAGAGAGAGAGAGAGTAAACGATGGTGACATCAATTCAGATTGGGCAATTGAGTAAACATGATGTGCTTCGGAGCGCTGTTTGTGCACACTTAACACTTACATTGAAAGAGACTGACAATGCTGAGCTCTTGATGGTGCGGTGCACGCGCGATATTTCACGAACTCAAATGCATTGCAGACATGTACGTATGTACGCATTCTCTGCGTGTACAATCTCGAAATTGAAAATATAAAACAAGCAATTACGCTGTGTGTGATTTTCACGCAGGATTTTGACAATCACGCACACACACACACACTTCGACACCTACAATGCCAATGCCACATTGTGCACGAAAATAAATATGAAACGACCAATTTTGTGCAATGGTACTGTATTATAGTTAAGTGTGTGTCTGTGTCTATACTCTGCTCTGTTCCTGTTGTCACTGCGTAGTGAGGGACAGGCAAAGTGTTCCTATTCACATGAAATGCTAGGGAGTATCTTTTTCTTTCTTTTTTCAGTGTGCCGCATAAACGGGGCCACGAACATACCGAGTCTCGTTTCCATCTCTGTCATTCGCGCGCCGACAACGGCACGAGAAACGCTAAACACTGCGGTGCTCGCTTTAATGAACGCATTCCAGAATTCACCCTCCGTAATTCTTGGCGGTGCCTACTGTATTGCAAGAAGGGTGAGAAAAATGAGAAAACGGTTTGATGGAAAAAAATCCAGGGGTCTGCAGATCTCAAAAATCTATAAGCATTGATTTTAAACAGCGGGCTAATTTAAATCGCATTGTAATTTATTGATATTTTCCTTTGAACTCCAACCTTGGTAAACTGACTTGTCCTTTAATGGATGTTTTTTTTTTGTTCCATGTTCGTCATTCGCAAAGCCTTTCAGCGTGCTTGTTCTGTGGTTATAAGTGGTCTGACCCGTGTTTTCACTGTGCTTACATCTCCTGTAAAATCACACCAATCGTGACCAAAATATCCCCATAGAGGAATGCGGTTAGCGCTACGCTGCGCTACAAACCCCACCAACCCGAGCTCGGTCTCGCTCACGGCCAACACCAGGGACGATTATCTGCACCGGTCCTGGGCCTCCCCTAGGTCGACTTAGCCTCAAATGAGTACCTGGTGTGGTGTGTAAACATCACCACTGGGATGACAACGGCGGCTGGCCACTTACCGTAACAGCCGTCATTAGGTTCTCGCTCACGTGACTTGCCACACAAGTCTGTCACCCTATAAGGGGGAGAAGGGGGGGGGGTCTTTGTCAGACAGAAGCTACATAAAATAACGGACATTTTCAGACCTTTATTTTCTGCTCCAAGGAATGGCCAATGCTCACAACTTTAATATAACTATGATAAAGGTTTTTTTGGGTTAAATCGCTTCAATATAAATGTGTCGTTAAACCCACCAGCACCCGACACAGCCAATTAGTAAGTTTTATCACGTAAACAGAACATGCCATTTAGTCACTAGTACAGCACACCGGTGTATTGGAGAACAAATCCACAACATTTACAATCTGAGTTATATTATGGATGATATTGGTCGCGAAAGCCATACGAATTAAAGTAATTATACCATTACATTCATCATTATCACTGTGTTTGCAAATAATGGCAATAGTTTGACGTCTTTATATTCACACAGTCACAATTTGTCGTTGTGTTATGACAAAATGTCGCCGGATACATTTTTCAAATTGTCCCTTCATATTAATACAAATTAATATGATTGTTGTTGTCGTGAAGAAGACTCCGGTTGAGATTATTGCAATGTCATTTGTTTTAGTCAACAATGCAATCATTGTGCTCGGAGCAATGCGTGTGAAATCCCCACCGGTTCCTTAGAATACTCTCTCGTGTTAGGGGCGCAGCTTGATTTAGGTATCGGAATGAAGAAGTAAAAGAAAATAACAACTGTCGACGTAGCAACAGATGCCATGCAATTAGCAAGTAATAAAAAAACAGATTGAAAAGCTCCGTAACGTTAGCGTGTAAAACCGCGTGATTTATAAGCCATTGTTGCCCATGTTTAATTTATAAAGCAAACATATCGAAAATTAAATGTTTCACCAAATCAAAACGGGCGCGGAGTTCAACCGCGTCAATTCTTGAAAATCCACTTTCGTATAGTTAGCAGCTAAAATGTCCACGGCACAACCACTGTTATTCAATTCTAGCCAAAGTAATTAATACAAAATATATATATATAATTTACAGGCCTTTCAAGACATGTGAAGTGTTAATGAAGGATTGCTAATTACAAATGCACTGCGTTTCCTTGCATGTGCTGGTCTCGTCACGCCAATGCATTTCCTTTAACTTTCTTGGGGGGTAGGGTTTAGTCCAGAACCATCAGAAAATCACAAACTTAACACTCGAGCAAAGCAGGTATCATTTGGCGCTGGCATAACACAAATGACCTGTTGCCCTGTGTGAAAAATGTGCGTATAATTGCGTCCAATGGGGTCATTTGAAATCTGTTCCATGTCTTCAGTGCAAAACTAAATAAATCATTGCCTCTTCATTGCTCAAATTGTGCGAAACTTAATGCATGTCAGGAATTGATATGCACACATTGATCCCAACGGCAGATTCATTTATCGGAAAAATGAAAGCTACATATTTTAGGCCGACGCATGTGAGGATTATTCATGATGTGAGGCTCGTCACATCTCTTCTCCTAGATCTTTCGAGGCGGGGGGGGGGGGCAATAGGAGCAACAGCTTCAAAGCTTCTCTGCTGCTCGTAGCAATGATCGTGTTTCCATGGCCAGCAGTGAGACTTGGCCGCTGGCCCTGGGTCAATGTATGAAGGTCAGAAGAGGGTGTGGGGTGCTGGCAAGCAGACCTGGCGAGATGGGAATCACAACTTCAGTTTTCACTTGGTGATGGATAGCTCTCATTGATAGGGAGCCACAGGTGCGAGCCACGTGATGCAATTCCCTCTTCACTAAAACGTGAAATCAAGCAGGCGTTCTTCTTCTGGCAGACGGCTTTGCAATGCAACTCATGAGTCCACGTCTAGGGCTGATGGCCAAAACTGATACCCGAGGGAAGCTGAATTGGACATCTTCAATCCAGCAGCTGAATTTCTAAGCTTCACAATGTGTTTCTATGGCGTGGTTAGGATAAACAGCGCCGATATAATACTATTGTACGGACTCGACTCACGCGGTGTTCATAAAAGGTGTATTTATTGATGACCCACGGGTAAACGCAATCGGTGATACAGCACGTAACACACGCTTCAGCAAACTCCTCACTCAGAACTCTCCTCTTCCTCTTGCATCCTCTAGTCTCCTCTACTTGCCTGCTGATAATTGCCCAGGGGTTTTGCCCGAGATGATAATGAACAGGCGAGGAATCTCCTCCGTGTCTCCTACAATATCATGGATTTTTTTTTACAAAATTACCCAGAAAATCTTAATTGCATCTCAAAAACGTAGTTCATGATTGATTTCCCAACGTTGGGATTTGTGACCGGTACCATTAAAACTATGATTTTTTTTATTTGACCATGTAAGGCCCACTGAGCTGTATAGTTCTGTCAGAAGCGAGCAAGCAACAACTGACAGCTCAACAAAGCGGCTTGTCACGTGGACATTTACATCAGTCAAACACTCGAAACGAATGTGTCTAAAGGGAGACAAAACCCCGGACGACACGGAGAACAATCCACACGACCACGGGGAGAACATGCAAACTCCAAATACACAGGCGTCAGGGTTGGGATCGAACGCCACAGCCTCCAGTATACACAGGCGAGGCAGTTACCATCTGGCCACCACGGCACCCCGCAGGTGGTGAGATGTTAATGAGTGACTTTAGGTGGGAGGAAACCCAGGCACAATGAGGAGGGTGCCGTTTCTTGACAGCCTCATAGCCCCGTGCCTACATCACGTGGCAAGCCTCGTGGTGTTCACCCATCCACTTACGAACCAGACTCGACCCCGCTTAGCTTCTGCGCTACGACAAGATCGGGCACCTTGAGGGCGATTGTTGTCGACTGCAAATTTTAGGGGATTTTGGCATTTGCGATTTTGACTTGGCGTTGAGGTCAAACAGTGATGCGGTGGTTCGCATTATCTATTAAGGTGAAACTAAAATGCATAACAACACGCGCCACGGTGAACCACTATCAGTTTAACACGTAGGCTGTCGCGACCAATATCATCCACAATACAGGTGTTTTTGGGTTATATCGCATAAATATATAAACGTGTCGTTAAACCCGCCACCACCCGACACAGCCAATTATTAAGGTTTGTCACGTAAACAGAACGTGCCAATGCATTACGAGTACAGCACACCAAATCAGGCTGTCGCCTGATGAAGCTAGTTGTAATTACTGGCGAAACGTCGTACTCAGATTGTAAATGTTGTGGCTTGGCTCTCCAACACACCGGTGTGCTGTACTAGTATACTACGCTATACACTACACTATACACTACACTATACACTACTATACACTACACTATACACTGCACTACTTTACACTATACTTCTAAACACTACAATATACACTACACTAATATACACTACACTATACACTAGTGCTGTACTAGTATACTATGCTATACACTACACACTACACTACACACTAGTGCTGTACTAGTGACGAATTGGCCACGTTCTGTTTACGTGACAACCCTTATTAGTTGGCTGTGTCGGGTGGTGGTGGGGTTTAACGACACATTTATATATTTACGCGATCTAACCCCCCAAAAAACGATATTATGGATGAACCACCACTATCTTTGTCCGGTCGTGCAGCCAAACGGAAAACCCATTGCATGTATAACGCGGGAAGCCCTCTACGATGGTTTAACACGAAGGCCCTCGACGATGTCGCTCCTCTCAATCCCCCCCCCCCCCCCCCTCGGTGAACCAAACCGCGGACACGCTTTTCAAACGCCCAGTTAACCAGAGCAATGCAAATGCGCGCAAATGTATTTTTTGTGTTATCCGCGCATGCACTAACATGTTTTTTTTGGTGGTGTTGTTGTTAAAATTCACACAATGTGCTGCATTAAAAACCACACATAAATTGCCACATTGAGAACAGCTGCTGCCCAATTTGTTTCCGATGAAGCCAAGACGGCATTACCAAGTTGTTTATTTCGGAAATCGAATGCCGTTCCGCCTTTCGTTTCCTCTAACTGTTAAAGTGCTTACTTTGGTGTGCTCCCGCATACAATTCTTGCCAAACTGCTGCTGAGAAACCATTCAAGATAAGAACGCTGAGAATTAAAACGCGAACATTTAGGAGTTGTGAAGTTATTTTACCCATTGCATGCCTCGTATTCACACGTATGTTATTCAAACACATGTGTGCCCACATTCACGTGGACGCTTTGTTAACGCTCAAAGAGCAGTAATAGTGAGCACCTCTTAAAGTCCAAAACTTGAAGCAATTAATTGACACATCAGTCTACCACGATGGGAAATTTTGCCTCAAGGGGCCGTCCATAAATGACGTCACGCGAATTTGGACGATTTTTGCCCCCCCCCCATCGTCACATGGCGTCACAAAAAGTCAGACCCCCCCACAAATATGACTTCACAAAACTCTGCCCCCCCAAAAAATAAAACATGCTTCAAATTTCTTTAAACTATTGTCATTGTAGTGCGTATTTAATGTGGCGCTGCGCTATGATGTTGTAGGAGAAAACATTTATTAAAAAGTCTATTTAATTAAGTAGAACGTGTTGTCTATATTTATTTAAAGTTGCGCATTTTGATGTGTCGTCACATTTCTCAACCCCCCCCCCCTTCCCCTCGTCAATCATCGTAACAAATGTCTGACCCCCCCACCCCTAGGTGCGTGACGTCATTTATGGACGGCCCCTAAGGTATTTTCGCTTGGCCAAGCTGATCTAGAAGATTCCCAAGGCAAGTGGAGACACTCATTTGTATTGGTAATACAAATCGGATCCACACCTTGGCTGTCTGGCATCGTGGTGTGGCGTGCACTCCACGATACCGCCACTGTGCAAGAATACATATCCCTCATTTCTTACACACACTGTTGGAGCAAGTGCTGTTGACGAACACCTTTCAATGATCTTCTTGGTTCTTTCGGTGAAGTCACGTAGAATGGAAATAATAAAATAATAATAAAAAAACATAATAAAATAATTCTCACGACGTTTCGGCCACAACGCAAGCAGCCGTCCTCAGGTGAAGAACTGGTCTGTCGAGAAGACAGAGTCTGAATGTCTTCTCGACAGACCTGTTCTTCACCTGAGGAAGCAGCCGTCCTCAGGTGAAGAACTGGTCTGTCGAGAAGACAGAGTCTGAATGTCTTCTCGACAGACCTGTTCTTCACCTGAGGACGGCTGCCTGCGTTGTGGCAGAAACGTCGTGAGAATTATTTTATTATGTTTGATTTTTATTATTTTATTATTTCCATTCTACGTGACTTTACCGAAAGAACCAAGAAGATGAATCCCTGCAGTCACGAAAGCTTTAAATCGAAATTTTTACCTTTCAATGATGTTTACACACTGCACCAGGCACTCGTTTAAGGCCGAGTCGATCTAGGTGAAACCCCGGACCGGTTCAGATAATACATCTCCGACGCGAGCCGCGAGCGGTTATAATTCAGACTCGGGTCGCCAGGTACACAAGGCAGTGCAATAACCACTACAATACCGCTCCCCCATGCCTACACAAAGACCACCCCCACCACCCCCGTGCCAAGCCTAAGACGCTGTTGGCCAGCAACTACGAAGGCGTACAAATACAACGCAGGCATTGATGCAAAACCACACGCCACTAACTCGTTAACTTGAAACAGGCTGCCTGCCTGCCTCCATGCGCGCGCATTAGCGGCGATGTTGACCGACCCACGACGGGGACTTTCCCTTTGCGTTAGGATCACCGGCTCGCCCCCCCCCCCTCTCCCCTGCCTACCCGCTGTTCCTTCTTGCCCACCACGCGCTTGCTGTGAGCAGCAGCAAGCTGGGTCTGGACAAGGGGCTGTGGAAAGCCGTTTGCGACGTTGCCGCTTGTTCAAGGCGCTGTTGAGATTCTCCATACTGCCACCACGCCTCTGTAGCCCCCCCCCCCTCCATCGCCCGTTCTGTCGCTGTTCCCGTTGGTGTTAACGCGCAGCGAAGGACCTTCACGTCTCTGGCCGGTTTTTCTTGCTTTGGTTAAAAAAAAAATATTTTTTTTTTGGAGGGGTGAGTGAACATCGACGTTCGCGGTTTTGACACGTGTCACGCAATGGGCGTGATTTAGTGGTGTTTTGTTTTGCTATATCCATTTTCAAAGCCCTCTTTTTTTGGGAATGTTACGTTCATTCGTACACACGTACAACGAATGATAGTCTAAGTAAATTAATCAGATGGTTTGCTGTCGGAAGGCCGGTCAGCTGAAATGTTGAGATATTTGGCTTCTTTCAGGCGATAATATAACAACCATAATTTCGTTATTATTGTCAAATAACGTTCCATTTGTTTGCCAAATACATTAAAACAGCATCCTTATACCGCATATACTGATACTGTCATTGAAAGGGGCAATTTCTGTTGGACGAGTTGCTGCGCATTTTTGTTTTGCATTGTGGGAAAAAAAAACAAGGCCAAGATGAACGGTGGCCCGCATGGCTAAGACGTGTCTCGCCAACTGATGACAACCACATTCAAGAAAGGTAATGGGTATATAGAAGCACCAGGGTGGAGACGAAGAAAGAGGTGGGTTTTAAAGTGACAGAGCAGGACACGAAGGACCGTGAATGTAAGGGCTCAGGATACATTTCATAGAGCGTCGTGCGTGCACCGAGGAGACACCGACAAGCTGGAAGACTGCCAGGTGCAGAGCCGGCGCCAACAATTGCTCTGCGGTTCTCTATTTATTGAGATGTTTTCCGACAATTCGTGAGTGTTTATGCACGTGGGAGGAAACTGGGGCACCCCGAGAAACCCCACGCATGCGAGGGGCGACACTTTATCCCGTACAGAAGGGGCGGGGAGGGGGGCAAAAATATATCAGTCCACACGTCCACTGTTCTGCATTCTGTTGGAAAGTCAAGGTATGGCATCTCGATGCTCCGGGAGTTGGGGGGGAGGAGGTTTCGCAAACATTTGTGCGATGACACAAACCCTCCTCGCCTTCACAGTGCTGGATTACTGGCCATGTGCATGGCCACCACCGCCCTCCCGAGCCCGGGAGGGACAGGAATGGAGTGGAGAAAGAGGAAAAGGAATTGAGTAGAGAACGAGGAATAGGAATGGAGTGGACCCGCTCGCCCCACGTGTGAGGATGATGCTATGGGAAGGAAAATCACGAGTTCTGTCCCCCTTTTTTAGTTTTACTGTCATCTAAGGGATGTTTTATTCATACACGTATATGGAGGTGAGTAAGTAGCCCTGTTAATTGGCTGCTAAAAATGACAACGTTTTAATATTTTATTCACACTATTGTGGGGAATATGCAGGCTTGGCCGAGGAACTTTATTTTGAATGGTAACTTTTTGTAGCAGTTCCCCTGGTGGATTAAAAAGAAAAAAAAGTTAAGCTGGGTTCAGAAACAATAAAGTTAAATAAAGGTCTCATTATAATGGGCATTTCAAACCAACAACAAACAAGACAAATTGGCATAGTTTGCACAGCTGCGTGAAAAATATATTGATATAATGTATTTACATGGGGTTAATTGAGGCAATGTAGGTAACTAATAAAACAAAGCGGGGGGGGGGGGATTTGCTTGCTAGCCTTTGCAATGCCATCTGTCCTGTCTGTTGTCAGCGTCTGAAGACATCGCCGCACATGAGCCAGTCGTCCCGTGATCAGCGCACAGCGGACGCAGAGGGTTGATGCCTCCGTGATTCAACCCACGGCACATTTCTTTCCGGAGGGGGTAACGCCACGAACATTGCGGGCGTTTGTCGATTTTAACGGTCGTTTTTGGATGCTTTTTTGAGCATTAAAAACCCAGAAGTGACCGACTGTAGAGAAATAAATCGCTTCTTACTTCAGTTAAGTGCGATGCAATGAGGCAGCACGTGCAATGAAGTAACCTGTGTGTTTTTTTTTACTACATCTAAGTAGCTTGCTGGCTCAGTGGATTGCAAATGGAGCGTGTAATGCACTATTTTCAAATATATATTTTGTTCTACTTTCCACGACGTCTCGCTCTATGTTTTTAATTAATTGCATATACACATCTAGAAATCTTAATAATTGTTATTTGTTTACCCAAGAAAGCAGCGTGGTGTCAAGTTGTCAGAATTGGATTGCGTGGGATGTTTGGCCCGTTGTCTTGTATCGGAAGAATCGCAGAATGCCTGGAAAATCCAGAGGCAGCGGATGACATTAAGCACTGAGTCGATATATATGAGAACATCAAGGAAACGCAAGTACACAGTCCTCTGAATTCTACGCAGGTTTGTTAGGTTATGTAGATTTGTAAGCATGCTTACACGGGCTAGAAACCGCATTTTTCATTAAAAAGGCGAGAAATGTGGGACTTAGTGAAATATTTTAAAGTACGAACCATTATTAATGCTACAACATGTTAGAAAAAAAAATCCCCTAGTGCTATACTTTGATAGGCGATGTGTTAAGTGTATAGTGCAGTACTAAACACGATTTTTATTACTAAAATTGACCAAGTATGTTTTTAAATGCTTAAGTGGCTTGACCTCTTGGAGAAAAAAAAAATCACTGAATTACGTTGCACAGGTGAAGCATCGCTGTTCAAATGTGTCCAGAGTCATATTGGAAGATGGGTCGTAAATGACGTTTCTCCGTTGTAAATCGATCAATGGTGGCCTTATAGACACGTCGTAAACGTGTCGAAAATCGAACCGTCGTAAACCGGTGTTTCCCAAACTTTAAAAAAAAATTTAACTGACGTTTATAAATACATAAAATCTATAATTATCAAGACAGAGTAAGAGCCAGTTTAACACATCGGCTTTCACGGCCTGATGATGCCGGTTCTAATTACGACGATTCGCCAGTAATTGCCGGTGACACGTCGTACTCGCATTGTAAATGTCGTGGGTTTACTCTCCAGCACACCGGTGTGCCGAGCTAGAAACGAATTGTCACGTTTTGTTTACGTGACAAACCTTACATTTTTATTATGGAGAGTAACAGACAAACTGATGTTTTTTTGTGTTAATACTCCCAGGTAAGGCCCACTTTCAATCGACCGTCAAATTTTTTTTGTAACAACCACCAAGATTGCCACAGCTGTCGACGACTTCCTTGAGTTTGCGTCGCTCACCGCCTGCCTCTCTTGCTCCGTGCTCGGTACGAAAGGCAAACTAGATGTGGCGGAAGAGATTCTGTATGCAGACGCTGTGCGGCTAATTTAGCTTTAATTAGAAAATCCCCTCGGCTCGCCGCATTGACTTCTGCCTGTCGCCGACTTGATGAGCGTGGTCTAATTTTTTTCTTTCGCGGGGCTGCTTGAAGGAACACTTCATTCAGACGCTACTTAATTGATTCATTAGCTTCAGCTTTTAACAAGCCGGGTAAATTTAAAGTTGCGTTCCAAGCCACCTAACTGAAGTAGGTCCAGCTTGTTGGTCGTTCAATAACAGGAGCAATGTTTACTTTGAGCCATTGAAGGCCGACGAAAAATATCCGCATTGATTTCGTAAGAGAATGGGGGAAGAGGAAATTTTACTGGTAGGAACCTCCTGGTTACACCAGCCCACAGGGGATTATTGTGTCCGTCCGTCCGTCGTGCACGGAGGGGATGGGTGGGGAGGGGAGGGGCTGGGTGGGGAGGGGAGGGGCTGGGTGGGGAGGGGAGGGGCTGGGTGGGGAGGGGAGGGTGGGGAGGGCTGGGTGGGGAGGGTGGGGCTGGGTGGGGGGTGGGAGGGGTGGAGAGGGGTGGAGAGGGGCTGGTCACCCCGTGGTGCCCTTATAAAACTCAACGTTTAACCTACTCACACCGGCTTGTGCCCGTCCTCACAGTCGGGCATATTTGCGGAATACACCACGCCGCCGTTGACCCTGGCCATTGACCGAGCAATCCAACGTTCCTACCAGCTCTCTCCGCAGGAATGTGTTACTGGGCGTTTATTTAGTGCAGGGGTCGACAACCTGCGACTCCCCAGCCGCATGCGGCTCTAAGGACTGCTTCGTGACATTATTCAACATGCATTGGCGGCTCTTGAATTAGAAGGTTTTTTTTTAGGAATTCAATTGAAATGGCTCTTCTTGCTAGTTTGGATGCCGACACCCGATTGTGTGCAGCCTGGCTGTGCTGGCACTCAGGGCAACGAGTCCGCCTCGTAGTCAGGGCCGTATTGTCCAATAGGCACTACAGTAGGCACTGTGCCTCGGGCCTGCGAAATTTGACCATGTGTTTTTGGTTGTTTATATGATAAAAAAAAGATATAGCCAAGATATCTTATTGAATAAATATATTTTATAGCAATTATAGGCACATTGTGTAAATGCAGAGGCAGTCATGTAAATCGTTTTTTTCATAAGGCGAGATAAATTAACACGGCAGATTCACTTTTAGAGAAAAAAATTTCATTGCAAAATTTGCAATAACATCTTCAAATGCTGTTTGTCTCGTTCACACACCACGCGGATTTGTTTTTCCAATGAGAGGGGATGGCACGAGTTCACAACCAAAACAGGCTTGGTGGAACTACGTCATCGCAAAGTTGCCAACTGCAGAAAGTTATCACGAAATTGAAGTGTTTCGGACCTCCAAGAACCTTAATCCGGCCCTGCTTGTAGTTGGCAACTTTGCGATGACGTAGTTCCACCAAGCCCGTTTTGGTTGTGAACTCGTGCCATCCCCTCTCATTGGAAAAACAAATCCGCGTGGGGTGTGAGCGAGACAACGCGGGAAGAGAGATGGAGATTGGGGTCTTACGTTGAAGTTGAAAAATAAAGACAGTAACAACAACAAGCGCCATTCGCCACTCAATGGTGGTGACGTCACCATGGCGCTTGTGCCAGGCTAAGTGCACTTAAAGGCCACGTGAAGTGTCGAACGCCCGCTGGCAGGAGGTCATTCGACAGACCCATGTGCCATGGGTCGAATGACTGAGATGACTGGCCGATGCACCACTTGTGCCCCCTACTGTGCCAACTTGCTGTGTTTTAGCCACCCGGCGCTCCACTCGTTGTTGTGAGCGTCGCTCCTCCGCCCTCCGTTGTTGTTAGAGGGCGACTGCCTCCAACTGCCCAGCAGCGTCCTTCACGAGCCTCCTCCAGAGGCCGATCTTGACACCGCTGATACCAATCATCGGCAATTCCACTCAGCTCCACATCCTCTTGTACCGCATCACTCCATCTCTTCCCTAGTCCGTGCCGCGCCCGTTTAGCCCCCTCGATCCGACCGAACAGACAGTACACACACAAACAATTAACGAAGAGCGACTCAGAATCACTTTGTTACACGAGTATAACCTTATGAACTTTCTCCTCCATCCACAAATTGTCTATCTTGCTACACGACAGTAAGCGTAAGGTTTAACTTTTACAGCATCGAAGCCTTCTCTTGTTAACGCGCCCGGGTGGGCCCCGGACACCGTTGGCTTGATGATGCGCTCCGATACACTTCCGTGATCCACGATGTATTTGTTCTCACTCAGCCGGTCCGCTACTCTGCTGCCATGCAATTGACTAATCGGCCTTATTATTAGGGGTGGGTCACCTGTTTTTATTTGGGGCTTCTATACCCCCCCCCACAACCACCCGCCCGGCCACCTGGTTTAATCAGCCCTGATCGACGCCTTTCTGACAAGAGGTGGCTGATAATTGTATCAGTGGCAGATCTGTCCCGACCACTTCGACCACCCTTGCTCAATCATGTAAGATACGCTTTCGGTGCGTATTGGGGAGGGGGTGTTTATTGCCTAAAAATAAATAAATACGATCTTTGTCGGCGGATACAGCCCGTTGATAATTTTCACAAATGAACACTGCTCCTGCGCCGGCCGTTATAAATGAGTGGATTTAACGTAAATTCGCGCAAGTTTGACCGTATACGTGCAAGTGCAACCTTTGTGACTCTATGGGGGGGGGGGGGGAATCGACACGGGGAATGTGACATTTCCACTCTCCGTGGCAACCGGAAGCCAATGCAGCATGGGGAGCACTGGACGTAGGGCACTTGTTGACGTGGGATCAACTGGGACTTGGCTCGCAGACTGTCCCAGTCTTTGGGGCATGATTTTTTGCACAAAGTGGCTGTGGGGAGGGGGATGGAGGTGAGGTCCTCGGAGTATATTCCCGGGTTTGTCGTTGCCAAGTGGAGGAAACCAAGGGAGTTGCTCTGGGCACCGAGCCCTTTTAAAATGGCTGACTGCCAGCGTGGCCTGGAGACCGCGTCTCTGGGCTGCGCTCGTTATTGTTTTGGTTTGTTATCAAAGTTGCCTTTTCTCTTCCCTAGCCCGTGCCATATTATGATAGAGCTGCGACATCAAACGTCTATCCTTTCACTCTTTAGTAAATAACTGTCGCCAAAACCGTATTCCGTAGCTGCATTAAATGTTACGCATATGCGTAGCTGCATTAAATGTTACGCATATCTGTGAGAGTGTGTGTTCATTTCATCACCATCATTCATCAGCTGCTGGACAAAGGCCTCCCTCCCCAAGCTGGCATCAACCCTCATGACCCTAGCGATGCATTAACCCACCGAGTGGATGCACGTGACATGATTTAAATGCCCCATATCCTCGGTGGACATCCTCGTGAAATAAATTCACAATGTGATGGAGAAATCCACTCACAGTTGAAAAGTCCTCAAGTTCAAACCCAAGTCAGTGTTCATCATTTCGTGTCACTTTGTGTGGAAATGGTTGTCCCTCGACAAAGATTCACCCCTGCCACCAATGGGGATGACACTGCTCAGCGCTCATCTGAACAGGGAGACGCATTTAGATCTCATAACAAAAACTGTCCGTAATTTATTTTACTAAATAAAGGTGTAGCCCTGCAACTGCTTACTAACGCCACTGCTGGTGTAACGTCAACTACTCGACGAGTGCTCCAGAGAAAATGTATTTGGCCTACTCTTCCTCGCTGGCCAGATGTGTTTAAGGAGGTGGGCGTACCCACACTTTACTCCATCACAAATTAACTGGCGATCAAATAACCATGCTGCATCCCTATATAATGCTGGGTGGACATGGACGGGGAGATTTAAGAAACTTGCTGATAGTACTGTATTTAAAATAATTTGGCAATAAAAATTCCACTGCCTCTATTATTCCGTCACTATTCATTACGTTTGGCATAGATTTCCTTCTATGGTGAGGTTTTATGACTGGCTAATTATGGAAAATGTCTTGCAGATTTTCAATTTCGCTCATTGTTTTTCTCCAAACTGTCATAAAAGGGACGCGGAAAAACTTGCAAACGATATCCGGAACACCAACGTCAATTTGAACAGTCTGAGTGATGTGGCCACAAGTGTCAGGTTGCATCTTCACAGCATGTCACACTCAACAAGGACACGTGGACCTTGCAATTGTCAGCTGTTGTTTCAATAATCGTGCATGCATCTTTCACGGAGAAGAGCTGAACGTTCCAGGCACGGATGAAATAATCCAAATGGCTCAGTGGTCGAGTGAGTTACTTGCAGTCAGGAGGTTTGTGAATTTGAATCCTGGTTGGGGCTTGTCTTAGCCCATCATCCCTCTGGGACCACACAAAAAATGGTACCACTTTGTGGGTAAGTCAACAGTGGCTGTGCTATGGAGAGACTTGCCCTATCATAAAAATATGGAATTACCACCACTTGTTCAGGGCTGCTGACAGGAGATGATGACTTCCTCAATGCTCATTTAAGCAAAGAAAAACTTTTTTATCGAGACGATAAGTTGAAGTAATCTGCTCATGTCTCATGAAGCACTTTAAGTAACTGGGTATTATACCCCTTTGGGTTCAGTTAATACACTCAAAAAATGAAAACAAAAAACTTCCGTCAGCAATTTTTTGAACTGGCACCGCTGCCTTCGGCAGTTCACATTCTCAAGAGGGGGCCTTGCAATGTGACAATTTAATAGCCGATCAGGAATACACTCAAGCTTGTCTGCTGCAGGAACAAAAAAACAAAGATGGTGAAATAGACGCCACCACGGTAGACAGACTGACCCCACTTTATTTGCAAATGAGAAAGGGAGTGTGTATATTTCATTTCACATGACGTTATTTTTCACGTGTTGGAAACGAATCGTGCCTTTCTATTCCAGCACTTGCTAAATTCAACTTTTAAGTATTTGAGAGATCGGCTAAGCTTCATATAGTATGCTGCTTTTATGACGTGTTTTTATTTTGACTACATTTTATCTTGTGGATCAAAGGTCACTTGAAGGGATGTCAGAGGTAGCTCTGTCATATATGCTTCCCTGGACCTTTCACTAATATGAAGGGCTGCACAGCTCCATGAGAAATCTGAATGGACAGTATGTCTCCTTACATGATGCCGATGGCACAATTCGGATAAAATCGTGGGAAACATTATAAAAGTACTATACGTATGTTGTTGTTTTTTAACCGCTACGTTTTATCAGTCCCACTCCTTAAACTTCTTCCATTCCTCTAATAAAGCTCACCTTTTATCCATTGCCCATTCCCTTCCTCTTCTCTCCCATCGCCCCTAAACTCTATCTGATCCCTCCACTGCCATTTCGTGACCCCCTCATGTGCCCTCTGTCACGGTCACTAATTCACAGGTCCTTGCACTGCCCCTGACATCTAAATAGCTCTAGTTTTGTTACTGCTTTTAAACTATGTAAAGTGCAAATTGTTTTTTTTACCCTTTTATCTGGCAACAAAACTGACACCTTTTTTTACAAGGAGTCATGTTTGCATTGACCACAATACCTGCAGTCGGAATGCAAACAACACACATAACTCTGATAATGATATGCACTGTCCTTGAAATTGATTGGTCCATACCCGAGACAGCTTTCCTTAGAGCCTAGTCTCACATGGTGTTGGACCAGATGACGAATGCTGTTATAATGTTAGAATTGCCGTTATGATGCTGTAAATGCCTTTATAATGCTGTTAAATTGTTATGATAAATATGAGGCCTAGTTAATAACGAAGCCTGCCACTTGCATTATTGTGAATGTTAATTGTAGTTGGATAAGTCGAGCTAGACTTGGACCCATGTAACTTTAATGCAATCTTGAGAGCAAGGATGAAGAAGTATCTCATCCACAGTTCAGTGTTATGTGCAGCGCTCTACATTTAGGCTGCAGTATGGTGATTACACGAAGTGACCTTATTTAACACAGTAGCTTATTCTCTCGTATAGATATTCAGTGCTAATGTAGGTGCCTGGTACATACAGGACCTATTGTTGAGTTTCATGTTATCTAAGACAATGTTACGATGCTGCAGTGTTCATTCATTGTATTGATATTGCAAGTAGTAACAGGTGCTGTATGTTGTGCTGTGTGTTTCCATCAATTTCACCTCATTCAATTTATTAAATACGTCGGAGTCGGATGTTCACCCTGGCTCTGAAAGTTTATTGAATGCGAGGGTAACTACTCGGATAGTGGTGCAACGCAGCGCACAGTGAGGCCGAGACACAGTGTGTTTTACTTTTTACTGTCAGCCATGTAGAATCCACTGCTAAATAAAGTACAATACTTTGGCTGCCACTTTCTCAAGTGTCGTTCATCGGCCATCAGCCATTACAGCAATTATGTTGCCCAAGTTGACTCAAGTGGCAGACACAGAGTGCCGGCCTTATTTTAAACTGGCTTCCCTTGAAAAGGAGACTTCTGATGTCAATATGCGATTGCATTGTTAGGAAGGTAATCCATAGAGGAAAGTAACACTTTGTGCATGCACACGTTGACCTTGTTCTTTCGAATTACATCGTGCGTTTTGCAATACGCGATGTAAGAAACCTGACCGTTCTTAACGTGTTCCGGTTATCGAAAGTTTTCGATTGCTCGTTGTTGCACGTCCCAATTACACTGGGGTACACACCTCACCGTGGGAGCGAGAGTGGGGCAGGGGATCGAGTGCCTGGAAATTATTGTTATTTCGGGGATTTTGTCCAGGCCAGAGCTTTTATTGAACTGCCTTGCGATGTTATAGCGTGTTAATGCCTGCCTCGTGCCTTCTATCTGAAATTGCCACGGGAGGTTTAAATGCTCAGTGAGTGTGTAACACTTGAGTCTTGGCATCTCTCATTGTTATGAACAGTCCACTCTTAATGCAGTGTCCTGGGTAGGACATTACATGTAAAAAAACTATATAAAGTAAGTGTCCTTAAACATTGTTGGGCACGGAGCCTCCTGCACTGGATGTTCTTCCCATCATTCTTTAATCACCGTGGTCACAGTGACTCCCAACCTTCTGAACCCCCACCCACTTGTATCCTTTCAAGGAAATATGGCAAAACAATCCATTTGCTAAGCCCCATATTGGTAATTATTTATCTGCCATTGCCAGTGGGAATTGGAGCAGGCAACGTTATGCTCACAAAGGCGATGATTGAGCGGATAAAAGGGAGCGGTGGGCGAGTTGGAATTGAACAAACTGTGCGGCTGAACACATTGTTTGAGGCTGGCCAAGATGCGGTTTGGCAGGCCGCTGGGAAAAAAAAATAAGTGTCGCCGTGTTGGGAGTGTGCCAGTAACCGAGTGTTCTCATCGGACTTTTTATGTTTCACTGCTCGATAAATGGGTCCCAGTCTTGGTACATTTGTCCTGCGGTGCTGGTTTGGCTGCAATCTACGCGCCACTTTTAGCATTGTTTGCATCCTGCTGAGTGTGCTCTCGTTCTTTACTGCTGTCCTGCCACCCAATGTTGCCATCAATCGTTAACTCTGCACTGCCCAGAATCAAATGCCTTTGTTCAGGCAGAGTGTGTGCTTGTGTGGCGGCGAGCGGGTGTGAGCGTGGAACTGCAATAATGAGCTTGATTATCCGATTCTGTGGAGCTGAAGTTAAAGTGCCCAACTTTGAGTTCAAGTCCTGGGCATAGGTTGACTCAGCCCATTATTCCACCTCTGCTCTACGATACGAGTACCAGTGTGTGGGATGTGCCGGACGTTGTTGTTGTCTGGTGATGTTGGTCCCTGTCATGGCAGCGTGGAATGTATACCGCCGATTGAAGAACACCACTTGAAATGGAACATCACACCACTTGAAATAGAACATCACTTGAAATGGAACATCATTTGGAACATCACTTGAAATGGAACATCACTTGAAATGGAACATCACTTGAAATGGAACACCACTTGAAATGGAACATCACTTGAAATGGCACGTAACCCTTTGATGAGGGACGGGGGGGGGGGATGTTACGTTTTTGCTTGACTTTATTAAACGAAGCGATGGGAAATGTTTAAGACGTGAAATAAGTTAATGCGTGTTTTTGGATTGTTCTCACGTTGGAAGTGCACACGCGTATAGGGCACGGCGTTGATCATCTCTGCACAAGCCAGGCAGCAGTCGGCATCTGCGGCCTATTATGATAATGTATGGCGGCTACACACATGAGCGGCAAGCAGAAAATGTAGAAAGGACTACGGCTAATGAGCTTTTAATGGGGTTTTTATGTTTAATTAAATGAAATTCAAATATGAAGAGCCCGATAATTTTACGACAAAAAATGCAATTACTGTAATAAATAGCACCTTCCCTCCGTAGCGAGAAGGCACCGATGTGATGTCAACTGAAGAACATAGATGAACGTTATTGAGTGCGTTTAGAGTGCATTTCGGTGTAAAAGATAATTTTGGCCACTCGGTAAATGTGGCCTTGCTAAGATGAGTCCTTTAAAAAAAGAATAAGCAAAAATTTGATGCAGCAAGGAAAGAGAAAAAAATGAGGTCGTGCTTATGAAGGCGATTAGCCCGAATAGGAAATGTAATACAAATGTATTTTAAAATATACCTAATTTAAAGATATACTTGATTAAAAAAGAATAATACTTATATCATATCTGCGTATGAAAAAAAAATTGACACTCTAATGCGTTTTTTGTTCTACGTTCGTGTCAATTCGGAGGTGTACGGTGCATGTTTGCTATACACCTACACGTTAAATTTAGATTTAAAGCTTTCGTGACTGCAGGGATTCATATTCTTGGTTCTTTCGGTAAAGTCACGTAGAAGGGAAGTAATAAAATAATATAAATATAAAAAAGAAAAATTTCTTGCTGTGGATTTCACACCTGATGACGATTGCTTGTCTTGCAGTCAAAACGTCGTGAGAATTTGTATTGTTTTATATTTTTATTATTTTATTATTTCCCTCCTACGTGACTTTACCGAAAGAACCCAGAAGATGTATACCTCCACGTTACATTGCATGTAACCCATGGGTTTGTTTTTTTGCTCAGTATTATTTAAAAAATGTGACGGCGATAGAAAGAGTTAAGGCACGGCAACAAAGTTATTATCACTTCCAGTTATGAAACCAAACAACAAACGAGTAAACGCGTGCCGAATATGCGAAGAGTGGAAGGAAATCAAATCCACGGGAGAGAAAATAACACAGCGTGCCGATAAGATATTGGCATTCGAAATTCATTTGCTACAGGATACTGCATCTAAGCTGGTCCCAAGCTGGTCCCAAAGAGTGACCAACGTAGAAGTAATAACTAGGTTGCACGTAGAAGATGACCTGATGATGCAGGCAGTGATGAGAAGGAAAATGACACTATTTAGACACACGTGCAGGATGGACGACAAGAGAAAAACCAAAAGTGTGTTCAATCTAGATTTGAAGTTTTCGTGACTGCAGGGACCCATTCTCTTTCTCCTCCCTGGCTCCTCCCCCTCTCACTTTTGCTTTGCTCGTTTCCTAATCCCTCGAGCAGCGCTCCACTCCCCCTATCCCATACCCCCCTCTCTATCTCTCCTCCCTGGCTCCTCCCCCATCTATTACCTATGTAGCCTCTTGTCACAGCAGCCCTTTTGCCCACTTCAGCAATTGTTTCTTGCTGTGGTTGTCCCACCTGATGACGGACGCTTGTGTTGCGCCCGAAACGTCGTGATTTAATTTATTTTATTTTATACCTACGTGACTTTACCGAAAGAACCAAGGGGTACAAAAGTGTGTTGTTTGGGGAAAATGTAAGCAGCCTAAAAAAGAGAAAAACCTACCAGAGAATGGCTTGACGATGACACGAGATTGGTGCCAGAGAGATCTGCACCACTTGAGCATATTGGCACAAGACAGAGGAAAGTGCTCCGACAATGGCACTGGCTGCCCTGCCCATGCTGTTCACGCCACACCGCTTTGCTCACCCTGAAAGCGCCTTAGAAGCAGTGGCATTTGGAGGCTTGCCCCCTCTTTTCTCTCCGCCTGATGAAGTCCGCTTGTGTTGCGATCGAAACGTCGTGGTTTTTTGCTTTAATTTTTCATTTTAATTT
This sequence comes from Lampetra planeri, assembly GCF_965212315.1. Taxonomy (NCBI): domain Eukaryota; kingdom Metazoa; phylum Chordata; class Hyperoartia; order Petromyzontiformes; family Petromyzontidae; genus Lampetra; species Lampetra planeri. Next base: position 2,757,148 of record NC_136146.1, on the reverse strand, counting down.
ATTTTAAAATTTTATTTTTATTTTTTATCGACGTGACTTTACCGAAAGAACCAAGAATGTGGAAACAAATGATGAAATGTGCAGGGGACACCTACGGGCTCTCTGCCCATGGATCGTGAGGATGAGGCATCAATTGTACAACTACAGTGGAAATAGCACGTGCCATTGCATTTGAAAGTGTACATGTTCAAGCACAAGATATGCCTAAAACTCCTGCCCAGGGAACAAACCCAACATCGGAAAGAGTGGGTAAAAAAAACACAACCTGTATTTTGATCATCTGGGGAAAAGTAATTGGTTTTTCTGAAGGGTCCCCATGTGCTCATTTCCCCTGGGATTAATGTGCCCAAGTATGATTGTGTATTTTTTTTTACATCAAAGTGTTTCGCAGCTCAAGCAAGCATGCGTTGGGACTGCTCGAATGTGTTTAATTGGCTTCGAGCCAAAGGTTGAAAATTGCACATTCTCACGGCGGGGCCAAGGAGGCCATGCACAAAGTAGGGTAGCCACGCAGCTGATTTGTTTATTTGTTCCGATGAAATACTACTTTGTAATGATCCCCAATGGGATGATGGGCTGAAAAAAGCACCAACACCAACCAGGATGTCAACTCGCAAACGTCTGGTTGTGAGCCGCTCACACTGCAGCTGTGCCAACTGTCAGTTCGCACTCTAAACGTAGATTATCATTACAACGCGCATAGGTCGCACGGAACAGATTTTCACAATGCACAAAATATCAAATGTATTATGAGTGTAGGACTTACATTCAACGAATGAATTGTTAGGTGCCTTATATTTGTGTTTTAATATATACTCTAGAAATGTAGAAAACATTGTAAATATTTACATTTCTATTTAAAGCTTTCGTGACTGCAGGAATTCATCTTCTTGGTTCTTTCGGTAAAGTCACGTAGAAGGGAAATAATGAAAGAATAATAATACAACATAATGAAATAAATTATTTTAATATGTAATATTTATTTCATTTTATTATTTAATACTAAAAAAATCTTTTATTTGTATTATTTCCCTTCTACGTGACTTTACCGAAAGAACCAAGAAGATGAATCCCTGCAGTCACGAAAGCTTTAAATAGAAATGTAAATATTTACAATGTTTCATACATTTCTAGAGTATATATTAGAACACAGATATAAGGCACCTAACAATTAATTCGTTGAATGTACGTGACTTTACCGAAAGAACCAAGAAGATTTACATTTCTTATGGATTCAATTTTTACCGAGCAAAACGAACGCTAAGAAAAAATACACTTTTCCTTTTGCCCTGGGATGCGAATGTTCTGTAGCCAGTGGCAATTTAGCAAGGAGTCTCAAGAGCTCGAGCTTGTTGGCCTCCTATTCCAAGGTTCAGTGGTTTGAGTTCCACGCAATGCATCGCAGCCACTCTGTGTGAAATCTCGCCATCTGCTTTTCCGCCTCTTGTTTCAGATCCCACGACGCAGTTCGTAGGCGATTGTGCTGTGGCCACATTAGCCACGCACGATCAAGTGCACGGCATCTCTCCGAGACAAAACGGGGCCCTCTAACAAGCCGCATGCAGCGACTCTCTGAACTTACCTGATCTGTCAAATGTGTGTTTGCAAGCAATTTTAAAGGTGCGACCCTGCGAATTAACTGACTCACACCACTGGCCTCCTCTATTACGCTGGAACTGACATCTCTGAAGAGGTCTGAGTACTCACGCTTTACCCCACCACGCGAGACCTGCCGACAGACGAGCTGTGGTGTGCCAATTGATACTGCTGGTTGGACAGAGGTGGTGAAACTTGCCCATCATGTCAATCGCCACGCGAGGAGATCGAAGCCGCGACCTCTGTGATGCGAATCCAACGTGCTAAGCATTAAACCATGACGGCATGGTGATCCATTAACGCCACAACAGCATCGTGAACAATGCCATCATGCAAAAGATGCGTTGGGAAAGGTTAATATTGGATGTTTTGGAACATCCAGCAGACAGGCCAGGCATGGCCTCTTTGAAATCGGACCTCTGGGAGCGGATTCACGCGGGGAGACGAGGTTTGGACAGTGATGAGGACGCGAAAGCAACGAGGCAATGCTGGCTCGTAGGCCCCAACCAAACGATTTCGACGCTGCTGGCTTGAGTTAACATAAACACGCCATCGGTACGCGAGTATGTTAAGCAGAGAGCTGGTGACTACGTGGAAAACTAACTCGTGCTGATGCGAACAAATCTCCACTGAAGAATGACTTCTCTTTATTTATCGCAATACCCGCTGGTGTGTATAAATAATCACACTCCGAGTGTTGAAATAAGGCAGCTCCTTGTACGCAAGCCGCACGCTCATTAAATGAGTTGGCCTTTGCAGTGGCGTTTTTCAAACAAGACTATCATGTGCACGGTAAGCACGGGCTTCTCATAGAGCATACTCTGTGTGGTATATGATTAAGAATATAGTTATAGGCAAAGTCATAGATTACACACACACACACTGCAGCGGCCACAGAGCCAGCTGTATGCATTTTAAGGGACATGCGCTGTGTGTGAAATGTAAATTTTCAGCAAAACAAATGACAGCCACCTTGAGAGCAATTCTTCATGCAAACCAAAGGACACCATCATCCTGGATGTATTTTTAGGACTGTGTAGATACGCGGGATGGAGCAGTAGTGCAGCAGCAATCACACTGCACTGCAAACCTGAATGATGGGCTTCACAGTGATAACATGTGAACTACCTCGCCTGGTATACAGGAGATCGTGGGTTCGATACCGACCTGGCGCCTGTATGTTTGAAGTGTGCATGTTCTCTCCGTGGTCGTGTAAAAAAAATTCCGGGGCTTCCGGTTTTATCATAGAACAACCATATTCCTTCTTAAATGAGCATCACCTCTTTACAGCCCTGAGCCAGTGGTGGAAAGGCCATATTCCTTTGTCGAGTCAGAGTCAATACGTAGGACAACCAATTTTGACTTCTCAACAAAGTGCAACTGAACTTTTTTGTTCTACCCCAGAGGAATGATGGACCGAGTCTGCTTTGAAAACCCATCTCTTTAAAGTGGCCCCTTTACTCTTTAGTTTCGTGGGTTGCCCTTTTTCTGTTTTTGTTTCCTGTTTTCCATGCATTGCTCATTGGCAATCCTATGATGGAATGCGCATGATAAATTTGAATTATTATTAAATCCCAACCGCGATTTGAAGCTGCAACCTTATGATTGTGAGCCGTTCAGCCTTCCAGTGTTGCCACTTCACCCGTTGGAGTACAGTGCATTTGTGTGCGCGTTGTGTACATTGCTTTGTAAACTTCCCCTGCTCGTGCCCACACGGTTGACAAGGTCACCTGGGCATGAATTGCCTGCCATGGGCCCTTACGGAGGTGATCACTTTGGCGCTAATCTTTAAAATCGGAGAAGATGAAATCGTAATGAAAGTTTGTCACGAGCAAAGGTTGAGACAGCTTGCATCAGCCTCAACGTGGGCTGGAGGCGGCTGTGAACACAGGACAAAGCAAGCGGACTTATCTCATTTTTCGGCGCGGGCAAAGTGTTGTGTGTGTACCACCGTGCCCTTTCCCTTGCCATCGCGATGATAGATGGGATTAAAAACAATTTTTTTGTGTTGCTTGTTCTTAACGTCAGCCAAGGCCCCATTCCATAGATCACGGCAGCGAGATTTATCTGCGTCGCCTTGTCGTTTGTCAAATAGCGTTGCAGAGATTCAAAGGCCATTATGCATCCGCCACCCCTTAACGCTTTACCATGCCAGGTAGAGTTAAAGCAATGTACATTGCAATCGATATCCTCTGCCATGGATGCAACAACTATGATCAGTAGCAACACAGATTATTATTTTTTTTATCCTGTCATCGGTTGTTACTAAAACTCTTATGAACCCCCTTCCCCGCTCGCCACTCACCCGTACGCCGTTTTATAAAATGAAAAATTTTAACCACGATCATCGATGGCCCACCACAGGATTGTAGGCGACCCCGGGGGGCAGGCCCCGGTTATAGACATGGCCTTGGCCAGGCTGGGATCGCCTGCAGCAGTGTTCATTGCGAGGCCCGGGGGCCACTGGCAGGTCCCTGGTGGCCTTGAGTGTGGGCCCCCCCCCCCCACGACAATACACAAAGAGTGACAACACCCCCCGTCGTCATCGTCATCAGCGTGCTGCTGTCAAACCCACCAAATGGTCTCAAATGTGTGGCGGCCCTCACACGGATGAGGTCTTATCGGCGAAAGTACCCCCCCCCCCCCCTCTGAAAAATCGTGAAGGACACAGTCCTGAAGGGTTATCGTGGGAACTGCTGCACCCCGATGGGTTTGCTGCTCATGATGACGATGGTGATAATGATGATGACCGTGTAAGATTCCAGTCATAGACGACTAAAAACTAAACGAAACTGGTTTTATTTTGCCAGGTAAGGCCTATTGAGCTATAAAAAGCTCCTTTTTCGGAAGTGACCAGGCCACAAATGATAGCTCAACGAAGTGGCTTATCAGGTGAGTGTAGCGACCAAATAGCCTAAATGCATTTTGATTCTAATTGTGGAGGGAAAAAAGCGGAGGATCTCGAGAAAAATCTACGCGACCAGAGGGAGAACATGCAAACTCTAAATATACAGCAGGCGTCAGAGTCGAGCTCATGGTTATTAATGAGGTGGGGGAGGTTGCCCCATGTGGAGTGACGTCACCCGCTAACGGTTATTGGGGAGGGGTGCGGCATGTGGAGTGACGTCACCCCCTCATGGTTATTGTGGAGGAGTGCGGCATGTGGAGTGACGTCACCCCCTCATGGTTATTGTGGAGGGGTGCGGCATGTGGAGTGACGTCACCCCCTCATGGTTATTGTGGAGGAGTGCGGCATGTGGAGTGACGTCACCCCCTCATGGTTATTGTGGAGGGGTGCGGCATGTGGAGTGACGTCACCCCCTCATGGTTATTGTGGAGGGGTGCGGCATGTGGAGTGACGTCACCCCCTCATGGTTATTGTGGAGGGGTGCGGCATGTGGAGTGACGTCACCCCCTCATGATTATTGTGGAGGGGTGCGGCATGTGGAGTGACGTCACCCCCTCATGGTTATTGTGGAGGGGTGCGGCATGTGGAGTGACGTCACCCCCTCATGGTTATTGTGGAGGGGTGCGGCATGTGGAGTGACGTCACCCCCTCATGGTTATTGTGGAGGAGTGCGGCATGTGGAGTGACGTCACCCGCTCATGATTATTAATTAGGGGAGGGGTGCGGCCTGTGGAGTGCGCGAACTTCTTGTGCGTTAGTGGAAATTTCCACGCGAGCATGAATATTAATGAAGGGGGGGGGGGGCTCTTTTGCAGTGACGTCACACGCGGGACGGACAGACATTTCTGGGTGATTATAGTAGGTAATGTGATGAAAAATGTGAATGATAAAAATTCACAAAAACAACTTCTCTGAGTAAAAAAAACACGTTTTGGAACATTGAATGAGCTTCATTCAGACGTAATCTGTCCCAAGATTTGCGAGCAGTAGCAAATAAAAAAATGCAGTTCATGTTTGGGGTTAACTTTAAGTCGCTTCGTTTACACAATATACCCACACGTGAATGTACACACTGGTCTTAAAATGTGTAAAAAAACTATTCTGAATAACACAGAGACTCAAATAGCAGAAGACACGTTTGCTGTTTCAGGAACACGAGATTGTTATTAATCCCAATGGCACAAGGGTTAAGGCCAAAACATACTGACGCAGCAAAGCACCGCATTGCCTGGCAAATTGGAAGTGGTTTATGCGCATGCTTTCAAATGATTTATTCTGATCCAGAAATTTAAGAATAACAAATTGTGGAGTTATTTTTGTTATTGCTGAACAATGAAGAGTCACATGGCAAGAATGTTAATCATCGACGTGGTCTTGTGTCCGAAGCAGTGCGGTTGTCAAAGATTGTTCTGCTGTATGCCTCGTAATTCCCAATTTAAAGTAAAAATTTGGCAAAAAAAATATCATTTGAAAATAACGCCTCCTTGCGTGTACGCATATGTGGCACCACACTGCTCATCCTTGAACCGTCATTAACCGGTTACATAAATGAAAGTGAACATAGGATTATTATTCTCATCAGTAACACACCAGAAGTCGTAAAAGCCCTCCTGAGTACGCCGCTAAAATGCATTCGGTTATGGCATCACCAACACAAGACACCGTTGAGGAAGACAAGGAGATGCAACCTCCTCAAACGTGGCTCAAGAACTCACGTGCAGAGAGTGGGGTTGTGAAGTGACAATGCGCGCTGCTGCCGAGATGTTAACTACCTCGCCTGGTATACAGGAGTTTGTGGGTTTGATCCCGGCCCTGACGCCTGCTGCTGTATATTTGGAGTTGGCATGCGTGGGTTTTTCTCCGTTGTCTTTCGGTTTTTTTTTCCTCTACACTTTTAGAATCCATATTCTTTGGGTCTTTCGGTAAAGTCACGTAGATAGGTTCAAAGAAAATAACAAAAAAAACTACGACGTTTCGATCGCAACACAAGCGGTCGTCATCAGGAAAAGGGGGTTAGCTTCTAGAGGGAAACTGTTTATAAAGGTTTGAAATGGGCATAGCCCAAATGTCAGCAGCATGGGCGGGACAGCTAATGTTGATGAGTGGCGGGCAGCGACCGCGACGGTGGTGGGTTTTCCACCAATTAAAGGGCTGCCAGGTAATCAACATGCGTTTAGAGTAATGTAGCTGCTCTAAAGGTCCACATGGTAAGCCACTTCATTGGGCTGTCATTTGTGGCCAGGTCGCTTTAGCTGCTCTAAAGGTCCACATGGTAAGCCACTTCATTGGGCTATCATTTGTGGTCAGGTCGCTTTAGCTGCTCTAAAGGTCCACATGGTAAGCCACTTCATTGGGCTATCATTTGTGGCCAGGTCGCTTCCTAAAAATAACTTAATAGCTCAGTGGGCATTACCTGATAAAATAAAATAAAAAATAGCAAGAGTATATAAGGTCAGATGGGAGGAGCTTGAATTATGAACCTACCCTGGGCATAGAGCTCAAGATGGAATTGGCCAGACATGAGCTGGCTCTGATGCACGAGGTGCCCAAGTACTCATACACCTTGGAGAGCTCTCTTTCATGGTTCGCTCTATCTATTGGAAGATGCGCTCCCCTTGTGTTGAACTAGGGTGAAGAGTTGTGTATTGCCTCGCCTGGTATACAGGAGGTCGTGGATTCCATCCCGACCCTGACGCCTACTGTATATTTGCAGTTTGCATGTCTCCCTCCCCGTGGTCGCGTGGATTTTTCTCCGGGCCCTCCGGTTCTTCCCTCCACGTGTATAAACTTGCGCTTCGAGTATTTGGCTCCTATAAATGTCCACACGAGAAGCCACTTCGTTGAGCGATCGTTTGCGGCAAGGTCGCTCCTGAAAAGAAGCTACAAAGCTCAGCTCAACAACAAAAGTTTAGTTTAAGGGAATAAACAAAGTGCTGTGAATTATTATTATTATTTATATACCTTTCATATCCCTCCATTCAAGGCCACTCAAAGAGCAAGCGAGAATAAGGGTGAGCAAAAACGCAAGTGGGTCTCAACAGTGGGTCGTGTTCTCCGTCGTTGCCGTTCCGCGCTTCCTTTGAGCCATCGCGGAGGCGATGACAGCACTCGGCTGTGCACTTGAACGCTGCCGTGCGGTCGCCCGCGACGTCCGCAGCTGCGACACGCTCGGGCTCACCGCAGGTGCCGGGCGTGGGACGCGGCGCATTTGGACACCGGGAGGGAGCGAGGCCCCCCGTGCGGCGTTTGCACCGCGCGGTTTCATCCGTGGCGCCGATGACCACGGTTTTTTGGCCACGTGCGGCGCGAAAGAAGTTCAAGGCGCGTGCAACTGCTGCACATTCGGGGAGAAGGGCGCGTTGAGCTCGGCATGCGAGTGCAGCCTCGCCGGACGACAGTTTTGTAATTAACGGCGATGAACATTCATTTAAAAAGCCTTGCGCACAAATTTGCTTTTGGGGGATGCTGCCAAGGTGTAGCGCTGAGCAGACTGGACTCCAGAAGTCGCCCTTGTTCCATAAACTACCCGCCCGCCCGCCGCACCTCCAATTAGCACGGTTGGCTTACGTTACCCTGCGAAATAAGTGCAGCGTACATACACGTGTGTGTGATACACACACGTGCGTGAAGGTCTCCCGCCCGACATGGCTGTAGAATGGGGCCACTTCACCTTGAATGTGCAAGGGTCATGTAAGGACATCCGAGGGTAATTAATGGATAGAGGACGGTTTTCATGCGTACGTACGGTAGACACATCTACACGCATGCAGGCATGTAAAACGCATCAGACGATCGTCAGCCGAAGACAAAGTGACAAATTATGCCAGGGGCACCCAGACACCATCAGTCAAGGGGCAGCCTCATGTTTTCTATCGATTTCCCAAAGGTTTTCACCTTCTTAATACAAAATGTGAGATTAAAGGAAAAGCACAAAGCCATCCAAAGAGCTTCTCCCATTCACATTGATAGATTGGTATAACCCTTTTAAAGTGTGATATTCGTATTAGAAAAAAAAATTATGTTTTGAATGTAGATACACTTTGAGTGATGGATTTCGACAGTTGTCAGGAGACGAGTGAGTGGTGGTGCAATCGTGTATGCGCCGTGCTATGAATGCTAATATCGAGTGTTTATAGCAGCGTATTTAGCAGCGTCGCTTAAGCAACTGCATCACATGACGCTGCGAAATCTGCAAACACGGATGCGCGGAAACATTGAGATGGATTCAACTGGGGCACCCGGAGAACAAACCTACGCACGCGAGGGGGACACGCTCTTTCTCACACAGGTGGGACAGATGGAGATTACTCTTTGGGTTTTTTCGGTAAAGTCACGTAGGTAATTTTTTTTTTTAATCACGACGTTTCGGAGGCAACACAAGCTTCTGTCTTCAGGTGGAAAAGTCACAACACGATTGTTGTATCAACAGCAATTTTGCTGTATCAACATCAATTTTGCTGTGACGGTTCCACCTGAAGTCGGAAGCTTGTGTTGCCTCCGATAAGTCGTGATTTAATTTATTTTTATTTTTTTACCTACGTGACTTTACCGAAAAAACCAAAGAGTATGGGACCCTTGCAGTCACAAAAACTTCAAATCTAAAGATGGAGATTAGTCCCTACCTTTCTGTAGCGCCATTGCCTGGCGAGCCAAAGTTATGGGTGCATTGCATAGAAGCCACCTCGAGGGCCACGGTAAGTGGTGTTTTGCAACAGTTGTGTGTGGATCTAGCAACCCACACCTCCGTGGTACTGGCTGTAGAGGCGTTCAAAGCCACCACCTGGTTAACCTGAGTTCGATTCCCAGCCATGGATGGCATCCAGTGTCAAATTATATCTGAACTGGTCCCTGGTACCAGCGACTTCATAAAAACCTGCACCTGCAAGCGTGGTGAAGTATAGTCAATACCCCCATGACCGACACGGTGTGGGGGAGACCTTCAACTGAAGAACACGGTGAGGACGACAGTGCCCTTGGTGAGATAAAGCAATTAAAGATAAGTCGATGTGAATTTAACACGTAGGCTTTCGAGACCAATATTATTCATAATATAGGTTTTTAGGTCAGATCGCGTTATTTATAAATGTGTCGTAACCCTCCTATTTAAACCCAACTATTTGCCAATCGTGTGGCTGACCTGGTGGGTAAGGTTTGAACCCGTCATAGGCACAACTTCACCATCTCAGATTGACCAGTATGGTGAAATATGGTTAAACAATCGCCATGAGAGACACACCGTTTATGAAGCGTGCATTTTGCAATGGAATGACAAAGGGATGTATATCATCATAAAATATAAAAACGAAGTGTTCCGATTGTCAATTTATGCAAAGTGTATTAACAACTTCATGTATACAAATGCACATTTGCATGTTTTATTGCTTGAATTGCATAGAAGCCACACGATGTGTATATTTCCACAACCGCAATGAACGATCAGTAATGCAAACACGGAGGGCTCTAAATGCTGATTTCTGATGCGAGAGGATTGTTTTGGCCGGCCACCGGCTTAAAACAAACAGCTTTTTTCCTAGACTCTAAACGACTTTCTTAAGCCACGCAGGATGAACGTGACGCGTCTCCTTTGAGTGTAAACAAATACACAACCGCGGTGGACAATGTCAAGCAATATTTCAGTGATTATCTTTCAAAGGGGATTCTGTCTAAGCCGTCCACCCGGTGTTTTGAAGTCGCCTAAATTGGGGTGCAATCTGCCGCTCAGAGCCGTTTGTTCGAACGTGGTGCTTGTGTGAAAGATGAAGTGGGCACGTCGCCCACCTTACTCATGCCCCCTCCCTCCTCGCCCCCCCACCCCCTCGTCCCCCATCCCTCCCCCCTCGCCTCCCCCCTCGTCTCCCGTCTGTACCCCCTCGCCCCCCTTTCTCCCCCCCCTCATCTCTCGCGCAGCTCCCTCTTCAATACAGACACTTAAAACGATGCAACGATGTATGGAGATCTTCACGCTTGGCAATTGAGAGACATTAAAAGGAACGTACGGTTCAGAGAACAAATGCAAAATGTAGGCAATGTGTTGCCCTTAAAAAATATACAGCACATGGGTTTCATGATAACACATCACGAGAAGGAATGATGGCTGATGGACCGAGAGCGGTGGTGGAAAATGGACCAACGGCTAAAAAAAAACGGAATGCGTCCAAAGAGGCTGACCACCAACAGAGAAAGAGCGATGAGGTGTAGCCCAGGTGCAGCAAGTGAGATGGATTATAGCATCGCAGCACTTATGAGCGATGGTGATGACATGAGGAGGAGGGCCTCTCGTGATTAATCTATTCAAAATGAGAGGGAGGGGGGTGATGATTGAACTGACTTGAGGAATTGGAGAGCCATTAGCCTCTTATCGCATATCCAAATTATTCACAAATATCGGAGGGAATGTAATTTTGGGATAATTTAGAGGCAAACCGACTATGTTGAATGAGCTGGATTTGAAGAAGGCAGCTTTTTTTTTTCGAGACATGCTGGATATTATTCCACCCTAATTCGCGTGACTGTTAATCGTATGGAGGCAGATGCATTGAAAATATACAGATCGTATGATTCATGTGGCTGCGTTAATATCCGAGCGTCAATCATTGAGCAAATGTATTCCAAGCAAAGCTTTAATGGTTGCCTTTTTTTGTCCAAATTGTGATATATTTTTCCATGTCTGTTAGGCTAATGTATAAATGATGACCTTTATTTTTCATCCAAATACTATTTTTTTTTAGAGAAACGATTTTCAATACTGCATTCCGAGATGTTTAATGGTACGCCTTTTTTATCTTTTGTTTGCTAATTCGAGTGTCGTTTTTTTTCTTTGCCATCTTATCGTCAATAATCCAGTTAAAAAAACCATTTAGCCGGCTAAATCTACAAGTAGCCGGCTAGATTGTCTTCGCTATTGTAAAATATTTTGTGCTGAGTACACACTCTCTTGCCCGAGCGATGTGTCATCTGATAGTGTATCCATTCCTTGGGTAAACTTTCCGCAGTGTTTATATAGAGTAAAGAGTAAATGAACCAGACCTCGTGGCTCAACTGTAAGAGCTCGTGGCTCGCAATCGGAAGGTTCGCGATTTGGGAGGTTGACTCAGCCCACCATCCCTACGGTACAGATAGAATGAGTGCCGCTTCTTGGGAACGTCAACCGTTGGTTGTTCTATGGATCCACGTGTCCCCACCATAGAAACGTGGAATGCCCACAATTGGCTCAGGGTTGCCAACAGGAGATGAGAAACGCATTAACTCAATGCAACATTTCAGCAGGAAATCACTTTGACTTTTGACTTTAATTATCATCAGATGTAAATTGGCTTATTAAAGTGAATATATATAATCATCACCAGCGATGATGATGATACTAGTTATGGCAGCATAATAATTGACAATTTAGAGCTAAGTAAGCTGGATTTATACCATCTACCATGTGCAGACTCGATATAAGATCCGGGAAAAGACTAATGAATGTCAAATATCATTATACCTAGCCTCGATTGGCTCTGAAAATGAATGTTACTCAGAGGAAATACCAAGGTCTGTCTGAAATAAACTAAATACATAAAGGATCCTTTATTTCATTATCATCTTCAGCAGCAGCAGGCGTGGTAAATCCACTGCTGGATTAAGGCCTTCCAAGTCGCCACTATTCATGACAGTCCAGTGCCGGACTAACTAGTGCGGGGCCTCTAGCATATGTTATAAAGGGGCCATAAATAAAAAAACACATAAATATGAAAACACATTTTTAACTTGCATAGTAATGTAATTGTATTTTTTCACTTGCCATACAGCCAGATAATACGACAAATCACTAACCTTAAACACTCAGTCGTGCATAAAAGTTGAAGGCAGTATAGTACTATAGTAATAGAGCAAGTGCAGAATCACTGAACCGGAATTGATAGCTTGAAAGCATTTAGCGATGGGGCCCTTGAAAGTGCGGGGCCCGTAGCATATGCAGCTACATTTGCTATTGGGATAATCTGGCACTACCACAGTCCCGCATTGCAACAATACACCAGCACCTGCATACGATACGATCAAATCACTCCATCTCCGCAGTGGGTTACCTCTTGCGAACTGTCCCTCCATTGTGCTGCCACCCAGTCGTTATGCTCGCCTGCCAGCCAACCTCCTGACTCACCGAGGTGTCCTTGCCGAAGCCCACTTACTTTGCATTACGTTCAAAATGTTGTCTCTAAGCTATTGTTTTGTTATCTAATCTAATCCCCATGCCTTTTTTTTCTCTTTCTGCCTCTGTAATCCCAAGCACGCAGCTCTCCGTCCATTGTGTGCCCACCTCGATATTCTATCCGCATCACGTTCCGTGGCCCGAACGGGAATTTGAAACTGCTAAGGTTCGAATTTCGATTTAAAGCTTTCGTGACTGCAGGGATTCATCTTCTTGGTTCTTTCGGTAAAGTCACGTAGAAGGGAAATAATAAAATAATAAAAAGAATACATAATAAAATTATTATCATGAACTCATTCAGACGCTGTCTTTCCGACAGATCTGTTCTTCACCTGAGGACGGCTGCTTGCGTTGTGGCCGAAACGTCATGAGAATTATTTTATGATGTTTTATTTGTATTATTTTATTATTTCCCTCAACGTGACTTTACCGAAAGAACCAGGAAGATGCTAAGGTTGACTCAGTGACCAGTGGACGGCGTCATGGTGGCAGATAAACTTGTGTCCTCAAGAAATGTTCTGCCATAGCAGCTAATACGCACCGCTTATGCACGATACTCTTCAGAGACATTGGCATGTTGCTTTTCATTATCAATAGCAGCTTTCCAAAACAATTTCATCCCTCCGTTGTATGCCTTTCGATGGAATATTTTTCGTCTAATTCTTCATTCGTATAACTGTAGAATTTGTATACACTAAGGAGTTATGGGTCATTTTTTTTCAACAATTAATTTTCCAAAAGGTATTTCAGTTGAATGTATGAGTTTATAAAATATAAATTCCTATTCAATAGGATGTCATTTATTCGATAAAGTGAAAGACCGTTCAGATGTGTAACTGCTTTTGCAAAAGGAAGGACACCTGGATTATACAACAGAAACATTTGAAACATCTTAAATTCAACTCTCCTTTATTAAATGTAGCAATCTGAAATGTAGATTGTGTTACACGTGTGTTTTATTAAGGAAACGTGTGATAATGTCAATAGAGTTTGGTTTATTTTTCTAACTTTCTACCTAGCCGGAGAAATAGCCGCAGCATAGAACTTCAAGTGTTGTTGTTTTTAAATCCTTTATATTAAGTTCGCTTGCTTGCTTAGGACCGTGCAAATCTTTCGGTCGTTTTTTAACCCACTTCCCGTGATCCAATCGAGCTGACATTTTCCACACAGACTCGTTTTGCGTGACAATTAATGTTCGTGAAAATAAAATCTTAAATGTTACACTTTTTAGGACAAAAATATTATATTTAATTACCAATTGCTTAATGGTGCAATGCAATCATCTGACCCATAGGTGGCAGCCATCTCAAGCCAGAGGACGAGAGGACTCTAGCCGCCACGCATATAAAGGATTTATAGTGAAAAACTTTGTTTTTACGGGTAAATTTTTTTACGTTGTGCAAATAATGTCGACAATGCAAGCCAGCACGACTTACCTATATTCGCCTTTCCTTTAACACGTTCCTTCGGAGTGGGCAGGTAGGAACTTGGTTGGACAGCGCATTCGTGCACGACAGACAGACAAATAATCCCTGGTGGGGAGTGTGGAACCTGTTGTTCCTACCTGTGTACAAGATAACTTGACTTGAGATAGCCAGGCAGACAGCCAGGTAGCCAGCCCCCTTAACTATCGGCCCCTCCCCCTTGCTTAAGCACCTCCCCTTACCCCCCCCCCCCTCCCTTAGGCCCCTCCCTTGGCCACCCCCCCATATCCTCAGGCCCCTCCCCTGACCCCCCTTCCCTTAGGCCCCTCCCCTGACCACCCCCCATATCCTTAGGCCCCTCCCCTGACCCCCCTCACTTAGGCCCCTCCTCTGATCCCCCCCTCAGGCCCCTCTCCTGACTCCCCCCTTCCTTAGGCCCCTCCCCTGACCCTCCTCCCTTAGGCACCTCCCCTCTCCGTACCCGGCAGTAGGTCTCCACCAATCAAAGAGCTGTTTGTAAGGTCTCCACCAATCAAAGAGCTGTGTGTATTATATATTTATTTATGCACGACAGACAGACAGACAGTCAGACAGACAGACAGCTAAATAATCCCTGGTGGGCAGTGTGGAACATTGAATAATTTAATGCACACTCTGCCACACAACAACAACCGCATTTCCACAGGAGGCACATTTTAAGCACCGTGTGTAACTTAGTTTTCATTATTCATTTGTTACTTTACAAAAACAAATATAACACACTGTTTGTGTGTGTGCCGTGAGGCCTGTTTCAAGGTGACTTTGCTTCACGTTGCCCCCCGGGGGGGCTGCATGCTTTGCATCTGGGATGTAACAATCGAGGTGACGTCCTTTTCACAGTTGCTCTCGGTCGCTGGACTGCCTTGCCCTGACTTCGTGCCGTTCCTCTGAGTCAGTGTTGTCCAGACTATGGCCCGAGATGATTTGAAACTTTGGGTAATCTGAATTTTTGTTTAAGCTTTGGATGGAGATGAGAGCACGATATCACAGGACATTTGCATCACGTGTTACGTAACCATGATGCTTTGCAGCCAACATTATGTTACGCGTTATCGGGTGACAGCACTTTTGTTGGCAATAATATGCGTTCAATTGTTCCACAATATGAAGGGGAAAATATTTTTAAAAAGAGCAAACGTTTTCCTTGACAATTTTAAATTGTAAATATTGTCATGCCAAACTCATTCATAGCCTATGGACCAAATCTGGTCTGGAAGCATCACTCAAAACGTATAATTACAATTGCCTCCTCCATCTTTGAAAATGTAATTAACACAGCACATTATGACGGCATTTCTTTTGTGTGAAAATAAATTAAGTGACCTCGGCTCTGTTGTGACGTGACGCAGGGCGTGGGGGCAGTGATGTGATGTGTACCTGTGTGTGCCGATAGTTCAGTGTTAATGTGATGTGTTAAGACTGAGATCATTTACGCATTGTTTATTTTTCTCCCTATATTTTGCTACTTAATTATAATTTTCTCTATTTTGCACTCCAACCTTTTTTTTTAATTTTATTTGTCGTTGTGACTTGTTGACCTGCCCCCATAATGGACATCTGCGAAAAAAAGCTTCATAGCTCATCAGATTTATCCGGTCTAAATAAACAGTGTGATTCTGACATGGGCCCTGGTGCAAGGAATGAGACGGGGGGGGCGGGCCCGATACAATTTCTTTCACTTCTGCAGCCCAGGTGCCTCGGCCCCTGCAGCAACGTGGACCTCTGCCCAGCTGCTCGGCCTCTGGGGCGGAGCCTGATGGCGTTGCGGGCCTCGGGCGCGAGAACTGCAGTGAAACATGTAAAGCTCTTGCTTCACTTCTGCCATCTCACCCATCTCTCGTATCGCTGCCGATTGCATTTTCTGTCTCCCGCATGGCGCTTCTGAACACAGCGGTGCTATCTCCCGCTCATGTCAGTTTCTCTTCTATCCATTCCTCAGATCTATCTGCCGCCTCACTCTTTGCTTGGCGCATTGCACTCATGAATACGTTTCGCTCCGACCGTTTATTTGTTTATTAGATTCTAGATTTGAAGCTTTCGTGACTGCAAGGATTCATATTCTTAGGTTTTTTTTTCGGTAAAGTCACGTAGGTAACATTTTTTTAATTTAAATTAATAAAAGTAAAATAAAAAATAAAATAAAAATCACGACGTTTCGGAGGCAACACAAGCTTCCGTCTTCAGGTGGAATCGTCACAGCACGATTGCTGTATCAAGTAAGAGAAATTCCAAGAAAACCGTCCTTGTATATATACTGGTTGAGGGTGGGAGGGGCCAAGGCAGGCCCCTGTTTGTTGTTTATTAGATGTCCGTGGCCCATTACTCTGAGTATGTTAGTCGAAACTAAACTACTAAAGTAGTTTTGTATTTAACCGGGTAAGGCCCACTGAGCTATACAGCTCTCTTTCAGAAATGATTTGGCCACAAATGATAGCTCAGCGAAGTGGCTCATCGCGTGGAGATTCTGCAGCAGACAAATCCTCTACACGCGCGTTGTTTCTCAATGTGGAGGGGAAACACCGGAGGATCCGGAGAAAAGTACTGAGAGAGACACGCAAATTCCAAATACACAGGCGTCAGGGTCGGGATCGAACCCACGACCTCCTGCATACCAGGCGAGGTTGTTAACATTTCCTAGCCACTGTGACGCCCTTAGTCAATCCGGCCCTCGATGCAAAATGGTTTGGGCACCCATCCTTCGAGAATTTGCAACAGGATTCTTCGGCTGCTACACGGCACAACACACCATGTGACGTGTTAGCGGACCGCTTTCCTGCCGGTCTTCTGAAGTTCAACTCATTTTCTTGAAAAACACATCGTGCACAGTACCGGATTATGCTAGTGCGGGGCCTGTAGAATATGTTATAAAGGGGACATAAATAATAATAATAAAAACACATAAATATTAAAACACTGACTGTTTTACTTGCACAGTACAGTTATTGTATTTTTTCACTTACTATACAGCCAGATAATCCGACAAATCGCTAACCTTAAACACTCAGTCGTTCATAAAAGTTGAAGGCAGTATAGTACTATAGTAATAGAGCAAGTGCAGAATCACTGAACCAGAATTGATAGCTTGAAAGCATTTAGCGCGGGGCCCTTGAAAGTGCGTAGCATATGTAGCTACTACACATGTAGCTACTACACATATAGCTACTACACATGTAGCTACTACACATGTAGCTACTACACATGTAGCTACTACATATGTAGCTACTTTTGCTACGAAGATAATCGGCACTGATCGTGAAAGTGCCAACAGCTTTGAAACAATCAACCACACACCTGAGGTGGTGGAAACTGCATTACCTCCACTGTGATGGTTGCAGGGAAGGGTTTGCATTTTTTTAATGGAATATTTACAGGCGCTGATAATAAACACATTCTTTTTTTACCCCAACGCAGATTAACAATTTTTACATATTTTTATCGATCTGTCAATCTTCCACAAGTGGTCTGACACGACCAAATGATTGGGTTTACAGCGAGGCGATAATTGTCTCCGACCTCTCCAGGGAGGTGATGCCACATTTCTTGTGTCCCAATTTAATCGCCATCCCATGTTTAACATACAGATTAGGCCATTTCCCAGGCCTGGCCTTTTTTCCGGCTCACGTGAACTGGTTGAGGCCCATGTTTTGCGATTTGCTTTGTTACGACTTTGGCGAACGTGCCCAATAGCAGAGGTGTGGACTCGAGTCATGTGACTTGGACTCGAGTCAGACTCGAGTCATGAATTTGATGACTTGCGACTCGACTTGGACTTGCATAACAATGACTTTGTCCCACCTATGAGATGTGGACTCGAGTCATGTGACTTGGACTCGAGTCAGACTCGAGTCATGAATTTGATGACTTGCGACTCGACTTGGACTTGCATAACAATGACTTTGTCCCACCTCTGCCCAATAGTCACACGCATGCGGCGTGAGTGTTCCTGCACAGACGCAGACGCAATGGCAAATGTCCTGCGTTCACTGCCTTCACCAGGCCACTGGGGCGAGTGCTGTTAGCGAGCACCTATTAAGGCCACTACAGTGCACGAGGAGGTTTTTTCGGCCGGCCCCGAGCTCGTTCACCTTTGTCTGACCAATGCTGATGTTTAAAAACCACACCAGGTACTCATTTGACGCTGAGTTAACCTAGCAGAGGCCCAGGACTGGTTCACACATTCGTGACCGATGTTTGCCCTGAGCGGGAATCAAACTCGGGTGGCCGGGTTCCAGAGCGCAGTGCGCTCACTATTACGCAACCACAAAGACACACAAGACAAAGATCCCTCATATAGCCTTAACTGACTCGTGGGGAAAGTGTCTGTAGCGAGCAAATGCGTGCGTATGCAGAAATGGTTTCCTGTTGAGCAGACTGCTTCCATTCTTAAGGCCTGAGTAGATTGTTTGTGAATGAGCCTGGCTTGGGCTTCCACGAGACTGACTTAGCCTAAAGTGAGTAATTGGTATCTTTGGTGTGGTCAACATCACCTTTGAGGACACAAAGGCTCTTGAACCAATTGTGATAATGTTAAATCGCTATGCCAGGGACCAGTCTCTCCATGTATTTCCGACTAATTTCCCCCAAGGAGTGCAATATCAATCCGGCCACGCTTATTTTATCAACCCTGCAGGGATGACAACGATGATGATGTTATAATCTCACATTAGCTCTATATTCTCTGCCGTCTAATCTCATGTAATTAAGCTATATGGAATGTGCGCGTGGATAATTATTTTCTAAAGAGCTGTGATTCTCAACGAAACGATGAACTGTAAAACTATGAACTATTTATTAATTTTTCCCGGAAAGGCCCACTGAGCTACATAGCTCTTTTTCAGAAGCGTCCTGGCCATAAATGATATATCAACAAAGTGGATTATCACGTGGAAATGTATAGCAGCCAAATACTCTAATTGCATTTTGATTCTAAATGTGGAGGGAAAACCCGGTGGATCAGGAGAAAATCCACACGACCACGGGGAGGACATGCAAACTCCAAATATACAGCAACAGGCGTCAGGGTTCGAGATCGAACCCACGGCCTCCTGCATACCAGACGAGGTAGTTAACATCTCTCCACCGTGGCGCCAATGAGAAAATCATATATGCTGTCAAGGCAGTGCTACATTTTACGGATTTGTTATAAATAAATGGAAACAACATACTGTAAAGGTACATGGCGGCTCTTTGATTACATGGATCCGTATAACCTGCCCTTGGAAAGGCAGCAATTTTATTTCAGAAAAAAATGGAGAAATATAAGTCAGCCTCCCCAGAGAAGAAAGTAAATATCTTTACAGGCTGACCGTATATCCCCCCCCATCCCACGTTATTTTTTTACATTATACACACAGCTCGAAGCAATGGGCGTAAATGGAAAACAAATTCGAATATCTGCAGGACGTATGAGTGTTTGCCTTTAGCTCGTATTTACTTTTTGATATAAAAAATAAAAATCTATTATTTTTTTCTTTAGGCCTTCCAAAGGTTGTTCAACCCGATGAAGCACGGATCCTTGGGCAAAGCCCGAGATATTTGTTTGCAAGTGAATCGCAGAGGAAGCCATGGCTTTGGGTGGCTGAGTGGCAGCAGGGGTTAGAGATGCTGAGCCGCCACCGCTGAGTATGCCTCGTGCCACTATTTGTCAAGCTTGCAGGGCGCTAAAACGATGTCGCGACGGAGCTAAATGTAACGACTGGAGCTGATGTCCCGGGGCTGAGCTCCAGAAAATATTTCCACACGTTGACTTGCGTTGTAAAACGATTGTCAACGTGCGGAGATGGAGAGACACCCACACACACCTAGATGCAAGAGAGAGAGACAGAAACAAAGTCGTAGCAGAATTTTGGAGAAAGCCCTGCTTGCGAGCACCTATGAAGGCTGGCACAGCAGTTGAGGGGGTGGGTGGCCTGCACCACGCCCGGCGTTTGTCTCCCACGTGGTGATTTTTACACACTGCACTAGGAACTAATTTTAGGCTGAGTCGACTTAGGGGCGGCCCAAGACCGGTTCAGAAAATCGTCACTGGCGTTGGCCGTGAGCGGGAATCGTCCTCGGGTCGCTGTTTGAAGTGCAGTGCGTTAACCCCTGCACTACAGCTCCCCAGAGACACACATTGCACGCAGATCCTAAAATATCTTATTTATTTTTTTATTTTATCAGGTAAGGCTCGCTGAGCTTTTTAGCTCTTTTTCAGAAGCGATCTGTCCACAATTTACAGCTTAAAGAGGTGGCTTATCACGTGGAAATGTAGACGGCCAAATACTCGAAATGCACGTTGATTCTGAATGTGGAGGGAAAAAACGGAGGGCCCTGCCAAAAATCCACACGACCACGGGCAGAGAGACGCGCAAACTCCAAATACACAGCAGGCGTCAGTTGTCGGGATCGATCCCACGCCCTCCTTGCATGCCAGGCAGGGGAATTAACATCTCGCCAGCGCGTCGCCCAGAGAGACGGGTTTATAAACAGAGAAGCAGGGGAACCCGCACAGACGGACACAACTATGATGGGGGTCTGAAGCCAATTTGTCTGCATCCCCCCACCCGCCCACCGCGCCACTGAGTTCGTGGGTTTCAAATCTGGGCTCCATCTGCTCCGATTTGAGCGTAGCGACTTGATGGTGGCCTCAGTCCATCCACCCAATGGCGAACGAACCGTCGCATCGCGTTAGCGTGTGGATACATTCCTGCTGTTGAGAATAAAACAAAATAGTGGGTTGACTTTCATGCGACAAAAAAATGACTTGTCACGTGGCGAGAGCACGTGCCGGCCCTCCATCACGTGCGCCAGCGGTCGCTTGGAATTATCTCGGAGGTTTGCTCGCTGATGTCCTCTGTTCACGGGCAGCTCTTAAACACCAAGGGTTTTACTTACGTGTACGTCGAACTTCTTTCGCACCGTACGTAGCCAGCCGCGCTAATCGGAGGTTGGGGGGGAGGGGAAGACACCGAGTGGGTTGTGTGATTTTGTAGCGATGGCGCAATCGGGATGGAATTGGACACATTTTTCGTTTGCTTTTTTTTACGAGAAAAAAAAATCTAAATATAATAATTAGATTTAGTGTTTTTAAAAAAAATAAGCTTCGGGTTTTCACACGCCCCTTCCTCCACCCCCTCCCGCTGGGCCACGACACAGGTGGCTTGGTGGGCGTGGAAACGTAAATAGAACAGCTGGGGGCATTAGTCAGCGGCTATGCATCACAGGCTGTCACACACAGCCGCACAAATCCCTTGACGCAGCTACGAGCAGCAAACGGCTCGGTCAAAGTCACTCGCAATCTTGTCCATAAAATGTCAGCGGCTGCTTAATTGCCTCGAAGGTGCGAGTTTTTTTCCTTTACGCCCGCGCGTGTGTCTGTGTGTCTGTGTCTGTGTGTGTCTGTGTGTGCGTGTGTCTGTGTGCGTGTGTCTGTGTGTGTGTGTGCGTGTATCTGTGTGTGTGTGTCTGTGTGTGCGTGTGTCTGTGTGTGCGTGTGTCTGTGTGTGTGTGTGCGTGTGTCTGTGTGTGTGTCTGGGGGCGGGTAACCGGGTAAGCGATGGCCCGTGACGGTTCGCGCGCTGCACTACGAACCAGACCACCCGAGTTCAGTGACGGTTGTCTGAACCGTGCCTGGGCCTCCGCTGGGTGGACTCAGACTCAAATGACGGCCTGGTGCGGTGTGTTAACATCGCCACGGGGGAGACAAAGGCGGCCGGTCGTGGTGCTGGCCCACTCGTGTGCCCTTCCGGCCTCCATAGATGCTCGCTAACAGCACTTGCCCCAACAGTCTGTTACAGGCTATACGGGGAGGGTGGCGAGGTGGTATTTGTCTTCGTGTGGACGCCGCCACAATGCTGCTTGCGATTTGTGGCCACGGTATTGTTGGGCCTTATAAGAAGAGTGCGCGCTCGGGCAGCATCGCGACATGCCGCATGCGCTGATCGCACGAGAGTGAGTGAGTGAGTGGGCGCAAAGAGCTGTCGCAAAGAGCGTTGGATGCATTCGCGGTGAAATGTTTGCGCACAGTGCAGGCATCATCGTCATCATCTTCCTGGTGATCATCGGCCAGTGGCTGATGTTGCCATCGCCATCTCTCACGATCCTTTGCGGTGTGAGAGAAAAAATATCCCCCGTGTAGCCTGAACAGACTGTTGTGGCAAGTGCCGTTCGCGAGCACCTGCATGTGCAGAATGCAAAAAGATTGGGCATTTACGCGTGGAATACTGTGGTGCAGTGATGGTCGAAATGTATTTATGCGTGCGTGGGAAGGCGATGGTATAGTGTATCGCATTGCACACTGCATTCTCAAATACATAGATCAGACATAAACGTAAATCGGATATAGGCAGGTAAGAAAAGTGCAGGACCCATCACAGCTACAAGGAAAGATGACCAGCCTATGAGAATGGAAATGGCATGGCAGCCAATGGTTAGAGGAGGAACACTGCAGAACCAAGCAAAGGGGCACCACGGTAGCGAGATGTGAACTACCTCGCCAGGTATGCAAGAGGTTCGTGGGTTCGATCCCGACGCTGACGCATACTATTTTCAATCAACACGCGTGCAGAGTAATTGGCTGCTATGCATTCTCACGTGATGATAAGCCACTTCGCCGAGCTCTCATTTGTTATCGCAAGGTGGCTTCTGAAACAAAAGAAAAAAGTTATATAGCTCAGTGGGACTTCTCTGGTGCAATAAAATAAAAAGAGATCTGTTCATACGCAGTAATGAGATAGATTGTGGCATCACGTGACCATGAAGATGGCAATATGGGAAGGCCTTCATCCAGCAGTGGCTGCTGATGATAATTCATGATGACTACAATTCTCATAAACCTGAGTTTGATTTCTGCCCGTGATGCACAGCATCATTGGCAACTGGAATATGGCTCTGCCCGTGCCCTCTCTTGAGGTTGGCTCAGCATGAAGTTATTCCATATCGTGGCGACGTATTCAACATCAACACCGGGAAAGCAGGGGAAAGTGGCCATGAGTGGTTCCAATCCTACGACCTGAAATTCCATTCCACCCTTCGACCTTAGATGCCATTTCACCCTTAATAGGTTCTTGCTAACAGTATTTGGCCTCTCAAGCATTTAGCCGTGACTTTGCATTTGGGTGCAATTCATATATATATACAGCATATATATTTAAAAGCAGGAGTGTAGTTCATTTATTATTATTAGGTAGAATCTAGAAGTGGGTAGCACACTGCACTAATTCCAGTGGCGAGTATATCTGAACCAATGCTGAGCCTCCCCTATGTCAACTCGACCTTAAAATTAGTAACTATGTGCGGCATGAGCACCTCAGCACTGGGGAGACTAAGCTGACCCGGGTATAATGATGGCCCCACCAACACCTCGCATGAAGTTTCAGTCTTCATATACATTCACTGACAGCACTTGCTCCAAAAGTCGGTTAAGGCTATATGGGGGATCTTTTTCTTCATATATATACATTATATACACATCTGTAGATCAGAGCAGAGGCTGCAGCCTTGACTGGGTACGGTTGAATCGGCACTGCGATGCTTAAACGCATAAGTATTCATGCGTATGTATATATTCATGAAAGCACACAAATATGCAAAGTACGATCCAACCACGTGCAGTACTTGTATTCACATTCCTGCATACGGAACATTGGAATGTGGAATGAATAGAAGAATGAATTAGTTGCCCATATAGATATAAAACGATGATGGCGAGGTGCCCTGCGCGTGCCCGTGTTGAGTGAGCGCGCGCTCACGTGAGCGAAATAATTGCGACGGCATTCCGGCGTTTGCAAAGCAGATTTATTTTTGTAGGTGTCGCCGTTTTTTTTTAATGAGGCCAAATGTTAGACGGAGCTTTTGACCCTGACGAACTGCTTTCTTCCAACAGCGGAGCAAGGCACTCCAGCCGCTAATGAGGTCGTAGGATGTTCTTCCCTATTGGCGACTCTCTCATTATCTCACGTAACTGTAAATTATAGCCCTTTTGAATTATACCCCCGCCGCCGTCCCATCCACACCACTGTAATAATTGTCAGCGCTTTGTAAACACGCGCGTCCGTCTTTGATGTGAACCTCCCCGTGGCTTGCGGCCAATTGAAGAGGCTAACAAGGTCATCCCTGGTTTAATTACAGCTTCAAAGTGAACCTTCTATGCATCATTATTAGAGGATTATTTACTCATGCACACCATATGGCGATATATGTGGGATGGTGACATGGTCCAGTCGAATTAATTGCGCGGGGGCATTAACCACAAGTGGACGGAAAAGATCCCATGATGTCATTTGAAGAAGATTGGCCCATTTTATGTATATATGCTTAACTTCTTTCGCACCGTACGTAGCAAACCGTGCCAACGGAGGTGTTGTTATCCATCCGGGTGGCATGGTGGTTAGAGCGCGCGACTGACAGTGTGTTTAATTCTCACTCGGTTAATTGTACCACAGCCTTGAATTGCTCCTGGAACAAAGTGTCCGTGGTTGCAGTGTAAATGTGTTCACGACAACAATAGATAAAGTAAAAAGGTAAAGGTGCAGCCCTGCTATTGTTTGCTCGTCTCAATGCTGGCAGACAGTCCACCACTAGAGTAGTCTCGAAATAATAATTCGAATGTATAATTGCGCTTTCCATCCTAGGATCCCAATGCGCAGTGCATTTAAAGGCCACTTTAAAGACATGGGTTTTCAAAGCACACCTTAATATTTCTCCCAAAGACCCCTTCGTCTAATCGTCCGCACCGGCCGGACGTCTTGGCAGAGATGGGAGTACCCACACTTTACCCCACCACACACGACCCGCTGATGAAATCTACCGGTGCGTGGACGCGTGCAGAGGGATTCAAGAAACCTGCGCCATCGTTTGCATTGCCATGCCGTGAGGTTGATCACGTGACCCCTGGATTGCAAGTCCAGTGCGCCAACCATGACACCATCGGAGCATCCCTTGTCCCGCGGCGGGAGCCATTCATCCAAAGGTCTCGTGCCAGGGGGCCCACAGCGGCAGGAGGTTGAACTTTTTCAACCTCGGTGCAGGCGGGCGTCGTCGATCGCTCTTAACCGCAGCGTCGGAAAAAAACAAATATTCTTCTTCAAGACAGAAAGGAAGGAATTAAAATAAAAGAGTGAAGCGAAACGTTTGACAGCGTGAACGATGTGCGGTCCGGGACGTTTCTCATTCCCAGCGTTCGGGCTAACTCTGCGCGTGCAAACCCAGAATGTCAGCGTCCACAACGTTCAGCAAAAATTGTCGTCTCCCCCACCAATAAAAAACATCGACGTAGTGTGGGAGGCAACGTTTCCCGATTAACGCTGCAGCTTCTACGAGCTGCCCGGCCAAAGGCTCGTTCACCACGCGACGGCGTTGCTCTAGATGAGAACGTTGATGGATTCCGGCGGGGCCGTGCATCCATTTGCCGCACCATTCCAAAATGCTCGTGTGTGCGGAGTGTACGGGGAGATCGATTTGCGGGCTTGCGGCCTTGCGACTGCCTCTGGTTGGGCATGGCGGGCTCTTCCACATTGTCCGTCGGTGACAAACGATGTGAGAGGCTGGCGAGCCGGCAGACACACAAGAGAGGGGGGAAAAAAGCCCGCGTCCCACATAATCCTTTACATGGTAGCGAAGCCGACATCTGTTTGAAAATGTGCCTTGTTAAATTGTAAAGGCAGCAGAGTTTTCAGGTCACCTCATCGGGAGTTTATATTGGATTAGTGTGTGATGCGTTGTTATTATTCTTTTTTTCCACGTTCTCATTTTTGCTGTTGACAGGAATAGCTGCGGATTGGAAGTAAGTGTGCCTTGTTATCGGTCGTGGTGTGATATTTGTGGAATAATGAACCCCCGCCTGCCTATTAGTGCCACTCTTTCAAAATGGCTGTACATCACTTGCAATGATCACAAATACTGGACGCATCTTTGCCACTGTGGTTTTACTAAAAAAATTCGACGCACTTCATTTCCTCCTTCCAAATGTGCCACTTACGATACCGACTTGAGGTGTGAACGTTTAAATTTGCATCTGACCTTGACGCTGTGGGATATGTCGTTACTTAATTGTGTTGTGTTTTACGACGATCGTTATGAATAAGGAAATGTCCCTTTCCGTAATCCCGTGGACTTTCCACCACCGGATTGGAACCCACCAATGAATATGTGCGCCGCTGAAGATGATATCACAGAACCGCTTCCCGAGTGTCACCCAGTGACCTCTTATCCACACCAGCATGCTGTCATGTGCCCTGCTCTCCAGATGTTTGTCCCATGGCAGTCAAACCACACATTTATTGTGAAGTCTAAGAATCTCAGTGATAGATGTTGATGATAATAATAATAATATTTTAGTTTTGCCAAATTAAATAAACAACAATTTAACATTACGGGATTTGTTTATGTGTGTGCAATCATTGGTGACAGGGCTAAGGCCATCAACTCAGTTGCTGGGATGATCATGGGTGGCTGCCCATATTCGAACCCAGGATCTCAGTTTGCATGAGCTCAGGTCACTGACCTCTGAGCCACCTGGCCCCAGGAACACACCTGACTTGAAAAAATAATTACTTTTGATTGGCTCAAATTTGTTTTGCACTAATTTGGGGAAGCGGTGGCTTAGTGGTTAAGCACGCTGCACTACAGTCCCAGCGACCCGAGTTTTGATTCGCAACCACGACTAGCATCAGCGGCAAGTGATATCAGCAGCGGTCCTGTACCTCGCCCCGTCACCAATCGGCACTGATCAGTGTGGTGAAGTATGGTCATAAAAAGAACACGTGACTTGGAGAGGCTTTCATTGGAGGAATGAGAATATCTATAACTTATTATTGTTACATTTTTTACTTGCTCATAGCAATATATTTTCCATCAAGACAACAATACAAAGAAGAACATTTAGAAATCCAATAATTTGTGTCTTCGATCTGGTATTTTGCAAGGTGTAATGAATTCGGGCCACGCATGCTCTGGCTATATGCTACACATTTTGCTGCGAGAGTTAAGTTAAAGTGCAAACTTGTTTGGTTGTAACTCATTTGCACACGCTAACACCGAGGCTAAAACAAAACCGCTGAGTGTGCTGTCTTTCAAAGGCGACTTGGAAGGTCCATTGCATTACCAGCACCTATCTCGGTTTTATTAATGCGATTTCTTTCGCTCCCGATGGGCACATTGATTTGGTTGCTTAACAATTTTCATACGAGCCTGAATGTACGTTCGTGCAATTGATTACGTGATTTAAATAATGCAATTCCCTGCCTGCTAAAATAAATCCAGATCAAAAAAATTCTAATTTGTGTGATTAATGAAAGTAGCTCCCGAGGAGCAATTAGAAATGTGTTTTGTTGGCATCTACAGAGTTTATTCAGCACCACCGTCACCATCTTCATCATCATTGTAAACATCGCTGGCATACTGTAGAGCTATACTGCATATCGTTATTATACTCACCATCAACATCATTGTTGTCAATATAATGTTGAGGATCACATTATTAACCATCTATTCTTTCATCATTATCACAGTTGTAATACTAAAAAAGTGATGTATTACTCAAATGAGCATTGGGGTGGTGCTCGTCTTCTGTTCACAACTCTGAACCAGTTGTGGAAATTCCACATTTCTATGATGGGGGCGAGCCTATCCACAGGACAACCACTGTTCCTTTTTCCCCGACGGTACCTATTGTAACGACCCTGCCGGGATGATGGACCGAGTCGACCCACAACTATTATTTGAACTCGCAGCCGTCCGATTAAGCAACCAGTCCGGATATAAAGTCACAATATATCATCATGATCGTTGTCAGGGTTATATCACGTGATCATCGTCACCATCATAACTTCCATGGCCATTATCAGAGTGACGGCACTTCATAATCGTCATGTTCATAAGACATTGTCATCATTAGCAGGGTTAGAATACACTCATGGTCATAATCCGGGTAATAATAAACCACATGAATTGATGACAATATGCACAATTGCCAGTGTCATCACTGCCAGAATTATCATCATCATCGTCATCGTCACCATCATTTGCACCAATCGGAAGAACGTCATCAATTGTAGCCCTGTAGACAGAACAACAGCCCTTGCCATGCCAGTGTAGAATTTCTACCACTGCTTCAGGACTACGAATAGCGACTAGCACCAACCAGTGATTGTTTGACCGTAGACAAATTACTTTTCCCATATATATAAAACGGCCACAGCTTTTCCAGATCAGAGCATTACGGGTTCCGTTTCGTAGCTGCGAGACCAATTTCTTGTTTGATTTTCCACAGACACAGTGATGTCTATCGGCGAGCGAAGGCGCCTTTGCTGTGAAAAGGGAAATCGAATCGCGCCCAAATGAATTCCCGTTTCGTCTAAGCCTCACATCAACGTTCGCGTGCGTCAAAGGATTTCAGAAATCCCGTTGTTATACCGTACGTATATAACATTTTTTTGGGTTTGCTCCCTTTCATCCTTTTTCACTGATTCGTCGGAACCGTAACGCATTTTCTATCACGGCTCCGTGGACGAAGTGGAACGTTCGTCTTTGCCCATGCAAGGAGGGTGTGCATTATCAATCACTCCGCGCTTTTAGAACACAAAATCTTCGGTGAAATGCACAGGGATGGACGCAGAGCGTTCGTTACACTGCTGGCAGACCGCGGTGAATGCACGAATGTGCTCTGTTGCGTAACTCACTGTAGTTTAAAGACACACACACACACTCACACGTTGAGATGTTGCACAGTAAAACTGCCTCGCACATTTGCACTTGTCAGATGATCTTCCAGAATGCATACTCTTTTTTTTTTTGCTAAATCGCAGATAATTACGTTATTGTGTACACCCTTTAACCTATCAACTACACGATGAATGCCTACCAATGCCACACTGGTCTGTTAAGTGAGGCCCAGTACAAATTTGATATCACTCGCCACTGGTGTTAGCCGTGGCTGGGAGAATGGAACTCAGGTTGACCGAGATCATAGTTCAACGCGCTAACCACTGCACCACTGCTCCTCCACAGATATTCTTGAATGTTAACCAACTTAACGAAATTAGTTTCCAAATTACTCAAATTCACTATAGTTGCCTCTCGTTACTCGGCAACTCAATGTACGGAATTTAACTTATAAGTTAGGGAGCGAATTCTATATACGTTACATTACATTCTCATGTACAGAATTGTGACTCTCTCAATTAAATAAATGCCGTTTGTCCCTGCGGCGCATCTCACATTGCTCCGGCTCGTTTGCACGGCACTCTTTCCATGCTGTAGTGGTTTCCCATCACTTATTTTGGAGTATTATGAATATTTTATCATTAACTTATCCATTTTCCATTAAATATGTGCTTTAAAAGAGGGTTTCTGCATTCTCAAGTGTGATTTTATTCCATCTTGGGGCCGATTAATTGTTTCCGTAGGAACGCACCACCAATTATATTATGGAAGTCAATGGGGAACATTGGGTTCAATTTACAGAATCTTGCTTTATGGGCAAGTTTAGTTGGCCGTGGGTTCGATTCCGACCCTGACGCCTGTATATTTGGAGTTTGCATGTCCCTCTCCCCGTGGTTGGAAGAAGAAGTCACCCCCTGTGAGTGGCTGGCTGAGGTGCCATCTGTTGAGGAAGTACTAAAGGCGATCCAGAGTTTGAGACCATGAAAGGCACCGGGCAGAGATGATCTCCCAAGCGAAATGCTGATGGAGGGTGGCGTTTGTGCACAGACTGCCCTACATGACATCATAACAACAGTCTGGACCACTGGACGGGTTCTGCAGGATTGGAAGGATGCCCTGGTCGTCCCCCTCTTTGAGAAGGGGGACCGCACAGACTGTAACAACTACAGGGGCATCTCACTCCTCAATGTTCCGGGAAAGGTCCTGGCAAGGATGATTCAACATCGCCTTGCCAGGCACGCTGAGGAGAGGCTTGCGGAGCCCCAATGCGGTTCCAGGAAAGGGCGGTCCTGCACAGATGCCATATTTTCTGTCTGTCTACTACAACAGAGGTGTAGGGAATTCCAACAAAACCTACATCTCTGCTTCATTGACTTGGTCAAGGCGTATTATACCATCAGTAGGCCTGGGCTTTGGGTTGTTTTTCGTGCTTTCGGAGTCCCTGACACTCTGCTCACGATCATTAAGGACCTTCATGATGGTGAGCAGGCCCGGGTAAAACTACGTGGCCGGGAGTCGGAGCTATTCCTTGTTCACCTTAGGGTGCGACAGGGATGTCCTCTGGTTTCCACATTATTTAACGTATTTTTCGACCACATAGTTTGTGAAGCCTTCGATCGCTGTACTGGATAAATGTCCATCTGGTACAGATACAGTGGGAGGCTGATCGATGCCCGGGTGCGGTCAAGGGATGGCTCCCTATTGGTCAACCACGTTATGTATGCCGATGATCTGGTAATTGCCACTCAATCAGAAGAGGAGTTGGAGGCACTGCTGCTGTACCTGGAGCGTGCTACTAAGAGGTGGAGCCTTACCATCAACCCCACCAAAACTAAGCACCTGCCTGGGTATTTTGTACCATCGACACTCCACCCCCACAACTCCCAATTGGTGATGGGGTAATTGTGGAGAGAGTGGAGAGTTTCCCATACCTGGGCAGTGTGCTCATGACCGGCTTCAGTTTGACAGCAGAGCTCTCACTCCGAATCAGTCGAGCAGCATTATCTTTTCATCGGTTGCGTAACGCTGTGTGGAAGATACCTGATCTGTTGCTCCGCACGAAGCTTCAGGTTTCTCGGCCACGGTCATTCCCTCCTTTCTCTATGCTTGCGAAACGTGGACCCCCCTAATGGAACATCTTCGCCGGTTAGAAACATTTAGGCTGGCCAGCCTACGATCCATCCTTGGTTTGACCAGGCTGGGTTTTGTGAGGAGCTCACAAATTCTTAAAAGATCTGGACAAAGTTCCATCGGTGAGCTCCTCCTGCAGGCAATGCTGCATTGGCTGGGTCATGTTGCCCACATACCAAGTCTCCGCATGCCTAAACAGCTTTTGATCGGCCGGATAAAGGGGGCTAAACGGGCGCGGCATGGGCTAGAGATGAGATGGAGTGATGTGGTACAGGAGGATGTGGAGGTGAGTTGACTTGCCGAGGCTCGTGAAGGACGCTACTGGGCAGTTGGAGGCAGTCGCCCTCCAACAACAACGGAGGCGAAGGAGCGACGCTCACAACAATGAGCGGAGCGCCGGGTGGCTAAGGCTAGTTGGTACAGCCAGTCATCTCAGTCGACCCGTGCCATCTGGGTCTGCCCCGTGACCACCTGCCAGCGGGCGTTCGACACTTCACGTGGCCTCAACGTGCACACAGCCTGGCACAAGCGTCGTGGTGACGTCACTGCCACTTAGTGGCGAATGGCGGTTGTTGTTGTTGTGGTCGAGTGGATATTTTTCCGGGTGCTACGGTTTTTTCCCTCCGCATTTAGAATCAAAATGCGTTGAGAGTATTTGGCTGCTATAAATTTCCACACGATAAGCCATTTCGTTGAGCTATCA
Organism: Lampetra planeri; assembly: GCF_965212315.1. Taxonomy (NCBI): domain Eukaryota; kingdom Metazoa; phylum Chordata; class Hyperoartia; order Petromyzontiformes; family Petromyzontidae; genus Lampetra; species Lampetra planeri. The sequence goes on along the minus strand of NC_136146.1, from coordinate 2,725,514 downwards.
TTTGTGGCCAGCTAGTTGATGAAAAATAACTTTAGAGCTCAGTGGGCTTTACCTGGTAAAATAAAAAAATAAATCCCTTACAGTTTAGTTGAGTCTCAGGAGGGTATCAGTTCCTCATATCGAGGAATGCCTCGACAAGCAATCAAGTTCACTCACGAGCAGTGGCCGCAAACCAGAAGCCGGTATGTCCACGGGAAGACATCGCCAACAATCGAATAATCGATGAAATAGAGAACAGATTGGAGCTATTGTTGATATGTTTAATTACTCTGCGTGCATGTGTGCGCGCGCGCGCGTGTGTGTGTGTGTGTTAGAGATAATTTTATAGCAGTCATATACATATTTAACAAGATTGTGTACACTCAACATTGTCATGTTGTTCCATTAACTTTTATATGAGTTGGACAATTTAAGCTGTATTCTGGGGGCCACAAAACGCCACGTTATTGTTTCACAGTTTAAGGTTAAGTAGACTTTCCTTTCCCTTTTAATGAGAAGTAATTATATTATCTCTCGAGACGCTAAGTGTCCTTTTTAAAAGGGTATGCGCGCGCTTTAATATCGGTCCATAACGGGCAACGTATTACGCCGAATTTACAGCTAAATTGGCTTAATTGGTGCCTATTACTATAACAAAGGCTGTGCCAGTCTAGCAAAATTGTTACGACTTTCATATCATATTGACTTAACGGTCCGGCCTGGCCCTATTTAAAATCCAGTCGCGCCATGCGATGTGTGTGGGGTTTGCGATCACCACGCAATTACAAAACAAAAAATACACATTCGATTCCTACCGATGCAAATTCCACAGCCAGGAGCCCTCCTACTGCATCACGGAGATTAGCATAAAGCCTTTTGAGGGTCGCATGCGCACGATCGTTTGAGCAATCAATTTGTCTGTAAATCAAGGGGTATTAGCCCGCGAAGAACGATTTATAATGCGAGCTACACAAAGTCTTGAGTCCCGCAGTCGATATTGGGTGTGGGGAGAGCAGGTTTGAGCAAACCTTTAATTGGGGTTGCTTGGCTTGCGAGAGAACAGGGCCCAGGCATCTCATGGTGCTGAAGGATTTCCCTGTACGGTCTGCAAATGGATCACGTGCGCTCAGTGCAGAGGCGAGAGAGTGGCTTCGTTCAGATGTTGTGCTCTCGAGATGAGTTAATTGTCAGGCGTGGCTAACAACGGTTTTGCGAGTGATATCTGAACTGGTGCTGGGGCATGCCCTTCATTGATGAGTGCGGTGAAGTATGGTCAAACGCCCCCCTCCCCTTCTAGATTTGAAGCTTTCGTGACTGCAAGTCACGTAGGTAAAAAATGAAATTAAAATTAATAAAAATAAAATAATAAAAATCACGACGTTTCGGAGGCTCGCTTGATACAGCAAATCTGGCTGTGACGGTCCCACCTGATGACGGAGACTTGTGTTGCCTCCGAAACGTCGTGATTTTTTATTATTTTATTTTTATTAATTTTAATTTCATTTTATACCTACGTGACTTTACTGAAAAAAACTAAGAGTATGACCCCCTCCCCTCCCCGTGACATAACTGAAAGGGAATAGGGAAGGGCTTCGTCCAGCAGTGGATTAACAAAGGGCTGGACAATTATTATTATTATTATTGCGACTGAAATTAAACTTTCCAAAACGGTGCGATGTGCATTATTGCGAGAGAGGGGGCACGTGGATAAGTTTGAGTATTCCTTTTAGAGGCAGAACGTCATCGGCGGAGGAAGACGAAGCTTGAACAGGGTCAGGCAGCCAACGGCACTTTGAGGCTGGGAATAAGGGAGGTCTCAATTCTGGGGGCAACAGAGAAGGAGCGACCTCCCAGAGGTTGACAGCGTTCTGAATCAAACTCAGACCAAACTGTTACAAAGACATCAATGGTCCCTGTATGACGAATTGATGTAATTATGCCTCTTTGTTTGTTTTCAGCCTCGATTCTCGAGATTGAAAATGTATTTCAAACTACTTGCGACGAGCGCACTGCAATGCGCAGTGGAATTCCAGTATTTTCAGCGTCTGCTGTAACGCAGTTGCTTTTGCTTGATTCCTATTTGCTTAACGCCGTGATTTTTATTTGATTTGCTTGATTTCATCAATTTCAGTGACCAATGGCTACTCTTGCAAACGAGGCTCGTCCCGGTCCTTTGAGTTCTCAGACCATTAATGGAAAAAAACTGCGACTTTGATGGTAAAGATTCACACTAAATACGACCATTGCGTCTATTTGTGTGTGGTAATATTAAACCTTTGAGATGCATCACCGCAGAGCGCAGCACCGCATCGCGAAAGGCACAGCTGCAAAGGACGGGGCCACGTGGACGTCGGGGTGGAGGGGATGTCGCTGCAAATCAACACGGTAGAGCCACCACGCCGTGTGGCTTGTCACGTCTCAGGCTGGGAGACGGAGGGAGGGGGCAGGGGGACTTGGAGGGTGATCCTTTAAGCACCGTTGTTAGTCGACGAAGGAAATGGGTGTCAGGCTAATTGGGCCCACGCTTGCCCGGTTGACCGCAATTGCCTGTGCAAAATGCAGGCGAGCGGCAATCGGCTGTGCGGGTCGCAAAGGGAGTGAGCCCGCGAGAGGAGTTGAGCGTCAGCCCAGGCATTGCGAGCCTTGATTAATCACTGAGCGGGGCCTGTGCGTCGCCCGATGTTGTGAGCGTCCGTCTAATTGAGCTGCTCGAGGAAAGGGGGCACGGCCGAGTCGCTGGGTCAATTTCAATGCAGGGCTCAGCATTGACTTCTGCAGCGGCTGCTACGGTTCGATGGGGAGCAGGGCTGTGTGCTTCCTCGGTGTAAAAGTGACTTGGCTAGCCCATAGGCTGTCTTCAGACGAGCTCTCGTCGTGTCTACTTGTGGGCATCGAAGCTGTCGCCATAACAATTCTACAGGAACGTATGTGATTTTTTTTTACGCGATTGTGTGCGCGTAATGTGTTTTGGTACCTACCTGTAAGCAGCAGCGGACTATGCTCGCATTTGCCTCCACGGGAGGGTGAATGTCTTTATTCACTGACGATGGGGCGGTAATATTTGTAAGGCATGAAACCAGAGTGCCGAGAGGAAACTCGTGCGTACGAGGGAGTAACGATCTGCACGGATGGATTAAGGAATCCATTGGCTTTACTGCCAACACGTAGCCACCTCACAGTCTCCCATCCCCGTACTATTAAGGCTGAATATTGCATCGCGTCTGGGATCCAACAGGCTCAGGTACATTCAGAGTGATTTGGCCGTGAGCAGTATGTACACAGATCACCTTTTAAAGGCAAGATTGACGTAGCATGCTAAGCCCCATACGCCTTTCCTGCCAAACCTAATTTCTCCCTCCCTGCGTATGGGTGAATCAGCAGATGCTGAACATGTGGCGATTTTTGGCATCGCGATTGATTGCATCCGGCGAGATTGGCCTCCCTCTCTCCTTAAAGGCCCGCGTAACGCGTTCCTAACGCAGCAAACGCGAGCTAATTAACTCCGAGTCCCATGAGCGCTTACACCGCTGGCCCCACAGTGCCTACGCTTCCTGGAAAAGTGGTAACACATCAGATTTTTTTTTTTTTGCCGGGAACCTTTGAACCTCTTTTAAATAAAACTAAAATACCGTAATAAAAAAAAAGCCTTTGGGGCTTTGTGACCGTTTCGAAAAACTTTTCTCATCGATCGCTACTCCCGACGCCGTGATGAGTCGCGTCCGTCAACCTTCACGCCGCCGCCGATATTTGGGTTAGCTTTGGGCCCATTGCACGCTGCTCGCGACGTCAGCGGCTGCAGCAATGAGCGCCCATGACCGACGTGATCGCTGCACGCTTCGCTTTGGTCCAACTCAAACGATCAGCGCCGCAGCCTCCCTTGCCTCCCCTTCTTTGTAAGCCGGGCTGTGATCATGCACATGCGTGCGGTTGTTGGTTTTTAAAATATTTCTCTTCTCGTGAAAACGCGCCGTGTGTATTTCCTTCGGCTGCTTTCTGCCCGCAATTAGCGGCTTTGTGTCGCGGGGACTCGCGCTGCTCGGCGCCTTTGAGCTGTTTTAAAAATAAAAGTTGGCGATATTGCTGGCAGAATAACACCCCACCCACCCACCCCACACCATAATTGCAATTTAAGAACGGAAAGCTTCTTTTGAAACATATCCCCTGAACGCGCGGTTCAATAATAATGGACGTGAACACAATGGGCCGACGCCCAGAGAACGGACAGGTTGAATTACTTGTCAAAAGAAAGTAAAATGCATCAAACTTGTTTCATGCTACTGCATTGGCGATGGTGCGCAAGAGACACAAACTCAACACGTCCGTCGATAACGCTTCCCTAAAAGGAAGCTATAGAAATAGGTGACATTTGTAGTACATCAATGTGCTATGAATAAGCACAGTTTGGAGTAATAAAGCAGCCTTTGTTAAAAAGTCTGGCTCTGCTGATGAGTCACAGAATGTTGAACCGGGAACATTGTTTGCTTGTATTCTTTGGGTCTTTCGGCAAAGCCACGTAGATAAAAAAAAAATGGCTTTCTTGCTTTCATAAAGTTTGGTAATATTGGTCTGAAAAGCGAATAGGCGAGTGGATCAACATATCTGCGCACGTGGGAACGAAACAGAGTTCTGCTTATGGTAATTTTTAATGCAAATGTTTCCACCCCCAACTCATGACAACGTGTCGAATCACGGGAGTTTAACCGTCACGTGCCCAATACTCACGGACATAAAGAAACACGGCGTGCACATTCTTACGAGCGTGTCATATTAAAATCCGGCACTAACCCCACGACACCAGCGAACAGTGACCCATTCTTGGCAATGTTTTCGCAAGATCATTGACATCAACTTCGTAGGCATTTGTCTCGGCACAATATTTTTTTTTCGATATTTGTAGGAGGTAGGGCAGGATTCATTCGCTGCCATCCACACACAACCCGTGCTCGTGCCAAGTGCCGTACATAACAAATATAGAATTTAAGTGCCCTGTTGTGGGTAGAGTGTTGGCGAATGTGTGTTGTATAAGGGGCTTTCTCAGGCTGCGCTATTATGCAATCTCCTTGCTTTTGAACTTACAATACAACAACCGAAATTCGCGACAAAGTGGCGGTGACGTCACACACGATGTGCATGCTAAGGTCACGTGAAGTGTCGAACGGCCACTGCCAGGAAATGACTGGCAGATGCACCACCTGTAACCCCTACTGTGCCAACTTGATGTGCTTTAGCCACCCGGCGCTGCACTCGTAATTGTGAGCGTCGCTCCTCCGCCCTCCGTTGTTGCTGGAGGGCGACTGCCTCCAACTGCCCAGTAGCAGCGTCCTTCACGAGCCTCCTCCACAGAGACCGATCTTGACACCGCTGTTACAAGTCATCGGCACACATATATATACATCTGCCAGTGTGTTATGCTAGCAAAAGCCATGAGACACCCATATTGCGGCCAAATCGACCAGCCGTTGTGAATACAATCGCTGAATCAAATGGGCGATTTAATTATGAGCGGTCTGGTAGCTTCATCTCCGCGCCACACTATATTCAAATGCATTTTTCATAACAACGCATCACAAGCAGCGGCAGACGTGGTAGGGGGGCCATAGGTCTGTGAGTGGACGAGCATGGCAGGCAGCATGGTGCTAGCCTGTAAATGTGAGTGGGTTGGAGGTGGGGCAGATGGACCGTGCAGAGATGGACCCCCTGTGCGAGACGTGAACCAGCATTGCAGAGAGGTTTGGCAGCATTGCGGACGCAATTCGACAAGGGAAGCTCCTCAGGCTTCCGTTGCTATGCATTCATATGGGTGGTGCTTCTCCGGACATTTATTTACTTTCACGTGGTTTATTTCGACATGACATTATCATCGACAGCCGTGACAAATCTACCGCTGGATGAAGACCTCCCTCGGACATCGCCACTCAATCTCACCGATTGATACTCTACTAGTTTAAGCGTCCATATCTTCATCTCAAAATAGTACATCGCATTGAGCTCTCAGATGGCTTAGAACTCATTGTAGGTGTACAGGAGTTACGCGGGTGGGTCGACATGCAGGTAGCTGGCGTATGCGAGACGTCAGAGACGTTTGTTGCGGTTGAACCCGAATCAAGAGCCGAATGGCTCACAGGGTAAATCCTAATAAATGAAACTGAAACTGTCAACCAAATCCGACAATGTCCGTCCAGTGGTCGTCAAGCCGCATTGGCTTCACATTGTCAGGTCGCACTCATTCCATGCAAAGTGCGCGCCACAAACGAACCACGATAGCGTGTTGATCTCGGCAAAGGAGCATACGCCATCACGTGAACTCCGGTCATCCTCACAGTGGCTTTTGACTGGCCATCAAACAAAGACGGTCACTGCATCGCGCGCTTACAGGCGTGCTTCTGCGGCCCTCTGGAGCGCTCTTCCTTCCGATATTAGGAAGCCACCGGAGCTTTGCAATAAAAAATCGAGGTCAGCGTTCTTCACGCAGTTTCAAAGGGGTGGGGGGGGGGGGTGGTCGCTTTCGCCGATAAGACATCGTCACTGTGAGGGCCGCCACACATTTGAAACCGTTGGGGGTTGACAGCACAATGGGCGGTGTGTTGACATCTGTGCATTGTCGGGGACTGCTTGTCAGGAGCCACACTGAAGGCCACGAGAAGCCGCTCGTGGCCTTGTTATGTATAATACTGCTCTCGATTGAAAACTCATTTCTTTTTCACTGTGTTTTGTGTGTGGTTTCTTGTCCTTCACCCGTACCGCAGATTAGCTCGGATGGCTCCTTACTGTGTGAAGGAATCCTGCAGTCACGAAAGCTTTAAATCGAAATGTGTGAAGGAAGTTCAACATTCATGCATGATGGCGGTGGTGATGGTTGTGATGATGTTGATGGTGGTGATGTTGAGGAGGAACCTGCATGATGAGGAAATGGGGGATGTTGACATTGATGTTGATGGTGGTGATGTTAAGGAGGAACCTGCATGATGAGGAAGTGGGGGATGTTGACATTGATGGTGGTGGTGGTGTTGATGATGCGGACCTTCTGAAATGCTCTTCTTTTCGATATTGGGAAGGCAATGGGAGCGATGCACTTTTAAATCATCTGGTTTGAAAACCAATTTCTTGCTTTTTAAATCCTTTATATTAAGTTCGCTTGCTTGCTTGCTTGCGTGCTTGCTTGCTTGCTTGCGTGCTTGCTTGCTTGCGTGCTTGCTTGCTTGCTTACGACCGTGCAAATCTTTCGGTCGTTTTTTAACCCACTTCCCGTGATCCAATCGAGCTGACATTTTCCACACAGACTCGTTGTGCGAGACAATTAATGTTCGTGAAAAAAATTCCCAAAATGTAACACTTTTTAGGCAAAAAAAATGTATTTTACATATATTCAAATAGAACTCATTCATGGCTTTGGCTGAACGTCACAGTATAAGAGGCCAGAGCGTAACCCCTCCACAGGCCGTGGCGGAGTAGCGCAGTTGGTAGCGCCCTCGCTTCCTATGCCAAAGGTCGCGGGATCGATGCCCGCGTCCTCCACAGGCGAGTATATTTTTATATCCTTTATATTAAGTTCGCTTGCTTGCTTAGGACCGTGCAAATCTTTCGCTCGTTTTTTAACCCACTTCCCGTGATCCAATCGAGCTGACATTTTCTACACAGACTCGTTGTGTGTGACAATTAAATTTCGTGAAAAAAATATTCCAAAATTTTACACTGTTTAGGGAAAACAAATTAAATATTTAATTACCAATTGCTTAATGGTGGCAGGCAATCATCTGACCCATAGGTGGCAGCCATCTCAAGCCAGAGGACGAGAGGACTCTAGCTGCCACGCATATAAAGGATTTATAGTGAAAAACTTTGTTTTTACGGGTTTACTTGTTTCTGCCTTCAGTTTTCTGTCCTTCCCCCCTCACATCCGATTGGCACGGTTGGCTACGTACGGTACTGAAGAAGTTCAACGCACACGCGAATGTCTGCACCTTCACTTCCTCCCTTCAACTGCATTCGACGAGATAGCTGTGAGGCCTTCTCTACACTCAACCTCCCGTGTACGTCTGATGTTATTTCATCACGCAAGTTACGTGTCTTCTGACTGAGTTAACATATTTGCGGCACAGACACCAATTGCCAACGATGTGCATGGCTAGCCAAAAATGGATTATGCGTTGATTTGATGTTATATATAGTACCGTAGGGTGCAGGTGCAATTCTCATGGAAATTGTGCCAATTATATTTCCTACTTTAAATACAATTGGCTGTTCAAAAGTGCGTAATTAGCTTCAACAGAAATGCTTCATAACGAAATGTAATTTCATGGTTTTAGCACCAAATCATGCTTTTATATAACCCCCGGAGAACGAGGAGCAGAAAACAAAGAACATCGTTCAGACTTTCATTATTGCAATGTTAAAAAGACACAGAATGCAACCACCACCATGAAAACGGTCACAAAAGGCATGCGGCCTAACGTTTAATGGAACAATATCCAATGTCAGATTTGTAAACTCAACTCAGCTGCATGATTTTCTTTTATACGATGCTGCATTCATAGCAAGAGTATAAATAATACAAACTCAACACATTCACTTTCTGGTAACGACGATATGAAAAGTATAAATATATTTAAAATCCCTTTAGGGCAGTGTTATTGACAAAACGCGTTGCATTTTTGCATTCTAAATGGATTGCTAAAGGGGGTGGGGAAAAAACACACGCTTGTGTTTGAAGCGTCATGTCACAATACTCAATTTGGTACACCCATTGACGGTATCCACATCATCAATTACTCAGACAGATCTGCTATTTTAATGACAAATTATGACCGTCTTTTGCACAGGTCATTAATCACACCATCTGTGCTACTTTGAGGAAAGCACTCAGTTGCATGCCATGCTAAACCCACGTTTGCATACTATACGTATACAATTGCTTACCGTGGTTGTATCGGTCGGCGCACTGGACTTGCAATCTCGAGGTCGCCGTTTCAATTTTGCGTCATTGGCAGTTGAAGTAATGGGAATATTTATATAAAAAAATCCCTCTGCCAACCTCTGCCCCATAACCTCTAACCTCTGCCTGCTCAGCAGCATAAATGGATGAATGTCCACTTCATCCAAACACCTTCCAAAGTAGCTCTCTAGCACTGCCTCTCGTAGAGGGCCTTCCATCGGCGGTGACGTGAGCAAGCAATTGCAGGATCGCACCTTTAGCTTTCACCACACGTTCATCCGAGCGCAAAGCACGGTCATGACGTATGTTTTACTGGTGAGGTACGAGCATTATGGGGAGCGGTGGTGTAGCGGTTAGTGCGCTGAACGACGAACCTGGCGACCCGAGTTTCATTCCTTCTCTTGGTCAACACCAGTGATAGCGATTATCTGAACCGGTCCTGGGCCTCCCGAAAGTCGACTCAGCCTGAAATGAGTACATGGTGCGATGTGTAAACATCACCACTAGGGAGACAAAGGCGGCCAGGCGTGTTGCTGACCACCCACCCCCTCATGTGCCATGCCGGCCTTCATAGGTGTTCGCAAACAGCACTTGCCCAAACAGTCTGTTACAGGCTAGATGGGAGATCTTTGTCTTTGTACCAGGCTTTTGCAACGGCGGGGTGGGGGACGATGCGATTCCTATATCTGCGTCTCGAAAAATATTGTGTTCATCCATTTTCACCAAAGACACTTCACATGCTTTCACCTAAACTACAAAACACCTCGGCTCTGGGCAGGCTGACACCCATGCAGGAGTTGGGGAAACAACGCTGGGGTAGGCCCTTTGTGAATTCACCACTTGTGTAAAGCGTGACAAGGAACAAATAAAATAATATTCCCATCTCCCGCTATTCTCCTGTCCGTGTTTTGCTACAACCCCCACTTCGTCTCCCTCTGCTCCCCTCCACACACTCTCCTGCCTCACCCCTCTCATCTCACTCTGCTCCCCTCCACGCACTCTCCTACCTCTCCCCTCTCATCTCACTCTGCTCCCCTCCACGCACTCTCCTACCTCTCCCCTCTCATCTCACTCTACTCGCCTCCACGCACTCTCCTACTTCTCCCCTCTCATCTCACTCTACTCCCCTCCACACACTCTCCTACCTCTCCCCTCTCACTCTATTCCCCTCCACGCACTCTCCTACTTCTCCCCTCTCATCTCACTCTGCTCCCCTCCACGCACTCTCCTGCCTCTCCCTCTCATCTCACTCTACTCCCCTCCACGCACTCTCCTACCTCTCCTCTCTCACTCTATTCCCCTCCACGCACTCTCCTACTTCTCCCCTCTCATCTCACTCTGCTCCCCTCCACGCACTCTCCTACCTCTCCCCTCTCATCTCACTCTACTCGCCTCCACGCACTCTCCTACTTCTCCCCTCTCATCTCACTCTACTCCCCTCCACACACTCTCCTACCTCTCCCCTCTCACTCTATTCCCCTCCACGCACTCTCCTACTTCTCCCCTCTCATCTCACTCTGCTCCCCTCCACGCACTCTCCTGCCTCTCCCTCTCATCTCACTCTACTCCCCTCCACGCACTCTCCTACCTCTCCCCTCTCACTCTATTCCCCTCCACGCACTCTCCTACTTCTCCCCTCTCATCTCACTCTGCTCCCCTCCACGCACTCTCCTACCTCTCCCCTCTCATCTCACTCTACTCGCCTCCACGCACTCTCCTACTTCTCCCCTCTCATCTCACTCTACTCCCCTCCACGCACTCTCCTACCTCTCCCCTCTCATCTCACTCTGCTCCCCTCCACGCACTCTCCTACTTCTCCCCTCTCATCTCACTCTGCTCCCCTCCACGCACTCTCCTACCTCTCCCCTCTCATCTCACTCTACTCCCCTCCACGCACTCTCCTGCCCCTCCCCTCTCATCTCACTCTACTCCCCTCCACGCACCCTCCTACCTCTCCCCTCTCATCTCACTCTACTCCCCTCCACACACTCTCCTACCTCTCCCCTCTCATCTCACTCTACTCCCCTCCACGCACTCTCCTACTTCTCCCCTCTCATCTCACTCTACTCCCCTCCACACACTCTCCTGCCCCTCCCCTCTCATCTCACTCTACTCCCCTCCACGCACTCTCCTACTTCTCCCCTCTCATCTCACTCTACTCCCCTCCACGCACTCTCCTACTTCTCCCCTCTCATCTCACTCTACTCCCCTCCACGCACTCTCCTACTTCTCCCCTCTCATCTCACTCTACTCCCCTCCACGCACTCTCCTACTTCTCCCCTCTCATCTCACTCTACTCCCCTCCACGCACTCTCCTACTTCTCCCCTCTCATCTCACTCTACTCCCCTCCACGCACTCTCCTACCTCTCCCCTCCCATCTCTACTGTCGTGGAGGACATTCACCACCGAGGAGTGGTGAGGAGGACAGCTGTCGTGCGAGAGACGGATGGAAGGGGAATTTGACCACGATCCTCTGCGAATCCTCCGCAAATTGTTAACACGTTCAATGTGTGTATTGTTTACGTGGCTGAGAAACATATCGCCTTCAAGCCGCTTGACAAGATCATGTATGTGTGATCTCACAACTGTTTGTGCGAGGTTTGTAAACGAAAAATTGCATACGGTATATGAACAACACATATCGTTGAAAATGATACTCATCACTTCCTAACGTACTGCTCAAGAAATCATACGATCACCGAGGTGATGTATTCCAGTTGTCAACAACATCAATAATAATATCGTTGTTGCTTGGGAAGAATAAATAAACTACGTTGTCACCTGGTACACGCTCAGCCGGAACTGCTCAGAGACGTAAGGCCACCCCATTTTGCTGCAAATTTGCATTGAAGGTTTCAGGGAAAATCAATGTTTTTTTTTGCTGTTAATTGAAAGTAACCCGCAAGGACGCCTTGCTTTCAACAACAACAAGAACATCACTGCATTCAAAATATTTCCATTTTAGTTGCCGCTCCTGCAGCGCGTTTCCTAATTTCTAATATCGATCCATATGTTTGATTTTTGCACTTATGAAAGCTGTTTGCATTCATGAAACGTTCCTCTTAAAAGTTCAAAAGGTGGCAGCCCTGCAAGCAGAAGGGCCTCCACCAGGCAAAGCTCGAGAGAGAGCCCCTATGGAGGTGAGACGCGTTGAGCGAGGTGAGGTCACCAACACTTTACCCCACCACATGTTTATTATTTTGGGTGGACAGAAATGGGGATATTTAATAACTGTGTGCCTTGTTTCAACTGCCGCGCCAGGATATCGAGTCGAACCGTTGCGTTTCAAGTATGGTGCGCTGACCGTTTCAAGTATGGTGCGCTGACCGTTAGAGCTCTGAGCATTACACTGCTGACCGTTAGATCTCTGACCCTAAGATCTCTGAGTGTTAGATCTTTGACCGTTAGATCTTTGATCGTTAGATCTCTGAGTGTTATATCATCTGACCATTAGATCTCTGAGTGTTAGATCTTTGAACGTCACACGACCACTGTGACAGCATAATCCCAGCCATGATGTCTAATTTTGAAATTTACTTTGCTCCACTCTAGAACCATTTGCTGTTGTCATATTTTGGTGCCACGGTGGCGAGATGTTAACGACCTCGCCTGCTATAAAGGGGGTCGTGGGTTCAATCTCAACCATGACGCCTGTATATTTGGAGTTTGCATGTTCTGCCCATGGTCGCGTGAATTTTTCTCCAGGTCCTCTGATTTATCCCTCCACGTTTACAACCCGCGTTTAGAGTTTTGGGCTGCTCTAAATGTCCACATGACAGGCCACTTCGTTGAGATTTCATCTGTGGTCAGGTCGCTTATGAAAATAATAGTAATAGTAATTCAGGTCTATGATATTTTAATTTGTAACACTTTAGAGCCTTCGATTTAAAGCTTTCGTGACTGCAGGGATTCATCTTCTTGGTTCTTTCGGTAAAGTCACGTAGAAGGGAAGTAATAAAATAATAAAAATAAAACATAATAAAATAATTCTCACGACGTTTTGGCCACAACGCAAGCAGCCGTCCTCAGGTGACGGCAAGCAGCCGTCATTCCATTCTGCGATGTATTTATGTGGACGCACACGAGGGAAGATTGAGAACCACGCCACGAGAGACCCCTATTCTTACTGGGCTCTTACCAAACATTAAACAACCTGCACTGCATTCGATGTTTGCCGTATGTCCCGAATATCCCTTTGGCTGAGGCTGTAAAAACACACACGTGCAACTCTTCAAACGATATATTTTATTTTTGTTACACAATTGTAAAGAATTGCACGTGGATTTTGTTGTACTTACAGTATTGTAGGTTGAATTAACGATAGCAGCTCTAGCAGAAAGGAAATAATGCAGTACTTTATATGTAAAAAATAAGCAATGCCTCCTTCCCACACATATTTATGTCTCCAAATAAATACAAATGTGTGTTTTTACACAACCCATCAACGGTCTGGCGACTGCATCTTATCTGCAGCATGTATTCATTTCACACAAACCCTCCACAGATTTCGACGTTTAATATCTCATCAGCAGTCCGGCTTCATAATCAACGTTTTTGGGTTTAGATCGCGTTATTTATAAATGTGTCGTAACCCTCCACCACCCGACACGGCCAATCAGTAAAAAAGCGTCACGTTGACAAAAGACAAATAGTTCACTGCTTTAACCCACCGGTGTGTTAAAGCGTGAAACCACACTGTTTTACTGATTGGCCGTGTCGAGTGGTGGAGGGTTACGACACATTTATAAATAACGCGATCTAAACCCAAAAACGTTGATTTTGAATATTATTGGTCGCGAAAGCCTACGTGTTAAACTGAGCAGTCCGGCTTGCTTGAACCTATGTTTGATGGACCGCCAGATGTTCATAGGCAAGGATAACTTATGTAATAAATGGGTCCTAGTTAGGTGCAAAAACTACACAATGCGCAAAACAAAATAAGCACGTGCAACCACGGTTCCTCTCGAAAGTCCGAGCATCTTGCGGTCAAAATGAGCAAATTGCAGCTACTTTGGTGGCCCTGAGCCAGTGGTGGTGATTCCACATTCGCATGACGGGGGCCAGTATGCTCACAGATGGACGTTCTTGACTTCCCGTGAAATGTCACTCCATTGCGCAAACGCTGGAGAGGCGAGTTGATCATTCTTGTCACAACCGTCCGTGCACTTGACACCCTGCACCTGTTCAAGGCCCAGGCTTTAAACCAACCCCCCCCCCACCACCACCCCACCTTCCCCCCCTACCCATGACTGTCTCATCTCTTACAACAAAAAAACATGAACCCACTCATCATCAGCCATGCTCAATCCACTGCTGGATGAAGGCCTCGTTCCAATCCGCCCGCCCACCTCTCGCGGCCACCTCGATGGCGACGATCCGACTCGGCGATGAAGCGACGCTTGGCTGCCCACGGACCGCCAATATCGAGATGCGCGACGACTCGGAGTGCATGCCCAGTGGACACCGCTACCGGAAGGTTGATAGCACTGGTCAACACACTTTTTTTGGCATAAGGTATTCCAACGGTTTCATCTTCTTGGTTCGTTCTTTCGAAAGAGCCAAGAAGATGAATCCCTGCAGTCACGAAAGCTTTAAATCGAAATATTCCAACGGTTTAATGTAATTTGTGGGGTGCTGATTCCAAATCTGGCATCAGTTTTTGTCTATCACATCAGGTTTTTGAGATATCAAATATTGCATTTTCAATAAAAACTGCAGAAAAAATATTAAATAAATGTGGATATCTACATAAAATGATGTTATAATCACACTATCCTAAAAATACAGCACCATATTTTAACACTAAAGCAGTCACTGACTCGCAACAACTTGCAATCATAAGTGACAGAGTTAATTTCGGGTAAAATCAATGAAAATGGGGTATGCCGATAGCATAAAATGAGATGGGATAGAGCAAATCTGAGATCAGATTTGGAATCAGCACTCTGAAATTAGTCTAAAACAGCTGCAAAAGTCCAGGCCAGAAATTTTGTTTTTGTTGACCAGTGTAGTACGTCCCAGCTTGCAGGTGGCGGCGATTCCTCGTAGAGTCTGGAGCTAGTTGCATCGTTAGTTGGGGGGGGGGGGGGGGGGGGTGCCGGTACTGACGGGGGGGACGCGACACGAACTCCTCTGATCCATCGCGTCGGCACAAACTAACGGGCACCTGCACACGCACGGATGTTATTCGCTCTTGTCTGGAACACTCGGGCGGGCGTTCCATTCCTTGGCTGCCACTCCTTTACCTTTTTGCCCACCGGCCTCCGTCCCTTCTAGAGACCTTGTCCTGCCTAAGCCGCCCCCTCCCCTCCCCGAGGTTCAATCGTTTGAATGATTTACGCACCTCATTATGTTCAACTTCCTTCGCACGGTACGTAGCCCACGGCGCTAAGGTCGGGACGATGTCATACACACGTCCCCCTCTCTTGAACAGCATCTTGACATTCAGTTGCGTTTAGACGCGATAAAAATTCAAGTTTGCATTGCAGCTTCGCCCAGCCACATCATTCCAAACAGGGCCGTGTGCGCTAACACGTGTCGCAGGGTTCACGGCACAGGGTTTTCTCTGACCCTGGTGGCGTGAGTTGTATTCCTAGCCATGGCTCAAATGAGTCGAGAGTGATATCTGGTCATACGCATCCTTACTGGACATGGACATACTTCACGACCAACATGAGATATTTTCGGGCAAACTCCCACGCCTGATATGATGTGCCGAGGCCTTTATTCGGCAGTGGGTTGACAAGAGAGCTGTCAATTATCGTGATTAAGGGTACACCGTTTGTGAAATGCAACGTGGTATACAAGGAATTGTGCGGTCTCAAAGCCAATTTGTACAAAATCCATCGCAGCCCTTGACGCCCTCTGGGCACGTTGTTATTTCATATTTGTCCTCGTGTTCAATCTACAGCATACTAAAAAAATGGCAATGTTGTGATTTCGCACTTAAACCTGCACGCACATTATTTGTTACGTTACAACAACAACAACATAGAGCCTGCGTATTTGTGTACGTATTTTATTTGCGTGGCTGTTTGCAACGCCCTGATTGTAAATTTCCCGGCCGCGGTGCATCTACGGACACGTTTGCTGTGGGGTTTTTTTTTTGACGCTGCATATAAAACGAGGGTGCATTGTTTTTTGCTATTTGCTTCGCGAAAATAATTTCCCCTCACCTCTTAGTTAATACCACGTCAGCAGATGGTGACAAACACCCTGTTTTGGGTAATAAAACACCTTTTTTACATTGTGCACAAACACACACCATCACGTCTGTCCCCCACATCCTGTTGTTGAGTTTTTTTTTGTATCTCCCTCTCTCTATTCTGTCACCGGTTATTTCTCAGTTGTGCTGTCGGAGTGATGTCCTCAGGCAAGGAAACATCCTCTTGGAACCCTCTCCCCGAAAGTCAGCAGAGACTTGTATTACAGCGTGAAATGGGGCCTTGGACTATGATACCACCACGACAACATTGTCCACTACATCTCTACAATCAGGTTGCCGTGCGTCACAACGTAAGCATGCCACCTCGTGTGGTCCCCCAAGACACTTACGGATGTAATCCTGCCCAACACGATAGTCCACAGTGTGTCGAATAACGAATGTGCAATGTTTTGATAGCCCCTTGAGTGGAGGTGATATTAAATTAAAAATAAATACTGTTCATGGTTTAATGTTACTTGATTTGTTTTCAACCCAAGCAGGGTGGTGCTTCACGCCTCATTAGAGAACGGTCCGCAGAAGGTGATATCGAAGATCTACTTCTGAGATTAATTCAGGTAACCTTGTTTCGTTGTTGTCAGGGGTCTTAAACTATCCCAGCCCCCTGTTACCAATAAATGAATTTCGCGTCGATAGTTAGAGCGATATTAATTTATTTTTTGGAGATGGAATGTAACCAAATTAAGTGAAAACCCAACGTTATTTTATTAATTATATCTTTTATTATTTGCGCAGAATTTGTGTTAAAGTGCTGTGAACATCAACCAGTGTGGTCTTGAATTTGCAGTTTAATTCCTGCGTGGCTGAAACCTGGATCAACGGAAGGATGGCGGGTCACGTTTCTGTTGGGTGGTCGCTGGTCAGAGCAGCGACTGGGTTGAAGGGAGCCTTTCCAAAGTTCATACATTTGTAATGGCGGAGGCTCGTTGTTGGCCTGGGCCAGACTCCTGATCGTCGTGTTTGCTTCATCATCTCCAATTCTATGGGTGTCTCTCCATGGAAAAGTGGTTTGAATCGGCTACACCGCTATGCCGGAGCACGCGTCTCGTTGCGGCACACAAATTGGGCACCCCATAATATTAAAATACTGTTGCATATATTATATCTGAATTGATTCGGACAAAAAATATATCACAAAACGTCTTTTTCTTCTTCGAACGAATAAATACATTTTTACATCGTTTTAAGTGAATCTTTGGACGGTGCGCGTCCACACAGCGCCCCACGCAGACCAGCCGCCACCGATTCTTGATTTAAATCCGGAATCTCAGCATCGCCAACGCAACCACCGTGTGGTTCATTTATCCCACAAAATCGCCTTTTTTATTTTACGCTCATGCCGCTGCTCCCCTCTCAAAGCCAAACATGCCCATACAACGATAACAAGAACACAGAGAGACAGACACGTGGTCGTACCACGCGTAAATTGCAAAGGTTGACGCACAGCGTCCACGTATAGCTACAGGACTATTGCAGTGAAGCTTTCGCGATGCTGTCCACCGCGGACAAAGCCAAAGCATCGGGGGGCTAATACATGAGACCTCAAATAAGCTGATGGACCACCCAGACAATGGGCTAACTTGGAGCCGGCCTCCATTTGGAGGGGGGGGGGGTGAATCGAGAGGCCAGCCCAATGCAGACGTTCGCGTCGGGCACACACATGTGTCCCGCTTCCGTCCCGCGGGGTGAGATCCAAATTGAATGACTGTCCCTCTCTGTCACATACCCCCCCCCCCTTGCTCTGCTTAATTTCACCAGCAGTATAAATAAATTGGCCAATTTCATTAAATGCAGCTGCGTCTGCATTAATTATCCAGCCCAGTGGCCTTTTTTCAACGTAATGGTCAATTCCGTCTTGCCTGCTGGTTTCTCCCCCCCGGGCCTCCCCCAAGCCATTACTACAAGTGGCATTTTATTTTTTATATATTTTTGTTATATATTCTATACATGTGTGTACATGTACTGTACACTCCGTTGTCAATCCACTGCTAGATCACCTCGTCACGGTGCGCGAGTTTCGAAGGTTTGCTTGACCATACTTCACCACTCTGGTCAGTGCCGGGTTAACGAAGGCGGGGGGAGGGGCGCAATGGGACAATAATGGAATTTCGCCGCACTGCCCTCTGCTGCACGACACGTGGCCCGCACAGCCTATAGCACCTGTTATGCGTCGCGACCGCCCCCATCCGGGCATTTTCGAGGGTCAACCTTGCCTGGCTTCAGAGCGCTGACGAGGCCAGGTTCTTTGCAGTTGACATGGTTCATAGGTCATCAGGCTGACATATATCTGCGTATATATAATGGTGTTTGTCAACGGGCGATTCTGCAGTCACTACTTAGGTAAGCACGCTGTCAAACTAAAATGCACTCGAATGATGCGTCGTGCAACGGTATCGTTGTGCAATGCACCCAGTGCATCTGGTCAGCGTGAAAGAGTTGGCCAAATACCATCTCCCGGCGTTTCTCTCTTGAGTTCCCTCTGGCGAAAACAACAGCAGTGGTGTGAGCAAGTCATGTCAGGTCTGCGTTTTTGCCTTAATAATATGTGTGTGTGTGAACATATGCATTGGGTAGTGACAAAGATTATCGGTGGGACATTCGCCGCTTGTTGAACAGATTCGCGGTTCGATTGCAGCGGCCGCCCTGATTTACACTGTGTTGTGTAACTACGGTGAACTCTACCACGCACCATCGGCTTCACAGTGAACGTTCAAGATCCTGTGACGTCATTCGCAAGACTATTGCACCTCCGATTATCACTGTTGGCTACGTACAGTGTAAAAGAAGTTCAACAAACGTACATACATACATGTGCCGGTGGAATTATTAAAAATTTCCAAATCAGAAATATTAACCACGAATCTTGACTTAAAACTTTCGTGACTGCAGGAATTCATATTCTTTGGGTCTTTCGGTAAAGCTACATAGATAGAAAAATAATAATAAAAATAATAATTTCACGACGTTTCGATCGCAACACAAGCAAACGTCTTCTGATGATGATTGCTTTTATTGTTCTGCATGGCAGGACAATACAAAAATTAGATTATATGGTCACGTACTATTTTTCTAGGCAGAATGCACAAGTAAATGATGTCCTCATATGGCACGAATATGAGCCAGTATGGTGAATGGCCATCAAAGACATCCCAGATGCATTGGCAGACTCACTCCACCGGCTGGCCATTCGTTTCCTTTGTTCAAATAAGATACGACGAAAAATATGATGATGATGATGATGATGGAGTGGACCTTCATTTATTCACAAACTCGCGTGCCGATGAAATGCATACATTTGCTCAGGTGTGTGCTTGCCGGATGGATTCAAAATGAAATTTGCCTAAGCAAATGTGGGCGCTCATAATGATGGGTATAAATGACGGGCTAAGAGATATTAGTATAAGCCAGCACTGGCCTCCGTGAGACGTTGAAAAGTGTTCCGATCATCCGAAAATTCTCCGACCCATGCCCAATTTAAGAACTGTCCTGCTGTTCATTGTAATCCTAATATGACCTCAGACTTGTATATCTCAATTTTAACTTCATCAGATAAATGATTCTTGTTGTTAGATATCAGTGACTGTTTTCATCTAAAAGGTTCATGTTTAATTTTTCGATTTAAAGCTTTCGTGACTGCAGGGATTCATCTTCTTGGTTCTTTCGGTAAAGTCACGTAGAAGGGAAATAATAAAATAATAAAAATAAAACATTATTAATAATTCTCACGACGTTTCGGCCATAACGCAAGCAGCCGTCCTCAGGTGCTGCTTGCGTTGTGGCCGAAACGTCGTGAGAATTATGTTATTATGTTTTATTTTTATTTTTTTATTATTTCCCTTCGACGTGACTTTACCGAAAGAACCAAGAAGGTCCATGTTTGGTCGTTAATATGTGTGCCCACCATGCATGCATGCCCGGTTGTTATAGTCTGCTGTGTGACTTCTTAGTTGACAGCAGGAGAGAGTGCAATAAAATATATTGTCGTGCTATACTTCTATGCTCCCGTCACTATGCTCCCTGCCTTTACCAACTCACATTGACCAGTCTGGTGAAGTAGTGTCGTCTTGAGATGCAGTTTGCGGCGAGATACTTGAGAAAATGAAGTCAAGTTGGATTGGATGGGAAAAAATATCAGTGCGAAATTAAATCCATGGGATTGCCACATAATGACACATAGTAATCTTCCATATGGTGTCACGGGATCATTAATTTCCACTCAACTAAAACTCTATTACTTTCACGATTAATAATAACAATCATGATACCGATAATGCGAATGTCCTTGTAGCACACTCAGACCACGTGGGACACAATATAGATGATTGACTGAATTATGTAAATTCAAATCGTGTTGTGGAGGCAATAGAAGGCTGAAATTTGCCACGAAGATAATTTAGACTTAAAACTATGTTATACTTAAAACTATACAATACAAAATTTAGTAGAAAATGTATGCTCCCATAAAGTACATCCTGGAGGTTGATTTACTTTACTAAATAGGGCAGCACCAGCCCAAGCTTATAATTTTATTTAAGTTGCATGCTGAGCACTTAAAACCCCATACAAAGAATCGTCAGTGAAACAATGCACCTGCTAAAGCTGGTATAATGTGGGCAAAGTCAGCTGGCCAGTTCTGTAGTAACAAATAGTATACATAGGTCAAATGAACGTACAAACGTGGATGCCACAACATAATTATTGCAGCTTTGTACGAAATAAATAGCACGTATTTGCACCTACAAGCGTGCAGCTCTTGCACTTACGAAGTGTTCATACGGAGCGCACATTTTAATTATTTGCCTTCATTAAGTCAAGAATTCCTAAAGTGTTTTATCCACCCGCGCGCATCCGATCCCACGTTAAATTACCATTAAATTAGCCTGCGGTTTTTTTTTAGTTGACGGTGTTTCTTTTCGTAATCGTGTTTGCGTCTCTCACCTCTACGCTCCGATAGACAAATTTAAAATTTAAACGCCAACAAATCCGCGGGCGTTGCCGTCGGCGTTGTGAGCGCTGCTTCGGGAGAAAAAAAAATAAACGGTGAAACATTTTTAAATAATAATGATCAAGGAAAATCAATCATCATCCAAACGAATGAATTTGCGTTAGCACCAATTTCTTCCGGTAGATGAATGTGTGTTGTGCGAGCAAACGGAACTCTTAATAAGGTTTCAATTAAGTAGGCAAATGTTTAATGCACTCAACAGTTGAAGCCACGCTTAGCAATCGGTAGACGTGTTCTGTAAATAAATTCCCAACCGTTTATTTACTTTTTAAAACTTTATCACAAATCCACATTCTTGAGAGCTATGGGCACAAATTTGGTATCGTTTGAAGCACATCGTCTGAGGATGTGCAGATTGTTTTTATTCTACAACATTAGATTGCGATTAGTTATTCGCAAACAAAATGTTTATGTGGGTGAAACAATTCAAAACCTTGCTCGCGTTAATAAGCTTATGTGCACTACAAAATAAAATTGTTATCTGCTGGTCGCGAAGACCAAATCCTGGACGGGGGATCACTCAGCCCATCATCCCTACGGAGAAGATAAAATTGGTACCGTTTTGGTGGGGAAGTCAACAGTGGTTGTCCTATAGAGAGACTCGCCCCTGCCAAACTAACGTGGAAATTCCACCACCGACTCGGGGCTGTGAACAGATGAGCACCGATTCAATCCTCATTTGAGCAGGAAATCACTTTTTTTACTGTAAAAATATATGTATATATTTACACAGTGGATTTTTAAAAGAAATGTGCCAGAGTTATGACAGTTCATTCTCAAGGGAAGGCTCAGACCTGTGTGCGCACATTTGAACGAACGTGCAATAGCAGAAGCACTTCCCACGTATACCAATTCTCATGGGGTAGCAGGTGGCATCGAATGGATTACAGCATTATACTTTGTTCAAAAACATTTCCTACTGTCCAACGTAAAAACAAAAACAAATGTAGAATAAACGCCAACAATCACCACCAAGGTTCTTTAAACCTCGCTCAATTCAAGACAAATATGCATGAATATGTGTTGAACTTCCTTTGCTCCGTACGTAGCCAACCATGCTAATCGGAGGTGCGGAGGACAGCAATTGTTCTGATGCTTACATTGTCTTTGTGCTGTTCGCCTTTTGGCGTTCTCTGGTCTGTCACTGGTGAGACAAGGCCGTGAAAAGACCGTCTCTGGTTAAGGCCAATCAGTTTCATAGACAATGCCATTTATTATCAGACGACGTTTGTTCGTATGTTTTTGTCACAGTTAATCACAGCTCCTTTTGTATTTTCCTGAATCGGTTAAACCTATACTTATTTATATATTTAATTTTGGATACTGGTAAAAAACGGTCCTAAAATAAAAAAAAAACGCTTAGCCTATTACACCATCAACAGTGCTGGTTGTTGCTGACTTTTGACCGTCTGGGCCTGTGGCCCGTCGACGTTGGTGCAAATGTTCATGAGGACAAACCTAATTCCTGAGCAGTAGGAGGGTCTTTTCCTT
The DNA here is from genome assembly GCF_965212315.1 of Lampetra planeri. Taxonomy (NCBI): domain Eukaryota; kingdom Metazoa; phylum Chordata; class Hyperoartia; order Petromyzontiformes; family Petromyzontidae; genus Lampetra; species Lampetra planeri. The sequence goes on along the minus strand of NC_136146.1, from coordinate 2,702,884 downwards.
CTTCGTCGTCTCTCTTGTCCAACCGGTATTTAGCCTTGTCCCAATATTCCGTGCAGGAACATTGGGTCCCAATATTCCGTGCAGGACCACCGCTTCTGGCTTTGGCATTGCCACATGTTCGGGCGTGCGTCGTGGTGGCTGCAGGGCATCGCAAGAGATGAGATCCACTCTTTGCTTCTCCTGACGAGCAACATTGGTGGGTTTGTGTCGAAGCCCCAGTAGGTGAGTAAAACCACTTCAGTAAATCCACCCTGCTTGCCACCTACCCAGTACCGGATCAATAATAAAGGTACCCTAAATAAAATAAAATAAAACACATAAATATCTAAACACACTTTTTTTACTTGCATAGTAAATTAAATGTATGTTTTCATTTGCTATACAGCCAGATAATACGACAAATCGCTAACCTTAAACACCCAGTCGTTCATAAAAGTTTAAGGCAGTCTATTACTATAGAAATAGAGCAAGTGCTGAATCACTGAACCGAAACTGATAGCTTGAAAACGTCTAAAGTGCGGGGCCCCTAGCATTTGCTACTGTGATTATCCGTCACTGCACCCACCCACCCACCTTGCCAGTTCACAAATCCGACGGCGTTATAGCGGGCGGGTAGAGGCTGGATTTAATGGATAAGCGTTCACTTTGCCTCGCCTCTCGAGTTGCCACGGATTTGGTGGTGGGTTGTTGTTTTTTTAGTAACGACAAATGCGTCATGGCGCACGGTGCTCCCGTGTCGGATATTGGGGCCGTGTTGGGTTTTTTTTCATTCTATGATCTAACATGCTGTCGTGTTGGTTTTGCAGCGTGTGTGAGAGCGGTGTGAATGTGTGTGTTCATTTTCCAGCGCCTCTGTGGGGGTCGCTAGCCCCCGAGATCCCTCCCTCGATAATACTAACGGCCGGACTAACATCATCAATCGCCCCCCCGCTGCTAAGCGAACCGCCGCTAGGCTCCTCACCCAGGGTGTGGGAGCCGTCACCCGAGGGTTCCCCTCCACCGCGGGTCCGCGTAGCAGGCATGGATAACCACGCACGCGCACACCCACACACAGCTCTGCACGGCACTCACCCAACCCTGACCACTCACGTTAGGATCGCGCACCTGTGTTACACACGTCGTGAACGTGCGCGCACACACGCATACAGCTCCACACGCGATACCCACTCCTGCGCCGCTCTGCGCCGCGCTGGCCGCCCACGTTACGATCGCGCACCTTGGGCACGCCGATTACGCACGCCGAGAGCTTACGCAAGTAACGAGCGCACGCAAGCGGGGCACACGCCGACACGACGACTCGTCCCCTCCCCCACTCGCGCGTGCACGTCAACACAAATATCGTACAAGGACGATTCTCCTCTCACACGGCTGCGTAGTCACGCCAACACACCAAAAGTGCTCTCCCCGGGCGTTAACGCACACACCTCCGTACCCGCACAATCGTACAGAGACCACGGCCTTTATGCGTACAACGACCACACACTCGCGAATGCAGTGCACGCTAATACCACGTTCCAAAAACACCCAACAACACGGTTTTGTTACTACGCTCGAGATTTTATTAGCCCTTGCTAACCAACCGAGCCACCCGTGTGTGTGTGCGGGACAGCAAGGCGCTTCTAACCCACACTCTGGTGCCGTGTAGCCCTATTCTATGCTGCGCTCTCTGCTAAACCGCTTTCCTACTCGTCCTTACCCCGAACTAACCCTCTCCTACGGATCCTACCCTCCGCTCTGAGGTGTTGTAAGGCGCGCAACACGATACCGTCTGTAGTCCTTGGTGACCTTGCGGCGCTCAGATCGTCCTGCAGACAATCTAGCGGCTCGCCCGATGACTCCTTCGTCGCTGACCCCGTGTCCAAACTCCAGAAGAAGAGAGTTCCCTACTGCCCCTGCGTTTTCTTTTAAACTATTCACATCAAAGGCTAGGCGCCCCCGTCCCGACCGCCTTGGTCTCTCGACCAATCCTGAGCCTAGGATTTCCCGCTCTTTTGCGATCCCGCCGGCCTTTGAACTTTCGACCAATCAGTCGTCCCGGTTCCTGATCCCAGCTATCTGCCTTGCTGACCCGTGTTTGTGTTTGTATGCGTTTCTAACTGCGGGGCTCTCTGAGCTCGCCGTGGTCGTGCGATCTCAAATCCGCCCACGGCGCCGCAGTGTTACTTGGCCTGGGAAGGGTCCTGTCCAATTCCCTGGCCCTGAGAAACCGTGGGGTAACCCCCCTAGGGGGCCCTCGGGTGAAAACTCAGGGTAGGTGACCCGACCACGAGGCCCTACGTGGGTGCGGGTGCGTGTTTATGTGGGGGGGGTGATGGGGGGCAGTGCGGCGGTGGAAGCCGGGCGGCTCCCTGGCTCGGCCGAGCGGCCCCGTCGCTGTGGCACCACACCTCACTCCTCCGGGAGAAGAGAAGATGGGTGACTTTGATCATCCGCATGTTTGTATGTACGAGGGTTTTTTTTTTACCTATGTTTGTGATGTATTGTGTGTGTGTGTTTGCATGTACTGCAGCATACATATTGAATAAAAAATAGATCAACACATTGATGAAGATGTTCACAGCTCTATAAGGTGTGCATCATTATTGTAAAAAGGGTATGTTTTAGGATGTATTTAGTTTTTTTATAGGCATACACCATATCGTAAAGTACAGCATGGTAACTAGGCATGTAGCAAATCACCCACCTCGTGATTCAGTGAACTATTACAATTCAATAGCACAATTAGATTAAAATTTATAGATACATGGAGAATATCGAATCCTCCAATGGCTGCAAAGTACAGCCACGAAAAATATATAAAATAATAATATTAATTTACAGCCCTTTTTTTTCTTCTTGGTTCTTTCGGTAAAGTCACGTAGAAGGGAAAAAATAAAATAATAAAAATAAAACATAATAAAATACAATTCTCACGACGTTTCGGCCACAATGCAAGCGGCCGTCCTCAGGTGAAGAACAGGTCTGTCGGAAAGACAGCCATAAATCGATTGCTAATTGCTCATGGGAAATATTATTGGGCGGACTTTTTCCATCGATATTACTTTTTGTGACTAGACAAGCCCCACCCCTCGTTTAGATATAGTGCTCTTGACAGTAACATATAGGCAGCCAGGCAGAATTTGATCAGCAAATCTGACTGCTGATGAGACTCAGAAGGTTGAAACCTGTAGTGAGTTTGCTTTGATTGCGTCAACAAACGCCGCTTGATAATACTTGTCTGGAAAGTCAGCAGGACGATGGCTTACAACATATATATTTTTTTTTATGTATCCTGTCCTCTATGCGAACACACGCACATTGAGTTTTGCGAACATTTTCTCATTTGCGTCAATGCACTCCGAAGGAACATTTGAGATGCTGTCCTGTATTTTATTTTTACAAATATTTTATGAAACAACCCAGGAGCCGTGTACTTCAGAGCTGCGCAGTAAGATACTACATTTAAATAATTCACTTGCACCGCGGTGATGTGATTATTTTACTCGTGCACGTGAGCGAGTTTGCTCCTGATTTATGTACCGTACATGAAATGCCACAAGTTTAATTGACTCACCGAACGTGCAAATGAATGCGGAGTTATTAGAAAAGAGAAAATGCTAACTTACGTTGGGAAATCCAGCTCGATTATGAAGTTGAATTCTACGTGATTATGTTTTTTTTTTGTATTCTGATGCACCCGTTATGGATAGTTTATTGACATGAAATACATTTGTGGAATGTACAAAATATAAAAATATAACTTTAATGCACTCTTCTGCATAACAAAATCCAGAAAAAATGCAACCTTTGAGTAACCCATAATAATGACACGTGGCAATGGAACTTATTTATTTATTCACCTGCAGACAGGAACAATTCATGAAAACAATGACATGTCACGCGTCTTTTTTTCCCCACTAAACATTTTAACACGTAGGCTTTCACGACCAATATTATTCATGATGAAGGTTTTTTTGGTTAGAGTGTGTAAGTTTCAATGTTTCGTAACCCTCCGACGCAGCCTGTAGGGTTTTTCACGTCAACAAAACGTGCCAATTTAGTTACTGCTTCAGCCCACCAATTTGTATTCAACACACAACCGGTGTGCTGAAGTGGTGACTCATGGGCACGTTTTGTTTACGTGAGAAACCTGACTGGCTGTGTCGGGTGGTGGACGGGTTACGACACAACATTTATACTTATCGATTTCAAGCTTTCGTGACTGCAGGGATTCATCTTCTTGGTTCTTTCGGTAAAGTCACGTAGAAGGGAAATAATAAAATAATAAAAATACAACAATAAAATACAATTCTCACGACGTTTCGGCCACAATGCAAGCAACCGTCCTCAGGCGTTGTGGCCGAAACGTCGTGAGAATTGTATTTTATTATGTTTCATTTTTATAATTGTATTATTTCCCTTCTACGTCACTTTACCGAAAGAACCAAGAAGATTTATACTTATGTGGAGGAGTAGTGAGTGACGTCGCGGGGAGTGACGTCAGTGAGATCTTGGGGGAGGGTGACGTCATGTCCCAAGGGGGTATTTAGGGGGAAGCCCGTGACGTAAGGGGGTCGCCCTGGTAGCTGGGAACGGGAGAGTTTGACGGTTGGGACCCGGGGTAGTGGATCCTCACACGAGGCTAAGGGTGGCTACTTCACCCGACCGTCCGAAGCTGGTTGAGCCCTCGGCCGGTGCAGGGAGAAGAGCCGAGTTAGCCGGGGTGGTAGGATCCCCAGAACCCTGTACCCTTGTTAGGCATAAGTCTGTAACCTGGTTAGGCGTGCGTAAGCCCGTAATAAACTTGGCGTGAGCCCCCTACAACTCACCCGACTCTGCGTCGTAGTTTGTACCACAACATTTACACGAACCAAATTTCAAAATCCTTTATCATAAATGCATATTTTAAATTCAGCCAAAACTTTATTTCTAAACATCAAGAGGGAAGTCGTTGTCGATGCTGTTGATACTGCCACTACATCTTGCCATCGCTCCTTTCCTTCTGCCGAAACCCTCGCAGTCGCAAAATCAACATACACCCTCCAATCTCCTACCACCGGAGCACAGGTAATTTTGTATTCTCAACCATGTTCAACCCACTGCTAGATGATGGCCTCCCCCAAGCCGTCACCACCTCTTGCGGATCCTACGATGCAATAATTCCACCCAGGACCCACGCACAAACGGATTTAATTCTCATGTTCGCGTGAGCAAAAAACACAAAGCCTTCAAATTGGTCAAATTGCTCCGAACAATTCCTTCTTGAAACACCTCAACGTTTACACTAATACACATAATGACAGCAATCTTTCTAACGACCACAATGACCATAATAACGGGAGCATAATTACTAAATTAACCACAAGAGCTAAGTAGTTAACAAAAAACGACAACATAAATAACAGCAATAATTGTCAGGATGCCAAAACTATTCATACATAAGCAATACTCGTGTGGTAAAGTATTTCGTGAAATTGACGTTTGGTCTCACTCGTAACACGCGGTTAGTGTGTATCTCCGTCATTGATTTTCAGGGGAGTGGTGGAAATTCCACGTTCCCGTCATGTGAGCAAAGCTACTGGACGACCACTGTTAACCTTCTTGCACTTAGCGGCGCGCGACAAATTGACACCGGATACGCAAAAATCTCATCTGAGCACAGAAGCTAAGCAGAGATTTATTGAGCCTGGCAAGGGCTTGGATGGGAGACTGCATGGGGGCAGCAGGTGTTACAGGCGTGGGCTGCAAGGTGGCCAAGCGGTGGCAGTTCAACAACGTGTCTTGTTCTGTGTGTTCTCGACAAATAATGAAGGTGGTTTTGTGGCAATCCGTGTTTGTGCACCGATGCCGACGCGATATACTTTTCTCAAATATGTCCGTGCGGAGCGTTATATAGATTCATCGCCAGGCACTCCGGCGTGACAACGACACGGACATGGAATTTGCAAAACATCTCAATTGTAGGACCTGAAAAGGAGTCTTAAAATGTAGTGAGACTTTTTTGAATGAACCAACAATTTCAATACATTCGTCAATAGCACTGCCCTAAAAAAAATACATATATATGATATAGGTGTTATTACGTGTATTATTGACAAATGATAGGGGTTTTCTGCTTGTTTCCCACTGCCAATACAATATCGTTGTAAATAAACCAAGGCTATTTAGCCTTACTGTGCAGTGCTCGTTTTTATAAACCCCCCAGAGTGGTGATGGGATGTTTATGTCGTTTATTGTGAAAATTCGGTCACAGATCCTATGATCACTGTTACATTGCTTTTATGGCTTTATTTTGGTGATGTCGAATGCGTTTTTTGATTTGGCCATGTTTGTTTGTTGTAGTACGGAGTTAGACTGATGGCCTTAATCTAAGTTGTCTTGTGGTTGTTGTTGTTTGACTTGCATCCCACTGGGATTTTTGCACAGCGTTGGTGTACAATGCTTTTTCTGCAATATTTTGCTGTCTTTTCGTAGATTTTCTGTTTGCACATAGTCACATAGTCACTTTAAGATGTTTTCTTGTTGATGTTTTTGTTTTTTTGTTTGTTGCGGTTGCACCCGATTCAAGAGCCGAATAGCTCACAGGGCTACACCAAATAAATGAAAAAATTAAACTAAAACTGAGTCAACCCTGGCCGGGCATTGAACTCATGGTTCTTGGCTGGAAGGCTTTCTGTGCTAGCAATTGCTCCGCATGCCCCCAACGTGTACGACCGATGGTCATAATAACCGTACAGTACTTTAAAAGAAACCCACACAAAATGGAGTTATGTTTTGTTGACATGTCCACAGACTGCTTTCTACGTGAAAGCGGCACAGATACACGTCCCAGCAGCTGCTGCTTCTGATTTGCACATCAACTCACTTCGCCCATAAACAAATGCATTGATTGCACTTGGCGGGACATTCGTGACGAACGGAGAATGCGTCCTTATCCTGGCTGAGTAAGCCTATTAATTTGTGCAATTTGCTCGTTATTCAACTGAGTTGTGAATTCAGACCGCGCATGCGAGAAATTAGGTTGAGTCTACGCGGCGAGCAATGATTTTAACACGTGACAAATCTACACGATAATAAGCTTAAGTTTGTCCAACTTCGAGTCAAGCTCGTGAGTCATGGTTACTCTCTTAACTAATGTGTGTCACGTGTGCATGGTCAAGTACAGCATAACCCCTCCTATTGAATCAGAATCAGAAAGGGTTTTATTCGCCATGAAAGTTCGCACAGACAAGGAATTTACTTTGGCCGGAAGGTGCATACATTCAACATTTAGGAATCTTAAATCTTAAATAAGTGGTTTACAAGTATAACTATACTAAAGGTACAAGTCTAACTAATACTAAGGAGCTAAAATATGTAAAAATTTAATAAATTAATATCTAAAATATACAATAGCTATAATATATCAATATTAAATTACAAAAATGCAAATCGACGGCGATTGGATCCACGAAGCCGGTCAAGTGATTTGGTCGTTAAGCGAATTTCGGAAATACACCTTAAAGGCTTAATTCGTTCCGAGAGCATCGAAAATTTAAATTTATCACCCACAAAACGTACTTTAGAATATTTAAACAATGCATGTTGATGAATAAAGATAATAACAACATGATAATTAAAATAACACTCAACATTAAACTAAACATTTTCTTGGTTCTTTCGGTAAAGTCACGTAGATATGAAACAAAAATGTAAATTAAAATCAAAAAAATCCACGACGTTTCGATCGCAACACACGCGGCCTTCTTCAGGTGGAGAGAGAAGATGACCGCTTGTGCTGCGATCGAAACGTCGTGGATTTTTTGCTTTTAATTTTGATGTTTGTTTTCTATCTACGTGACTTTACCGAAAAAACAATAATGTGAATTCCTTGCAGTCACGAAAGTTTTAAGTCTAAATTAAAATTAACGTGGTTAATCAATGAATTAATTAATATTTACTGTACCTACAACGGCCCGTCATTAACAGGGGAATGGTCGGTAAGCGAACACATTGGGCTCTATGGAGGCACTACACTACTATACACTACACTATACACTACACTATACACTACACTACTATACACTACACTATACACTACACTATACACTACACTACTATACACTACACATAGGGCTCTATGGAGGCCTGTCGTTAAGCGATGCGTCGTTAATCGGGGTAGTCGTTAAGAGGGGTTCTAATGTATGGTCCAGCACCAACCCTCCATCACTGACATAGCCACGGCCCCCAGTTGCCAGCAGCACTGGATGCACCATCCCTGGCATCACGTGGGATGGTGACGGAACCGGGGGTGCGGATGATCACCGGGTATGAACGCAGCACCTTCCATGATTGAACGCGTGTGTGCACGTCTATGTTAAACTTATTTCGCACCGTACGTAGCCAACCGTACTAATCGGAGGAGGTCCAGGGGAGAGGACAACAAACTAAACGCACACACAAAATTCCATCGCTACGCACAACACATGGACTGGTACACACCAAGGCCTGACTAAAACAAATTGCATTTAGAAATAATAAATTAAATAAATATTACAACAACTGAACAGCCACACTATGATTTGACTGGGCGGCTGTCTGGATTCGAACCCAGGATCACAGTGGTGTCAGCTCAGCGCTCTTGACCTCCGAGCCACGCGGACACCTATAGCTTTACAAAAAAAGCTTTCAATTTATAAAACAATTCACCCCATCGATAGGATGAACTGGTACCGGCACCGATATAGATATTTTTTTTCCACACCAGCCCACCATGTGTAATATTGCTCTTAATAGTCGACAGTAATTGTCCCCATTTGGCGTTCTGTGAATGTGTTTGTTTGCACAATGGGCAGGTCAATCTTCCATTCACCATTGTAACTTAACCCGCAAGATTTGGGTCTCGGCTCTGACCCAACACTAGTGAGCCTTCACCATTTCACATTAATTTAAAGTCCACCTAGCTTGGCATAGGTTCTGTGTCGAGATCACTGAATGGGAGTGTTTGTGCATGTGTATGTATGTGCACGTTTCTCTCACGCAGTTCCGTTGAGGGTGTCATTGTGGTGATGTTGATGGCGTCCGGTATTTAAAGCCTGCTGTGCATTTGCTTCCAAAGCAATTTTGCACTTACTGTCGACAAAATAAAACATCTTTTCCGATGCTCGACACATCTTGCTCACACCTCGCTATGCCAACCAAACGGTGATAATTACACACGCCCACACGGCTATTGGTGTGAGACTTGAGAGACTGCTAATTGGCGTGAAAGCAGGTTTTGCCATATTATTTTATATTTTAACAAAAATAACAAAAAATAAGATATTTTTTTTTCATAATCCAGAAAGGCTTCATTAAGTTTGAAGAATCAATTTCATGAGGGTTCTGCTGGGAATTGTTTTACATTTTTTTGTCCGACTTTGTACAACGTGTACAAATGTAGTATGAAGGTGCAGCCCTGCAATTCCTTGCTCGCATTACCGCCGGCGAAAGGGCCTCGACATCAGGGGAGGAGGGGTTCTAGAGAGGCCCTCTAGAGGGTATTTTGCATACTTGTCCAAGCTGAACAGAGGTCTGCAAGTACCCACGTTTTACCCCACCATATCCATATGCGACCTGCCTCATCGCGAACTGCGGTGTGTCTATTGATACTGCTGGGGGGACAGAGGCACGATTATTCCACGTGCCAGGCCGGGAGATCAAATGGAACCGGTGACCTCTGGTTTGTAAGTCCAATGTGCGAACCATAACAACTACATTAAGACAACTATCTCGAAATGTGGCTTTTTTACATGCACACTATTTCTCTCTCTATATATGTTTTACTTTAAACTATTTAAAGTATGAACTATTTTTTTTATTTTCCTAGGTAAGACCCACTAAGCTATATAGCTATTTCAGAAGCGACCTGGCCACAAATGATAGCTCACCGAAGTTGCTTATCATCATGTAGAAATGTATAGCAATCAATTACTGTAAACGCATGTTTCTAAATGTTGAGGGGGAAAACAATCCACGCGACCGCGGGAAGAACATGCAAACTTCAAATATACAAGCGTCAGGGTCGGGATCAAACTCATGAACTCCTGCATACGAGGCGAGGTAGTTAAAATCTCACCACCGTGGCGCCCGCGAGCGTATATACATTCTCGTACATAGCACCGCTGAGATCCTGTGCTCAAACTCTGCATCGCGTGATGGGATTTCGTAGCAAGGAAAGTCCTCGTGTGTGGCCAGTCTGAGAGGGTTTTCTCTCGACCGATCGTCACTAAACCTCACAACAAACAGAATTGCAAACGTTGCGTTTCAAACTTTAATGCAGTCGTGTCGCGGGGCCTCTGAGAGTGACCTTTCTCCCCGCACGCCACTCAATGTGGCTCGGACAGAAGATGCGACCGCCTAATTGGTATCGAATTGTTAAGGGGGGAGGGGAGGAGGAGGAGGAGGATGGGGGGGGGAATCACACGCAGTGTCTTCACCGAGACGAAGCTGCTGGTGGCTGATCCGAGGGCACCTTCACAACACCCGCCCCCAAACCCTCCCTCGCTACATTCCTAACGAGACGCATTGGCTGCCACACAATGCCCCGTTTCGCCCACCCGCGAGAGCAATTCTCCGTCCAATTGTTCCCCTCTCACCTGCTCTTGTCCTCCGCAAAGGACGGAGCAGAGGGGCGCGTCTCTACGATCACCGCTCTCCGCTTAGTTGCGTCCGTCACCTCCTGCAGGCGCGCTGCGAACTCGATCCCTTGTTGGCTTCACAATGGGCGAGCGCGCCTTGCAAATTGAAGCTGGGCCACCCGAAGTTTATCTGTTCAACAGGAAACGCTCGCAGTTGGAATGTTCCAGTAGCGATATTATCAGTTCAGGGGGTGCGTCAATTGGTGAGATGGGGCCCCGACTATTTGATGTGTTTCAAACGGTCGTACCGAGGCTATTAAACGGGGTGCTTCAAAAACATGTTAACACTTCCGGGAATTTGCAACAATACCACGAGAAATGTGGCTCCGGGCTCTGGAGACCACCTGGAGAAGATTCCAGGCACGTGTTGACAAGTGGGGGCTCTTTGACTTGTTGAAGCTATTAACAAACATTTGTCATCATGTTACAGTATATATTATCCGTTCATATGAGTCTCATATAAGTGTTAACATTTTTTCGAAGCATCCTGTATCTCGCGGACTCCTCTTGCCTAATCACATTCTTAAGTATTTTAATTTTGAAAAAAGAAAATTACCGCGTTTTTAAATCAGTGTTTGGTCTTTTAACACTGTTGTTAAAAGCAAATATCATAGTGGTTGTCAAGGGGGGCCCCCAACGCGTAGCTTTGGCCACAAGGGGGGGGGGGGGCAAGACACACCTTGTCCCGACGCCAGTTACGCTTCTGACATGTGACCTTTAAGTAACACACCATTCCCAGCCACGGCTAACATCAGGATCGAGTGATATCTGAACCAGTCCTGGTCTTCCCCCCCCTGACCCCACCCCTCCCCAACAGTGGGTCGTCGACAAGAGAATGGACGTCTCTGAAAAAAGAGCTACGCAGCTTATCGGATTCCTCCAATGCAAATGAAGATTCTGACTTTGAAATGCTCACGTACAACGAGTGAGTCGGCTGGTCAGTGCGGTGTGCTGTGAACCCCGTTGTCCCGAGTTCGATTCCCTGCCATGGCAAACGTCGGTGTCAATAAATCCCGATGGCTAAAAGGGCTGAAAGGTCGTGGTGTCCTTCATCCGGCAGCGGATCGACAGAGAGAGCTGCACAATTCGCAAGCGAGTGTCGGGTCAAATCGCGTAAGCAACACGTGTGTCGTACACCCTCCTCCACTCGACACCGCTCACTGAGAAATGTGTTACGTGAGCAAACGTACCAATGTAATACTGCTACAGCACACCACCTGTGTGTGTTGGAGAGAAAGCCACAAAGCTCTTGATTTGCTCTCCAACACGCCCATAACATTGCTCTTGAAATCCTTCTTGTTAATGAGTCGTCCTTTGTAAATGGTGCAATGCTCCGTAAAGTTCACCTTGCTGTGATCGTTCTCTGCTATCTTAATGTTTTTTGTCTTTTTTTTGTCGCAGCTACTGCCGCTGCTGCTGCTCGCATGCCACGGATCTCCCGCTTAGTCAGTTTCCCGACTAAGCGGGACCATCGTCCGTGTAGCGAATCAAATCAACGCGACACTCAAATGTGTCATCGATCAGCGGGGTGGTCGCCTCCAGGTCACCAGCCACACGGAGAGCAACTCTGCCGCGTCCATTGGCGGCTCGGAGAAAGCCACCGCTGTATCTGCAGTTGTCTGGGCTTGTGTCACCGCCTCGCGTCAACTTTTTGTGTCATCGTCGCTCGCCTGCGCTGTGGGCGGTGAGAAGCGACGGCGCAGCTTAAATTGTACCTGCTGTCAAGACGTAAAAGTATCTCTTGTCTAGACTAACCTTTAACTTTTTATTTTATTTTTCCATGTTAAGGCCCACTAAGCCACATGGCTCTTTTTCAGAAGCGACCTGGTCACAGCTGATAACTCGACTAAGTGGCGTATCGTGCGGAAATGTGTAGCAGCCAAATACTCAAAACGCGTGACGGTGATTCTAAATGTGGAGGATAAACCAGCGGACCCAGAGAAAAATCGTCGTTATAACGGGAAGAGAGACATTCAAACGCCAGGTATGCAGACGTCAAAGTCGGGATGGAACCCACGACCTCCTGCATACCAGGCGACGGAGGTAACATCTCGCCACAAGGCATGTGGGAAAGTCTTGTATGTATGTATGTAGAACTTCTTTCGCACCGTACGTGGCCAACTGTGCTGATCGGAGGTGCGGTGGAGCGACACAAAACTACAGTGAGGGAAAAAAGTATTTGATCCCCTGCTGATTCTGTACGTTTGCCCCTACATTAAATGCAAATCAATTTATAAAATTTTTGACATGCGTTTTTCTGGATTTTGTTGTTATTCTGTCTCTCACTGTTCAAGTAAACCTACCATTAAAATTATAGACTGATCATTTCTTTGTCAGTGGGCAAACGTACAAAATCAGCAGGGGATCAAATATTTTTTCCCTCACTGTAGGCATGAAAATAAGTTTTAAAGAAATTAATTTTTAATCTAGATTTAAAAGCGCATAGCTTCCAGTGGATCCCTAATATCGGGAGGAAGAGCGTTCCAGACGGCCGCAGAAGCACCGTAGGTTTTCACCGGGCAATGAAATATGTTTATTTCTTGTTTTATATTCATCTTCAAAGCGAAGAAATAATCGTGAGACACGGAAGCCTCGTGAGCAAGGCGAGTGTCGTTCATTACGAACAGCGGAGGAGAATCCGCGGCCCCTTGTCCACTTGTTGGTGGATGGTTGAGTCGGCACAACGCATGCGTGTGTCACGGAGAGTCAAGTCACTAGTGTACCGTGGACCCTCGCGCCCATCAACGCGTGCCCAGAGTTTGGTGCTGCCACTCAATGCACGAATCCGGATCAGCCAACTTCTCCAGTGGTTTATCCGCCAAGCAGAGCGGCAGCCAATTTTAGACGTTCACCTACAATTGTATTTTACTCATAGAGAGGGAGTCAACCCACAAGCGATGGCGTGAATTGCAAACAATTTTTTGAAGTAATTAAGGTTTTTTTTGTGGAGTTGTACCGCGTGAATATAAATGTGAGTCAAACGCGCCAATTAGTTAAAATTGTAAATGCCGTGGATTTACTCACCAAAACACCGGTGTGCTGAAGTAAGTAGTAACTATTTGGCCCGGTTTATTTTTACGTGAAAAATTAGCTGTGTCGGGTGGTGGTGGGTTAAGTGTACATATTTACGCGATCTAACCCAAAAACAACTTTTTACGAAGAATATTCGTCGCGCGAAATCCTACGCGTTAAAATTCAGTTTTTTTTTTATAAACAAAAGTATTTTGCCATTAGTTCAGTCACCGGTGGCTGAGCTTAGTCCGCAAAATAAATACAAGTCTCTCCGATCTCTTTCAAACATAGATTTTGTGCTAGGTATTTATTTATTGTCTATTTTATTTGTGCACCAGCTGAGAAAGATTATGGAACTTGCCCGCACAGGAACTTTAAAATTGGTGTCGGGTTATGGAGCCTCAACTCCGTCTCGTCACTTCTTGGTGGACACGATGGACACGATTGAATAAATACGCAAGTCTTGTGCGGACAGCTGTCCACCAGCAACAGTTGTCCACCAGCACCAGATGCTACTTTGCTTTGCTGGAATTCAAGTTTCAAGTTTCATTTATTCGGTGTAGCCCTGTGAGCCATGCGGCTCTTGAGTCGGTTGCAACCGCAACAAACAAAATATGAACAGAGAACATCTTAAAGCGACGACGCGCAACAGAAGCATCCTGGATAAACCAGCAAATATTCCAGAAAAAACACCGTATTACAACGCTGTGTGCAAAAATCCCAGTGTGATGTAAGTCAAACAATAACAACCATAAGACAATTTAGATTAAAATTATCACGCCACGACACGCAATTATTAGTATCATATCAACCATAATCAGCACGTGCCCGTATTTGTGGTACCTATTCTCTTTCTCTCTCCATCATGGCATTTCAATGATTTTTCACACAGGTTGCGATTTGTTCTTAAGCACTAGTTATTGTTTTATACCGCGAGCAGTGGGCTTTACGATCTTGATTTGAAGCTTTCGTGACTGCAGGAATCCATACTCTTTGGTTCTTTCGGTAAAGTCACGTGGGTAGAAAATAATAGATCACGACGTTTCGATCGCAACACAAGCAATCGTCATCAGGTGGGACAACCACAACAGCTTCTTTCTTGCTGTGGTTGTCCCACCTGATGAGGATTGCTTGTGTTGCGATCGAAACGTCGTGATCTATTATTTTTCTACCTACGTGACTTTTCCGAAAGGCTTTACGATGTTTCGTGTAAATAATGTTTGTCTTTGCTCGTTTTAGTTTGCATATTCACACCCCTGCGATGTTCGATAGCTTTCCGCCACTGCCAACGATCTGGAGCTGTGGTCATCTTTGTGAAGAGGAGACCTGCCCTGGTGAAGAAGGATCTTTATTTCCAAGGCACCACACATCCACTCGTCATGAAAACCAACCCCGAACCCTCCAACTCCTTTCCCTTTACACCATTGGAACCTCATTTTCCAGTAGCAAAATATGATAATTGGTTTTCTACCCTTTTATCAATGGTGTAAATGCTTACCCCGAGCTCTCATACTCTGATGGTGCATTGTCTTTGAGTTGTGCGCCTTTTGGCGTCATCTGGTCCAACACCATGTGAGACTAGGCTCTAAAGAAAGCTGTCTCGGATGTGGACCAATCAATTCCAAGGACAGTGCATACATTATCAGAGTTATGTTTTTTGTTTGCATTCCGACTGCAGGTATTGTGGTCAATGCAAACATGACTCCTTGTAAAAAAAGCTGTCAGTTTTGTTGCCAGATAAAAGGGTAAAAAACCAATTATCCTTTCCCCTTAATAGCCCCTCTCCTTCCTTTTCCGCCAATCCCCTTCTCGGGGTTTTCCGCCCTTTGTTAATCCTTCTCGCACCAATCAGAGTGTCCTCCACTCAATAATCGGATTGCGCGTCGTGCACGGCAGCGCTCCCGTGACTCCTGACCCTTAACCCGTGGTTGTGTGGTGTTTGTGTGTGAGGAAGTCCCGAACATCCTCTACATCTGGAACAGAGCTGCTCATAGCTCAGTGGACCTTACGGGCTGAAATATCGTCTGAGTCGGAAGGGTAATTGGCACAACATTGCAGCTGTTTGTTGTGCCTGGCAATCCACCCGGTGGCATCAGGAGTTGCTTGACGTACAGCGTCCAATACGTCCTGTGTAACGTGCAATAGGGCAGTGGTCGGTCATGTGACCAAACAGATCCAACTTCATTAAAAAACTAATTTCTCTAGAACAGCTTTCTTGTGTTTAGTTTGTTGTCCTTCCCCGGCACCTCCGATTAGCACGGTTGGCTACACATGGTGCGAAAGAAGTTCAACATACATACAGACGTACATTCACATTATAACGACTTATTGGGCCTAAAATAAGTGGCAATCAGTCGTAGCCTAACGAACATAATAATACTTTATACTTCTAAGCGCTTTTCACCCGGAGGTCACAAGGCACTGGACAGAGCCAGACATAAAAACCGTCTTACACCAATCAAATGCGAACCCCAAAACGAATTATTCAAGAAGTAGAAAAAAAGCCCCTTGCTGCGTTAGTTCAATGAGCACCTCAGAATTTTGTGAGACGATTGTTAACTTGTCCCTCGTGGCTTTTGTTTCCCACCGCCTTCGTGAAAACTCCCCTCGGAAGTCCCTGACGGGAAAAAAAACTAAATCTATAAATAACGTATCAACAACATCGAGGGCTTTTGATTAAATTACCCGTAATTTTAATTCTAAGAAACAACCACTTCAGTCTCTCGGGCGGCATTTCGTATACTGAGCACAAATAGGCAAAGATAATTGTCTCCTGTCATCTTGTTCTTTGGCCATTCGGGTTTGGAGTGCTGCCCCGGGGAACAATAGTCCATTACTGGTCACAGTGTTTGAATGTCATGTCAATGTGTTGCCGTGTCACGAAATGAGTGATTAAGTGCAGGAGGCGGCCATAACAAAGCACAAAATTACGTGTGGACCCAAACAAAAACACCGATGTGGCCAATGGCATTGCGTCATCGAAAAGTGAATGAACGAAGAGCAGTTTGTACAGGGCAATTGTACCGCACAGGGCAATTTTAACCCGCGCGGTTGAGTGATCTTCAACAGTGCACGCCAAAAGCATGCGATGCGAGCACGTGCGAGACACATGCGAACAATTGGGGCTCTTTTGAAATCTCGAGGCGACGTGTATCACCATCGCCATGGTCAACAGGTGTGGCGTCATCATCGTCATCAGCATGAGCAACGTTGAGTCATACAGATGTTCACTTTGTATTAAAAGTTGAACATATTGGTAGTGGGGGTAGTGGTGGGGAGCGGTGGCGTAGCAGTTAACGTTTTGCGCTATGAACGCGGCCATTCGAGTTAGATTCCCGCTCACGGCCAACACCAATGACGATTATCGGTACCGGTCCAGAGCCTCCACTAGATCGATTCAAGTAAGTACCTGGTGCGATCCATAAACATCGCCACTAGGGAGACTGTTACTTTGATAGTGGTGGTGGTGGTGGCTGCTTACTAGTGAAACACCAGGGCATTGGCCGCATATAATTTCACGAAATGTTGTAGTCGCCTTCCAAACCTGTGGATTCGTGCGATTTCAGAAGAAAAAAAAGGAAATGCCCGGCGGTAAATGCGCATTGCGATGAACTTTAAAATGGCTCTGATTCTTTTGGGGGCCTCGTGTTGGCTGAAACCCCAAGGCAACAGCGGGAATAGCGGTGCCCGATCGACTGTGGCCACGGGCAGCCCCGCCATGTCGCCGGGAAAGCGCGTTCGCGAAGGTTCTTGCGAAGGCGGATTTGCGAATGCGCCGCGCGTCCTGGCGTGTGCTCCTGTGCTCTGTGGGCTCCTGGGAGAGCTCTGCATTAACATGTAAGCCACTAACAAGAGCTATCTGCTGCTGCCCAAGGCATGGCCTAACAAGTCTCGCCAGGGGTGGCCCCAGGTGGCACCCTGGGCTTCCCTAATGGGGTTGGCCATGCGATGCACGGTGTGCAACCGCGCGCGTGTGTGTGTGCGCGTGTGTGAGTATATGGGGAGCGGTGGTGCAGCGGTTAGCGCTACGCTGCGCGAACGAACCCGGCGACCCGGGTTTGATTCCCGCTCACGGCCAATACCAGTGACGATTATCTGAACCGGTCCTGGGCCTCCCCTAGGTCGACTCAGCCTCAAATGAGTACCTAGTACGATGTGTAAACATCGCTACTGGGGAGACAAAGGCGGCCGGGCGTGGTGTTGGCCACCCACCCTCTTGTGTGCCATGCTGGCCTTCATAGGTGCTCGCTAAAAGCACTTGCCACAACAGTCTGTTAAGGCTATACGGGAGATCGTTGTCTTTTTGTGCCTGTGTGTGTGTGTAGTGCTGCGTGTGTGTGCAAGCCAGCATCAGGAGTCATGGTAGAAGTGAAAATAAAAACCGATAACTGTTTCTATTCATGTTACTTTCTTTTACGTTTTATTTATTATACAGTTTTTTACAGTGTTTCATGCAAATGTACAATATTTCTTCTTATTCATGAGCTTAACAAAGCTTCCCTTTTTTGTTGAACCATAACACATTTCATAACACTGACCATATGGGCATTTTTGTGTTGCGATTTACGAACGAAGCCCAAGAACGAATTGTGTTCGTAAGTCGAGCATTGTCCCTACGTTGAAACTCTTTAGCACAATACCTCGCCAACCGTGTCAATCGGAGGTGTGGTGAAATGGCAACAAACTAAACACAAAAAACAGTTCTCAATAAATTACTTTCCATTCGAGATTCCAAAGTGCATCACTCCAGTGGCTTCCTAATATCGAAAGGAAGAGCGTTCCAGACGGCCTCAGAAGCGCACCTGAAAGTGCACGATGCAGTGCCCGTCATTGTTCGACGGCCAGCCAAAAGCCGCTGTGAGGGTGACCGGAGTTCGCGTGATGGTGGTTCGTTTGTGGCAAGGACTTTGTGTATAAAAAGTGCCACCTTATAACATTTAAAACGGAGGGATGGTGGGTTGCACTGACCACTGACTAGGATTTAACTCTTAAGATTGTCGGATGGTGAAGTGGTGGAATGGTTGAACTTCCAATCCAGAGATTGTCAGTAAGATCTCCCGGCCTGGCCATGGGCAGGTTTCTAAAACCCTCACAGTCCACCCAGCAGTCCAATAGCAGGACACGTGATGGGGTTAAATATTGGTTCTACTACCTCTCACAATCTGTCTGGCCAGCATGGATTATTAGGCCAAAGTACCCTCCACAGAGAATATCTCGAGAGTTCTCTCTGGTGAAGGTCCCTTCTGGCAACAGCGGCGTGAGCAGGCAATTGCAGGGCTGCACCTTACCGTCACCGCGTCCTTCTCTTCGGCGAACTGAATGCAATGTTCTTCGCGAGCATTTATGATTTTAGATTTGAAGCTTTCGTGACTGCAAGGATTCATATTCTTAGGTTTTTTCATTAAAGTCACGTAGGTTAAATTTTTTAATTCATAATATTAATTTACATTTTTTACCTACGTGACTTTACCGAGTCACGTAGGTAAAAAATTTTCATTAATAATATTAATTTTAATTTTTTACCTTCGTGACTTTACCGAAAAAACCTAAGAATATAGCATTTGATGCCTACGTTTGGCACTGGTGTGTGTGTGTGATATACGAGCATTACACATGCAAATGAATGAATACATATGGATGGAGAAACCGCATGCATATTTATGAGTTTTCACACTGAGTGACACGTTCCAAGACTTGTCGATCACAATGCCCAGGCTGCGCGGACTTGCCCGCTGTCACATTCGCAGCTGATTCGACTGGCAAACGAGCAATTTGTCCTGCAAATGTGTGACGCTGGGGACATGCAGGCGTAACGAGATTCCAATGTGTTTCACAATAAATAAATAACACTATGTTTGTGTATACTCCATACGTAAACACATATGCATCAACAAAGATAAAGGTTTTTTCTGTGCAGTTTCACAGACTGTTGGGGTAAGTGCTGTTAGTAGCTAATGAGGCTGGCCTACAGCGCGCAAAGGGGTCGTGAAGTCACCATCACTCCCAACTCTGCTGATGTCACACACCGCAAGAGGCACTAATTTAAGGTTGAGTTAACCTAGAGGAGCCTGATGGCATATTCTTCTCTCATTTGCCACTGATGTTAACTGTGGCTGGGAGTCAAACTCATGTGGCTGGGTTCATAGTGCAGTGTGCTAACTAACCACTGTGCAACCCCTTGCCACGAACAAACACATACATATACATACACACATACAATCAAAGTCAACAAGGGATATGATAAAACAAGCATAGGATACTAGTAATTGCTTTGACTTTCACCTCTCAACCAGTGGTGGAAATTCCACATTCATGTAACAAAGCCAGGCGGTTCGTAAGACAAGCATTGTTTACCCTGATGGAATGATGAACTGAGTTGATTATAGTCAGGATTTGAATTTGAAACCATTTGATTATGAACTAAGCACTGCCAGAATGATGCCATCTTGCCAGATAACATTGTGCAACTGAAGATATTTGTCATTCTGATTACCGTAAAATTGAAGAACCAAATTGATTCCAGAGATGAGCAATACACCAAAACAAATCTGCAACAAATGTGAAAACAATTTCAAAGGTGTATGGGTTTAATGCTTTTCTTTCAGAGGGCATGACCTGTCCTTGAAAACTGGGAATTTTTTTTCTTCCCATGTTTTCTTGTGATTACTCGACAGAGACATCTCACTTGCAGATGGCTGAATTGCAATGTTTTTTTTTCGAATCGTCGTCCATCACCGTAACAATTACATTGCTTGAAAAATGTGTCACCATCCGCCGTTCCAATTTTAACTCGGGAACCAAAACCATTCCAAGCCCGGGCACCTGCGGTTCACGGCAGCCATCCGTTGTGGATAGCCGCAGTTCAGCGAGGGAGCACCACAGGTAATACTGTGATACTCGTGGCAAGATCGTTGAGATTCAACCGTGATCAATTGCTTTTGAGATCACGGTTATCCCGTCATCACCCAAACCCACGGTTCGCTAACCGGCGCCTCTGGAACCGCATGGCGGCTCTTTTAAGGACTGCTTCGTGACATTGTTCGTGAAGGACCACTATACCGTATTCACATGCATTGCGGCTCTCGAATGATTGATGTGTTGTTTTTTTACCGAATTCTAAAAACAAGGGCACATCTTGTTATTTTGGTTACCGACCCCTGACACAACCCCCTTTAACTCCAATGATCTCCCTCCAACCTCGCCAAAATCTCCCCTCTCCAATGGCACACGCTAATCTGTTCTGTATGGTTTTGGATAACGCCACACCTCAGCGGCATCGTCAATAGTAGAGCGCACAAGCAACACGGCTACCAGTTGTTGCTTTTGTATTTTACGAGGTAAGGCCCACTGAGCTATATAGCTCTTTTTCAAAAGCGACCTGACCACAAATTATAGCTCAACAAAGGGGCTTATCACGTGAGAATGTATAGCAGCCAAATACTCTAAACGCACGTTTCTACATGTGGAGGAAAAAAACTAGAGGACCCGGAGAAAAATCCTTGCGACCACAGAGAGAACATGAAAACTCAAAATATACAGCAGGTGTCAGGTCAGGATGGAACCCACGACCTCCTGCATACCAGGCGAGGTAGTTAACATCTCTCCACCATGGCACACCAGTAATCTTACTTATCGGTGTTACGTTCCGTTATTTTCAAGTTTGTCTGCCACATCGACTACGGATAAAAATGAGCTTTTCTACAATAAGTATCACCACAAATACCTACATCTGCTGTACACCCGTGGATACATAATGAGCGGTGGTGCTGTGGTTAGCATGCTGTTAACTGTCACATAGAAACGGTTTACAATCGTGGAATGATGGCAATAAGAAATTAAACAAGACCTGTCCTTCCCCTAGGTTGACTCAGCCTAAAATGGTTAACTCGTGCAGGATGGTTTTCAACATCAGCACTTGGCGGGGGGGGGGGTACAAATGTGGCTAAGGGTCTATCGTACTGACTACACTGCCCTCTTCTGACTTATGCTGGCTTGAGTGGTTACTCCGAACCAGTTGACTCTTGAAAATGCAACTCAGCCTGGTCTCTTGAATTCTCAACTGGTTATAAACTTGTCCCGTCTGTGCAGCTACAAGGAGTAACTTTGTGTATCGCTTACACGTGTGCACACGGTCAATAAACAAGTCTTGATTTTCAGGGTTTTTTTAAGGGTGGTTTAAAAAAAAAATCTGCCGATTTATTTACCCGCTCACTCTATTCTCAAATTGCACATTTGTCTGTGTTTGTAGCGGTTAACGCGCTGCGTTACGGACCCAGCCACCCGAGTTCGATTCCCGTTCACGTGACGATCATCTGAACCGTAACCAGGGCCTCCCCTAGGTCGACGCAACCTCAAATGAGTATCTAGTGCGATGTGCAAATATCGCGGCCGGGAGTGGATGCTGGCCACTCACCGCCTCGTGTGCCGTTCCGGCCTTCATAGGTGCTCGCTAACAGCACTTGCCCCAAAAGTCGGTTCAGGCTCTACGGGGAATCTGTGTCTTTATGTGTACGCACACACAACATCCATTACTCTTCCACGGCGATTCAATCCCATGCATTAGTAAGTCAATACAGAGTGACGGGCATAACTTGCATTTAGATAGTTTACATTTAGATTGGGATTATACGATGCCAGCACGAGCCGTATCCCGACTTTCGCTTGCTGCGCACAACTTCCAAGAAAAAAAAGAATATCGCACATTGGCAGGCATTGGCAACGATAACATTCACGTTTTTTTTGCCAAACATTTTGAAAGTCGTGGGAGAGAAATCTGCACGCAGGTCACTGACGGAATGCAGAAAAGCCACGATGCTGTGTGTTTTAGCAAACGCGATGTAAGCCACAGCTGCTGAATGAGCTCAGTTCCCAAAGACCCCACAGCACACAGCGGCCGGCAACAAACAGCACTGTCGAGCAAACGCTGAAAGAGCTGGGAGTCGGTGGGAAAGAGACTATCGGAGGGAATCTCATAGTGGGGCAGTGCGAGCGATGCAGCGGAAAGAGAAGCGTTCTGACCTGCAGTGTGGTGAGTGAGTGTGTGAGCGAGTGGCTGGGTGAGTGAGTGTGTGAGCGAGTGGCTGGGTTAGTGGGTGGGTGAGTGAGTGTGTGAGCGAGTGAGTGGGTTAGTGAGTGAGTGAGTGTGTGAGCGAGTGGCTGGGTTAGTGAGTGAGTGTGTGAGCGAGTGGGTGAGTGTGTGAGCGAGTGGCTGGGTTAGTGGGTAAGTGAATTGGCGAGTGAGTGGGTGAGTGAGTGAGTGGGTCAGTGAGTGGGTGAGTGAGTGGGTGAGTGAGTGGGTGAGTGAGTGAGTTGGTGAGTGAGTGGGTGAGTGAGTGAGTTGGTGAGTGAGTTGGTGAGTGAGTGGGTGAGTGAGTGAGCGTGTGAGCGAGTGGCTGGGTTAGTGAGTGAGTGAGTGGGTGAGTTGGCGAGTGAGTGGGTGAGTGAGTGAGTGGGTGAGTGAGTGAGTGCCCAAAGCCCAGATGTGACAATGTTCCAACTTTGTCGGGTATTGACCATTGTTCAGAGTAAGCTTCGGAACGCTGTTCATGCAGAGGCTTGCACAGCAGAATGTTACTTACCGGACTGCCCGTGGCGTCGGGTTGCACATGGAAAACTTCTAATTGACTCATTCAGCATCTGCACGGTTTCCCTTTCCTCCAGCAATGATGGGTCCTCAGGCTAAAGCCTAAAACAAAAGAAACACGGCTCTGCGTCACTGGGTGGCCATGGGTTTAAATGAACATCTCCTGAATTATGAGGTGCGAGCCATTTCGACGAGCACGTTCCTGCTGAGACACAAGGAGGACAGGATGAAATAAAGCCAATATTGGGGGAGAAAGACGCCGTGTAGTGCCTGCCCGCTGTGCAAAACTCGAGATGGATGTAATTTAGGGTCTGGGGTACGGGGAGACATGAATAACTACGTGAATAAACTCGAATTGGTACTTTGCTGTAAGAATGCATTAGACCTTGTCTGTGAAATATCACCGTTCAAGTCCCACCAAATGTGTGCGTGTTGTTCAGTGGAGACAGGCAGACTGGTCTAACACTGCGGGGAAGTTTGCAGCTGTCGTCACTGGTGGTTGAACATCGCTGTTGACAACGGTTGGAACCACACAAACTAATTTTCGTCAATGATGGAGTTCATGATGATGATGATGATTTAACAACATGTCTTACTTGCCTTAATATGAGAATGGCACCGTTTAGGCCGCGTTACTGATTCCGCACGTCCAAGCTTTCTATGTGCACCTAACCACATCTACCCCCCAGCCATACTCTGTGCCCGTCAATCAGCTCAACCATCCGGCCACCAGACCTCTCTGCCCCTACCACCCTCCAGCTACCCTCACCCATGCCCATTTCACCACTTCACGCTCGTGCCACATACCCCCACCGCCTCTCATCCACGTTTCATCCATCAGACACCCTCACTCGCCATCACGTTCCACCTTATTCTGCCTTACCTACGCCAGCAACATCAGCTCCATTGCCAGCCCCTGTCCCTCCGTCCATTCCGTCTCCTCCCTCGCTGAACGCCGTCGGCTTGTATTGTAAAGCGCCCTGGAAAGAGGCGCTTTATAAATCTGAAATATAATCGAAAACGTTGTTCTCCAGGCACGATTGTCGTGCTCTTTTTCCGTATCGTATCCGTGCATCCACAAGTGTCCCTGCCTCCCACTCTTGTCAAAGAGTAAATGTAAACATTGAACAAATAACTTAAAAGCGCAACCAAATGATATGGAGAAATGCGCACGTGGAATTAACCCCTCGCAGGAACAATAACACGTGGATCAAAGCACATCTCCTATTCAGACATCGTATTGACTCATGGGACATTTTTGCCAGTATCAAAGTATGAACAATAAAAGTAGGTTGTACCATTTATTGGTCAATCAATCAATTAGCTGATCGATTAATTAATTAGTTTTAGCATGTATTAATGTATTTCTTTATAAAGGGGTAAAACCTTTCTGGTAATTGCCAGAAGGGGTAAAACCTATTCTCAGATTTTTCATATCATGTTGACTGTTAAGAAACATGAGTGGGTAGGACACGTCTATCTTCTTGGTTCTTTCGGTAAAGTCACGTAGAAGGGAAGTAATAAAATAATAAAAATAAAACATAATTTTTATGTTTTATTTTTTAATTTTTTACTATTTTTTATTATTTTATTACTTCCCTTCTACGTGACTTTACCGAAAGAACCAAGCAGATGAATCCCTGCAGTCACGAAAGCTTTAAATCGAAAGGACAAGGGGGTCGATCTTCTTCTTCGCGTCTCCTGTCCAACCTGGACGGGCCTTTCCCCAATATTCTGCAATAGTTCCACCGTTTCCCGGTGTTGGCATCACCAACACCGGTTACAACCCCGAGTCGAGGTGCACCGATTGTTCTCTTTTAGCCCCGCCCACCCCCCCAACACGTTCCATTCCCTGGCTACCACGTTCAGATAAGCCCCCCCCTCCCCTTTAACTTGTATTTAAGAGCTTGTCTCTTGGAATTTTGCCTCACTTGATACAGTAAATTTAGCTGTGACGGTCACACCTGATGGCGGAGACTTGTGTTGCCTCCGACACGTCGTGATTTATTATTTTATTTCTATTATTATTTCTATTATTTCTATAATTTATTTTTACCTACGTGACTTTACCGAAACAACCTAAGAGCATCACCAACATCTTGAAGAAGTAGCATCGTGGTGCAGCAGGGGCTCAGCTTGGCCTCGTGTGAGTTTGAAGGTTCCGATGATCGAGGGGGACAGACTCGTTATGGAATGTTATAACCAAAGACCAAGAAGTGCCTGGAAGACGCTGCATTTAACATCATCAGCTCGTGTCCGGGAGTGAGATGGATAATTGTGTCTCTTGGATTTTTTTTTATACCAATATTAAAAATAAGAATGTGTGTATTGCCCTTTCTGGCAAAAACACGTATTTGTTTTGCCCACTTCAGCAATTGTTTCTCACTGTGGCTGTCCCACCTGATGACGGACGCTTGTGTTGCGCCCGAAACGTCGTGATTTAATTTATTGTATTTCATACCTACGTGACTTTACGGAAAGAACCAAAGAGTAAGTAAAGGGGTGTTATAGATGTTCATACACTGCTCAGCCCGCGTTATAAATCCTCTGCTACTTGCATTGTATGTGTGCTGTTCGCCTTTTGGCGTTCTCTCGTCTAACACCGGTGAGACAAGGCCTTAGAGAAGGCTGACTCTGGTATATTCCAATCCGTTTTAAAGGCAAAGCATATATTATAATCAGAGCACGCTTGCTCGCTTGTTTTGCCACAAGTACGTGTGGTTAATGCAGACGTGATGCCTTGCAAAGGGTTTATATTTGGTGTGTGAACATTTCAACACCTATTTTATTACCAGAAAGGGATAATCCTATTCTTAAATATAATTGTGGCGACGCCAAAACATAAGGGGATGGTGATGGTATGGAAAGAGACCTGCAACGGTGGATAGAGAATGGCTGGCGATGATTAAAAGGCGAGTTTATGCCCCTGGAGTATTTTTGGCATTTGAAAACTTGCGATTTTAATTTGTGTGGAACAACGTGTGCCCAAATGCGAAACGAAACACGTAAATCCAGACGTGTAAAAATTATTAATGGACTGGTCAGAATTTATTTTAATTAAACATGCACGTGAAATAAAACATTTACAACAGACAAGGGAATGTTTTTTTTTTTAAATGTCGAATCCGTTGAATGTCATAATAGCCTTAATTAATTTCCAAACTTTAATAAACGTGGAAACTCTACTACAGTTATGGTAAAGAGACAGATAACACCCGTGTAATTATATATTTAAATTCCATCCTGTTCCATGTGATCCAGTACCTTGTCCAGGATGTATAATGACAGTCTCATTGCCATCTGGCAATTGCAAATGTGGCATGAGCCTCTTGAAGCCTCCAGCCAGCATGGGAATTACAACCACAATTTGTGCCCGTTGTCAAGTCTCCTTTGTTGCGTTGAAAACGAGCAACCAGTGGAAGTAGGCAGCATCAAATGGGGCAGTGGTCCCCTTACCCCATACCACTGAACTTGTATTATGTATGTATGTAGAACTTCTTTCGCGCCGTACGTAGGCAGCCGTGCTAATCGAATGTTGTGGGGGGAATGACAACAAACTAAACAAAAAAAGCAGTTCTAAATAAATGAGATTTCAAAGTGCATAGCTCCTGTGGCTTCCTAGTATCGGAGGGAAGAGCGTTCCAGACGGCCGCAGAAGCGCATCTGAAAGCGCGCGATGCGGTGGCCGTCTTTGTTCGACGGTTTGCCAAAAGCCTCTACGAGGACGACCGGAGTTTGCGTGATGCTTCTTGACGAGACCAGCAAGGTATTGTGGTTCCTTTTGTGGCAAGCAAAATGTTCCCAGCTGAATTATGTGGCATAGGAATAGATATATATTTTTTTCTATCAGGAAAGCACACCGATTGAGCAGAAAATGAAAAGCATGAGCCAATAAGTAGCACGCAATTGATGCTCCCATAATTCATTCGGAGCAGTTCAACATAACTCTGTGGGTTCGGCCCAAACGTTGTACCTGTCATTGGACAAAAAGCGAGCCCGATCAATTGAACAAAAGCCTTGCATGCGCCTAGTTCTAGATGATAATATCCATTATTTTTCGTGAGGTGGGCACACACTCAGAACTTAAGTAATGCCCCCAAATGATGCACAATATTGGGGCCGAAACTCGTGAGAGTCAAAACACTCGCAAACACACCCTGGCACGCGATGCTACTGGGTGTGCACAACAAAGGTTTTAAAGCATCAACCACAGGGCATTGTGGACCAATCATTTTTTCCTGCTGCGTGTTGTAGCAGGCAAAGTCTGGACCGGTTTCAATTCTCTGTGCCTCATAAGCAGGGGCCAGATGAATCTGCCAGGACCCAGAAATTTTGCAACTCGACGGATTCTGCTAAAGAGACACTGGGAGTTGAACGCATTCCGGTGTTTGCCTGATTAAACAAATTCTGCTGGAAAAGATCACTGCACGGGTCCCATAGGCGGATGGAATATTTTTTTTTTCACGGTGAATCAGACCCTTAACTCTTTAAAAAAAATGTT
The DNA here is from genome assembly GCF_965212315.1 of Lampetra planeri. Taxonomy (NCBI): domain Eukaryota; kingdom Metazoa; phylum Chordata; class Hyperoartia; order Petromyzontiformes; family Petromyzontidae; genus Lampetra; species Lampetra planeri. The sequence continues at coordinate 2,675,151 of NC_136146.1, read as the reverse complement.
TTAATAACATTAATACCCACAATACATGACAATAATACTGAACACGTTTGATATGCATCGTTATTTAGCGATTTAAAAAAAACCCACATGAACGTCAGTGGAAGGTAATGCACCCTTCAAGAATATAAAAAATTAGGGACTATATTTATAACAGTAATTGTCATACATGAGCTTGTAAGATATTTCAGCTGGAGACTCCCTTGAGACGGAGTGTGTCGCTTGCGAGGTTTTCTCGGTTGCAAATGACACATCGCAAGCACGCGACTACACACGCGCAAACATTTAAAAAGGTAACTTCATACAGTTTCATACCGAGCCAGTAATGACTTTCAGCTATTAACGACACATAGGTAGTCAATTTGAGTGTTAATAAACCATGATGTGCGTGCACTGCATTGGGAATACATCATTTTAATGCGGAGTTGTTGTTTTTTTATCCTCTCGTCAAAACACTGTGCATCACATTAATTTGTTGGCGTATTGGTTAGCACACTGCCCTTGCAAATCCAGATGATACGGAGATCGATCTCCAGGCGCGGCAGTTGAAACAATGATGCAATTTCTTGAATCTCCCTGCCCTGCCCGTGTCCACCCACAGTGATTCTTTGGTTCTTTCGGTAAAGTCACGTATAAAGATAAAATAATAAATTAAATAATAGCATACTACGACGTTTCGATTGCAACACAAGCATTCGTCATCAGGTATAAAAGAAATAGCAACAAAAATCTAAGCAGAAAACTATAGACAGACATATAAGCAGACAGATATTACAAAGATACACAGAGAGAGAACACGTATCGGCACAAAGAGAAAGATCGTCTCTGTGACGAGGCCTTAAATATAGAGAGGGGGCGGGGGCGGAGAGAGGGAGGGGGCAGAGAAAAAATTAGCATGTCAATGAATGACTTTACCGAAAGAACCAAAGAATAATTCCTGCAGTCACGAAAGTTCCAAAATTAAGATTCACCCACAGTGAGTCAATCAGCAGGTCACGTGTGACGAGGTATGTGTTGGCACTCCAAACTCTTCCAAGACGTCCGGCCAGAGTGGAAAAGTAGACCAAAATACCCTGCAAGAGGGTCTCTGGAGCTTCCTCTAGTGGAGGGCTGTCTGCCAGCATTGACATGAGCCAACAATTCCAGCCCTGCACATTCACCTTTTTCACTTTACCTGGTAGCGCTACAGTAACGAGATGTCAACTACCACGCCGGGTATGCAGGAGGTCGTGGATTCGATCCTGACCGTGACGCCTGCTGCTGTATATTTGTACTCTTAGGTTTTTTCGGTAAAGTCACGTAGGTAAAACATTTAATAATAATAAAAAAAAAATTTACCTACGTGACTTTACCGAAAAAACCTAAGAGTATGAATCCTTGCAGTCACGAAAGCTTCAAATCAAGTGTACATACACAAGCTCTTGCAAGACCCTTTTGGTGGCTGAGTGGCAGACATGAAATAGTTCACCCCACTGGCATTTCGGCAAATCGTCACTATCCCAAATAAAAGATAAATTTGTTCGCGTCATTTTAGCGATTTTTTCCTGTCTCATTTATTACAACATTGTTCGCTGTGTTAACCTTCTACTCCGACGATGACTACTTTTTTTTAAAACGTGCTTACAACCTGTGAACTGCAAGATCTGGCAAAGGACGGAACATGCTTTGCGAGTTGCGACGGCATCGACAAGCTTTGGCCGTGGTGACGTCTTCATTTTGAGGGTTAATTATGAGCTGTGCATCGTTGCCTCGGTCACAACAGACCCCCGTTTATGAATCTTAAATTTCAGTGTAAAAATATTCCAAAAAAGGGGGCTCCAAAAGCCAAACTAAAGCCAACGTGATGGCAAGAAGCATCCCAGCTCTTGCAAAGAGCTTCTCTCATTTCACGCGGGGAGTTTTTATTATGTTTGCCATATTATTTCAGCAGGAGATCGTATCACCGCAAGTCACACACAGGTCGCTGTAACTGATGTCACTTTACGGCGAAAGTAAATGTACGCAAGGTGTTCTGTGCTATATATGGCCGCGGTAGAAAAATGAGCCTCACTGAAAGCCCGTGAACACCGCTGGAGTTAAACCAATAAAGAAATACATAAATAAGAATTCGCATCATTTACGGGGTACATTTTTGATGTATCTTTTCATGCTTCATGGAAATGAATAATGCTCTGCACAGCTTCTATAAATGTGGGGTGGGAGGGTTAGGTATCAATCTTTCTTAAGTTCAGGTTATTCTTGATGTTGGATAGGGGATATGTGTGGTGGGGGTGGTGCCGATTCACCCAAAATACACAGATGTTTTTGCGCCCACATAGCCAGCACAATACACATGCGCGCACGAAAGCCAGCGCTGGCCCACCAACACCTACCAACGGCGAAATCGCAAATTAATTATAAAGCTAACGGCACGTTTTGACAGCTTTCAGCGAGTAAATATTAAATATTCAGTAAACAGGAGTGTTGCGTGCGAGTCTATGGTCTTCTGCTCTTCCTTGGGGGCCGGAGGCCAGAAGCGGGGGGCGAGTCGGGGTTGTGGCAGGGAAACCGACACATATGCGGCGCCCCAGTCATTTTAAAATTTAATTGCAAATGTAATTCATTTGACGGCTCGCTTGCCAACGGTTTTATGCGTGTGCAGCACGGCGCTCTCGGGGTTGTGTGTTTATACCTCGGTCCGATGGGGGGAGGGATAACGCCAACGCGTGCAGCAGCAGCAGCAGCAACAGGAGGATGGGGAGGGGTGGAGGTTAGGCTGTGCTTTAATAAATAACACGGAAGGCGGGCGGGTTCCGTGGGAAGAGGCTCAAACATGTGGAGGGAGGTGAAGAGATGTGGAGGGGGGTGTGAAGGAGGGTGGCCTCTGGAAAGCTGTACTGCCGACAGAGTCCAAAGCAAAGTGGACAAAACCTACAACCACTTGTTCCATACAGGGTCATGATCAGGGTTAGGGATACACACAGCAGGCACACCACGGGGCGTTTCAATATTGTATGGCTTGCCACAAATTATTGTGTGGATGTGAGCACATTGCGAGGTCCGGCGTCGTGATATTTTATTCTCGGCCACAGCTCACATCCGTGGCGGGTGATATTTGAGTCAGTCCTGGACCTGCCGTCCCTACATCGCCTTCGCCGCGTGCCCAAAACCCACTTGGCAGTTCTAAAGGACCAGCGTGGTGAATTATGGCCAAGACAACAATAACAACCTTATTCTTAGGTTTTTTTCTGTAAAGTCACGTAGGTAAAGCATTAAAATTAATAAAAGTAAAATAAAATAAAAATCACGACGTTTCGGAGGCAACACAAGCTTCCGTCTTCAGGTGGAACCGTCACAGCCACGACAGCTGTATCAAGTAAATGAGAGATTGCAGGAGCTACCACTCAGTATATATAATGGTTGGAGAGGGGGGAAGGGCCAAGTACAGCACACTTTTTATTCATATGGTAAGGTGAGGCTTAAGAGGGTGAGCCTATGATATGGAGAGGTACGGTTTGTGACTCAACCTGGCCTACCTAACAATAGTGTGAAAAGGAAAAAACAACTAAACATGGTATAACAACCTTGACTAACACAGCATGGGAAGGTCTTTGTCGAACAACAGTGGATTGGCAAAGAGTAGCAGATCTCAATAATGTTTATATCAAACGGCATATCATCATTGATTTTATATATACAGATCATCGTTGGAATTATGCAGTCTCCCGCTTCCCCACTACAATCCCACGACGATTAAACAAAGTCACAATCTGTTTAAATGATTTTTTGTTTTTACATTGCAATCAATGCTAGCACTTCGAGTGGATGCAGGAGTGATGTGAATCCATACGAATGAATAAACAACGGTCAGTATCCATGCCGTTAAATGTACGTGTTGTGAACTTAAGAATGAATATGGATTGATGAATCAACGCTTCACGAAACTCACACTGATAATTCAGTATTGCAAGATTAAATGCAATATCAGTTAGATTACCCTACATTCTCTGCTGTCATCTTGATTTTTTTTATTTGAACTCCAATTGTTGACGCCTGCTTTTAACACTATCCACGTTTTTTTAATTTTCTCACTGAGCCCATCATCGCATCGGGGTGGTTAAAATTGAGTACCACAGATGCGGTCACGTGGCTCAGGTGTCAGAGCACTGACGCCAGCCACGATGACATTCTAGATTCGTTTTAGCCGCTTGCAAATAAATTGGGTTCTAAAGTGGAGAGAGTTTATGTTCTCAGTTTATGGCCTAAGCAATGGACAACAGTGGCTGGCACACAAACAAACAAAAAACATAGCGTTTTCAGCTTAACTTCGCCAAACTGCAGCTATGAGATGGACACATTCCGTTCGATTGACATTACGGTGAACGTGGCAGAGAAACGTTCTGTCCCCAGAGTAGACACATTCCCATAACTTAAGGAATAGTTCAACGCTGGCATCTTCGGTGGAAATTCGTTAGACATTGACGCGGGGTGATGCCCTCCTTTTCTTCAGAGGCCCGAAATGCAAAATTGCCTTAATCTCGCGACTGTTACAGTGACAGCGCAATGCAGAGGTCGCAAACGGGTTTTGATTCCTTACCCGTACCCGTACCCGGCCACACCAGGGTCGCAAACGGGTACCCGTACCCGGCCGTACCTGTACCCGTACCCTACCCGTACCCAGCCGGGTACGGGTAGGGTACGGGTACCGGGTACCTGATTGCGACCTCTAGGATGAAGCCATGTTGCAGGCGCGGGTGGGTTGATTCTAGGAACTTGAAGTGTGAGAAGAGACAAGACGTTGGGAAATGAGTAACAAACGGTTACTCACCAGTGACTCACGGTCTACCCGTACCCGGCCGCACCAGGGTCGCAAACGGCTACCCGTACCCGGCCGGGTACGGGTAGCCGGGTATTGGGTAGGGTACGGGTATCGGGTACCCGGTTACGACCTCTGGCGCAATGCGAATAAATAAATATATGTCAGATCAGGAAAAAAGAGTTCCACTTTGTGGTAGATGAGAGGGTGCTTTGCAACCAATGAAAAACTGACCCCACCAACACTGCCCCTTGCCAAATCATTCTGGATTGTACCTCCAATGAAAGCGAGCAACATCGACTGACGTTGACTTGAGCTATGGGGACACTTGTGCCCGGTTTTGTTTATTGCGTTCTCAAAGATATGATAATTTACATGTGCACACCAGAGCGTCCCCAACACCCCCCACCAGCCCGGGCAAATTCAATCACAAGTTAAGTCGTAAATTGAGTCTTGGTATTTCCATAAAGTTACGTGCATTTTAATAAGTGACATTTTCATTATTTCCCAACATTCAATGACGGCGTTAATCTATTTTCGACCCGGGGGCTCCGGCCGCCGAAATTACCAAAGGCAAACAATGCCAACCCTGAACGTTGCTGGTTCAGGGTGTGAATTATGCGACGGTCGTTATTCCGCGCAGTGCCGGATCAAGCTCGTGCGGGGCCTGTTAGAACACGTTACAAACGGGCCGCAAATAAATGAATAAACACGTAAATATTAAAACACACATTTATTTTTTTACTTGCATAGTAAAGTAATTTAAAAATTGTATTTGCTACACAGAGAGATAATACGACAAGCAGCTAACCATAAACACCCAGTCATTCATAAAAAGTTGAAGGCGATATAGTACTATAGTAATAGAGCAAGTGCAGAATCACTGAACCAGAATTGATAGCTTGAAAGCATTTAGCGCGGGGCCCTTGAAAGTGCGGTGCCCGTAGCATACGTAGCTATCTTCTTGGTTCTTTCGGTAAAGTCACGTAGAATGGAAATAATAATATAATTAAAGTGTAACATATTTTATTATGTTTTATTTGAATCCCTGCAGTCACGAAAGCTTTAAATCGAAACATTTGTAGCTACTTTTGCTATTGGGATAATCCGGTACTGGTTCCGTGGCCTCACGCTCAAATTCATATGAACCACTTTCAACCGACATTAGTGGCAGACTATATCCTAGCGGGATAGATTTACAGCAACAGCAACAACATCGACACCCGCCCCACGTTTTCCACGCGAATGTGACGCGATGAAAGATTTTCGCCGCAGTTTACGAAACACTTTGGCGATTCCTCGAGACGGAAGGGAATCTGTCAGGCGATGCGCCCTGGCAGCGAATCGCCGCGGGTAGAATGTGATCACTTAAATTAACAAACTTTATATCGACCTTGACTGCTCTGCTCCACAGCGTTATGAACGAACGGTTGTACACAGTGCATTATAAATCACACCGGATAGCGCTGCGCCTCCAAAGGTGATATATTTTTTTTGAACGCATCTGTGCTCCCAAGGTAGCTGCCGATACGTTTACAAGGCGTTACTTTGTAGCGCATTATTCATCTTGTAATTCTTAGGTGGCAGGGTGGCACTGTGAACACCCACCGTGCCTTACAACAACACGTCCCTGGGTACCATTCCTGACTCGGGTGCTTTTCCACGTCGAGTTTTTGTATGATCTCCCGCCATGCCCTCTGTGTTCTCTGGTTCCCTCCCGAATACAAAAAGGCTCTAATGAACATACAATTTAACTGTTATGGGCCAAAAATCCCAATGTTAAAATAAATACCTGCAAATCACTCAATTGGGTTTATTGTAGATAAAAAGAAAAAAATCACCCCCTTACTGCAAAAAACTTGACTGGATCCTCCTGAAAAAGAGTATTGAAACTCGGAGAGGACTTTCCTGGTGGCCAAGCGAAATAACAATACTAATGAATGTGCTGCTTAATACAGCACCGATGTAAAACATATATATATTCACAATTAAGTCTCCAGCAAGCTACAAATTGTTTTTTAGACAGGTCCTAATTTGGAAGATGCATTTTCTTCTCCCCCCCCCACAATTTTTCGAAGTCATTCGTGCTTTGATTGAAGACGTCAAGCTGCTAAGCAACGAGATGCATCACTGTGGGGACACGGTTCAATTAGAGGAGGGAGGTAAAATTGTCTCATTCGGTAAAAAAATGTGCATTTTAGAAATTCTGATGACATTTATAATTGCATGTTGCCACCAGCAGCCTGGCTGAAATGAAAATCTTGACCCGCGATGTACAAACTCCTCTTGCGCTAATGCAGCAAGGGATGCGTAACAGCAGCAATAAACCTGCCCAGACAAATCCAGACCTGGGCTCTGCGTGTAGGGTTAGTTGTTTTGACATTCCCAGGCGCAGAGAGTGTAGGGTTTGTGCTAAAGCGCTCCGTGTTGCGTGCGTTTGTGCGTGAGTGCGGAGAGCGGTGGGCGTAGTGGCTAGCACACTGCGCTTCGAAAACCAGCAGCCGATGTTAATTCCTCGCTCACGATCAATACAACTGCGAATACATGAATTGGTCCTGGGTTGCCCTTAGGTTGCCTCGGCCGTAAATGAGTACATGGTACAGTGTGCACACATCAGCACTGGAGAGACAATGGCAGCCGGGAATGGTGCTAGTCACCCACACGCTCGTGTGCTGTGCCATCCTTCATAGCCGCTCGCTAACAGCACTTGCCCCAGGAGTCTGCTAAGGCTATAATGGGGGGATCTTTGTCTTTGCAGTGGCAGGACCACATGAGTGGCAAATATCTGAACCTGTCCTGGGTTTCACCTCCCCCCCCCACCGAGTTCGATTGGGCCAGCCTTAAAATGACCGCCCGCTGCAGTGTGCCGACAACACGCCCTCACGTCTCCGTGCCGGCGTTAATGGGCCCTCGCTAACGGCGCTCGCCTCGACAGCCCGTGTCCCAATCCGTGTCGAGGCGGCGCTTGATCCCAATCCGTGCACGTGGCGCTTCCAGCTTTTCGTGAATCCGTGGCCGAGCGCTCGGACGCCGGCGGCGATAGAGCGCCACGCGGGCGGGCTGGCTGGCCCCGGGATCGCGTGCCACGCACCAGGACGAGTAACCCGCCCACGGTTTTTGTGAACATCGGGGGGAGGGGGGGGGGAGACAACGGCGGCGTCCCGGTTGTTTTTTTTTCTTCTTCTTTCTTTTCTTTTGAACACGGCAACTGTTGGAACGTCTCTAGTCGGAAGGGAATAACGCGCAGCTCATGGAGACGAAACGCGTCGACGAAGTTTGAATTCGCTTTACTGAATTAGAAGAACCAAGTGGGCCAATTACATTCAAGAAGGGTGGCTATTAATAGAGGTTCCTTCCCACCCCCCTCCCAACACACACACACCGTGCCCCCCAGAGGTATTTTAGTCAACGTACAGGCTATAGAACCAAGGGGTTAATGGTAATGGGCCAGCTGTGTTCGTAGCTGTAATGAGAAGCGGTTAGATGCGGTGCTCCTGAGGTTAGGGTGACGTGAGCCCACAGCCTCCCCTCCTCCTGCTCCTCCTACGCGGAATATCTATCGCACCGCTTACAAACATATCCCTGTGGACGTGCGGATACGCGCGCGCCATATGAATGGACATTTTTATTTTTTTCACGCAGGAAGCTGTGAGTTTTAAATTCTCACGGTGTCTCCCCCGTTCCTCTTGCAAAAAGGTGGCTTTTTAGTATCACTGTGGGACCTCGTCCGACTCGCAGATGAAGGTTGAACTTGCTGGGTTAATAATGAGTCGGGTAATAGCTTGTGTGTATTTAGAATCTGCTTCGTCACCCTCCCTCCCTCCCTGCAAAACGTTGTGTTTATTTTACGTGGCAATTATGTCATCGGTTGTTTTAAAACACGATTCCCCTCGATGACTAAATTTTTGCTTTCTTTTTTTGCTTTCACTTGGCTGTTTGATGAAAAGGCCCTGAAAAGATCGTAACGTGCTCACGTGTATCATCCCATTGCCCGCATTAGTTTCTGAACTCGTATTCGTTTAACGTCTCGCTTGGTGCACGACTGAAGCATCGCGTTTTGTCGTACCGTCTCTTACAGCCGCCTCGCTATCACGGTGGCTGCGTGTCTCTCACGCGCAATCTCAATGTAATCCACCAACCCCTTGACTTATTGCAACCTGAATGAAGCTGTGACCAAAACACAACGACGAGCTCTTCATTTCCTTCCAGTGGTGCTGTTGTTGTTGATGCTGCTGCTGCTGCTGCTGTGCTTGTGCTATTATAACGGCGTCTTCGTTAGGCAATTCATTTTGTGGTAAAAAAAAAAAGTTATTCCGAAACGGCATCATTCGTCGAGGTCGCTTGCCTAACGCAGTGGATTTCTCCGTGAAAACAAGCGTGCGTGTGTACGGGCCATGAGCCCGCCTGTCGCTGTACCTCGCATGCCGTTCCCCTCCGGCACCTGGGGACGTGCTCCCTAATTGTTCTTCCCATTTATTTGTCGGATAACCCTCCCGCACCGCGACTCACGGCAGCTGCATCGCCTTCCCCAAGCAGTGCGCGTCTGCCTCAGTAGCTCTCCATCAGACCCGATGCCGAACTGGGGCTGGAGCAACAGTATATCAATGTTGATCTAATAACCACCCTGTGGGCTTGTGGTTTCTCTCTGTTGCGTCTCTCTAATGTAATGAATCGGTTAGACCTTCAGCACGTTGAACATACCGAGTACTCAGTACGTAGCAACGGAGTACTCCGTATGATAACGAGTGGTGCAAGGAGACATCTGCCAGGGTGGCGGAGCAATAACATCAGTTTTTTTTTTATGAACTATTGTATGTTGAACTTCTTTCGCACCGTATGTAACCAACTGTGCTAATCGGAGGTGCAGTGGAAGGACGACAGACTAAATACAAAAAGGGCAGCTCTGAATAAATGAGTTTTTCAACGTAGATTTAAAAGTGCATGGCTCCAGTGGCTTCCTAATATCGGAAGGAAGAGCGTTCCAGACGGCCGCGCGAATGTGACGCGATGCAGCGAAAGGTGGATCATTATATCGTAGGATCGTGAGAGTTGTCGGCGAATCGGCAAGTCCTTCATCCAGCAGTAGATTGACCATGTCTGAGTGCGATGATGGTGATGCACAGTATGTTCAGAAGAAACCGCTGATTGCATGTTTTATTTTGTACATCTTGTATTGAAATGTACCCTTCATGGCATGGCTGATTTTGATGGGAAGCAACAACTCTCATTTAACATTGAAGTGGTTGAGCCCAGATGATTGCGTGGGGAGTAGCGAAGTGTTTCGTCATGCAATCATGTTTGCATTGTACAACAACAAACAAACGTTCTAATGCCCCGAACATTAATTAACAATCTGCGTGTTGTTTTGCCCCAGTCTGGTCACAACCGTATCGAGTACAATAACTAATGTCGTGACACTTTGATTCCACAGTCATCAGAAACTTTCTAATCATAGCAGTTCGTGTCGCAAGGTCAGCCACAGTGTTTGGGGGAAAACAGCATCGTCTATTTTTCATCGCCGACAACATGTTTCCTTCATATATCCCTATCCCCACAGAAATAAAATATATTTATTCCATGACCCGTAGGCTGCATGGCCCTCTGGGCGCCCACAATTTCAGCAGCATTTATTTCAAGACAAGCGATGGACCAGCTTCGACATACGGCGTATCATGAGCAGACTCAGCCTTGCTGAAAGTCTGCGATGAGACACCGCGTGTCGAAACCGGTGGGGAGTTTTTCACTTTGTGTTTGCTTCTCTTGAAATGAATGCTGCTGCGATTACGCGCTCCCAGAAGGCCGTGCGGCTGACGGGTTGCGAAAGAATGTTTTTGATAATTTTATTTGAATTTAGCTTTTTTATTTTCTCCACGATGACACCAACGATCACGGGGTAAGGTATCGTGGCAAGTGTAACTCTTTAATTTGGACATGAACCACGAGTGTCGTGGAGGATACGTCATGAACAAACTTTAGCCACGGCCCTGCACGCATGTCCGCCCGTCTCGCTCGACGCTCACCCAAATGCTTAACCGCGTGACCCTCATTTGCCCGCCGAAGATCGATTCCCTGCTACCCTATTACGTGACGCATTGCGACGCGTAATACGAGTTGCTTTCCACAATAGTTCAGTGGACCTGTGCCAAACACATTGGGTGGCAGTGGTTTAGCAGTGCTGTGCTGCGCTGATGTTTCGTAATAATGGGCAAGCCGGACACAGGCTGTGTGACCTGGCCAGGTGTCTCAGCGGGAGAGCGAGCGCCCCACGATTTGAAGGATCTTGGTTGGGATTGACTCAACCCATCCATCGTTCCTCCGGGGTCAGAAAAAAATTGAGCCTCGATCCTTGCCATAGGAACGTAGAATTTCCACCACTGACTCCGGGCTGTCAAGAAGAGATGAGCACCGTCCGATTGCTCAATTGAGCAGGAAATCATTGTGTTTTGGTTCTAGCCATACTAGCAACGCTCTCAAAAGCCCCACCATAACATGGCCTACTTCAGCCTTTTAACAATAAAAATGATGTTTAGTTGTATATGTAGCATCCTTCATGGAAATTGCATCTCACCACACCGAGGAAGCAGCGACAAGCTGGAAGGCAACCAGGCAGTGAACCAGCACCAACAATCTTCCAAGCTCTGCAGTCTTTTATATACTAAAACAAAAATTTCAGCCAATGAACGAGTGGGTTTTTATTTTTTTTCAACTGTGCTCTCATAAGCAACGGGCGTATTTTTTGGATTACGTAACAATTAGGTGAGGTTTTAAAGTGGTCTGAGAACTTCGTCCACAATCGGAAAGTCGTAAGTTTAAATCCGTGCTGAAGGTTGACTCAATCTTTCAAGGTAAACAATTTTTTGAGGATGTCAGCAGTTATTGTCTCGTGGCCAGACTGGCACTCGCAAATCGGAATGCGGAATTCCAAACATTTGTTTGAGTCCGGCAGTGGAGGAGATGATCATAAGCGCATTGCTCATTCAACAGAAAATGAACACATTCCGTCATTACCACCGCCCTAATGTTAACATGAGTTAGAATATGATCATTGTTTTTTTTACCCTTTTATCTGGCAACAAAACTGACACCTTTTTTACGAGGAGTCATGTTTGCATAGACCAGAATTCCTGCAGTCATAATGCAAAAAAAAACACAACTCTGATAATGTATGCACTGTCCTTGAAGTTGATTGGTCCACACCCGAGACAGCTTTCCTTAGAGCCTAGTCTAACATGGTGTTGGACAAGATGACGCTAAAAGGCGCACTATTATGACTACAAGTATTGTGGTCTATGCAAACGTGACTCCTTATAAAAAAAAGGTGTCAGTTTTGTTGCCAGATAAAAGGGTAAAAACCAATAATCATATTTTTTACTGGCAAATGAGGTTCCAATGATGAGTTCCAATAAGCGACGTTTCGGGCAACAGCCCTTCTTCCACAGCACGCACGTCGCATAGATCAGTCGCTCGCGGGGGCATATGGAAGCGTGGCATTTCACGGGCCGTTCTCGTTCCGCTGCTGGATGACAATGCACAGCAACATGAGATGGACATCGATAGGGAATGCGAATAGCAGCCGCCGTGCTCCTCCGCGTGGAGTGAAGGGAGCGCGTGCACGCGTTGTGTCCTTGCGGCTGCGATGCACGATGCGTCATGCGGGGTAATGGTGATGTGTGGCGGCTGTCTCCGTGAAGCTCCGTGCACCCACACATCAGTCAGCCTTCCCTACAAAGGGCCTTCTTTTTTACCCCTGCCACCTTATCTTCATTAAGTTCGTTTTGGCTCTACATACATCTGGGCAGAGTCGATGTGTTGTTGTGCGCGCGTGTCTCTCTCTCTCTCTCTCGCTGAGCCGTAGTGTGTGTGTGTCTCCATCTGAGTCGTGGTGAGTGTGTCTCCATCTGAGTCGTGGTGTGTGTGTCTCCATCTGAGTCGTGGTGTGTATGTCTCCATCTGAGTCGTGGTGTGTGTGTCTCCATCTGAGTCGTGGTGTGTGTGTCTCCATCTGAGTCGTGGTGTGTGTGTCTCCATCTGAGTCGTGGTGTGTGTGTCTCTATCTGAGTCGTGGTGTGTGTGTCTCCATCTGAGTCGTGGTGTGTGTGTCTCTATCTGAGTCGTGGTGTGTGTGTCTCCATCTGAGTCGTGGTGTGTGTGTCTCCATCTGAGTCGTGGTGTGTGTGTCTCCATCTGAGTCGTGGTGTGTGTGTCTCCATCTGAGTCGTGGTGTGTGTGTCTCCATCTGAGTCGTGGTGTGTGTGTCTCTATCTGAGTCGTGGTGTGTGTGTCTCCATCTGAGTCGTGGTGTGTATGTCTCCATCTGAGTCATGGTGTGTGTTTCTCCATCTGAGTCGTGGTGTGTGTGTCTCCATCTGAGTCGTGGTGTGTATGTCTCCATCTGAGTCGTGGTGTGTGTGTCTCTATCTGAGTCGTGGTGTGTGTGTCTCCATCTGAGTCGTGGTGTGTGTGTCTCCATCTTAGTCGTGGTGTGTGTGTCTCCATCTGAGTCGTGGTGTGTGTGTCTCTATCTGAGTCGTGGTGTGTGTGTCTCCATCTGAGTCGTGGTGTGTGTGTCTCCATCTGAGTCGTGGTGTGTGTGTCTCTATCTGAGTCGTGGTGTGTGTGTCTCCATCTGAGTCGTAGTGTGTGTGTCTCCATCTGAGTCGTGGTGGCATCAGCACCTTCCGGGGTCCACCAGTGGCTCCCACTTGACGTTGTTCCTCCCCACAGAGAACTCGGACCGCTGTGGCCAGTCCCGCCTGTGGTAGTGCGCCTTGGGTGTCTAAATCTTTTGTAGTAATTTTAGTATTAATTTAGTATAAATACATGTTAATTTTGATTCATCTTGTTTTTTTTTACTTTATGTGAACGAAAAGACGCAAATTCGCCCGTTTTCTCATTGAAAGTAGGTAAATATCAAAATATCACTGTCCCGGTCACAAAAGCAAAGTTTGTGGGGAATAATAGCCATTTTCTGTACTTTTGAGGCAGAAGGAAATAACACTTACTACCCAGGAACAAAATAAATTGTTACACAGTATATCTGAACGGGTGCTGGGCGTAGATCGACTCAGCCTAAAAAACCGAGTACTTAGTGACGTCCTTGAAAACATCGCCACTGGGGACACAAAGGCGGTCGGGCGTGGTGCTGGCCACCCACCCCCTCGTGTGCCGTGGAAAACCCCTTGGAGAGGCATGGAAATCTGCGTGTTCGGGATTGCACTGAGAAATGGCTAGAAAGATGCGTAGATCAAAGAACACAGTTGACTTAAGACACTTAATGTTGCCTATTGGGTAAAGCACAGAGGCTCTAAGCAGGACGCATGGCCACAAGGGACGATGGACGGCGGTGAAGTACTTTTAGAACGACAGCCAAAGAAGGGAAACGTGCCCGAGGAAGACGTCCCCCGCAGAGATGGAGCGACGTGGAGCGGCTCGCGCGCGGGAGCATAGATTGATCGTCGTAATCACGAGACGGCGGGGAGATGGCAACAGTTCATGGGGGGCCTTCATCCAGCGGCAGATCGATCATAGATCGTGGCTTATGATGGTGTAACGCGTGCAATGGTTTTCAGCATTACACATTCAACAGCGCACCGGTGTTGCTGTGTACTAGTAACGGATTGGCACGTTTCGTTAACGTGGCCATACCTTCACTAATTGGCTGCGTCGGGTGGTGGCGGGTTTCACGACGCATTTATATTTACGCGATCTACCACAAAAAAACTATATTACACTGGTCAAGAAAAAAAAAACATTTTTTTTTCTGGCCTGGACTTTTGCAGCTGTTCTAGACTAATATCAGGGTGCTGATTCCAAATCTTTATCACATCTCATTTTATTGCTATCGGCATAACCCATTTTCATTGATTTTACCCGAAATTAACTCTGTCACTTATGATTGCAAGTTGTTGCGAGTTAGTGACTGCTTTAGTGTTAAAATATGCTGCTGTATTTTTAGGATAGTGTGTTTATAATATCATTTTATGTAGATACCCACATTTATTTAATATATTTCTTCTGCAGTTTTTATTGAAAATGCAATATTTGATATCTCAAAAACCTGATGTGATAGACACAAACTGATGCCAGATTTGGAATCAGCACCCCAAAATTACCTTAAAACTGTTGGAATACCTTATGCCAGAAAAAGTGTGTTGACTAGTGTTATCGATCATATTGGCCGCGAAATCCCTGCTACGACTCCGTGTTAAACACGAAGCTGTTGAGCTCAACTATCCCTGCTCGGCGTGCGTTCTGCCTCGAGGACAATCGCTGAAACGGTGAATGGTCACCCTGCTCATGAGAGATCATAAACTATTTGCAAAGGCACCACACATACTTAACTTCGCTTTCACCGTCGCGAGGAGCAAATGATCATATTTCACGGCGGGCGCAAACGAGTGAAGGCTCGCAGCGATGAAGCCGTGAAATCGCTTATTTTGTTGGGGGGGGGGGGTGGGAGAAGATACAAACAAAATTGCCGCTCCGGTTGATGTGCTGTGCTGCGGCGTGAGTTATGCACGCCTTGCGTGAACACTTGACCTGATTGCTCCCTTAAACTCATCGTCTAAATCTGTAAAGTGACTGCACTACGTCAGGAATGCCAAGCAGATTTGCCCGCCGCTCTCTTTTCACTTCGTTTTTATTGAAATAGATGGGGCGCAGTGAATTTTGAGTCGGGGCACATGGGTGCAATTCAGAAAATTGCGCAGGCTAGGGAACACACAGATATGCAAATGGGCAAAGACAATGGTTCTAGATTTGAAGCTTTCGTGACTACAAGGATTCATACTCTCAGTTTTTTCGGTAAAGTCACGTAGGTAAAAAAATTAAATTAAAATGAATAAAAAATTAAATAATAAAAATCACGACGTTTCGGAGGCAACACAAGTCTCCATCATCAGGTGGGACCGTCACAGCCAGATTTGCTGTATCAAGTGAGGCAGGGATTCCAAGATCCAAGTTCTTAAATACAAGTTAAGGGGGAGGAGAGGGGGGGAGCTTATCAGAATGTGGTAGCCAATGGTTACCTATATCATCAGCTGTGCTGCATCATCAGCTGTGCTCTCCGTATGTACGTTGAACTTCGTTCGTACCGTACGTAGCCAATCTCGCCAATCGGAGGTGCGTGTTCGTGCTGTCCTATGCTGGAGGAAGGCCTCCTTGTTCCACCTCGCCCCATCACCGTTGTGCCGGTGGCCGTCTTGGCCGAGTTCTCTCTTGAGCCGCCGTTCCATCACCAGTCGCACCCATCGACAATTGTCACTCAATGCCAGAGGTCAGCAACCGAAATAACAAGAAGAGCTTTTTTTTTTATTTAAAAATTTGGTAAAAAAATATATATCGATATCAATATTGCAAGAGCCACAATGCAATGCGGATACGAGACAGTGGCCCATCATAAATGACGTCACGAAGCAATCCTTATAGAGCCGGACCATGCTGCAGAGCCACAGGTTGTCAACTCCTGCCCATGCTAAACTGGACTCCCATGGTAAACTGGACTCCCATGGCGAACTGGACTTCCATGGTAAACTGGACTCCAATGGTAAACTGGACTCCCATGGTAAACTGGACTCCCACGGTAAACTGAACTCCAATGGTAAACTGAACTCCCACGGTAACTGGACTCCCACAGTAAACTGGACTCCCATGGTAAACTGGACTCCCACAGTAAACTAGACTCCCATGGTGAACTGGACTCCTATGGTAAACTGGACTCCCATGGTAAACTGGACTCCCACGGTAAACTGGACTCCCATGGTAAACTGGACTCCCACAGTAAACTGGACTCCCATGGTAAACTGGACTCCTATGGTGACTGGACTCCCACGGTAAACTGGACTCCCATGGTAAACTGGACTTCCATGGTGAACTGGATTCCCATGGTAAACTGGATTCCCATGGTAAACTGGACTTCCATGGTAAACTGGATTCCCACAGTAAACTGGACTCCCATGGTAAACTGGACTCCCATGGTAAACTGGACTTCCACAGTAAACTGGACTCCCATGGTAAACTGGATTCCCACAGTAAACTGGACGCCCACGGTAAACTGAAGTCAGGGTTTAGCAACCGAAAATAACAATAAGAGTATTTTTTTTTTGCAATTCGACAAAATATATATTTCAAGAGGCATAATGCAGTCCTTAAAGAGCCGCAGGTAGCCCCTGCTCTATGCGATGTTTCCTGCCCAATGAAATCAGTGCAGGCGCTCGGTGGATTATTATATTTCTGGCCCGTGAGAAATGACCGCAGCTTAAGGAAACCTGCAGTTGATTGACCATAGCTGACGACGATGATGATGATGATGACTTTGTACTTTGTACCATAGACACAAACATCTATAAGATAAATATGAATGCAGATATTGATCTGACTATGTTTAGAGATTTTTTTTGGTTTAAATGTGCTTAAATTTTAACGTGATTACAAGTTCGTATCCCTATGACCATGCTTCACGACCATAGCAAGTTCGAGTTGGTAAAGGGAGAGTTCAGAACCAGTTAAGATGTGACTCGCAAAATGATGTTAGCTGTTTGCAACGAATTGAACTATAGTCATATTACCCCGGTGGTTCTTAACCTTTGCTGCAGCCTTGCAACCTTTTCGTTATCAATCGTTAAACAAATGTAGAATGTTAATAAAGACACACAGGGGTTTGATGCAACAAAGTAGTTGCACTCACGTGCAAGTGCTCAATTTGTGTTTTCGATTATTTACCTTCTTAACAAATCTGGCCGCGTCTCGTACCCCCAGAAAGGGCATCTCGCTCCCTCGGGGGGGGGTGCAGCGTGCCCCCCAGGTGAAGAACCACTGTTTGACACAGCGCACCAACCACTCCCCCCCACGTTAACATATTATTCTAATATTATCGTGTAAAATGTTACGTAATAATAAGTATTTTTCATATCATCGCATTAGTAATTTCAAGTAGATTTGAATGCATATCCATATTTACACACACCAACACACACAATAATTCATCATTGTGTGCATGACTTCCAAAACCATCCTATGGTTTAATTTAAACAGCAAATACAAATATACGCGTGCAACATGAATAATTAAACTATCAATTTCATCAATTGCCCTTATACCACATTGCAAACAGCACCATGCATTGCTGCTGTTTGCACAGCTACGCCTATTTAATTTTGCGTTTTATATTTGGTGTGTGTATATATGTGTATATAGTCGGGGTAGTGTAACGGTTAGCGCCCTGCGCTACGGACCGGTCAACCCGAATTCGAGTTCCGCTCACAACCAATAAGTCGCGAATATTTGAACCGGTCCTGGGCCTCGCCTAGGTCGACTCAGCCTCAAATGAGTACCTGGTGTGGTGTGTAGTAAACATCGCCACACGGGAGACAAAGCCAGCATCTCGTGGTGCTGGCCATCCACTCCCTTCGTGTGCAATTCCGGCCTTCAAAGTTGCTACTCGCCAACAGCACTTGCCTCAACAGTCTGTTAAGGCTATACGGGGGGATATTATATATATGCACACCACGCGTGATGTGTATACTGTATTATTTTCTGTTACACCACTGGCCTGGCTAATTGGAAAGATTGCTTCTGTGTGAGCCATAGAAGCCGGGAGCACCAGGGTCACAGAATTAAGAATCCTGGCCGTGACATGATTGTGTCGAGGAGGGTTAGTGGGGGGGGTTCTGCGTTGTACGCTCCGTGAGATGACTGTGGTCCCGATGGATCAACACAACACCCAGGCACGCCCAGCTCAGCCAGGGCTGAACCACTTCAGCCGAGACCGCACCTACAAATTCGAGCCCAATCTAGTCTCGTGTTTTTTTTCTTCATTTGAACGCATTCATGAATGCCAAAATGCTCGTGGATAATAAGCCACGGATAAAGGCGACAATGCCTCGTTGCTCATATCATTTGAAGGGCCCAATCCAGGTGTTGTAAATTCGACATTACTGTGGACAGACCAGTTTATCCATTGGACATCAGCTGTTGGAAGTTCATACCACATCAATGAACGTGGCCACTGCTCATCTTATGTACCTCTGAATATAATTGTCGTCAGCCTTGGTTAAATCTACTGTTGGATGGAGACCTTCTCAAGCGTGGCGTCAAAGTAATAACCTGGCTCAGCACTACTTAGCTCTGAGATCTGACAAGATCTGGTGCAACCGACATTAATTAGTCATCAGGCTTTGAGAAAAGTGTTTAAAAAATCTCATTCCGTGTGCCAATATTTTTAATCTGCAATGCTTCAGTCTCCATCCCTTTCTGTGTCGATACAAAGTAAACGAGCTTGTGCAGCCACTCAATATGAATATGTTATTATTATTATTTAATGCTCAGGTACTCCTTACCGTCTTGAGCTTCTTGTCTTTCAATGACGACTGACTAACGAAACAGGAAGACTTTTCCACAAATCTGGCTGTCGCCTGATGAAGCTGGTTTTAATTACGTGGTACTCAGTTTGTAAATGTTGTGGCTTGGCTCTCCAACACACAACGGTGTGCTGTACTAGTGACGATTTGGCCACGTTCTGTTTACGTGACAACCCTTACTAGTTGGCTGTGTCGGGTGATGGCGGGTTTAACGTCACATTTATATATTTACGCGATCTAACCCCAAAAAAATCTCTACTATGCCCGACTGACTGTTCTGCTTGGATGATCATTCAGCGTGTGCAACGACGCATCAACAAATCGATTCGAACAATTTTTTTATACACCCAGGGCAATGCATTAAACGGTGCATGTGAGAACAGATTAGATCCTCACAACAGCGAGCGGAGCGCCGGGCGGCTAAAACACAGCGGGTTGGCACAGTAGGGGGGCAGAGGTGGTGCATCGGCCAGTCGTCTCCGTCAGTCAACCCGTGACACCTGGGACTGTCCCGTGACCTCCGGCCAGCGGGCGCTCGACACTTCACGTGGCACTAAAAGTGCACCTAGCCTGGCACGAGCGCCGTGGGGACGTCCAGTGGCGAATGGCGCTTGTTGTTGTTAATCGGTTCACGCAAATCCAACAGCCACTCGAGGTGCATTTCTCCGCTCGCTTGCAACGGTTGTTGCGCGTTACGTCCACGCGGAAAACGCGTCAACTTTGCACAGGTTGATGAGCAACAACGGAGAGTCTTGCAGTCGCAATATGCTGTGATCGAAGGCTGCTGGAGAGACTTGCGTGACGACAGCCGATGGGGAGGGAAACAAGATCAAATCAAGAAACGAATTTTTTTACTAAATATTTTGGTCAATAGAAATACATTGGAAATCCCCAAACAATATATATTAGTATCATGGGACCTCCTTTGCCAGTGTCAAAATATAAGAATACATTTTCCCCTTTTTTCTGGCAACAAAACACTGTTTGAGACTAGGCTCTAAAGAAAGGTGTCTCTGGTGTGGACCAATCAGTTTCAAAGACAATGCATATATTATCAGAGCATGTTTTTTTTTCACCACAATTATCTGTGGTTAATGCAGGCATGATTCCTTGCAAAAGGTTTAAGTTTGGTGTTTTAACAACTTAACACCTGTTTTGTTGCCAGAAAAAAGGGGAAAGCCTATTCTAATATGTATTAGTGACAGGGGTGAACTTGTGTTAACGATATAAAGCATTAATACCATCCATGAAAGCGTGTGCACGTATCCATGCTTTATTGAAGCTGCAATGAAACGCCATGCATTTATATATTTTCCTTTGTGCTACAGGTCAAACTCATTTTGTGGGGTTTTATTAGAAGCGTGCCACTATTGATTTCGACCATGATGGCAACCATCAAATAAATATTTTCGAATCGACTCACGATCTCCCCCCCCCCCAGCACCTAATCGTGACAATTCGTCGAATCATTAACGGAGGGCAGATCGATGCAAGCCAAACAGTAGTAGTGGTAGTGATGGTGATCCAATTAATTGGATTGCGGGAGGGTCTAATCATACATTGTGTAATTTTTTAAAGGGGGTGCCTTTTCGGTTCGCAAAACTGCGAGCGAGCTGGCAGAGGAGGTTCTCGACAAGACACACCGATGCAGTCACATGAGAGAATTGTGGACACGAAAGCGATGTAATGAATCTTCTTGGTTCTTTCGGTAAAGTCACGTAGAAGGGAAGTAATAAAATAATAAAAAAATAAAACATCATAAAATAATTCTCACGACGTTTCGGCCACAACGCAAGCAGCCGTCCGTTGTGGCCGAAACGTCGTGAGAATTATTTTATTATGTTTTATTTTTATTATTTTATTACTTCCCTTCTACGTGACTTTACCGAAAGAACCAAGAAGATGAATCTCTGCAGTCACGAAAGCTTTAAATCGAAATTTTACGGTGTAATGATGTGAGAGAAGGGAGATGCCGCCGGGACAGATTTGTCGTGGGGATGAGAGAGATGTAGACAAGCGGTGGAGATGTACTGTATGTACAGCATGCATGTTGAACTTCTTTTGCACCGTACGTAGCCAACCGTGCTAATCGGAGGTGCGAGATGAACATAGCTCCAGACAATTTGGAGGGAATTCATTACGTAGCTTATGTTCGTTAGCATCTAATTTGCAGCCGATATTTGAGGCATTCCTCGGTAATCATGAACCCGGGACTCCTTGAGCTGCTAGGGGCCTTCGCTCCGTGTGCTTTTCGCCTCCAAACGCCACCGCTGCTTCCTGAGAGTGAACTCCCACCCCTGCAGGTGCAAGTTCAAGTTCATTTATTAGGTATAGCCCTGTGAGCCATTCGGCTCTTGCATCGGGTGCAACCACAACAAACAAAAAAACTAAAACATTAACAAAAAACATCTTAAAGTGAATATGTGACTGAGTGCAAACAGAAAATCCAAGAAAAGACAGCAAAACATTGCAGAAAAAGCACCGTACACCAACGCTGTGTGCAAAAATCCCAGTGGGATGCAAGTCAAACAACAACAACAACAACAACCACAAGACAACTTAGACTAAGGCCATCAGTCTAACTCTGTACTACAACAAACAAACATGGCCAAACCAAAAAACTTTTCGAAAATCACCAAAATAAAGCCAGGTCGCAGCACTTTGAGCGCGGCAGGGCAATCGCAACGCGCGGAGGAGAGTTCACGCGCGCGTGCCCCGAGAGGTCGCTCAAACTCGCACACGGGCGCATCACGAAGCCACGTTTCTGCGCTGCCTCCGTGGGCCCAGCGGGAGCGCTCTTTTGTCGAGGTTGATCTCACGCTTCAATTCCATCGAAACCCCCCTCCCCCCGACTCCGGTGATCTCTGCGGTGTACGTATTAACCCAACCAAAAGAAAACAAATGATAATCTTGACTTAAAGCTTTCGTGACTGCAGGAATTCATACTCTTTGGGTCTGTCGGTAAAGTCACGTAGATTGAAAAAATAAAAAAAAAATCACGACGTTTCGATCAACCTGAAGGCGATTGCTGGTGTTGCGATCGAAACGTCGTGAATTTTTTTTTCTACGTGACTTTACCGACAGACCCAAAGAGTATAAATAATAATTGTTAAAAACTACGTGCCGTACCGCTTCACAGCGCACGTTAAAGATCACGTGCGCCTGCGTCGCGGTCCAAATTTGCCAAACATTTGAAAAATCATGGGACCTCTCTTGCCAGTGTAGCGACATCGCGGATGTCGCTGTGTGGTGCCCGCTCTAGCAAGGCACGGCGTGCGATGCACTCACATCGCGGACACCCCGTAGGTGGGTGTAGTACCAGCCCTAGTGGGGCTTGGTGAGCGCTGGGATAGCGCTCAGTGGCACCACGCGTGGCGTGCAGTGCTGACCCCTACAGGAGGGAGTGTGAGAGTGTCAGTCATGGGATGAGGTTACCCTCGGCCATTAGGACGCGTTCATTAGGATGCTGTCTTTCCGACAGCCCTGTTCTTCACCTGAGGACGGCTGCTTGCGTTGTGGCCGAAAGGTCGTGAGAATTGTATCTTATTATGTTTTATTTTTATTATTTTATTATTTCCCTTCTACGTGACTTTTCTCGAAAGAATCAAGAAGATAGATCCATGCAGTCACGAAAGCTTTAAATCGAAACAAAAAACATGCTCTGCTAATACGATTCCTTGCAAAAGGTTTCTGCGTGGTGTTTTAACATCTTAACGCCTGTTTCATTTACCGAAAGAACCAAAGAGTATGGATTTCTGCAGTCACGAAAGTTTCAAATCAAGATAGAAAGGGTTCAAACTTATTCTTACATTTGAAAAATGACGCCGCACTTTGCTCAAGTGGAATGTGCGCGCGAGACGTCGCACCCCCGCCTCCAACTGCCAGCAAAGACTTCGCAGGACGACCCTGAACAATAATAATAATAATTTACCTTATCGACAGCCGTCCAGGGGGAGGTACTTGCTGACCGCATCTCCTCTGGCTCCATCCAGTCCGGCCTCTCTCATCTTCTGGGTCCGTGAGAGCCTTCGGAGCCTCGTCCCCGGGACAGGGCCCTGGAACGCTCCTCCTTCCGACGTTAGGCAGCCACTGGAGCTCTGCTATTTTAAATCCAGATTGAAAATGTACTTTTTAATAACCGCTTTTTTATTCTATTCCGCTTGTTGCCCTTCCATCCGCACCTCCGATTGGCACGCTTGGCTACGTACGGCGCGAAAGAAATTCAAACATACATAAACACGTGTGACCCAAGCCATGAACATATTGCTGGAAATGTTGTGGTGGCAAAATAAATGAAACAGCTCTTGGCACCGGGTCAATTGCTGCGGTTCGGTCTCCGACTCAATCGCACGGCCAGAGCAGCAGAGGTCTTGCTAAGAATACAAAGAGCTCAGTTGCAAAAGATTTCCACCCATTGATTACAATGCCAATTTACAACCAATTCAGATTAACTGGTGCCATTTGCCACGGAACCCGGCGCTTAAATCAAGCTGAAGAGCGTGAGCTGCACAGTGAAAAGTTTTTAAGGAGGGAAACGTAATTTTAGCGTGTGCTCATTTATTTACTTGTGAGTGCAGCGAGTCTACGGCATTGAACCCAGATGTACCCGGATTTTGCATTTGCAGGCTTGGACGCAGCACAAGTATAACTCACGAGTTAATAACTTGAGTCATGCTCGCACGCTCGCAGGCATACGATGTTCACACAAACGCAGACCCACGGGGCACCGCCGTTGCAATGCCTGGGTGTGAGTTCTTGTTGACAGCCGGCGTGCACCGATCAGAGGGACGCGACAGTGGAGCGATGTTAACTACCTCGCCTGGAATGCAGGAGATCGTGGGTTCGATCCCTGACGCCTACTGCTGTATATATTGAGTTTGCGTGTCTCTCTCCCCGTGGTTGTGTGGCTTTTTTTCTCCGTATCCTCCGGGTTTTTTTTCCATCCACATTTCGAATCAACGTCACGCGTTTAGAGTATTTGGATGCTATATATTTCCACGCAATAAGCCACTTCGTTGAGCTATCATTTGCGATAGCCGAGTCGCTTCTAAAAAATAGCTACATAGTTCAGTGGAGTTTTACCTGCTAAAATAAATAAGTAACATTTAAAAAAAAAAATGTAAACACGCTTTAATGAAATGTACCGTACTCGTAATGGCAAAACTCCACGACTCAAGGAAGTGGCCCCGAAGCTTGTCATAGCGTAAGCGACCGTGGTGATTTACAGCCAAGGCGAAACATAACATATAAAAAAGATGGTTTAAAAATATATATTTTTATTTTTAATGATAGAATATAGTATTGTCACAAGTATGACATACGTATACCAAGTTTGCAGTCGATACAACATTGGGAAGTGGGTTAAAATTAAGTTACAAGATTTGAGGATACGACAGCAGACAGAGTTTATCAAAAGCGTGCTAAAGAATGTTTAAAAATGTGTTTTTGATTTTTTTTTATGATAGAATATAGTCTTGTCATCAATATGACATAAGTATACCACGTTTGCAGTCGATACCACATTGGGAAGTGGGTAAAAATTGAGTTGCAATATTTTTTGAGGATACGACAACAGACAGAGTGAGTTAAATAAAAGCGTGTAAATAATTAAAAATAGTTTAGTTTTTGAGCAGCACAGGCAGACAGATCGGCAGCAGCGAGACCTGCACCACCTGGTCGCTTTTGCCCCCCCCCCCGCCCCACCAGCACCAGCTACGACTCATCCCGGTAACAATCAACAACAATCAACTCACGTTGTGTATTCATTGATGTGTAATTCACAACACAAGATTCGATGGGCAACCTTCAAAGCATTTGCACATTATAATGATCTCGAGGGGTAGTGTTGGGGGTAATATTGAGATGAATAAATGCATCAATTAAAATTCTATTGTCACGCTCACAACACATGCATCGAAGCACGTGCGTGTGTGTGTGTGTGAGAGAGAGAGAGAATTGATTGCAATCTTTTATGCAAATTATATGCAAATTGCACACTTGCGTTTATGTTGAAGGCAATGGAGCGAGGATGAACGGGACGAATGAGATGGAACGATACAACTGAGACGGTAACAATCGGACAAAACTTTAATAAAAGTCATACAATTTTAAATGATATTGTAACACCCCCCCCCCCCCCACCTAAATCATGACAATTTATGAAATCGCCAGTGGAGGGGCCAGATACATTTCTACAACCAGACGATCGGCTATATTCTGGTGCAACCGCAGTCAGTGAAAGCCACCAGAATGGGTACCCAATGTCAGACACGCGCAATGGCAAAGATATTCCCCCTGCATAACATTATGGATTGTTGTGGCCACTTCCATTGACGGGCACCTATTAGGGCCTGCTTGGGGGACAGCGGTGTGGCGTGACAGGCCTAACGCCCGCTGCTTTTGTCTCCGACGCTTCTAAAGTTGTACACAGCGCATTCGTTTCACGGCCGAGTTGTTCGAGGGGATGCCCAGATCATGCTTGAGATAACACATTGTCCTGCGGAGGGAGCTGGAAGGAACGTTGGGTTGCTCGGTCAATGGCCAGGGTCAACGGCGGCCTGGTGTATTCCGCAAATATGGCCGACTGTGAGGGCGGGCACAAGCCAGCGTGAGTAGGTTAAACGTTGAGTTTTATAAGGGCACCACGGGGTGACCAGCCCCTCCCCACTCAGCCCCACCCCTCCCACCCCCCACTCAGCCCCACCCCTCCCACCCCCCACCCAGCCCCACCCTCCCCACCCAGCCCCTCCCCACCCTCCCCTCCCCACCCTCCCCTCCCCACCCTCCCCTCTCCACACCACCCCTCCCATTTTTGGATGCACCACGGACAGACGGACACAATAATCCCCTGTAGGCTGGTGTAACCAGGAGGTTCCTACCAGTATCACTCGCCACTGATGTTTAGCCATCGCGGGGAATTGAACCCGGAGTCGTGGGGTCCCGTCGCGCTGCGCCCTCACGACTACACCGCCGCTTGTTCCCGAAATCTCGGTGTTGCTTTTGGAAGTTGTTGGACTTTTCCATCTCTCTTTCTTTGTCACACATCTCCATCCGCGGAACAAATGTGGCGTTGCTCGGTGGCGACCCTCGCTTCTCTCTGTCCGACGCCCAGAATCCGGTTCACGCCTCTGCGTCATCCAGAATTCACGGCTTCAATGTGTTATTTGGTGGTGTCACTATGAGTTGTAATGAACGGATTACACGTTGTGTGCAGAAAGCCACTGCTCAGAGATTAACAAAAAGCTCAACAACGACAACAACAAAAATCAATCTTATGCTCATATAACTCCTGGCATATTCGCGTTGGTTTCGTGTACAAATGTCGGATTGGTTGTAAGATCGTGTTGCTATCAGAATTGCAAAGCTTCATTTATCCACGAGAAATCCGATGAGCTATGAAGCTCTTTGTCACCAACGTCCAGTGACAGTACTAACATACAAGGCCCTTGAATGATCAGGCTCTGTTATACCCAGGAGATCTCCTTTGCTGGCCTCCACTCGCAGGTGACCTTTGGTCTGCAAACTCTGGACTTTATATTCTTAGGTTTTTTCGGTAAAGTCACGTAGGTAAACATTTTTTTTCTAAAAGTAAAATAAAAAATAAAATAAAAATCACGACGTTTCGGAGGCAACACAGGCTTCCGTCTTCAGGTGGAACCGTCACAGCACGATAGCTGTATCAAGTGAGAGAAATTCCAAGAAACAGTATTTGTATATATGTAGGACTCGTACAAGGGTTGTCTTTCTCTCCTCTTTATTTTCCTCTTAGAGCCCACCTTCGCCGCGCCACCACTCCGCGTCTCGGCGCGGCCTCGCTCCGCTCCGCGTCTCTCTGCTACGCCACCGTTCCGCGTCTCTCCGTGCCCACACCCTGCTCCACGTCGCTCCGCGTCGCTCCACGTCTCTCTACCTCACTATCGCTACGCTTGTCGTCTCTTCGGTTTCTCCTACTCTGCATCCTTTCGATGCATGGCTACCCTGGTTGCTCACTGCGTTCTCGCTACCACTGTCTCTCTACGCTTTACTCTACTATCACTTGCTCTGCGACTCCCGTTGCTGCAGCTCCATCCACGACGCCAACTCGTACAGGACTCCCTTCTCTCCGTTGCGCTCTGGCTTATATCCCCACACCAATTAATCTCCCTAATTATCTCTACCCCCCGCTTATCGCTCGCCCCCTGGCCCCCCGTGTCACGTGGCCTTGTTTTTGCCGCCGGAGCGACGCCAGCTAATGCCCAATTACCTTTCCAGCCAATCACTGGCCTGTGTCCTCCCGGCTACCCTGACACCTGTTTCAACCCTTAACAACCCACTTCGCCTAAAGCCACAACAACAACCATTACCTCACATCACCCCACTGTACTGTGCTTGCTTGCATAGCAACAGAGGCGGGGGATGCGTGGCGCGCTATACTCAAGCCCTACATCTATACTGGTTGAGGGTGGGAGGAGCCAAGGTAGGTCCTGAATATTATTTTTGTGAGGTTCGGTGCGGCTGAAGCACGCTGTTAGGAATGAGCCTTTCTTGTGTAAACTAGGTGCGGACTCCAGCCGGTCTCCAGCACGAATCTTTCCTCCGTGGGCCACAACGCATTCTGCTCCTCTGCTCTGAGACTGAGGAATTATTTGCCCACGGCCGTCAGACACTTGGATTGCACGGGTAAAAAAACATTTTAAACGTATCTTTTAAACTCATTTTTATTCACTGGCCCTGTTGAAATGATTGAGTTTGGGGGTTTTGTTGCAGTAGTTATTGTTTTTTTGTTTGTCATTTTATTCTGGTTTTGAACGTACTGTACTTTGGCATATCGAGTATTTCTCTGTGAAATGTGCAATACAAAACTAAATTTTATTGTACAAAAAGGTCCCCCATATAGCCTTGAGCAGACTGTTGGGGCAATTGCAGTTTGCGAGCACCGATTGATAAGGCCAGCACCGCGCACGAAGGAGTGGTGTGGTTAGGACCACGTCCGGCCACCTTTGTCTCCCCAGTTTTGAGTTTTACACGTTTCACCAGTCACTCACTTAAGGCTGCGTCGACATAGGCGAGTCCAGGAACTGATTCACATATGCATCACAGATGTTGGCCGTGAGCATGAATCGAACTTGGGTGGCCGGCTTCGGATTGCAGTGCACTCACCGCTACACTAGCAGGTTTGAAACTTTTTTTTAAGAACTTCAGCACACACACCAGCATGCAAGCACATATAGGCACGTACAATTGCACCTCATTTGTAATCATAATTGATAGCCAAGGTGGTCTCCTCAGAGCCACCCTCTGGCATAAGTGAAACACATTAATACCAGTTTAATGGATAAAACTTTGGAAGACAATATTCAATAATGGAGCATTTCATCAGCAAGCTGTGCACAACCTAATTGAGATTTTTCAGTCTAACAATAATTCATGATACAATTATGGTCTCCTTTGAAACTCCGTAGACATATCACATGCTGGCAAGAAAAGATGCTCGGCCAAAACTAAAACAAATACTTCAAGCAGAGCTCCACTGAAAACAAAATATCTGCAGGCTCATTTAAGTTTTCCCAAGCGATCACATTGATTTTTTTAGTTATTTGGGGAACGAAGGACCATTGTCACAAAATGTTACTAATTTTATATTTTCCCCTATTATTGACGAATGTCTGAAATTTATAATAATTCGATCATTATTATTACCATCCCCTTGCAATTATTATTCTGAACATTTTCCTAAAACGGTTAACACGAAAGTGGTCATAATAAATCTTCTTGGTTCTTTCGGTAAAGTCACGTAGAATGGAAATAATAAAATAATAATAATACAAATTTCTATTTTTATATTACATTTCTTTATTATGTTTTATTTTTATTATTTTATTATTTCCATTGTACGTGACTTTACCGAAAGAACCAAGAAGATGAATCCCTGCAGTCACGAAAGCTTTAAATCGAAATATGGTCATAATAAAGTTTATTTTGGGGTTAGAGCGCGTAAATATAAATGTGTGATTAAACCTACCACCACCCGACACAGCCAATTAGTAAGGTTTGTCACGTAAACAGAACGTACCAATTCGTTACTAGTTCAGCACACTGGTGTGTTGGAAAGCAAAGCCACAACATTTACAATCTGAGTACGACGTTTCGCCAGTAATTACAACTAGCTTCATCAGGCGACAGCCAGAGTTGTACGAGAGTTTTGAGTCAAGCGTCCTGAGCTATTTGGATTTATTATATATATTTATACAGTGAGAATATTACAATATTTGCTTCAAAACTCAAACATAATATACCTGTTAATTGTGAGTAAGGTTTGAGGTGCATGACGTTGAATTATATGTTAAACGTGTACAGTTTTGTATTATATTTCATTTTATCTAACACATTCCTGCGGAGGGAGCTGGTAGAAACGTTGGGTTGCACGGTCAATGGCCAGGGTCAACGGCGGCGTGGTCTATTCCGCAAATATGGCCGACTGTGAGGGCGGGCACAAGCCGGCGTGAGTAGGTTAAACGTTGAGTTTTATAAGGGCACCACGGGGTGACCAGCCCCTCCCCACCCAGCCCCACCCCTCCCACCCCCTACCCAGCCCCACCCTCCCCACCCAGCCCCTCCCCACCCTCCCCACCCAGCCCCACCCTCCCTCCCCACCCAGCCCCTCCCCACCCTCCCCTCCCCACCCAGCCCCTCCCTCCCCGCCCAGCCCCTCCCTGCACGACGGACGGACGGACACAATAATTCCCTGTGGGCTGGTGGAACCAGTGGGTTCCTACCGTTTTAACACCCCTTCAAACCTGGTATATTGCACCACTAGTTACGAATGCGTCTTTATCCTCATAGAGTCGGCTTTGGTGCTCACAATGAGACAACGGTGATAGTGGAATGTTCCATTATTTATAGGAAATTAAACCCAAAGTTATCCTATATTAGAACTAGAAAATATATTATAATTTACAGAATCTAAGTGCAATACTTTTTTTCTTGAGCAGCGAATATACTCGTCTTCTTTTTATCATTCCGACTTATTCGCCTCGGGTGTATTTTGCCATACATTTATATTTTTTTCATATCAGAGAACAATGTTGTTCACGCTGGGATTTCCCCGCAGGGGCTCCGAGAAAATAGCGGCAGAACTTTGCTCAAGCCACTCGCCAAGACAGGATCTATTATCGCAACCCATCCGTTAATTTTCACCCCGAAAGCAACGCTCGCGGTCAAAATGAATATTAATTGCTTCGTTGCTTTCTGATTCCTCCCTCTAGTGAGCAGACTCCCCGCGGCCGATGGGCAATTGGAGGCGGGGTGGGAGTAGCGAAGTGCGTGGCCTGGGCCTCTTTCCCACAGTGAACACAATGTCGTCCCAACGTCTCACTCTAACCGGCTCATCGAGAGCAATTTTGCCCGACGGATTTGACGCAAGTTCCTTTTGACGTTGCGTGGTGAGGCCCTGCCAAGTTAATTTAGCCGCTTGCTCCACGTGATGACTTTATGTGCTTCGTCTGTTGTCCCCCCCCACCCGCCGCCGCACTTCCGATTAGCATGGTTGGCTAAGTACGGCGCGAAAGAAGTTCAACGTATTCACGTAGAGCAAGCCGTCTGCATCTGCCAAAGATGTTCTCAAAAGTGTGGACGATTGTCCACAATTGAGATGAGCATTTTCGGAGGCCTGCACATGAGACTGCACGTTACCCTGCAGCACGGCAAGGGGATGGGATTGGGGGGGGGGTAAAGAGATAGCAGGAGAATAGAAATAACACGCAACGGTGTGCTGCACACAAACAGCCGTCGTGCCCTTTGAGTGCAATGCCCTTGTTCGTGCAACGCTCTCAGGCCCTGCGCTGTTACTGGTGCAGCGTTGGACTTGAAGGCATCTCACCACCATGTCCACCCGGTGCTCGCTGAGCTGCATTGGCTTCCAGTTGCCGAACGAATGCATTGCGAGGTCGCTCTCGTGCACACAAAGTGGTTGCCACAAAGGAGCCGGAATAACTTATCTCGTGAAGCAGCATAAACCATCACGCGCGCTCCAGTCATCCTCGCAACGGCTTTTGGCTGGCCATTGAACAAAGACGGGCACCGCATCGCTCGCTGGAACGCTTTTCCTTCCGATATTAGGAAGTCACTGGAGCTGTGCACTTTTAAATAATCTAGATTGAAAACTAATTTCTTTAGAAATGCTTTTCTGTGTTTAGTTTGTTGCGCCTCCCCCCGCAACTTCGGTCGGTGTGGTTGGCTACGTACGGTGCGAAAGAAGTGCAACACGCAACACGTGCATCTGAATGCACCCATGTGCTGTTTCAACGTGAAAATCGGCCCGTTGATGGATTTATGGGAGTCTACTGCAGAGGATGTTTGCTCCATTGGAAATCCAGTGAAAGGCTGTGCATAGCCCACCTAAATGATTGAAATTAGTTAAGAAGATGAATAACGATAATGTAGATTCATAATTTTGCCTTTTTTTCTATTTTTGTTTTCAAATTGCGCTGTGATTTCCCCCACGTTATGCTTTTTCGAGATCTCCATAGCAACACGATCAAACCAACAATTTGAATTCCAGGGCAGCACCGCTGCATTCGTCTGATTCAAGTTCACGTTTGTTGTGTGGGGCCAGGGAGGGGACTCCAGAGACCAGGGTGAGTTTCGGTTTGCAAGCGAAACCTGCGGTCACCAATTTGACAACAGCAAAAACAAACAACAATAACAAACAAAGTACCCCCAGTGAAGCGAACACAAATCACGACTGTCTCAGATATTATGAACATTGGCAAAAACATAAACATTCACGTGAAATCACAGTGAAATGTCATACTCTTAGGTTTTTTCGGGAAAATCACGGAAGGTAAAAATTAAAATAAATAATAGAAATAATAGAAATTAAACATTATGATAATTTTATTTATATTATTATTACGTGACTTTACCGAAAAAACCTAAGAGTATGAATCCTTGCAGTCACGAAAGCTTCAAATCTAGAATAAATATGTCACTCCCCGAAGTGCAATTTGCGCGAGTGTGAAATTCCATAAATAAGCCGTGCGCAGCCATCGCATAGCTTTTCCGATTGTTTTTGGGTGCAGCGACTTTCCCCGACGTGTCTAGGCCCTGCAGGCTCTGTTTTCAGCGTGTGCCCCTCATTCTAGAAGGTCCCAGGACACCCCGAAAGCAGCCACGGCATAAGTCGAACGCGACTGTAATTGCAGCTCTTCTTTTCCGCACTTTCAGAACTTTCATTATTATAAAAAAAATTCGCGTCTCGTTTTAAATGTCAGGCGGAAAGGGGCCGCGGGATTTAGAGGGTGGATGTTGTTCTGGTGCCTATGCTAATGACTGCTCTTGATCAAATATTACGTTCAGATTTGTTTTATTGTTTCTGCACCGACTTGTATTACTCCTATTAAAGAGACACATTCTGCAACACATTGGGTCAAATTTCGATTTAACGCTTTCGTGACTGCAGGGATTCATCTTCTTGGTTATTTCGGTAAAGTCACGTAGAAGGGATATAATAAAATAATAAAAATAAAACATAATAAAATCATTCTCACGACGTTTCGGCCACAACGCAAGCAGCCGTCCTCAGGTGAAGAACAGGTCTGTAATTCAGACGCTGTCTCCCCGACAGACCTGGTCTTCACCTGAGGACGGCTGCTTGCGTTGTGGCCGAAACGTCGTGAGAATGATTTTATTATGTTTTATTTTTATTATTTTATTATTTCCCTTCTACGTGACTTTACCGATAGAACCAAGAAGATAGTGATGATGTTGATGGCGGGGGGGGGGGGGTGTTTTCACTCTTTGTGTGTTGTCAGGTAGCCGCACATCAGGGGTGGCCCACCGGGCATGGCAATCGTGCTGTGACGGTTCTACCTGAAGACGGAAGCTTGTGTTGCCTCCGAAACGTCGTGATTTTTATTTTATTTTTATTTTACTTTTATTAATTTAAATTTTTTATCTACGTGACTTTACCGAAAAAAACCTAAGAATATGAATCACTTCAACTTGCACCGCGGCGACACCACCGCCTCCGCACGGCGTTCGCTCCCTCTCGAGGAAGAGAGAGGGAGCGAGCGAGGGGAACGAAGGGCGAAGGAAGATCGTCCGCCCCTCGACCGCCGGTGGCCGCGTCACGGCGATGTCTTGGTAATCGTCGCCATCGTTGTCGATCGGTGGCAGTCGTGGGTGAAGGCTGTCGCCACTTCTCGCCGCATCGGTGATGCAAAAATCCATCCACCTGAGCTGATCCTTCCATCTGCATTGGTGGGAGTCCTCTCGCGTTAGAGTTCTCACTGCCTTTCTTCTAGTTTAAGGCCTTAAATGTATTTTTATCAGGAGAAGGGGGGGGTCTCAATAGGGGGGAATGGGGAGGTAGGGGGTGGGTGATTGCACCAAATCACCCACCCTACCACTCCCCTCTTAAATGTACCTGTGTACGTGCGTTGAACTTCTTTCGCGCCATACGTAGCC
Source organism: Lampetra planeri (assembly GCF_965212315.1). Lineage (NCBI taxonomy): Eukaryota > Metazoa > Chordata > Hyperoartia > Petromyzontiformes > Petromyzontidae > Lampetra > Lampetra planeri. The sequence goes on along the minus strand of NC_136146.1, from coordinate 2,641,557 downwards.
AACTGTGCTAATCGGAGGTGTAGGAGGGAAGGACAACAAACCAAACACAGAAAGCAGTTCGAAAAAGAAATGAGTTTTACATTTTAGATGATTTAAAAGCTTATAGCTCCCAGTGGCCTCCTAATATCAGAAGGAAGAGCGTTCCAGACGGCCGCAAAAGCGCACCCGAAAGCGCCACGCGATGCAGGTGACCGCCGTTTTCGTTCGATGGCCAGACAAAGAATCCGCCACCGCTTTGTCACTCGGCATATCGACAAATAACGGCGCGCCACAAAAACCGCGTGGCTCATCAGCGCACGGGCGATGAGCGGCAGGGCGCGCACCGGGATTTCATTCACTCCTCGCACAGACGCGTCCCGCGCCTGCGATAACCGTTGTTGCCAAATGGCAGTGACTCTCCGTTCAACGGGGCCGGCGCGCGAGTAGAGAAGCGAACCGGCGCGTTTATTAAACGCGACGATGCGTCGCTGGCGACGGCAGTAAGGGTGCTTTCAATAAAAACGTTTTTTATATTGAAACAAAAAAAGTCGCCGTGCCAAGGCGGCAGCCATTACCACCGCCGGGAAATAATGAACGGCGGAGTAATGTCACGATGCCCGGTCCCTTAATCTCTACGCCACTCGCACCCACCGAAGATCCGACGTTCCGTGGCTGCCCCCGTGCAACATCTGTCAAGCGCGTGGACCACCCTGTCTTCATGTGGCAAGCATCTAATGAGAGAGGAATGACTCTTGCCGTTGTTATTCCTCTGCTCACGACGGAACGTACGCGCGTCACGCATGACATGGGCGAGTGCGAATTCTATAAACAAACAAAACAAGCATTTTTATTTTATTTTACCACGTAAGGACCACTGAGCTTTCGATTTAAAGCTTTCGTGACTGCAGGGATTCATCTTGTTGGTTCTTTCGGTAAAGTCATGTAGAAGGGAAATAATAAAATAATAAAAATAAAACATAATTAAATAATTCTCACGACGTTTCGGCCAAAACGCAAGCAGCCGTTCTCAGGTGAAGAACAGGGCTGTCGGAAAGACAGCGTCCGAATGAACACCTGGATGAACACCAGGACGGCTGCTGGCGTTGTGGCCAAAACGTCGTGAGAATTGTATTTTATTATGTTTTATTTGTATTATTTTATTATTTCCCTTCTCCGTGACTTTACCGGAAGAACCAAGAAGATGGACCACTCAGCTATGTAGCTCTTTTCCAGAAGCGACCTGGCTATCGCGAATGATAGCTCAACAAATTGGCTCATCACCACGTGGGAATTTCTAGTTGCTGGAGCATTCCACGTCAATAGCTGGGAAGTGCAAGCGGTCAATGGGTGTTCGCGTGATAGGGGGGAGCAGAGGTGTAAACCAACGTTGGGGTTTGTTCTCCCTCGCTGCAGAAAACATGAATTATGAAACGCGCCCGATTCGTTCGACCGAATGTTGTCAAATTATGGGTATTCCAAGGCGAGATGAAGGCCTCGATTCTAGATGTGAAGCTTTCGTGACTGCAAATGTACTGTATCAAGTGAACTTGATACATAAAGTGAACTTGATACAGTAAATTTGGTTCTGACGGTCCCACCTGAAGACGAAGACTTGTGTTGCCTCCGAAACGTCGTGGTTTAATTTAGTTATTTTCATTTATTATTAATTTTTTACCTACGTGACTTTTCCGAAAAAACCTCAGAGTATGAAGGCCTCGGTTGGCAGGTGTGGAAGTAGCCACACTATAACCCCACCACGCTATACTCTTCCCGATCGACTAAAGTTGCGGTTAACTCTTGCAAGATCGACAGAGGCTGGCGGGGAAATTTGAGAAACTCGCCCCATAGTTTCAACTACCGCGCCGGGATACGGAATTGAACCGGCGACATCCAGATTTAAAGTCCACCGTGCTAACTGTTAGATCCCAGTGGCAGCTGCAGTCAAACGCAGTGCGATAAAAAAACAATATCATGCATATGTATACAGAGATACAAACAACTTTCTCAATGGCACTTTTGAAATGGCCAGCTCTCCCTGGAGGAAAACATATCGAGGGGGGGAAAAAAAGCTGTCAAAAAACGTTTCAATGTTTAAATGCTCCACTTAAAAACATCGCCGACCATATGGTCGGGCAATGCACCTGCATGCGAATGCAGGCATGCACGCAGACACATGCCGAAATCACCCACGGCACGCTCCGTGTAAACGCTTTATAGGGAAGAGGGTGGTCAGCTGGTGCAGAGGTCACGTGGCGGAGACGTCGCGTGGCGCAGAGGTCAGTCGCGTGGCGCAAAGGTCGCGTGGCGCACAGCGGCGGTTAAATCCCTCGGAGCGCGATGATCGCGTGCGCAATTGATCCGCGGGGGGGGGGGAGGGGGCGGCATGCGTCATGGCATTGGCTCGCGAGAGCAGGCGTATCATAACGCGGAATGAAAATTGATTTGCCGTCGATGGCTCCTTGGCAACGAGGCGGAGAGCTTTTGTAGTGCGCGGCGCGCGTGAATGGTAACGGCATTTCGAGGCTCACGTGCGTTTGTGTGTGAGAGAGAGAGGTTGTCAAAGTTTTTGAGAATGTTTTTTTGTTTGTTTCATGCTAAGCAGAGGCCCAATGGATCATAACGCAAAGCATTCGCCAGCTAAGAGCACTGATGATAGCGTGCGGTTACGAATCAACTCGCGTCTTGAATCGAGAAAGGTTACAGGAGCCTGGGGGTATCGAAGGAATCCCAAATCCAGAAACTAAAAGCACGGCCCAGCAAGTTTCGCGTTCACCACTTGTGTTACAGACGTTTCCTCTTTGGTCCAGCTACCTGCGAATACTTATTTACCTCATTAATATGCAAATCAATTTATAACATTTTTGACATGCGTTTTTCAGGATTTTTTTGTTGTTATTCTGTCTCTCACTGTTCAAATAAACCTACCATTAAAATTATAGACTGATCATTTCTTTGTCAGTGGGCAAACGTACAAAATCAGCAGGGGATCAAATACGTTTTTCCCTCACTGTATATTTCTCCACAAAGAACCTGCGTGGAATGAAGTAGATATGGGATAAAACTGTTTAGTACCTGGAGATAAGAGGGAAATAACACTTAATGTTCCGCACAGATGGATTCGATTTATCGCTGTACTGTCATCTGGCCACCTTAATCCGTGTACTAAACAGGCTCAGGCCTGCTTAGCTTCTGAGATTCAGACACGTTGGGGGTGCATTCAGAGTGCTACTGGTAGGAACCACCTGGTTCCACCGGCCCACAGGGGATTATTGTGTCCGTCCGTCCGTCGTGCATCCAAAAATGGGAGGGGTGGGGGCTGGGTGGAGAGGGGAGGGTGGGGAGGGTGGGGAGGGGCTGGGTGGGGAGGGGCTGGGTGGGGAGGGGCTGGGTGGGGAGGGTGGGGCTGGTTGGGGGTGGGAAGGGTGGGGCTGGGTGGGGAGGGGAGGGGCTGGTCACCCCGTGGTGCCCTTATAAAACTCAACGTTTAACCTACTCACGCCGGCTTGTGCCCGCCCTCACAGTCGGGCATATTTGCGGAATACACCACGCCGCCGTTGACTCCGGCCATTGACCGAGCAACCCAACGATCCTACCAGCTCCCTCCGCAGGAATGTGTTTTTACCGTGGTGGACGTGGTAATCACAGCTGTGCCTCTCCTTATGAAGTATAAAGAGCTCATCGAGACAATGAGTCGGTCTTACAAGAGATGTGGTAAAACTCGAGGAGGAAAAAAAATAGACAAAACAGTTATTTATTGCTACAGAAAAACCAGCGCCCAGACCAATACAAACAAGCAAACACAAATCGCAACCAATTTCAGAAACTTTCTTGTGAATGTTTGAAGGATATTTTGGTTGTTTAACCATGCATTTTCATATTACTTTGTTTGCGTAACGCCCTGAATCAAGATTGACGAATCGCACTTTTTGTTGTTGTTGTTGTTGTTTATTACAGACACAAATCAAGAGCTCGCGAATCTCGTCATGACAGCAACCCATTCACGAGCAGGCCCGCGCCACATGGCACGACACCGACCACCGTAACGCTCCCTTAAACCAACATTTACTGCTGGGACCTCCGTACCAGCAGCGGAGGCACTTGCCCCTGGCTGCCGCCTGATGATGCTGGTTGTATTTAACGGACGAAACGTCGTACTCGAAATGTCCGTCCGTTTGTCCGTTCGTTTGTTTCTCAGACCGCTTTGTCCTGGTGAGGGTCGTGTCGGAAGCGTGTTGAGTGGTTGCGGTCCACAGACTCTGCCTTCTCGACTTCTGCCTTTTCTCTGCCTTCTCGACGGAGAGAAGGCAGAGTCTGACTCTGTCGAGAAGACAGTCAGACTCTGCCTTCACGACAGACCTGTTCTCCACCTGAGGACGGCTGCTTGCGTTGTGGCCGAAACGTCGTGAGAATTATTTGATAATGTTTTAATTTTATTATTTTATTATTTCCATTCTACGTGCCTTTACCGAAAGTACCAAGAAGACCTTTACAATACTTACTTGTTCATTGTGAAGCTTATCCTGACAACTGCTTACACTCACCACCTCTAAATGCCAAACCTTCCTTGTCCTTCACACCCAGGGAGCTTTAGGTAAAGGTGCAGACATGTGATTGTGTTGTCACGCCACTGGCGTAGAAAAGGGCCTTCACTCGGAAGACCTCTCGAGAGAGCCATCTCACTGGGTGGTGTTTTTGTTATCTAGACGACCGAGATTTTTATGGGCAAAATGCACACACATTATCGTCGTGACGTCTGCGATCGGGTTTGTTCAGACTCTTCGTAAAAAAATGTTTCATACGTTTTAAAACAAAGCTCCCCCCCCCCATAAAAAACCTCCCCTGTCGCACCTGCAATTTTTTTTATAATACCCCTAACAACAACAACAAATGCATTCTCGCTTGCAAGATGATATGTCCCATATCGTTGCCCAAGACTACAAGTATTCACACAATGGAACATCTGCAGAAAAGAAGAAAAAACAACATCGAGTGCCGCGTTGATTGCAGTGCTCGGTAGTAATCGTCATCCCGTTGTGTCGACAATTTCCATGGAAATTGCAGAAAAGTGGGCACGAAACAGATCATTATTGACAACAACAACAAAAAACCCAATCGGTCTTACACTTTTACTTTAACCATATGAAAAATCTGTATTTTGGAATCAAAATGTATAATTTTAAAAAATGCATCAGTCAAATTTAGAAACAAAAAAAAGCCACCCAGTACTTTTTGAGTGTGCTTGCATATTTGTCTGCAACCTGCAACCCTACTGCATTGTCATCTGGTGCAAAAGTTCACAGTATCTGGTTCATATTCGTGAGGTTCTCGTTGAGGAGTTCGAATCGCTGCTTGGGGTAGGTAAAATTGAGTAACTCGATTTCATGGGTCAACAGTGGCTCTCCGCTTGTCACCATCACGTGAATGTATCAGCGAGGGAGGTGACGGAATGAACGGAGGAACAGGGGCTGATGTTGCTGGCGTAGGTAAGGCAGAATAAGGTGGAACGTGATGGCGAGTGAGCGTGTCTGATGAGTGCAACGTGGATGAGAGGCGGTGGGGGTATGTGGCACGAGCGTGAAGTGGTGAAATGGACATGGGTGAGGGTAGGGCGGTAGGGGCAGAGGTCTGAGTGGCCGAGTGGCTGAGCTGGGATGTTGGCAGGCCGGAGCGAGGCGGCGCGTGACGACGTCAAGGCAATTCTGGGCCCGGACGGACCTGGCTGAAGCTAAGCCCTGTTCACGATCCCACGATGCAGCGATCCACACGGGACCTAACCTCTCACGCCGACCTCTTAGCTCCGTCTCCCACTAGGGGTGGCCGTGCTTTTTGGCTGCGTTTCTCCAACTTCGGTTGCCACTCGGTTGTTCGTCTCGCCCCTGCCCCCCTTACCCCCCTTCATTTGTTCTTGCGGCATGTCTCGCCCAAGCCCACTTATCCAACAATGTCTCTAACCAGCGTTTGTTATCTGATGTGTTTATTCCTCTCTCTCTCTCTCGAGTACAATCCCAAGCGTGCATGCTTAGTTGCTTCGTTTTTACGTTCTCATCGTGTGTTATCGCGGGTTCTCCGGAAACATCATCTTGCTAAGTATCGTTTTGCGATGAGGCCGTGCGGATGGCATTACAACCTGAAAATAGATGTACGTGTGCATGCGCAAGCGAAACAATTTATCCAACGTACAATATTTACTGCCTTCTGTAGCAGTTGGTTCCAAAGTAATTATGTTAGGCACAGCACGTAATTGTGAACCTTAATCAGCTTTGTTCTTTACACAGTGTGAATTGTGTACGTGTAATCAGTGCGCGTGTATGCATGGGGAGCGGTGGTGCGGCGGTTGGCGCACTACGCTGTGAATTCGGAGAACTCAGTTCAATTCCAGCCTGATCGACCCAACACTTAAAATATTATCTCACGTGGTGCAGCGTATGAACATCGGCACTGGGGAGACAAAGACGGCCTTGCGTGGTGCAGGCCACGCTGCTCGCTCACGCACCCTGGCCGTCATTAACAGGTGCTCGCTAACAGCACTTGCCCAAACAGTCTGTAAAGGCTATAAGGGCGGGGGGGGGGAGTCTTTATCTGTGTAAGTGCTCAGCGGGGAGTGCTAGTGTGTAAAGGGATAAATGGGGGATCTTTGTCTTTGTGTGCACTCGGAGAGTTATATAAGCTGCCTTTTTTTCATTCGCCCCCATTTCTTCACATCCAGCAACGCGTGCGAGACCACGCCGTTGCGAGCCATTCATTTGCAGTCCGCGACACAACATTACGGAGACTGCCTCTCTCCTGCGTGGCCTCTGCGACCTCCCGTGTCCCATCCCGCCAGCAGCACTCACGACGTCGAACCCTTGTGCCCTTTTCTCTCCAGTGGCAGCAGCAGCAGCAGCGGCAGCAGCAATTTTAAATAAAAACAAAAACATTTGCTTTCACATGGCATTTGCTTAAAAGCCTTTGGGGAAGCTCAAAAAAGCGCCTTACGTCACATCTCATCTCAAATATTCAGAGGGAATAATCCCTCCTCCCCCCTGCCTCCCCCCTCCCCCCGCTAGTGGCAGCTGTCCCAGTGCGGCTCGGTGTGACCGGCCTACGAGCCGAGTGATTCCCGTGCGATATTTTACTTTTTTTTACAATCACTGGCGATGGCGCCTAACACACGGACAACCCAAACTCTTTTTGAATGACATCGTGGGATCGTTCAAAGTCCACTGCAGCCTACGCATATTCTACGGTCAATACGCCCGCAGCATTAACCAGGGCGGCCAGCGGGAATCGAGCCGCGAACTACCGCAACAAGCAGTGAACGCGTTACCGCTGGGCAATGTCATTGCTCCAACATTTTTTTTGTGCAAATTACTTTGTCGCGTTGGGCCGCTGAGGGGCCTGACCGTCTTCACTTACCCCTGGATATCTCCGTGCAGCACTCCGTATGTACGTTGAACTTCTTTCGCACCGTACGTAGCCAAACCGTGCTGATCTTGTTCGCTTCTCTCCGTCCGCCGCTGTATTTTTCTTCAAATGAGTCGTGTTCCATCCCGCCCGTTGTTCGAGGTCACATTCGAGTCAGATGTTGGTCTTTCCCGTAGCCCCTTCGAGTTTTCCCTCCAGCGATAGAACACGTGCAATGGTTGCTGCCACTATGTTGAACGACGGACAGCTGAACGGCCAATACCGTTGCAGTCTCGTGGCTGCGACCACAACCATTGTACACGTGTAATGTGAGGATATATCCGGGTCGTTGACGGATCACAACTCGTCACGATGATTGGCTCTGCCGGTCCTGGTCCATAGCCAATGGGGGGAAGCTTAGGGGCGTGGCCCTGACGTAATGGAAAGGTGACAGCTGTAAGTAGGGGATTGGTTCTGCTGGCTTTAGCCACAGCCAATGGGGAGACGAGTCAGGGGCGTGGTCCCGGGAGCCTACGGTGAAGTCTGGAAGATTCCATAGAGGCTAACCAGGATTGGTGGAAACGTACCACGTGACCCGGGTATTAAATAGGGGTGGAGACAAACAACACGTGGTCAGAACTGGAACGAACGAAGGGAAGGGGCCACGCGAGAGCCGGGGTCCAGGCTGCCACGTGGTCCAGGCTGCCACGTGGCTGCGCGCGTCTCTCACTCTCTCTGTCCCTCTCACGCTGTCTCTCTCACGCTGTCTCTCTCACGCTGTCTCTCTCACGCTGTCTGTCAGCAGCGTGGAGGAGTGTTGTGATGAAAGACGAATAAAGACCGGATTCCAGGAGTCGCTTCAACGACCTTTATTACACACGTGTACATATGTATAGGATGTTGCTGTGGTGTCAATGTTTAGCATCCAGAGGTCAATCTCCGACCGTGACAGTTGAATCAATGGGAACATTGTATGTTTCACCCCCTCCCCGATTGTATTTATCTCGAAATATAAATGTGTACATCCCAGTTAGTCGATCGGCAGGTCGTGTGTGGCAAAGCATGGGTACATCCAACTCCAAGATGTCTGGCCGGTGAGGAAGAGTAGACCAAAAATATCTCCCCGAGAGCTCCCTTCAGTCGAAGGCCCTCACGACAGCAGTGGGGTGAGCGAGCAGTTGCGAAGGTGCATCTCCACGTGCATGTCGATATTGGGGCAACCTCGATTAAAAGTCGTCTTCGTAGTTCAAAACCCCACCGAGAAAATGTCAAATGAGAGCTACGGCATCTGATTTGGCGTCTGAGCAGAAACATTTCAATGTCGCCTCTTTGTCAAAAGCAAAGAAAATACTCAAACTCCTCAGGGTAATTGCCCGCCGTGATTCCAATGCTACATCTGCCAAGAACGAATTGCCCATTTTGCAAGCCACTCATGCCAAAATTAAAGTTCTGTTTTCAATTGTAAAAAATATATATTCTGTTTCGACTCGACCAACTTTGGCCCTGTGGCAACAACAGGTCTCTGGGTACATCTTCTTGGTTCTTTCGGTTAAAGTCACGTAGAAGGGAAATAATAAAATAATAAGAATAAAACATAACAGAATGAAATTATCACATGTGTTCATTCGGACGCTGTCTTTCCGACAGCCCTGTTCTTTACCTTATAATAATTATTTTATTTTTATTAATTTTAATTTCATTTTTTTACCTACGTGACTTTACCGAAAAAACTAAGATCACGTAGATAGATAGGTTCAAAGAAAATAACAAAATTAACAAAAAAACTACGACATTTCGATTCGTGACCTCACCGAAAGACCCAAAGAATATGAATTCCTGCAGTCACGAAAGCTTGAAGTCAAGACTCCCTTTGAAGTCGAGGCTCTCTCAACCGGCAGTGGTGTTGAGCAAGAAATTGCAGGGCTCTGCGCCTTTCATCTCTAACCTGTTTGAAGTGAATTTAACGCGTAGGCTTTCGCGACCAATATCATCCATTGGCTCTCCAACACACCGGTGTGCTGTACTTGTGACGAATTGGCATGTCATGTTTACGTGACAAACCTTACTAATTGACTTTGTCGGGTGGTGGTGGGTTTTAACGACACATATATTTACGCGATCTAACTAAAAAAAACCCCTCTATTATGGATTTAAGTGGATTGTTTATAGATCGTTGTTTTCTCGTAATCTTATGCCAATGTGAAGTTTTGGCAAGAGCACACCCTTCTCATTGAACGGATCCATCGCACCGAGGGTAACAGCATGTACAATGCTAAATGTACCTGGCCGTCGTCCGACAATCAAGCGAATTTGCTCATGCAATGGCTCTGTGATGACGTTGTTTGCTGTAAAGAATGTTCCAGTGGTCAGCTGTCAGCTGTCAAGGCAGTGACTTTAGCAATGCAATTAAAATAATTTTAATCAGCAAAATGAGTTCGTAATAACACCGCTCGGCCGTTACGTCTGTCGCTTGAAAGACATTTTAAAATTAATAAATTAGCATTTGCCGAAACTGACACGGATAATCCCGGGAAGGCTGATTTTGCTAATTGAGTGGAATGTAATTGATTTACTGAGAACCTCAAATCTTTACCAAACCGTGCACTCTCCACCGAGAGATGCTGTTTTCGATTAACCTGTTTATTATATATTTTTATTGTAAAAAAGTGTGCGTAGCTAATACGCACGTATTATTGTTAGCATTAAGACAATTTAATCTTCATTGAATCCCGGCCCATGGGAATGTTAACATTGCATGGTTGGGGGAGGCTAAAGAGGGTTGTGGGAAAAAAAATCTCTTTCTGCCCCTCCAGCGACTCCCAACTAAACGGTACCTATTTGATCAACCCTGGAAAAAATGGTGGTGATAAGTGGACCCTCTCCCTCCCCTCTCCTCCCCACTAAATAGAATTTTAACTGTGCAACCTTCACACTGGGAGTGGGATGTTACATCCGCAGCTCCATCCGGCCCGGTTAACGATTTTGAGCAAATTCATATGGCAAGCGGCGAGTAAACACTATGTGATCCGGCCAAGAGAAAGCGATTCCCAGGTAGGAAGGAGGCAGGGAACGGAAGTAATCACAGCCCCAGCTACGGACATCCCTGCAGTGTGCAGCCAGCGTGCTTTGAGCCAGTGCTAATGAAAGTGCTTATCTGTCACTGCAGGGACAGACATTTCCATAACCGCACAATTGTTCTCACTGCTCGTTCATTTGCGGTGCGCTGGCTGCGCCCCGTAGTTAGTTTTCAAGGTGCATTACAGTCGCATATATATTTATTTTACTTGCTTGTCTAACCACCCTCCGCTTTAGGAAGTAGCAGATTCTGTTATTACAACGATACCAATCAAATTTCGCTCGTGTGCTTTTAAATTACATTTTCCTTTGAAGCTTGCCGAGCTGAATGTTTTGCCTGGTTTTTTTGTAACGAATGGTCGTTATTGCTAATACGAAAAAAAAACATGTTGACGATTTCAAATTTGAAACAACGCAATGGGGAACGCAGTGCCGAGTTAAGCTCGTGCGGGCCTGTAGCATATGTTATAAAGTGCAGTCCCTAAATAAAATAACAAAAACACAATAAATATTAAAACACACATTTTTAACTTGCATAGTAAAGTAATTTTTTTTTATTTGCTATAGAGCCAGATAATACGACAAGTAGCTAACCTTAAACACCCAGTCATTCATAAAAGTTGAAGGCGGTATAGTACTATAGTAATAGAGCAAGTGCAGAATCACTGAACAGGAATTGATGGCTTGAAAGCATTTATCGCGGGGCCCTTGAAATTGCGGAGTCGTAGCATATGTAGCTACTTTTGCTACGAGGATAATCCGGCTACTGGGGGAACGTATTGTAAAGTGCCTTGTTGTGTACGCGTAGCCTACAGCTTGTCTTACACCACTGCATCAGGAGTGCCATTCGCCATCAGGGTGACATCATAAGGTGACCAAAGGCCTCCCAAGTGCACTTATTCGAAATGTTCACGAAACCTTTTTTTTGCCTTGGAGGTGCTTCATTATATTTCTCAAGGGCAAGTAGCCTTTGGATTGCGTTCAAACGTGGGATGTGCTCCCGCTTTTGGGGTTAAAGCCGCAATATATAGTGCGAAAATTGGGCCTACGTACGACAGTTCGGATTGACCCGAAGTTTGATCCCAAAGTTTGGCCGTCACGTGAACGGCGTCACGTATTGCATCGCTTCAGTGTCCTTTCCTGCGATAAGTGGCATCAAACGTCCAATGAAAATACAAAATATAAATATCCTTAAATGGTTCTTAAAAATCAGAAAATTCTAAAATACGATATGTTTAGATGTGACACTCACCCCCAACACGGGCATTCAGACAATTGTGGCAAATGCTGTTAACAGTTGCATCTTGTAAGGGACATTGGGTTGGTGCCCCATCTAGTGCACATAAAAGCAAAAATTCTACAAAACGATAAAGACATGTAAAAAGTTAAAATAAAATGTATTTAAATTAGATTAGGAAACAATTGGATTCAAACAAAATGGAAATACGGGCAGCTAGGTCTCACTGCCCCAGTGATAGGGATATTTCGGCATCTCATTGGCTGATTGAAACGACTCCTCCGGATCGCCAGCACGTACTGCACGCTGAACTTCTTTCGCACTGTACGTAGCCAGCCGTCCTAATCGGAGGCAATAAGGCTCAAACAATTCACCCGTTTGCATAGGGGCCAACGACGAGGGATGGCGAAGGCTTGGGAAGGCCTCATCCAGCAGTGGATAGATCCTGGCTGACGATGACTACAATCTCCTTGCTGCAGTCGCAACACTTCACGTGTTTATTATAAGGCTGGGTGACAAGCCCCAAATTAAGCACACACACACAAAACGACAAGCTATTTTTGTTTTAGCCGGTAAGACCCTACTGTGTATAACTCTTTTGCAGAAGCGACCTGGCCACAAATGATAGCTCAACGAAGTGGCTTATCACGTGGGAAATTATAGCAGCCAAATACTCGATGCGCATATGTAGAAATAAAATAAAATTTAAATAAATAAAATAAAATTTAAATAAATAAAATAGAATTAAAACCAATGAGTATAATTTCTGCAGTCACGAAAGCTTCAATTCTAGATTACTCTATGCGCATGTTTTCGTGTTTTAAATGTGGAGGGGAAAACGGAGGACCGGAGAAAAATCCGCGCGACCACAGGGATTGAGCCACGGTATCCCTGTATACCAGGCGAGGTAGTTAACATCTCACCACCGTAGCGCCCCCAAATTCACCTGTACACATTCCCAGCAACCCTATAAAGGTAGTCAATGGTCCACAAACCACCAGCAGTATTCGACAGGCATCAACTCAGCTACCACATTGCAATGGAGGGGAAAACGGAGGACCGGAGAAAAATCCGCGCGACCACAGGGATTGAGCCACGGCATACCTGTATACCTGGCGAGGTAGTTAACATCTCACCACCGTAGCGCCCCCAAATTCACCTGTACACATTCCCAGCAACCCTATAAAGGTAGTCAATGGTCCACAAACCACCAGCAGTATTCGACAGGCATCAAATCAGCTACCACATTGCAATGTCACCTTCGAGGGGGGGCAAATAAGCCTCCAAAATAGCCAGGTTTGGTTGAACAGTGATGCCGGTCACACACACACACATCTAAAGCCCTGTTGCATTCACTGACGGTTACACCGACGCTAATTTCAGAGGACCACCTAACACACCCGTACAACATATATTTCACTTTTCGGTAATCAAGATGTTCATTCTTGCTTTGTATGCATGTATCGATTGGCGCGTGAAGGATATATGGTCCGAGCGGTTAGGTGAATATTGAACGGGACAGATTTTTAAAAAAAGACTTTTGCTTTGCATTTTTTTTTTGTCAAGTGCGCCGTTTCTACTTGTCAGCGTGACAAAGCCTCGCGAGTAATTTATTGTTCATCAAATACGAGCGGGCTTGGTGAATTGAGAGGGTGAGGGGGGGTTTGGAGGACAGGGTGGGGAGTATGGGGGTGGAAGGGGAGCTAGAGGGGACTAGAAATAAATAATTTTATTCCCACTAATTACATTGCACTGACAATTACTCACGCTGACAGTTACCACCACATCTGCCAAATTTCACGTGGTGGAGGGAGGGCTCTAGCCCGCAACTTAGCGAACCAAATACACGTCCACAGCCCCATCTGCTGACTCGACTGCACTGGCAACTCCTGGGCAAACACTTAAAATCCAACACTCTCTGCAAAAAAATAAACCACGAGAACACCCCGATCACGACAAAAAGAATGCGTGCAGGTAGGAAACTTTCCGATTGAATAACGCACAAAGTTGCGCTGCTCACAAATAGCAGGGAAGGGGGGGGCACACCCCCAAACACGCCTTGCATTCGTGTCACGTGACCACCGCATTCCTTACGCAATGCTGTCGGCCTTGTTTAGACCACCAACTCAAAAGGAGCTGAACGTGTGGCCATCGACTAGGACAACCGCATTTTTAAAACGCTTAATTGCATTGGTTGCCTACGCAACAACAAAAAAATATGCCCACACGTGCAGGTCTTTTGAGATGGTGGTCTAGACAAGGCTGATCGTGCTGTGCATGCCATCTCTCAATTGTCGTGACCTCTAGAGACTGGGAGGGTCACAGGAACACATCACTGTGCATGCAACCAACACATACGAATCGAACAAATCGATTCTTATGCACATATGCGTGCATTTGCAACTTCAGAATCAATGTTAATTGATGCATCGATGCCCATCCTCCTCATATCCCCCCCCCCCACCCCGAGATACGACCAGGCAAACTCCAACCCATACTCTTAGGTTTTTTCGGTAGTCACAAAGGTAAAAAAATTAAATGAAAATAAATTAATTAATTCTAGATTTGAAGCTTTCGTGACTGCAAGGACTCATACTCTTAGGTTTTTTCGATAAAGTCACGTAGGTAAAAAAATAAAATTAATAAAAGTAAAATAAACAAATTAAAAAAGTCAAGACGTTTCGGAAACAACACAAGCCTCCGTCTTCAGGTGGAACCGTCACAGCCACGACAGCTGTATCAAGTAAATGGCGTAAAACGCTTCGGAATTACTTGATACAGCTGTCGTGGCTGTGACGGTTCCACCTGAAGACGGAGGCTTGTGTTGCTTCCGAAACGTCGTGAATTTTTTAATTTGTTTTATTTTACTTTTATTAATTTAAATGTTTTACCTACGTGACTTTACCGAAAAAACCTAAGAGTATACATCAATTAAATCACGAAGTTTCGGAGGCAACACAAGCTTCCTTCATCAGGTGTAAAAAGGCACAGCAAAATAACTTCAAATCTAGAAACTCCAACCCCTCCTTCGACCTCTCCTGGCCGTTCTCCTGTCACCAGAACTACACCACCGCTTTCAATATCTCAACCACGGACAATTTTATAATTGGCGTAAAACGCTTCGGAATTATGCGATGCATAAATCGTGCACGAGATGGAGGAAACGTCGAAGGGCGTCGCGCTCTTAACACGCTTTTATTTAACTCACTCATCTTGTGGTCGTATCCTTAAAAAATATTGTAACTCAATTTTTAACACACTTCAAATCAAGATCGTTTGAATTCTATTGGCCAGCCAAACACGTGCTGTGGGTCGGACTGACGAGCTGATTGGCTGACCGCTGAGCATACGCCCTTCTGATTGGCTGGGCGCACGAAATTGCGTTTCAACCACATTTGGTCGAGAGAATTTAAAGGGCGAGAGCGCCCTTTAAATTCAAAGACGAAAGCGTGGCGAGTTGAAGACTACCCCTCCCCCCCTTTTGGGATTCACGGGGGCGTGCGATTGGTTGAAGAATACGTCAGGCCCAGTGACGAAAAGCCTGAGAAGGACTCGGGGTGGGGGGGCATCATCGTGTCTGCTGCCTTCGAACGCGCGTGTTCTGTGTGCACAAACCATCACGTCCCACGATCGTAAAACACCACGCGAACTCCCCCGGTCATCCTCGCAGCAGCAGCAGCAGCGGTGGCTTTTGTCTGGCGATCGAACAAAGAATGGAGCAATGCACTTTTATATTAAGATTGAAAACTAATTTCTTTAGAACTGCCGTTGGTGTTTTGTGTGTTGTCTTACCCCCGGTACCTTCGATGGGCACGGTTGGCTACGTAGGGTGCGAAAGAAGTTCAACATACATACATGTGGTATGTATGCATGCCGAATACACATTTAAAGTGAATAAACCGCTTGCAAGTGTGATGAAAAAAATAACTCTTATCCACTCGCTTCTGAAACTATTGAGGATTGGAGACAAATCTAGCATCATCCAGCAGTGGATTGAGAATGACTAACTAATCCAAGTGGACTGTCACACATGCGGATTTAGCTGGGCTCACCAACACCGTTCAGCTTGGTCTGTGGCCAGAATGATGGCTTTGTGCGGCTCTGCTTAGCAGACTTTGCGCTTGCGAGGGCTTGCCAGAGCGTATAAGCTGTTTTAGGAGGCGGGGGATGAAAATGGGCATCAAGGAACAATATATTTATTTTAAAACGTGAATATACGCGCAAAGTATTAGGTTTGTGCAGACATCGGTGTATGTATAACAGTGCGCGGGGCCATGGTGCAATGCAGACATCGTTAATCATTTTTAGCACCGGGCATGGAAGGGCTGCGGCCAGGGAGTTGGGGGAAAAGTGACTGCCGAGGTTGCTGGTTCAAATCCCGCAGCGGACTTATTTTTTTAAGATTTAAAATGCACTTAAGGCTGCAGCATAAATGCCGTGGGCTCATGCAGCCAAAGCGAGTTGCCCGTGCACGAGAAAACAGGGTGGCTCAGAGCGGTCCACTCTCGCCAACACTTCCCTCCATACGGTGCGAGATGTCATGCAGCGGGTGGAGTGATGTTAACTCCCTCGCCTGGTCTGCAGGAGGCCGTGGGTTCAATCCCGACCCGACGCTTTTAACATTTGGAGTTTGCATGGCTCTCTCCCCGTGGTCGCGTGGATTTTTCTCCGGGTCCTCCGGCTTTCCCTTCCTCCACATTTAGAAACATGCGTTGAGAGTAATTGGCTGCTGTAAATGTCCGCGTTTAACAATAGTTTATTTTTTATTTTGATTATCAGCTAACACCGGCCACAACCCCGAGTCGATGCGCACCACGCACCAATTGCTTTCTTTTAGCCCCCCCCCCCACCGTTCCTGGCTACCACATTCAGATAAGCCCCTCCCCTTTAACTTGCATTTAAGAGCTTGTCTCTTGGATTTTTTCCTCACTTGATACAGTACATTTATCTGTGACGGTCCCGCCTGATGACGGAGACTTGTGTTGCCTCCGAAACGTCGTGATTTATCATTTAATTTCCATTATTATTTCAATTATTTATTTTTTACCTACGTGACTTTACCGAAAAAACCTAAGCGTATGAATCCTTGCAGTCACGAAAGCTTAAAATCTAGAATGTCCACATAAGCCACTTTGTCGAGCTATCACTTGTGGCCAGGTTACTTCTGAAAAAAAGCTGTATAACTCAGTGGGCCTGACCTGGTAAAATAAAACAAAACGTTCATCGTTTCGTAGTTTATATGTGTAATGTTTGTATTCCCCTGTAAGATTATCTGAACTTACTACTGGCATAGCAATTAGCAACGAACTGGACTTGCAAGCCAGAGATCACCAGTTCGATTCGATCCCATCCCGTGTGGCTATCGAAACGATGACGCAGTTAAGAGGAGCCAACGGCTCCGTCCACACAGCGGTAAAAATGGTGGGAACACCGCAACTAGTCGATCGCAAGCTCCAAAGTGGTGTGGTAAATTGTGGGTACTTAACACCGCTTCGAGCAAGTCTGCCAGCGTGGAAATAGTAGGCCAAATACCATGCGAGAAGAAGTGGCTCTGACATACCCTGCAACAAGGCAGCAGACATCGCAACTATCGCGATTTTCACCTGAAGACGAACGCTTGTGTTGCGTTCGAAACGTCGTGATTTATTTTATTTTATTTCTACCTACGCGACTTTACCGAAAGAACCAAAGAGTAAGAAGGGGCTTTGGCAAATACCCTGCAAGATCTGCCAGCAGTGGCATGAGCAAGAAATTGCATGACTCAATCTTTTATGATTATTGAAGTTCAATATGAAAATATGAAGCCAATCTCTTACTCAGGTGATTGCGTTAATGACTCGATTACACAGGACTGTTAAAGAGTACATGTCTTTGACCAAATGACCCGGATTGCACCGACTTTGATCGGATTTCCGAACACAAGCAGAGTTGAGCCTGGATAGCTCCCGGATGGGTGACTGCCACACAGCATGGTGAATTATGGTCACATAATTCCCATGACCAGCAATATCTTACGGGACAGGCAGAAAATCCTCGTCTATAAACATCGAGCAGTTCACCAGCACTGGTTCAAGTAAACCCGACTCCTGATGAGAGAGTCAAAACTGGTCAAGAATTATCTTTTTCTGAAGCAATACTGCTACGATGCACCCCCAAAAGGCTGTGTATGGTTTGTGTAAAACAATACTTTAAATTATTCATATGATCCTTATGGAGGAATAATACAAACTGGCCGAGGCAATTAAATATTTTATTTCTTGGACACTATTTTTTCCCAGGGGTGGACTTAACTCCACGACTGGGGTACCAATCAATCCGAAATCAGTGCCACACTCCGCGATGTCGAAACGCAGCGAGGACGATTGCGCCGAAACCCTGAACGCTCGTACGCACCGTAGTGGTGCATCGTGTACAGCTCGTCGAGATGAGTCGATTGCCGCATCACGGACATTATGCGAGAGCCGGAATGCCATGGTACCCCAGGGTACCACCATAAGGTTCATATAGAGAGACAAATATGGTAAGGGGGTAGTATTTATTTATTGTTAACATTATCCACAACGATGCTTAATGGTTACATTTAATTTGGGGAGGTGCATTTGTACGCTTGGCGAGAGAATCCAAATTATATGGAATGCTGCCAAATGTTGACAGAGTTTAATGCCTGAAGGCTCGTGTAAAATAAAACATGGTTTGGTAAACAGTGCACACCATTGGAACCTCATTTGGCAGTAAAAAATATCATAATTGGTTTTTAACCTTTTATCTGGCAACAAAACTGAAAAAAGGAATTTTGGCGTCATCTGGTCCAACACCATGTGAGACTAGGCTCTAAGGAAAGCTGTCTCGGGTGTGGACCAATCAACTTCAAGGACAGTGCATACATTATCAGAGTTATGTTTTTGTTTGCATTATGACTGCAGGAATTCTGGTCTATGCAAACATGACTCCTCGTAAAAAAGGTGTCAGTTTTGTTGCCAGATAAAAGGGTAAAAAAACAATTATCAGAGTGCACACTGTTATACAGATTCCACACCAGTCAATGCATGTTCAAATTGGTTTCTTTCAACTTAGTCGTAACACACTCGGAACTCCGAATCCTTTACTTGCTTAGCTGCCACAGGCTCCTGTTTATAGTGTCATAAAGAATACATCACGAAAATGAATAAAATGTTAAGCACTGGCGATAGATACACTTAACCCACACTGGCACCGATCTCGCAAGAAGCCGCGAATGTGATTGGGCAATGTTTGATGAGGTTTTTTATTTTATTTTTTATTTCAAACATCTCAAGTACAGCCCCAGATGAATTACGCATCAGAATAGTCTCAGGATGAATACAAAAAAAAAGACACGTGAAACACTCCTGACAATTACCCAACAATCGTATATTCACACCGTCACCATGCACGGTGCAACGCTCTCTGTGACCGACACGGCGCGGAGTGGACTTCATCCGGCAGTGGATTGACAAAGGGGCTTTCTGTACATTAGTTTCACACGTAAAATACAACAAAAACCCACAAAGATGTACCGCACAACAGAACCCACATCATAATTACAGTAGCCACTATAATCTATCCCAAGTATGGCAAACTATATACACACAATCTTCAACACGTGTTGTTATGCAGACGTAAACTCTAAGTACCGGCGACTGAACGCCACACGCCTTACTGGACCGTGGATGGTTTCCGATGCAATCCTATCGTGTTTGGTTCACTCTCGGTGTGCAGACAGCAGCCCTAATATTTACATGAGCTTACTGATGGGTAAATATTGGTCAAGGCACATTGGCTCAGGAGGGATGACTGACCTGTGTGAGAGACTTAAGCATTCGCTCGACCCACACACCCCAGCAATGCCCCCCCCTCCCTCATCCACCTCCCAGAAGCTCGGCACAGTACCGTGACGGTACACATCTCCCCCCACGACAGGTTAAGAGGAAGCAAACACGCATCATAATGATGATGTGTGCAGCCCCGTCGTCAGCTTACTGCTGGATGAAGGCCTCCCTCCCCACGTCATATCTGCTTTGTCTTTAGTTTGTTGTCCTTCCCCCCCCCACGCCTCCGATTAGCACGGTCGGCTACTTACGGTGGTGCGAAATACGTCCAACACGCATCCCAACATATATGTATCGCTATCTTCTTCTTTCTCTGGTACACGAATGAGACGTCATCGGGCACGGTGGCTATCCAACCGTACTTCTCCACACTCGTCAGTGTGGCTCGGTGGAGCGGAGGGACCCAGCAGGACTGGTTCGTATGTTACTCGCAGCGAGGCGACAGAATATACAAGAGATAGAGACGACAGACAATAGAGATACAGATGAGACAGCTGTGATGGAACGAGCTGTAGATCAGACAAAGAATATGTCAAATGAAAGATGAGACAAATTAACTTTTGATGTTCATTGAAATATATTTTTCTGACTTTGCTTTGTCCCTATAGTTTTCATAAACCCAGGGCCCACTGCACTACTTGGGGCCATCAACTTTTGCTGAATTTGCCCGCGTCTAGCGCCAACGCCGATTATTCCACAACGGGAATCGAACTCGAGTTGCCCTGTGCGTGGGGACATGCATTACTGCTCACCGGTTTCCCAGGGCGCCAAATGCCCGCCAGTAATTGTCAACGCTGTATTTTACTCGCTGCTTTTACACTTCTCTTATATCCCACCCCACCCTGCCCCTCAGCAAAATTTGCGTCACAAAGTAAATTAACGCATTTGTGAGACAGGCAGCCACCGTTTACAAGAAGATAAATGGTTTGTTAAAGCCGATAACTGACCCGCAAGGAGTTGTGTGTGTGTCCTGGTTTGCGTCCTTTTAAAATGTTAACTTGAACAAAAAACACCCGAAAACTTACTTCTTAACAGCAGCACATCGATTTTGCCCCGTAAAACACGCCGCGATTTAAAGCGCCACCCACAGCAACCCCGCCGATAAGTTTGTTTTGCCGCTAATAATTTAGATCAATCCACTACGGGGTCCAATCCACTCCTCGGTGAATGTGGTTTGCCAAAAAAATGATCATTTCCGCAAAAACAGCATTTCTGACCGTTCCGAGGGGAAACTGAGCACCGACACCAAACGACCAATGACCGAGAGATGACAAACGAGCGGACGAACTAACCGACAAACACAACGAGCGCAGTCGAAAAGCTTCCGACCCGAAGCGACCGTCACGACTTCGACTTCTGGCCCTGCCGGACGGTGGCCAGCAGAGCGTCCTTGTCAGCACGGTAGCCCGAGCGCTGCCAGACAGCGCGCAGGCGCTGCAGCTCCGTGCCGATCTCCTTGCCGGACGTGAGGCCCAGCCGGCGGAGGTCGTGGCCGCTCACGGGGAAGGCCGGCGGCCTCCAACCGTCCAGCTCGCCGGCGGGCCCCGCCTCGCCCAGGTAGCGCAGCAGCTCGCTCGCGCGAGCCTTCGCCTCCCCGTGCGGACGTGCCTGCGCGCGACAACGATCGGGCACACGGGTCGGTGAGCGCCTGCTAAGGGTGCAGGCGGTACACTGGGACGAGGGTGTCGTGACCGGCAAATCTGTGCTGCCTTGTCTACCTGTTGCCGATGTTTATACTTTGCACTCATTATGCGCGTAAGTGCTTGCCGCAAATGAGCCACGATGTCGCGCTGATCTCGTTAAGGAGCGTAAACGGTCACGCAAACTTGGGTCATCCTCGCAGTGGCGGCTTTTGGCGAGCCCATCGAACAAAGACGGTCACCGTATCGCGCGCTTTCAGATGCGCTTCTGCGGTCGTCTGGAACGCTCTTTCTTCCTTTATTAGGAAGCCACTGGAGCTATGCACGTTTAAATCTAGATCGAAAAATTAATTTATTTTAAAAATGCTTCTTGTGTTTAGTTTGGTTGCCCTTCCTCCCCATACCTCCGATAAGCACGGTTGGCTATGTACGGTATGGAAGGTCTACATACATACTTTATCATTCCATTCAAGCGTCGTAGCCGCATTAATCGAGTGCTGTAGCGTTTCCACTTTTCGCGAGCTCAGTCACTTCTGTCACCGCGAGCACCTTTTTATATTCCTGGTCGACACGTGCGTTACAGTTGGATAACGCCAAGGTGCAGCATACACCCACGCTACGGAAATGTTACGAATGCAAATATATTCGATGACTACATCGTTATTGTAACCACTGTGACACCACGAGGTTCGGCGCTCACGTCGGTGACGAAGGCCTTGATGGAGCCAAGCAACATAGCGCCACGCTTCGGAACTGTCACGAATGCAAAATGCCTTTGATTGCACCGTTGTCACTACAGTAAACGCGGTGACGGCACGGCTCTTACGTCGGTGACGAAGGCCTTGATGGAGCCGAGCGGGTCGTCTCCGTCCGCGTCGGGCCGCAGCTCCCCGCGGTGCTTGACGACGAACGCCGCCAGGTTGCGCTCGTCCTTGGAGAGGCGGAGACGCGCGTCCAGCTGCCCCACGTCGTCGGCGCAGCGCAGGAGCGCCGACAGGAGCGTGATGGGGCGCGGGGGGGAGGCGCGCGAGCGCTCCCACACGCGCTGCAGCTCGCCCACGTTCCCGTCGCATGGCAGGCCTGCGCGCGTGGGGGTGGGCGCGGCGTGCGGGTTATGAGAGCCGCGTGATGACGCAGCCAAATTGAACAGGTTGAATCGGTGGGCGATGTTGCGGCTGCCACGTTGACAGTGGTGCACGAATGCACGATTGACAACAAAAATCAACACATTCGTCAATAACATTGCGTGGTGTTGGTATAAAAAGACCAAAGTAGGAGACGTTTCTTCTTAATAGCATGTGAAGTGCCAAATTCATGTCGTGAAGACTCTCCCACCACCCCATTCGGCCAAACAAATGAACGTGTCATCTGTGCAAGCATCGAACGAGCCGCCGCTTATGATTGGGCCTCTACGAGAGAGCTCCAGAGTCCCTCTCACGAGATATTTGGGGTACTCTTCCCACGCTGGTCGTACATATTCTCACAGAAATGAGTACCCACCCCAACCACACACAACCCTGCCATCTGACTGCGGTGCACCCATTCACACGGTGTGACAACGTTGGCAGAGACAACGACTAAAATTCAGCTCTCCCTCTTTCGTATGGATTGATAGCAGCAGATTAAAGATGTAATTTTAGATGTTGTTATCCACGCAATTGTCTGTTCAGACGCAGAGTGGATTTCGTCCATTCCTCCTTTAAAGAAGTGAAAGCAGCACCAGTGTTTGGGATGCGGCCGATGGTTTGGGATTCGTGGCCGGACACTCGCAGGGCTGCCCTGAATTTTTTGACGCGCCATTTGTGCGTCAGGTGGCCGCATCGGCCACGCAGCTCAGTCCTGATTCGGTTGATGGTCGGCCATTGGCAGCATGGAAGGTTGAAACCGGAAAATTCGACGGGAGGGTCCTGTATGAGATGTTTACATTTGACATCGGCCGCAGTCCAGACTCTCGCTTCCATCCCTCGCCTTCGTTTATATTTGTTGAGTGAAGCGAGGCCGCTGGGATCCAGACGGGGTGGCGTGATTTTATGCTAACAGGCGCCACCGGGTTTATGTCCCGATGTAAAATTCAGGTGCAGCCCTTCAATCGCTTGTTTACGATGCTGCTCGCAGAACGGCCTGCCCACTCGTTCTCGAGAGCCCCTCTATGGAGAGTACATTGGCCATCTCTCCTAGCCATCGACACGACCTGCTGATTGACTGTGGTGTACCCACTTATATGGCTGGGCGAACAGCGGCAGTGGGAGGGGACGTAATAAGCTCACCCATTGCTTCAACTGGAGATTGAATTGAACCGGCGTCTTCCGGATTGCAAGTCGAGTGTGCCTAACCATTACACCGCCGCGGCAGCATCTCGGCTATCATTATAACCATATGTACACTGAACTTCTTTCGCACCGTACGGAGCCAACCGTTCTCATGAGAGGTGCGGGGGAAGGACAACAAACTATGTACAAAAAGCAGTTCTAAACAAATGAGCTTTCAATCTAGATTTCAAAGTGCATAGCTAAAGTGGCTTCCTAATATTGGAAGAGCGTTCCAGATGGCCCCAGAAGCGCATCTGAAAGTGCGTGATGCGGTGACCGTCTTTGGTCGATGGTTAGGCAAAAGCCGCCACGGCTAGGATCACGTGGTGAGGGTTTATGCTCCTTGAGGAGACCAGCAAGCTATTCTGGTTCATTTGTGGCAAGCACTTTGTCTGCACTGAGTGCGACCTTACAATGCATTCCAGGAAGCCAATGCTTCTGGTCAAATACCGGATTTATTATATTAACACGCCGTGCCTATGTGTGGTGCCACGCCGAGCTTGTAGATGAGAGCGAAGAGGTGGCTCGCATGGTTTCCCATGAGCGTCTTCTTCAGCTCCACCCAGATGCGCTCGCCCGCGATGCCGGCCAGCCCGCCCGCGTTGCGCTCGATCGCCACCAGCGTCTGCGGCTCGTGCGCGTCCGCGTGCTCGGCCACGGATCCATAAAACCTGGAAGCGCCACGTACACGGATTGAGATCAAGCGTCTACTCGACACGGGCTGTCGAGGCGAGCGCCGTTAGCGAGGGCACATTCACGCCGGCACGGGGACGTGAGGTCGGGGGGGGGGGGATTCGCCAGCACTGGGCCCGGCCGACTTTGTCTCCCGAGCGCCGAGCGAGTTGTCGGCACACTGGAGTGGGCGGTCACTTTAAAGCTGGCCAAATCGAACTCGGGGGGGAGGGGGCGCCCAGGACAGGTTCAGCTAATTGCCACTCATGTGCGCTAAGGTTTGGAATCAAAACTCAGGTGGCTAGATTTGTTCCGCAATGCACTAACCACTGTCCTGCCACTGCAAAGACAAATATCCCCCGTATAGCCTTAACATACCGTTGGGCAAGTGATGCTAGCGAGTAGCACCAACGAAGGCCGGAATGGAACATGAGGGGGTGGGTGGCCAGCACCACGAGACGCCGCCTTTGTCTCCCTACTGTCGATGTTTACACACCGCACCAGGTACACAAGTGAGGCCGAGTCGTCCTAAGGGGAGGCCCAGAACTCGTTCAGATAATCATCACTGGTGTTGGCCGTGAGCGGGAATCAAACCCGGTTGGCCGTGTTCATAGCACAGTGCGCTGACCGCTACACTACCGCTCCCCCTGCCACGCACACACAAGCCACCCTCCAAGAAGCAATGGCTCAGCACTGCAGCTCAAAAGTCAACAGGTCAAAGTGTCTCCCGACTCAATGAGCATCAATGGGGGGGCAGCCGCTCATCTCCACTGGTGGCTCCCAAACAGTCGTAGCAATTCCACAGGCCGGTCTCTCCAATACGCGACCACTGTTGACGTCCCACCAAGCGGCAGAGGTCGCAATCGGGTACCCGATACCCGTACCCTACCCGATACCCGCCTACCCGTACCCGGCCAGGTACGGGTAGCCGTTTGCGACCCTGGTGCGGCCGGGTATGGGTAGGCCGTGAGTCACTGGTGAGTAACCGTTTGTCACTCATTTCGGGTAGGGTACGAGTAGGGAACGGGTACCCGTACCCGGCTGGGTACGGGTACCCATTTGCGACCCTGGTGCGGCCGGGTACGGGTAAGGAATCAAAACCCGTTTGCGACCTCTGCCAAGCGGTAGATATTTAACCGCCCTGGAGAAAACGATGGGCCGAGCGAATCTCTTGACCGCGGTACGAACTTGCAACCTTCCAAACGCGAGACCAAGCATGCCATGCACACAGCCACCCGGCCAGAGAGCATTAACGTCTACGCGCTCAGCACTTCATCAAATAGATGTTCAGGTCTTGGGTATTTTATCACCAATTGTCACCCGAAATGGGCGAGGAAAAAAAGAGGTCCTTTTGGAATGGTCATTTCACAAGGGCATCGCCTTCCACATCAGGGAATAAAGGTGAAAAATGACACCATAGTGCTTGTTCTGTAGCCACTTTGGAATATTTGGCTGTTGCTACACTTGTAAATCTGGCTTAAAGCAGGCGTGGCTGCCCGAGCATCAATGCAGCCAGCAGCGATGCCTCAGTGGTCAAACATGATGCGAGTCATCTGGCCACCTAACGAGCATTGTATTCAGGTTGTGACTTTAATTTGATCCTTTCTCATTCATCACAATCTTTTTTTTATTGCACCGAAAAACTATTTATATGGTTTTCAAGTCACCGACACACACACAAACAAAAAAAACGAAAAACAGACATCCCGTCCGTCTATTTTACGAGACGCA
Source organism: Lampetra planeri (assembly GCF_965212315.1). Taxonomy (NCBI): domain Eukaryota; kingdom Metazoa; phylum Chordata; class Hyperoartia; order Petromyzontiformes; family Petromyzontidae; genus Lampetra; species Lampetra planeri. The sequence continues at coordinate 2,615,684 of NC_136146.1, read as the reverse complement.
GAATAGGTGGCGTTGAAGAAATATATATCCTCCACGAGACTGCACCTCCCGCAAAAATCAATGAATGTAAAGACTACTTATACGCAAGTGCACAGCGGCTTGATTGCTCTCGCAGACACCCATTGTGTTATTTCTCTAGACTGATTCATAATATTGATTTTCAAAAGAAAAGTAAAGCCAGACTTGTACGTCCAAGTTCAGCAGACGGGGGGATTATTTTTTTTCTCTCTACATAAATGATTTATTACAAATTGTTTCACAATATTAGCAAGAGTCTGGTTCTTATAATAAAGCACCATTTCGTTAAATCAATCGCGTAAAGTGCTGAGCCATTAATCCTGATGTAGGAGTGGTAAATGGTTTAAAAGTGAGCCAAAATAATTGTGGGAAACTTATTCGAGTCCCAAGGCTCGGTTACACGTACGGTATTTGAAGGTATGTACAAGTGCCAAATTTTGAAAATGAGTTTAACACGTAGGCTTTCGTGACCAACATTATTCATAATAAGGTGTTTGGGTTAGAACGCGTAAATATTAATGTGTCGTTAACCCACCACCACTCGATACAGCCAATTAGTGAGGTTTGTCACGTGAACAAATCGTGCCAATTAGTTACTACTTGAGCACACCGGCGTGTTGGGAGAGTAAACCCACAATATTCACAATTGTGAAAAATGTGGGTTAACGACACATTAATATTTACGCGATCTCACCCAAAAAAACCTTTATTTTGAAAACTACTTGTAAATTACTTAATTGGGGAACACCGTGCAATCCTCCTGTCGTATGGGGGAAAAGACCTTCACGCACTGCTCTCTCGATCTGAGCAATACACACAGGCAACCACAAATCAGCGTCGTCAACTGGCTCCGGACATCAACCCTGTGGTACATTCGCTAAGAAGTTACGCTAATAGCAATCCAGCAATCGTCACACCTACCCTCTTCTTCTTTCGTATGGTGTGGGAGGGGGGGAGAGAGTAAGTGTGTATCGATGTCATAGTTGAATGTTAAGATCCTTCAACTGATCCAAGGCGGCAGTAGACGCTGTATGGATTGCAGCGATCCTGCCAGGCTGTGTGTGGATGGTGCACTCGACAGTGATGCGTTTGATGTTTTGGGTTTTACCACAGTCGCAGTTTGGCGATTCTTTGAATTACCCATACTCTGAAAACACATTACAAGACCCTCCTGGAGAAAGGGGGGGGGGGGGGGGGAGGCGTGGAGGGCGTGCAGGACAGGACAGATTCAGATATCACACATCAATTATGTTAGCCAGGGTCAGAACTGAAACTCAGGTTTGCAGGTTCATAGGTGCAGTCTGCGAACCACTGCGCCACTGTTCCGGACAGATGAAAGGAGTATGCACCTGAAATATCGCAGGATGCGGAGATAATCTTCCTGGATCCTTTTCTCTGGGTCTCCTACGAAGCGCACCTTCTTATTTTTCAGGTCCTCCATCCCGTTGAAGTAGTCGTAAAGTGTCCCATCGAGACCTGGCGACGCACGACAAAGGGCGTCACTGCACGATGCCTCGTAGCCGTAGGCATCGATCGTACAGTCGCGCCTGCTATGTGTAGTGCATGCTATGATAGTGTATGGAACTTAATAATGCCATATTTGGAATGTGTTAATTTACAAATGAAATGCAATTGTAATTCATGGCGTGCATGAATGCCATTTGAGATGCCATTTTCGAGTTCCTCTCACTAATGTCATGCACGTCACTTTGGATTGCTAGCTAGATTAGTCATGTTTATTAACTCTTCCTGCTTTTGTACTTCACAACCCTTGTGCGTGCTGATGAATCGGCCGTTTTGGCCGGGTATCCGTTGGAAAAGAGCTTATTAGCTCAATGAGCCTCACGCGAAATAAACCGACCGACCGCTTCATCGTATAATTACACATTGTGCATAACGGAGACATGACAATGACACTTTAGGCTTCGTGTAGCAAGATGCGATATTTGTAACACCGCGTTCTGCAGATTATAGGATGCTGTTTCCCCGCTGTAGTTTAAAGCAAAAGTTGGGAGTGTATCAAATAATCTGGTTGTGGTATGTGTGTAACTATATTTTTACAAAATGATTGACACAGGGCACAAAAATTTTGGGTTTGTCTTATTTTCCCGAGTGTCTTATAATCAGGGGAATGCGGTAGATGTAGGCTTTCAAGTTATTGATTCAGTAGAAATATTCATTAAATAAATGGGTTAATTTAATTACTAACTAAAAGTTTAATGTTACCAGGTAAGGCCCACTGAGCTATACAGATTTTTTTCAGAGGTGACCCAGCCACAAAGGATAGCTCAATGAAGTGGCTTATCACGTGGACATTTAGAGCGGCCAAAAACTCTAAACGCGTGATGTTGATTCTAAATATGGAGTGAAAAACCAGAGGACCCGGAGAAAAATCCACACGACAGCGGGGAGAACATGCAAACTGCAAATATGCAGGCGCCATGGTCGTGATCGAACCCACGACCTCCTCCTGTACACGAGGCGACGGAGTTAACATCTCGACACCGTGATCACCGAGACGAAGGAGGATTTAACGAACATCAGTCGGCCAAAACATTGGAATTTTCCTTTGCTCTTACAGTAAAAACACAGCCTGTAGTTGTATTTAATTGACCTGTTATGTGTGTATATTATACCATTTGGCACGTATTGTGGCTGAAAGTACTGAAAATTACAATCATCATCATGGCAGAAAAAAATGAATATTAACAACTTCAGCATCCTTATTATCAACACAAGGAGTCATCATCCCACACCGTTATCACAAAAAACATGTATTGCATATTTTTTTTACGTGATGCAGTTTGTTCTAAAACTTAAATTTTAGTGAGTATAAAATACATTAAATCTTGACGTAAAGCTTTCGTGACTACAAGAATTCATATTCTTGGGTCTTTCGGTAAAGTCACGTAGATAGGTTCAAGGAATATTTTTTTTTTATTTTCTTTGAACCTATCTACGCGACTTTACCGAAAGACCCAGGAATATAAATACATTGCCAATTAATAGAAAAAAACGCTGGAAATAAGCAACATTTATGTTAAGGGGAAAGTTTCTTAAATCCCCAAGTTTCCACGAAGCAGCATACAAGGGTCCACAAGTCAGTAGAATGGCAGGTTGAGTGTTGGGGTAAAGTGTGGGAAACTCGCGCCCTCTTTCAAGACGGTGTGGCCAGTGAGGAAGAGCAGGCCAAAAACACCACCTAGAGTGGATCTCCAAAGCTCCCACTAATGGAACGGTGTGGCATGAACCACAAATTTCAGGGCTACACATTTGCCTAAAGTTACGCGAAATAGCTCTCACCAATAAATAAGGGCATGGTTATGCCCAATGCATTAAAATCACAACACAATTTGTATTCACAAGATGTCCACATTTCAAATATGCAAAGGCTTTTCATGACGAAGAAAATGAAGATCCAGGAGTTGATTAAATATGTAAATCAGACATCCACGTCTGCATTCTCCGCTCTAAAAGTGCAACGTGTCGGCTTATATTAAATGTCACTACTACGAGGCACACACCCACAAGTCAACATCTGACTTTAGTACGGAGGCCTTCCGTGTCTCAGCACAAATTAGGCTCAGCGTATACACACGGGCTGCGTTGATTCACTTAGAATGATGCATCGACTGCAATGGAAGGCGTAATTTGTATTTATGCATTTCGGAATTTATGTTTTAATAATGTGCACAAAGAGTGTTGACAGCCATTATTCTACTGCACAAGAAGCAGTGTTAACATAAATGGCCAAATAAGACATCTCAAATAACTTGACACCCTTTAACATATTTAACAATGCCACTTAAATTACTAGGTGTGACGTATTTATTACTGTAATGTAGCATGTATAATTTATAAGTGTGGAAATGTTCCCCTTTAAAGCATTGTCTGTTTAAATAACAAATGCCCCTAGAAAGAAAAATAAATAACCGCCTTAATTTAAAATTGCCCAAGTTGCTGATAAAATAGCTGAACACAGTCCCAGAATAAACGGTTCATGATGATAATGTTTGGACCGGGCTCAGAGATTAAACTTCATTTAGATAAGGTGGACTGAAACAGTTCTTTTTTAAGAATTCACATTTTCCAGCAAATTGGTAAATCATGCAATGGGCCATCGAGTTTGGAGAAGGCTGTTGCAGAGTAAACAAAGAAAATGTTTGGACACAGGTATTAAGCGTTTAAACAAAAGTCACAGCAATGTCCTCTCCCTTTTATTACCCCCCTGTGTTGTGGCTCTAACAATCAGATAGACCACAAATGACCAAAATAAATATCGGGCCCCAAGCTATTTGGTCTGAAAAAGGGAGATAGAGACGCAGGAATAAATAGAAAAATCTCTCCCCCCACAAAAGCCGGTCCCAGACCATCCATCTATCTTCTTTAGAGTGGACAGTTTTGCACGCCGCTGAAAGAAATTCAGTACAACTCGGAGTCTCTCCCACAGATTCGTGTCGCCTCGGCCAAGCGGACCGTGACTGCAGATCCTACCCTCTGTAGACTGGAAGTTTCTTTTTTTTCTTTCCCCAAAGTAAACTACTGCAGTGCGGGCTCGTAAATGAGTGTGTCATGTGAGGACACTTTTTTTCTGGGTTTTATTGGCTGCCCAATCGTTTGCAATGTCCAGCACTGCAAGCGATCTGTATCACTGGAGGAAGGTCCCACAGGACTAAGGGGCCTGGTCAATGAGGAATAGAGTTGTAACTCCGTAGAGTCCCGACGGATGTAATAATGCGTGCTCCTGTGAGGCTGCGCTCGTATTAGAGTTTTACTACAGCACCATTATGGGTGTAATATTATTATTGCCGCCGATGTATCACCAATCCACGCCTATAACCAAATCACTCAACATGTAACCCGATCTCAAAAGACCGCAGAAGCTAAGCATAACTAAGCCTGGCGAGTACTTGGATAGTTGCCCACCATGCATGGATGCTATGGGGTTATGTTTCGGGCGGCAGACAGCAGTGCGGAGAAAATCTATTATTTTATTCCCAGATCTATGCTCCCTTCCATCACATAGCCACTGCTGGTCTCCGAAACTGGCGAAGATGGCTTAAAGCAGGGTTATTGCTTTCCTTCAGTAATATTTCCAGAATGGACTCACAGTATCAGCCACTGATAAGCCAAATATTAAAAACATTAAAATCTGAGATTGGCAGAGTGGTTAGCGCACTGTGCCAACCACTGCCGCACTCACTCGTGTGGTGCGGTATAGCCAAACGACTTCCATGCCCAGGATGACATGGGAAGGCTTTCATCCAGCGGAAGATTTACATGTGCATCACTAATCAAGATATGCAGCAGCCCCGACTGACAGCAGGATTCAATCTTGAGCCAGTCGAAGGAATTAAATTCCTGTGGCAGGAACTATTTCCCGCACTGGAATCCCACTTCCGACCTCATGTTGAGTGACACTAACCAGGTGGTGCTTATTTTGGAGACCCTGGAGGGACAACGAGCTGAGTTGATCTAGTCCAGCATTTTAACCTTCAATTGAGAGCTCCATGCCATCCAAACACTTCTATATCCCAGCTCTAAAACTGTGGCGTCACATGCACATATCTTGGCAATTGCGTGCTTCGTTCTCCAAGCTAATACCACGCGTTCATTATAAAGATGCAATGTGGAATCAGCAAATCACTCCTTAGAAAACCAACTTGTGCGGCACACATTCACCAAAATGTAGCCAATTTTAAAGTGGCAATGGGTAAAAGGCGGCCCGAAAGTTGTGAAACAACCTACATCTGTAACGTGCCGAAAATATAACAAACGTCTCAGAGCAATGAAATACTTGGAGGGAATGGGAGGGGCACTAGCAGGCAATGAGAGAAGGCGCTCATTAAGTGGGTGTGAAGGCATGGACTGATGATGATTGCTTGTGTTGCAATCGAAACGTCGTGAGAATTTAATTGTTTTATATTTTTATTATTTTATTGTTTCCCTTCTACGTGACTTTACCGAAAGAACCAAGAATATAGTCGTCAAAGTGTTGAGGTAGTAGTGATGTAGTCTGCACTGCACAGGGCTGCAGACACGAGTCTCGGCATGCTCGGCCCACTGTTCGTTCCAGCAGTGGATAGGGCATGCACAACACAGAGTGGGCTTTTTCACCTAGTTTTGTGAGCACAGGCCCAAAGGCCCACAATATCAAATGGCAACCAACAAAACATCACCATCGAAAATGTAATGGATGAAAGTTAACATTTTTCTTGAATGGAGCAAGGTAATTGGAAGGGCTTGCGGGGGGGGGGGGGGGAGAAACACGAAGAGGGAATTCCCTCGCTGAGCAGTGCGAGGAATGAATCAGAATGAGATGTATCGTGACCTGCAGTGGTGATTCTCGAACGCAATGTGGATTGAATGACACAATCAATCGAGGTAGACCGAGTCCTCAACATGGGTGGAGGAATCAATGAGTGACAAGTTCACCGAACCAATAACCACGGCGGCAGCAACGATAGAATATTGGTAACGAGGTGGTAGACCGTCAGTGAGCGAGTGACTGGAGTGATAACGCGAGAGCTGGATCGTCAAAACGGAGCGTGCGTGATCACGGTGCAAAATCCCCTTCGGGGGGGGGGGGGGGGGGGTGGGCACCTGCCTAGGAACATGGAGTTGATGGTGAGGTCACGCCGCTCAGAGTCCGTCTGCCAGTCGGTGGTGAACTCCACCTCGGCGTGGCGGCCGTCCGTCGTCACGTCCACTCGCAGCGTCGTGATCTCAAAGTTCTGCTCGTGCACCTGCAGACAAGGGGGCATGCCGAGGGAAGCGAGCGGGTTCGAGCGCGCAAGAGGACGCGCCTGGTTGGTAAGCCGAGGCTTCGGCCCGCCGAACGAGCTTGCCGATGGAACGCACCCGCGGCTCGAGCGGTAGACTAATGCGAGAGATAATAGAAGGGGACGTTGTTTGGTTTTATATACCGGAGCGAACAGGCGACGTAGCACTGCCCGCTCCCCTCCCTAGGGGATTCCGGCCGAATGCATTTGCAGTGGGCGTCAATTACAGGACGAAATGCATCGTCTTGCAGCAGCAGCTTTGGCCCAAAAGGATGCTCTGCTTGCCTTAGCTTGGAGGCTTTCTGCTCTAACAAGCATTCATGGAGCAACAAATGGGTAATTTAACAATCGTGGGCAACCTTCCAGGTTTAGGCCATGACCCTAGCTCATCATGGTCTACTCTTGTCAATAATGCCATGGATGCATTTCACAGCCACATAAATCAGCATATGGCACGCAGTTTGATACCATTCCCCGCGGTGCTTTATTGGCGGACCTACGTTGGATACGAGCCGACCAACCCTGGGAAAAACCATAAGCGGGTCACGAGTGGCATGCTAGCTGCTGAGCAAACCAGGTTTTTGATCCTTGGGCCAAAGTAAAGCGGTGTAAAATATTATGAATATATGTATAGTCTTGGTTCTTTCGGTAAAGTCACGTAGAAGGGAAATAATAAAATAATATAAATATTATACAATAAAAAATTCTCACCTTATTATTTCCCTTCTACGTAACTTTACCGAAAGAACCAAGAATATGAATCCCTGCAGTCACGAAAGCTTTAAATCAAAATATATGTATAGCTGAGCGCTGGCGGTGCACGACTGTAAAATTGCGAGGGATGTGAGAACCATACAAATTCGTGAAGCTTCCTACCGGGCAAGTTTCGCCATCTTCTGGCTCACCGGAGGAATGGCAGTACAGCAAAAGTATCTCCAACTGGTCAGGAATGGGAGCGTTACCTCCCCCCGCCGACACATACATGAGCTTTCTCCGGCCACTCTGATTTCCTCTGGTTTCCTCCCGCATGCATACAGATTCATCAATGCATTTCATCAAACATCCAAATGTAGGACCACAGAGCTTGGGCAACCGGTTCTGGCTGACTTCTCTCTCGCCTGCGGTGTCCCTGAATCAGTCTCTCGTTCTCCGCTCTCCGACAGCGAGAGGGAAAAAACTGTGCGATGGACAGTTACAACATCGTTAATGGTTTGCACGACGGAGATTATCGTGGTGGTGGTGGTGGTGGGACGAAGGGCGCACCCTTGCGGTGATGGTCCCATGCTTCTCGCCGAGCGTGTTGATGGTGCGGACACCGGCCGCTGAGAACATCTCCTTCATCTGTGCCGGGGTGGCGGACGTGGCGAAGTCGATGTCCTGAGGTTGTTTGCCGCTCAGCAAGTCCCGCACGGCGCCACCCGCAATCCGCAGCTCGTGCCCGTGCTCCGCAAACAGCGCTGTTGCGAACGCGATTGGCGGGAGGAATAATAATAAGAAGAAAACAACATAATTCTGCAACTTGGCTACAATGCCAGTATTTGTATATGGTGTAAGCTGTCAATTTCTATAGACCTTCAGGGCCATCCACAGCAAGGGCCTGGGGCAAATCCCACCGTGTGGGCTCCCCTGTCAAGTGAGGATTTGATGAAGCTGGAAGATCAATAAGCTGAGGAAGAGGCCGATGAAACGATACCTCCACCATCACCACCACCGCCACCACCACGAATGTTCACTTCAAAAGGATTGTCAGAGGTTGTTATTCATTGGGAAGCAGCAATAGACATTTTCAGAGAGGATAATCCAAAAATAAAAATCAGCTCTAGAGCTAAAAGGACATGAACCGATGGCATTCACTGCTCTGAGGAGCTGTACCAGGTCCGAGGAAGAGCCCGGAAGAGACGCAGCTTCCTCTGGTGAACAATCCTGTGGCTCCAGCTTTCATCGTCAAGATCAAGAGGCAGGTCATCCTGCCCCTTCGTCTGCATCACTCCACCAATGCTCACTCCAAGAGGCGTCCGTCAGTAGACTCTTCAACCATCTCTGATAAGGTTTATATAATTATCTGTTTTCATCGTTTGTTGAAATGTACGTCCAATTATAATCACATTTTTGTACACACATTTTTTTTCCAGAAATGTCGACTCGGAACTCGACCCCTGATTTTAACATTATGTCTACGGGAAATTAGAGTTCGCTTTAAGTAATTTCAACTTATGTAACATTTCCCAAGAATGCATTCCTTATGCATAGCGGGGGATTCCTGTATTTAGTTAATCATGTATTTTTTATTGTGTCATTGTGGATCATATTTCTTCCCTAAAATAATCTCTTTCCATAACCAATTTCTTTTTGTTAAATTTTATGCAATCATTGTGCCAGTGTCTTGCTTAGTAAGTGCCAATTTGTTTGAAAATAATAATTTATCACAGCCTTTTAAAGATTTAATTCACACTTATTGGGATAAAATTCTGAAGCCCATTCATGAAGCGTAAATGAAGTCATGCTTTTCTCACCCCAATTCATCAACATTGATATAATATCTTAAGAAAATGTGATAAGCTATTCAAGTAAAAATGGACAAAGAAAATGTCCCCACGTGACGTCAAACAAATTAACACGTTGGCTTTCGCGAAAATCTGTCTGTCCGCCTGATGATGCTAGTTGTAATTACTGGCAAAACGTCGTACTCAGATTGTAAATGTTGGGGATTTGCTCTCCAACACACCAGTGTACTGTACTTCTAACAAATTGACATTTTCTGTTTATGTGACAAACCTTACTAATTGGCTGTGTCGGGTGATGGTGGATTTAACAACACATATTTTCGCAATCCAACCCACAAAACCTATATTATGGATTCATACTCTTAGTTCTTTTGGTAAAGTCACGTAGGTAAAAAATAAAATTAATAAAAAATCAAATAATAAAATCACGACATTTCGGAGGCAACACAAGTCTCCGTCATCAGGTGGGACTGTCACAGCCAGATTTGCTGCATCAAGTGATGGATGTTAAACAATCTAAGGTGCTCCGAACCGTGGATGGCAGTTCATGCGACTTTGTCCTTGTGAACTATCAGTGTAATGCATCTAGTTATTAAATTAATTACAAGCAATGATCAATGACAAATCGATCACAACCTGAAAGTAATTATAGAGGAGTTCATTTGAGCCAAAGACATTCGACGTGGCAGCGATGTGACAGGTAAAATTAAACATATAACCAGAAACAAACAAATATATCCCGTACATATGTACCAGGACCGAATGCCCTAGGATGCCCAATGCAAGCTTGAAGCTGAGTTAATAACACGAGCAACTTACATATCAAATGCACATACAGGCAGTCCCCGGGTTACGGAAATACGACTTTACGGAAATGCTCCCATAAATCATGTTAAAAAATTATGCTGTATGCGTAAATGTTTGCATTAGTTAACCAAGCGCAAATAGTGCAGCGCGGTGAGCTTGCAGATTAATCTAGCGGAGCGAGGCGTAAAGTGGGGCTGCATATTCCCCAAGGCGGCGGTGTAATGTGTCGCACTCCGAGTCACGCTGTTACATTGTTACCGTGAGCATACTGTACCCGCCACATCGTGTCGTAACTTTCAGTGCAGTACTACCCTTAATTGCATTGGAATAATGCCTGGAAAGCGACCAAGTGCTTGCAAGAGTGCAGGACCTGCTCGCAAGCGTAAAGTGGTTGATTTAGAGCATAAAAGCCACGTTCACCACCAAAACGCCGCCTTCACCGGGCCCCGCTAGGACTAAGGTAAATGGATTTTATTTGTAGCGTTGGGTAATTATTTTCCTTTTGCAGCATTACGTTATTGTTTTGTTTGCCTATGCTTCGGGGTATTCATTAACAATTGGACACAGTACAGTATATGTTGCGTTAGTTTAAGTATGGGTAGTGTTAGGGATGATATTTGATCAAATGAAAGGGTCCTAGGAAGTGCATAGCGTATGTAGAAAGATGCAATACGGTTAGCGATAACAAATCGGACGACAACGCGATACGGTACTGAGAGAAAACGGTAGAGGAGGCACAACTATTTCCGGCTAAGGGATTTTATCTTGAATTTGGGGGAAAATTGTTCAGTTTCCGACATGGAAAATTCGGGTTACGGATATTTCTCGGGAACCTAACCATTCAGTAACACGGGGACTGCATGTATACGTTATGAGTACAGAATTACAGACAACATTGCCCCCTACTCAGAAAACGTGGCAGGAACCTGCTGAAAGTCTTGGAATTCAGTGCGGCTTTCCTGGACAACCAAGTGTAATAATGAATCTAAAATAAACGAATGAGACAATGGGAGGAATCCATCAAGGGAAGGAGTGAAAAGATGCAATTAATGATTGCGAAGGCACAGGGCTGAAGAGAAAGGTGTTGTGGAGAGACGTTGAAAGCAGAGAGAGACATAGGATCAGGCTCACTCCCATACTCTCTTAATGAGTCACTGCAGTCTCGTCACTGGGGCGGCATGGTGGTGGCTCTAACGAAAATCTATATTGTTTTATTACACGCTTTTATTTAACTCACTCTGTCTGTTGTTATATCCTCAAATTTTAACCCACTTCCCAATGTGGTATCGACTGCAAACTTGGTATACTAATGTCATACTGATGACAATACTATATTCTATCATAACAAATGTATTTTATATAAACATTCTTTTTTATATGTTATATTTCGGCTTGGGTCTAATTGTCCACGCTCAACTGATGTTGGCTGTAATTGGCCACGGTCCCCTTACGTTATGGCAAGCTTCGGGCCACTTCCTGGAGTCGTGGAGTTCTTCCATTACTAGTATGGTACATTTTATTAAAGCGTGTTTTAAAAAAAGTTTTTTTTAATATTACTTATTATATTGTTCACATTGACCATTGTGCAGGACGGCTCAGGATGCAGTGGCAGTCCCTATCTACAAAGTTTCAATCAGTTGACGGAGAGTTTAACTTTCAACCCCAGGGAAACATAGCGTTCCAACCTACGTTTAATATACGTCTGTTTAAACTTACAATACTATTTAGTGTCAAATATTTAGGCAGGTCAACTAAGCTGCACATCACCGATAGTTAAAAGCATTATGAGCGTGACAGGAACGCACAAGAAATCCCTGCTTGGTCTGCTGCAGGGATTTGACGTAAGTTTTCTAAAGGCTGCCCATATGGCTTAAACAAAGACAAAGATCCTCAAAATAGCCTCGTCAGGCTGCTGAGACAAGACACTATGAAGGGCAGCACAGGACACAAAGCGGTGGTGTGGCCAGCACCATGCATTGCGGCCGCATTTGTCTCCCCAGTGCCTCTGTTTACATGCAACACCAGGTACTACTCTTATGAGGCCAAGTCAATCTAAAGTTCAGATATTCACCATTGATGTTGGTTGTGAACGGGAATAGAACTCGAGTCGCCGGATTCGTAGGGCGCTCTGCTACCGCTCCATCTTCTCTACGCTACAGCTATGGCTTGCGAACACACAAAGGCAAAGACAAATATCCCCCGTATAGCCTGAGCGGACTGTTGGGGCAAGTGCTGTTAGCGAGTACCTCTGAAGGCCGGCAATGGCACACGAGGGGGTGGGTGGCCAGCACCACGCCCGGCCAACATTTGTCTCCCCAGTGGCGATGTTTACACATCGCACAAGGTACTCATTTGAGTCCGATTCGACCTAGGATAGGCCCAGGCCCAGTTCAGATAATAGTCACTGGTGTTGGCCGTGAGCGGGAATCAAACTCGGGGCGCCGGTTTCACAGCACAGCGCACTAACTGCTACACTACTGCTCCCCATATAAAGGCACACACACATACAGCCCCATGAAGGGGGTGAGGGGGGGGCAGTGGTGAAGCTAGGCAGTACCGGCAATGGCTTTGAGGCCATCAGTGAAGAGGCACTGGAACTCGCTGGTGCCCAGCCTCATGGTGCGTCCCTCCACCCGGGAATGCAGCGTCCTGAAGGCAGGCAGCACGAGTCGGCTCCACAACATCCGCTGCATGCGGTGGCGGCCGGGTCCAGTGAACTTACTCCACCCCAGGGTCACTAGCGTCGCTATGCAACCTTAAGGGGAAAAAACAAGAGCAATAATAATCGAGAATTATGTGGCACATTTGGTATTCGTGATATTAGTGTGCAAAGATATCACCAAGGTGCTGTTACACAGAGCAGTAGAGTCTGCTAGTAAGGCGATGCAGCCGTGTCAATATCCACAATTAGGGGTGCCACGGTGGTGAGATGTTAACTACCTCGCCTGGTATACAGGTCGTGGGTTTGATCCCAAACCTGACGTCTGTATATTTGGAGGTTGTATGTTCTCCCCGTGGTCGCGTGGATTTTTCTCCGGGTCCTCTGGTTTTTTCCTCCACATTTATGAAACGTGCGCTCAGAGTGTTTGGCTGCAAAACATTTCCACGTGATAAGCCACTTCATTGAGCTATCACTTGCGGCCAGGTCGCTTCTGAAAGAGAACTATATAGCGCAGTGGACCTTACTAGGTACAATAAAAAGTTTTAAAAATACGGAATTCACGGGACATCCTTTTTACGTGGTAAACTTGGACCATGATGCCAGGATACGGGGGCCACTATTTTCTGAACGCTGTCACAGGAACTTTAATGTTCACCATGAAGCAGATGCTGTGTATTTATGGGCTATATACAGGAGAATTAGCCGAGGCGGCCGATGGGCTTGAATTCTGACAATCTTAACAAGCGGAAAACGTGCCATCTCTTGGTCACGTCACAGCCAAGCGTGTCGCGTTGTTAGTGTTATAAATAGATGTATAAACTATCCTGTGTTCGTATGTTATGCGTGACAGTGTGAATGTTAAACCAGAGAAGCAAATAAAAAGTGATAAGGCGCCTCGGCTAAGTACCAGAGTTGGAGTTATATGTTCAGTGGGAAAAACTATTACTTGTTGCTTGTTCACGAGATGGTTTGAGTTAAGGGTAGACCTAAGCGTTACTGTCTGGTTGGTTGGTTATACGTTGCGGTAGGGCCAGCATTGTGTTGGCTAATGTGCTCCACCGGGAAGACAAAGGTGGCCAGGCATGGTGCTGGCAACATTACCCCCTCGCTCACTTCTTGCCGGCCTAAAATAGGTGCTCACTAAAAGCTCACTCGCCCAGTCTACACAGCTTGCACGGAGTGTAATATGTAAATACTGCCCTTGAGCTGTGTGTGGACGCTGGCCTATCTTCTCTGGAACAACAAGGGTGAAAAGATTCCCTCCAACAGTCGAGGGGAATTTCCACCACTTAACACCACAACTTTGCTTCAAATGAATTTTCATTAAATTTAGTTCAAATCCACGGGTGAGTCGGCCAATCATCCCTTCCAGGGGCAAGCCAACCTCCAGAGACACCCACAACACGTTCGTCAACCACACCGTCCAAAGGTTATATAAATATAATAAGCGACGTTCCAGGCAATATACGTTTCTTCATCTCCTCTGCAATAAGGTGATAAGAGCCACTGCTCTTCTTAATTGCATTGGCCGAACGTCCGCAATTACATCGTGTCCCTTATAGAACAGGGTATTGCCTCTAATGTGTTGTGGAGTTTGTGTCATTAGTGCTCGTGTGCCACTGCCAACGTAGAATGACCATACCTGGCATGCCCTTATCAGTGCCCTACCTTATTACAGACCAATTCAGACCGTATTGGTCACCCCGTGCCCTTATAAATCTCAACGCTCATACTACAAAGTCCCATCACAAGGAGAAAAACACAAAGACAGATTTGTGTTGCTGCCCGTATTGAAACGGCTGTACGCCGTATGGACCCGAAAACTCAATGTCCCTGTACAAGAATACAGGGTAACTTATGTGGGTTGACAGGACTGAATTAAATATGATGTGATCATGAACTGCAATACTGTACGGGGCAGTTCAGCGAGATAATACTGGTAGGAACCTCCTATCTGGCAACAAAACTGACACCTTTTTACAAGGAGTCATGTTTGCATAGACCGCAATACCTGCAGTCATAAATACAAACAAAAGACATAACTCTGATAATGTGCACTGTCCTTGAAGTTGATTGGTCCACACCCGAGACAGCTTTCCTTAGAGCCTAGTCTCACATGGGTTGGACCAGATGACGCCAAAAGGCGCACAACTCAAAGACAATGCACCATCAGAGTATGAGAGCTCGGGGCAAGCATCTACACTATGGGAACCTCATTTGCCAGTAAAAATATGATAATTGGTTTTTTACCCTTCTATCTGGCAACAAAACTGACACCTTTTTACAAGGAGTCATGTTTGCATAGACCGCAATACCTGCAGTCATAAATACAAACAAAAGACATAACTCTGATAATGTGCACTGTCCTTGAAGTTGATTGGTCCACACCCGAGACAGCTTTCCTTAGAGCCTAGTCTCACATGGGTTGGACCAGATGACGCCAAAAGGCGCACAACTCAAAGACAATGCACCATCAGAGTATGAGAGCTCGGGGCAAGCATCTACACTATGGGAACCTCATTTGCCAGTAAAAATATGATAATTGGTTTTTTACCCTTCTATCTGGCAACAAAACTGACACCTTTTTACAAGGAGTCATGTTTGCATAGACCGCAATACCTGCAGTCATAAATACAAACAAAAGACATAACTCTGATAATGTGCACTGTCCTTGAAGTTGATTGCTCCACACCCGAGACAGCTTTCCTTAGAGCCTAGTCTCACATGGGTTGGACCAGATGACGCCAAAAGGCGCACAACTCAAAGACAATGCACCATCAGAGTATGAGAGCTCGGGGCAAGCATCTACACTATGGGAACCTCATTTGCCAGTAAAAATATGATAATTGGTTTTTTACCCTTCTATCTGGCAACAAAATCAGAGTTATGTCTTTTGTTTGTATTTATGACTGCAGGTATTGCGGTCTATGCAAACATGACTCCTTGTAAAAAGGTGTCAGTTTTGTTGCCAGATAGAAGGGTAAAAAACCAATTATCATATTTTTACTGGCAAATGAGGTTCCCATAGTGTAGATGCTTGCCCCGAGCTCTCATACTCTGATGGTGCATTGTCTTTGAGTTGTGCGCCTTTTGGCGTCATCTGGTCCAACCCATGTGAGACTAGGCTCTAAGGAAAGCTGTCTCGGGTGTGGACCAATCAACTTCAAGGACAGTGCACATTATCAGAGTTATGTCTTTTGTTTGTATTTATGACTGCAGGTATTGCGGTCTATGCAAACATGACTCCTTGTAAAAAGGTGTCAGTTTTGTTGCCAGATAGAAGGGTAAAAAACCAATTATCATATTTTTACTGGCAAATGAGGTTCCCATAGTGTAGATGCTTGCCCCGAGCTCTCATACTCTGATGGTGCATTGTCTTTGAGTTGTGCGCCTTTTGGCGTCATCTGGTCCAACCCATGTGAGACTAGGCTCTAAGGAAAGCTGTCTCGGGTGTGGACCAATCAACTTCAAGGACAGTGCACGTTATCAGAGTTATGTCTTTTGTTTGTATTTATGACTGCAGGTATTGCGGTCTATGCAAACATGACTCCTTGTAAAAAGGTGTCAGTTTTGTTGCCAGATAGAAGGGTAAAAAACCAATTATCATATTTTTACTGGCAAATGAGGTTCCCATAGTGTAGATGCTTGCCCCGAGCTCTCATACTCTGATGGTGCATTGTCTTTGAGTTGTGCGCCTTTTGGCGTCATCTGGTCCAACCCATGTGAGACTAGGCTCTAAGGAAAGCTGTCTCGGGTGTGGACCAATCAACTTCAAGGACAGTGCACATTATCAGAGTTATGTCTTTTGTTTGTATTTATGACTGCAGGTATTGCGGTCTATGCAAACATGACTCCTTGTAAAAAGGTGTCAGTTTTGTTGCCAGATAGAAGGGTAAAAAACCAATTATCATATTTTTACTGGCAAATGAGGTTCCCATAGTGTAGATGCTTGCCCCGAGCTCTCATACTCTGATGGTGCATTGTCTTTGAGTTGTGCGCCTTTTGGCGTCATCTGGTCCAACCCATGTGAGACTAGGCTCTAAGGAAAGCTGTCTCGGGTGTGGACCAATCAACTTCAAGGACAGTGCACATTATCAGAGTTATGTCTTTTGTTTGTATTTATGACTGCAGGTATTGCGGTCTATGCAAACATGACTCCTTGTAAAAAGGTGTCAGTTTTGTTGCCAGATAGAAGGGTAAAAAACCAATTATCATATTTTTACTGGCAAATGAGGTTCCCATAGGAACCTCCTAGTTACACCAGTCCACAGGGGATTATTGTGTCCGTCCGTCCTGCATCCAAAAATGGGAGGGGTGGAGAGGGGAGGGTGGGGAGGGGCTGGGTGGGGAGGGTGGGGCTGGGTGGGGAGGGGCTGGGTGGAGGGTGGGAGGGGTGGGGCTGGGTAGGGAGGGGAGGGGCTGGGTGGGGAGGGTGGGGCTGGGTGGGGAGGGGCTGGTCACCCCGTGGTGCCCTTATAAAACTCAACGTTTCACCTACTCACGCCGGCTTGTGCCCGCCCTCACAGTCGGGCATATTTGCGGAATACACCACGCCGCCGTTGACCCTGGCCATTGACCAAGCAACCCAACGTTCCTACCAGCTCCCTCCGCAGGAATGTGTTCACTGATACAACTGTGCCCCCTAGCGGATTAATAACCACACACAACACGTAATGAGCGAGATTGCGACGGACACAGCACAAATATAAAAAGAAAACATTCCTGCATTTCACCCTCCACGTTATCAGCCGTATAATAAACTACACGATTGTCGGTCGGGGTGCTGTTGGTAACCAAAGTTTAACAACAAGTCGGGAAGTCTGCTGAACGGTTCACAATGTCAACATTCGGTCTGTTGTAACGATTAAAATCGGTAAAGAGTTTGACAGATTTGATTACCGGCTCCGATATACGCGCCGATCGGTGAGGATAGATTACCCCCCGGGGTTTGTTTCAACAGGCCGAGAGCTGGGATCGAACCGTCGAACCCCGAGTTCGACCACCATCGCCACGACGATGGCAGCGACACGTTCCAATGCTGCATTCCCAAACATTTCTACATACGCGCGGCAAAAGCAGTAACCGGTTTTATCCACCGGTTTTCATTCGGTTACCGTTCGCGTGAATCAAAAACTCTCGAAACTGCGATGGGGTTTTTTGTTTTGGTCGGGGGTGGGGGGGGTCCTTTGCGCTAAGGAGGCCGTCACTCGCCTTTAAAACTCCCGACAGCTGGCGACGAAAGGCCCTTCGAAGGCGTCTTAGCGTACGGGCCGACGTCCTAAAGGTTTCTTGTCAGAAGCATTCCGCCTGGAAGCGCGAACGCCGATGAAGTCGTCGTCGTCGTGGGTCGCCGGCCCCGGGAGTCGCCACGCTGGAGCCGCTCGCAGGGCCGGAGCAAAACTACGGCGAGCCGCGTGTGCAACGCACGCGCACACAAAAAAAAACGCGAAAAAACGCGATTTGTTTTTTTGTGTGTTCTCATTTCGGACAGACAAATGTAATCCCCATCACTATTCTTTGGTTCTTACGATAAAGTCACGTAGATAGAAACTATTTTTTTAAATACAAATGTTATTTAAAAATGTAAAATAAAATTTTGTTTACATTTTTTTTTCTATATACGTGACTTAACCGAAGGTACCAAAAGAATATGAATTCCTGCAGTCACGAAAGTGTTAAGTCAAAATCCCCATCCCACTCCCCCCCCCAACTCACGTATAACCCAACCGGCGATGGATATACCCAATGTCATTTATATGCATTCATTAATCTACCCCCCAAACCCCGCCACCACCACCACCAAAGCTTCAAATCAAGATTCACCACCACCACCAACTTCGCACGTGAAGGGCTCACGAGTGATGCCATCGGCATCTCCCCCTCGATTTAAGGAACGCGAACAGGAGGTTGTTCTCCACAAATCTGTGCTGTCGCCTCATGAGGCGAGTTGTAATTACTGGCGAAACGTCGTACCCGGTTTAAACACGTAGGCTTTCGCGACCAATAGTATTCATAGTAATGGTTTTAAAGGTGAGATCGCTTAAGTATAAAACAGTTCGCCTTTAGTGGCTTCCTCCCTTTCAATTTGTATTACACGCTTTTTATTTAAAGTTCCGCATTTTCATGTGACGTCACATTTCTCAAACCCCCACCCCCTCGTCACACATCGTCACAAATGTCTGACACCCCCCCCCCCCTAGGTGCGTGACGTCATTTATGGACGGCCCCTTACTTTATTACTTTTTTGAACCTACTACGTGACTTTACCGAAAGACCCAAACAATACAAATGTGTCGTTGATTTCGCTGTGGAAATCCTGTGGAAATCGCTGTGGATTTCACACCTGATGATGATTGTTTGTGTTGCAGTCGAAACGTCGTGAGAATTTTTATTGTTTTATATTCATATTATTTTATTATTTCCCTTCTACGTGACTTAACCGAAAGAACCAAGAATATGAATCCCTGCAGTCACGAAAGCTTTAAATCAAAATTTATATGAATGTATGTCAAACTTCATTCGCACCGTACGTATTCAACCGTGCTAATCGGAGGTTGCGGAGGATGGACAATAAACTTAACAGTAAATAGGACCAATAATTTAGTTTGAACAACTGTTCCCACTTCCTTGATGGTGACATACAGTTTTACCATCTGGTCGAGGCTTCGCTTTTTCATACTGAGAAGGGCAGCGTTTACTTCCTCAAGTGTGACGTTGAGCTCACTCACTCTGCTTCATCTGAAATGTGGTTTGATTCCTGACCTTTATTTTCTATTTTTCCATTTGAAAATATTGTATAATTAACCCGGTAACTTTTAGCCCAAAAAAGACGTTTTACTCCCACTGTACTCCAATTATCAAACTATTTAATGTTTCCGTGCTCCCATTGCTTGCCGTGGCATCGTCTATTATTTAGGGTTGAATACTGTTTTCCTAAAACAATTGCAGATATTTGTTAAAGCCCACAACTGAAAAACATCTCAGAGCATGCATATCCAGGGCAGTTCTTGATGGTGGACCAAGATGGAATTAATCTAGTGGTGGACAAGAGCAGGTGCATATTATCAAGAGCATTTGGCTACTATAAATGTCCACATGATAAGCCACTTCGTTGAGCTATGCTTTGTGGTCAGGTCGCTTCTGAAAAACAGCTATGTAGCTTAGTGGGCCTTACCTGGTAAAATAAAAATAATGTAGGTGATTAGTTTGGAACAATATCTCAAAATCATCTTGGTTCTTTCGGTAAAGGCACGTAGAATGGAAATAATAAAATAATAAAAATAAAACATAATAAAATCATTCTCACGACGTTTCGGCCACAACGCAAGCAGTCGTCCTCAGGTGGAGAACAGGTCTGTCGAGAAGACAGAGTCTGAATGACACACCCCAGGCTTGGAGCGTCTATTTAAGCTGGGATGGAGGGGGGAAGAGCGCCTTGACAAAATAATTTGCATATCAAGAGGAATTTAGCATATTTATGGGAAATGCAGATATGCGATTAGTACTACTTGTGAAATGCGTAGGAGTAACCAAGAAGATGAATCCCTGCAGTCACGAAAGCTTTAAATGGAAATATCTCAAAAGTCTTCAAAGAGGTATGGAGAGTTTGCATGCGTGAAATTACACTGAGTTAAATTCATATAACAGTGAGTGCTTTTTGGTAGGAGACATCACGAGGAGAACGATGAAATGATGGTCTTTTGAGATTAACAATGGAGTAAGCAAATCAGTTGGTGTGCAGGAACTAAGTGGATTGGCGCGTCGCTAAGACCGTTAGATATCCCAGTTGCTTGTAAGAGGCCTTCATCCAGCAGTTGATAGATCATGGCTGGCGCTTTATGCTGAAGAGTCAAGCTCTTGGCACTATAGCTGCACACCAAAATAACTTGAGCCGTTGCTTATATATGACACATATCCGGGATTATTAGGGAGCCTTTGACCTACTGAAGTTTAACCCATAATAATTATTTTAATCCACGCAGACCGCCAGACTCATGTGCAGAGCAAGATAATCGCAGGGAATTAAATAAACTACCAGACGCCGAGCCAGCGGCATTGGTTATCTGCAATGTGGTGTGAACTTTTCAACCAAAACATGTTTCTGCACATTCGAGAAAGCAGACGTTGATACCGCCACGACATTTTTGGTAACTTTGATTCAAATACTTATTCAAATACTGATTTTAATCAATGTTTTTTTTTTACCTGTGTCTACATTGAGGTTATTAAATGAACAGTAAGATGTTTCATTTTCGTTATTTATGTGAGTCCAAAAAAGGTGAAGGTCCACATTTAATTGTTGTATTACGTCATAGCGACTCCATGCCCAGACAAACAATAGGGCAGCACTCAACGTTGCCCATGGTCTTGAGAAAGTGTTGGAAATTCCACGTTCCTGTGGCAAGAACCACTAATATTACCGAGGTCGAGATGTTTGTTTGCTGCGCTGAGTGCTGTTCAACACGATGTCCGACGTTTCGCTCCACGTGCTGGGTGCTTTTCCAGGAAATTAATTAAGTTCCTTTTTTTTCTTCCAACAAAACAAGAGCTCTTGGAGAAGGCACAGACCGCACGCAACAAGGGGGTGGGGGCGGTGGTTACAAAAACTCGGCAGACTGAAGCCCGGCCTCAATCATTCTGGGTCCAGAGATGGGGCAGGAGATTTGGGTCACTACCCAGCACACACACACACGTGGCGACTGCGGGCGACTGCGGCCGGGAGCGTCGGTTATTATAAATTCAGTTCCTTTTTAATTTCTCGCAGGACATGGAGCGAAAAGTCGTCCTGCCAAAACAACGCCGCCTCTTAAACGTGAAAGCAGACTTTTGTTGCTCAACACGCTCGCAAGCACTTGAAGCAAACCCACAGCATCACGTCACACAACGCGCAATACAACGATATCAGGAAGCCACTGGGGCTATGGCACTTTTAAATCCAGATTGAAAATCATTTCTTTAGAGGTGCTTTTTGTGCTTAGGGGCCGTCCATAAATGGCGTCACGCGATTTTGGACTATTTTTGACCCCCCCCCCTCGTCACACGACGTCACAAAAGGTCAGACCCACCTCTCAAATATGACGTCACAAAGCTCTGCCCCCCCCCCAAAAAAAAACACATGCTTCAAATCGCTTTAAACTATTGTCATTGTAGTGCGTATTTAATGTGGCGCTGCACTCTGATGTTGTAGGAGAAAACATTTATTAAAAAGTCTATTTAATTAAGTAGAACGTGTTGTCTTTCTTTACTTAAAGTTGCGCATTTTAATGTGACGTCACATTTCTCACCCCCCCCCCTCTCTCGTCACACATCGTCACAAATGTCTGACTCCCCCCCCTAGGTGCGTGACGTCATTTATGGACGGCCCCTTTCCCCGCACATCCGATTAGCACGGTTGGCTACGTACGGTGTGAATGAAGTTCAACACACATCATACACATGCATACATACAACGTAAAGACACATTGGACGGCTAGACAGTATATACGCGAAAAACATGAAGTACAGTCATCGAACTTATTAACGTAATGTTTGACATACTGATAAAATCATCTTATTACAGTTCTAGACCATGAAAGCAACCCTAATTTCGGCCTTGTTAAGCATCCACTTTACAAACCTTTTAGGCCAGTGGTTCTTCTTAACCTGGCAATGTTTGACTAAACCAGTGGTTCTTCTTAACAAGACAATGTCTGACTAAACCAGTGGTTCTTCTTCACCTGGGGTGCACGTACTACCTGGGGGTACGAGATGCCCTCTCTGCGGGTGCGAGGCATGGCCACGTGTTTGTTCGAAGATAAATAATCGAAACGCAAATTACACATGGGGCACGTAAGTCACAACTTACTTTGTTTAATCAAACCCTGTGTATTTATTTATTTATCACCGTTACATCCATGAAACAAACATTACGACCGAGAACCCAAAGGGGTGCAAAACCGCAGTAAAGTTTCAGCCAATTCCCCCGACGTATTTGTGCAAAAGTTGCCAAATCTGCGTCTGTGCGACCGATGAGTTTAAAATTTAACCCGTGAAAACAAAGTTTTTAACTATAAATCCTTTATATGCGTGGCATCGGTTTTATTTTATTATTCATTTCTGTTTTTCTTGAGTAAGAGTTTCATTTTTATCACATTGGTATTTTAAATTAAATATGAAATTTTTTTTCTTCATAAAAAGTGGAAAATTTTGGAAAAAAATTTTCACGAAAATAAATTGTCACGCACAACGAGTCTGTGTGCAAAATGTCAGCTCGATTGGATCACGGGAAGTGGGTTAAAAAACGACCGAAAGATTTGCACGGTCGTAAGCGCGCAAGCAAGCGCGCAAGTGAACTTAATATAAAGGATTTAAAAAGCCACCGCTGCCACCGCCTTGACGCGCGTGGGTTTCCAGCCGAACGTCATTGGTGGTGGTGGGGAGGAACTGTGGAGAAATAGCCAAGAGTGGTGCAACCGGTGCGTGGGCCCCGCCAGCATTGTGGCATCCGACTTCCTTATCAGCGGCGTTTTGCAAACAGGCGCGCAAGACGCGCGCCAGCGATACGACTGCTGCCCACGACTTCGTCGAACGCAATCGGCTGGGAGCACGCGGCATCAGACATCGACCGCATGAGGCTCTCCCCCCTCTCCATCCACCACCGTCAGCCCACCACCACCACCACTCCCCTCCGTGGTTGTCTGCGTTCCCCCACCCCCCCCTTCGCTTGTGCGCACGGGCGTGGCAACGTCAAATGCGCTGGGACACATTTGACGGCGTCGTCTATAACGGAGGTCGCGTTCGCAACGGCGGAAAGTTGCCGGTGGGCAAGGACCCTTCGACTTGCTTCCACGTGCGACGCTGCTGTTGCATCGTCGACAAGGCGGCGGTTTGGTGGTGGTTGGTGGGTGGTGGTTGGTAGTGGTTGGTGGTGGTAGTGGTGGTGTTTGGTGGTTGGTAGTGGTGGTCGGTGGTGGTGGTTGTTGGTGGTGGTGGGTGGTGGTGGTTTTTGGTGGTTGGTAGTGGTGGTTGGTGGGTGGTGGTTGGTAGTGGTGGTTGGGTGGTGGTTGGTAGTGGTGGTTGGTAGGTGGTGTTTGGTGGTTGGTGGTTGGTGATTCCACCAAAGTCTTTGGGAAGGATTCGAATTGGTTCCTTCTCGTGGGACTTTTCGACACGCGTCGCGTTCACTTGTGGCCGTCTCGTCGTCGTCATCATCGCTCTCATGGCAGGTGAGTTGATCGAGCTGGACACAGCGCTGCTTACATTGTCATTCGAGATTTTCATCGCGTTATTACGAGCTTGTGCTTGGTTTTAGAAGTTACTTGAGCCGTAGTGGGTTTGCATCAAGCCGAGAGATTATTGTACACTCAGTGCTCGTTTCTGTGCCTTGTCGAAACGTATTTACACGAGCCGATGTGGGCCCTCCCCCCATCACGGTGGCGAGATGTTAACTCCGTCGCCTGGTGTACAGGAGGAGGTCGTGGGTTCGATCACGACCATGGTGCCTGCATATTTGCAGCTTGCATGTTCTCCCCGCTGTCGTGTGGATTTTTCTCCGGTTTTTCACTCCATAGTTAGAATCAGCATCACGCGTTTAGAGTATCTGGCTGCTCTAAATGTCCACATGATAGGTCACTTCTGAAAAAGAGCTGTATATCTCAGTGGGCCTTACCTGGTAACATAAAAACAAAGTTTATAGGTCTTTTTTAGTTTTCGAGGTGGGTCTGAGGTTAAACACACGCGTTTATAGTACAGTATTTGGCTGCAATACATTTCCACGTTATAAGCCACTAAGTTGAGCTATAATTTGTGGCCAGGTCGTTTCTAAAAAAAGAGCTATAAAGCTTAGTGGGCCTTACCTGCTAAAATAAATATTGTTTAGTTTTTAAATAGTTTTAGGTTCCCAGAGGAATACTTGGTAACAGTGTGCATGCATAACTGTACTGATGAGTCTTAATGATGATGAAACCGCTGCTCGTTGGGTGATGATGAAACCGCTGCTAGTTGGGTGGTTACATTTGTTCATAGTATTGCTGGCGACTTCAGATGATCACAATGCACTTCTTGAGGAAATGGTGGTTTTGCATACTTCTTAAGGCTGATAACTTTTTATACAGTGTATGTTGAAACTTATACGGTTTGTGGCTATATAGATTTGTTTTTTTTACACAAGACCTGTTACAAGTATTTATTTTAGAATATTACACAATAGTGCCCTTTTTTGGTAGTACGGTATTTTATAAAAAAATATATATATCTGAACGATATGTAAACTCCACGGTGGCTGGGCGGCTCAGAGGTTCAGAGGGGTGAGCTGGCACTGGTGACACACTGGGTTTGAATCCAGGCGGTCGCTTGTGATTAAACCGGGTTCTTAGTTGGTGGCCTCAGCCTGGTTGGTCATCAATCACGTCACAAAAAAAAGATGTCATTCAATTTGGCCTTGCATGAAATTTGGTTACATTTCAACATGGAAATAATGGCTATGAATAGTTATTATTCAGCGACAAATAATACTTTCAAATGTTTGCGAAATATGGTTTAAAAAAATAGAAAGTGCTGCCCTCTACTTGTGTGGACCAGACTTTACATTAACGCAAGTGGTTCTGTGATATCAACTTCTGTGGGCCATTCTCTGATGTGAAGAGGAACGCCTCTCAGCCAGACACCCGAGCGGATACTTCGTCACATTACATGACGCTGAGAGCGCGATTGAGATAAAATTGGATAACAATAAAAATATAGAGAAACAAAACATACGTACACACATAAGTACTGGAATTTAGTTCGTCACGTTTTGAAATACAATTGCTTTGCACTTTAATGATGCTTGCTATTCGTTTCTGTCTCCCTTCTCTGTGGAAAGTCAACACCACAGAAGCACTTGGGATTGCCATCACGAAGCTTGGACACGTATTTTCTCAGCCGCCTCCTCGCGGTGAGTTGAGACATATTTCAGACACTGACATTTAAAAGTCTTTAATATTTGAGGATGATATACTTGATCCTCCATCTTGTGCATTTGTCAGTGTTAACAATTGAGATGTATTGACAAGGCTAGTATGGTGCTGCAGTGCATTGTAATCTTTCATATTGGTTTCAAATCTGTTTGTTACCCTGTGTGCCAGTGATGGAAATTAAACTTTTTTCCATTTTGGGCATCTGATAATTAATTTGACCTCCACCACTACAGGTTACATAGTGCAAATATATATACTACAACTAAACTAAATTTTTTATTTCATCAGGTAAGACCCACTGACCTTGCCACAAATGATAGCTCAGCAAAGTGGCTTATCACGTGAAAATTGATCGCAACCAAATACTCTAAACACATTCTTGATTTGAAGCTTTCGTGACCGCAGGAATCCATACTCTTTGGTTCTTTCGGTAAAGTCACGTAGGAAGAAAAATAATGAATAATAAATGATTGCTCTAAACACATGTTTCTAAATGTGGAGGGAAAACCAAAGGACCCGCAGATAAAATCCACGTGACCACGGGAAGAGAGAAGGATTCATAGTCTTAGGTTTTTTCGGTAAAGTCACGTAGGGAAAAATAAATAAATAAATAAATATTGCTTTATACAAATTATTGAAATAATAATAGAAAGAAAATAATAAATCACGACGTTTCGGAGGCAACACAAGCTTCCTTCATCAGGTGTAAAAAGGCACAGCAAAATAACTGTAGTGGATGTTATTTGTGATGGGGCATTAATATATAGGGTAAGAGGAGGGGGGAGAAGCCAAGGAGGATGGGTGCAGGGTGGGGGGTGGTTTTGAGAGAGAGACATGCAAACTCCAAATATACAGCAGGTGCCAGGGTCGGGATCGAACTCAGGTGCTCCTGCATACCAGGCGAGGTCTGCAGTTAACTTCTCGCCGCCATGGCTGACGTTTAGGGGTTCGAAGGGGTGTGTCCTGGACTGCCAGATGTTCCTTTGGGCCAACCCAAGTTCATTCCCCCTAGCGGTGAATCACTGTTGTGGTGGCCCCCCACAAACCTCCCCCCCATCCGGGAAGTTTGACGCACGCCGTTTATCAACCCGTGCCATCCATCCTGCTGGAGTGTGGCAAAACAAACTTCCCGAGAGCAGCATGGTCGTGGAGGGATCTTTATACAGTTGTTGTTGTTTTTTGCCGTCAATATATATTCCCATAAGCAATTGTTTTCGTGACATTTGACGCAATCATTTTGTTGGGTCTTGCTTAACGACCTTCATGTCTGTCACCACGTGGAAACACCTTATTCACCCATGGGGTAGATTGGCAAAAGTCTGGATACTTTGTTTATGAGAGGTTTCGGAAATGACATAAAACTATACAATCGCTCATTTGCATTATTTCCTATCGTATTTGGCCTTCATTGTACAATGTGTCGACAATGTCCTGCTACCCCATCTGATAAGTAGCCTAATCTGATACACGCCCTCTATTTGGTTTTATACTGCACACTGGAGATCATCATTATTTACACCATTGGAACCTCATTTGCCAGTAAAAAATATGATAATTGGTTTTTAACCCTTCTATCTGGCAACAAAACTGACACCTTACCCCGAGCTCTCATACTCTGATGGTGCATTGTCTTTGAGTTGTGCGCCTTTTGGCGTCATCTGGTCCAACCCATGTGAGACTATGCTCTAAGGAAAGCTGTCTCGGGTGTGGACCAATCAACTTCAAGGACAGTGCATACATTATCAGAGATATGTTTTTTGTTTGCATTATGACTGCAAGTATTGTGGTCTATGCAAACATGACTCCTTGTAAAAAAGGTGTCAGTTTGTTGCCAGATAGAAGGGTAAAAAACCAATAATCATATTTTTTACTGGCAAACGAGGTTCCAATGGCATCCCATAGTTGCTGATGACATGGTCATGATATCAACCAACAGAAATGAACAACAGGAAACGATTAGAGAAGCGAGTAAAGTTGCAATGCGAAACGCAATATAAATGCGTATGAGCGACGCAACAATCGATTATAGAAAGTTTTCTAAACAATAACAGATACTTAATAATAATAATAGCATGGCTAATTCACGTAGGAAAGCCACACTGAGCCAATAACTAATTGGGTTTTTATTTTGAGATTATTTTTCAGCCAATTTATAATGAGTGTTTATACATGTGGGGGGGGGGGTGGGGGCTGGAGCACGTGGAGAAAATCCTCACGTGCGAGGGAGGAACACTCTCTCCTCGTACAGATGCAAATGGACAGAAGTCAACTTGCTGTACCGCCTTCTCCTGGTGAGCCAGGGTATAAGGCTCCTCAACGCCCCACGGGAAGGGAGTTTCTCATCCTAGATTTGAAGTTTTCGTGACTGCAAGGATCCATGCTCTTTGGTTTTTTTCGGTAAAGTCACGTAGGTGAAAACGAAATAAAAATAAAACAACTAAATTTAATCACGACGTTTCGGAAGCAACACAAGCATCCGTCATCAGGTGTGAGCGCTCCAGCAAAATTACTGTAGCGTATGAAGAGCGCTACATAGAGACACGTGTTTACATAGGGTATGAGTTTCACATCGTTTGTGCAATCCACCAACCTTCGTTGCCTTTCCATTGCTGGATAACAGGCCACGCCAATCGTAGCCACGACGACTTGTCCGGCGATGTCTGTGGAAGGATCCTGCATAATGCACGCGCATAATATGACTTTGAAACCCCCCGCCCACCTCCTACGCATTTCACAAGTAGTACTAATCCCATATCTGCATTTCCCATAAATATGCTAAATGCCTCTTGATATGTACATTATTTTGTCAAGGCGCTCTTCCCCCTCCAACCCAGCTTAAATATACGCTCCAAGCCTGGGGTGTTTCATTCAGACGCTGTCTTCCCGACAGACCTGTTCTCCACCTGAGGACGGCTGCTTGCATTGTGGCCGAAACGTCGTGAGAATTATTTTATAATGTTTTATTTTTATTATTTTATTATTTCCCTTCTACGTGACTTTACCGAAAGAACCAAGAAGAAGACAACGGTGTGTTGTGTATATGCCTCAAGACAATTAATGATGGGTGTACCACGATGAATACTCTTAGTTTTTTTCGGTAAAGTCACGTAGGTAAAAAATAAATAAGAAAAATAAATAATCCAAAATAATAGAAATAAATTATTTTATTTCTATTATTTTTTAAGAGTATGAATCCTTGCAGTCACGAAAGCTTCAAATCTAGAATTCATGTACAATCAGTTTGCTAAACACGATAAAAAAAAATATTTACTGGAGGAACACAGTTTGGAAAACAGGATACTCGAAATGCGTTTGCGTTTTTTTTACATTTTTAGCGAGACAATGCAGACCTGTCATCTGACGAGTGTTTGTCAATGTTTTTTTTTTGTTGGATGCTATAAGCCGAGCTTTCGAATGTATACGAGTGATGGTCCACAGTTGTTCGTGTAGACGCATCTCTCAAATCCGTGTTCACTTGGGGTTATCCAAGGTGAACATAGGCACACTCTACATACGCGCTCCTCAACCGTGTCATGCCATGCAATGATTCATGATAACACGTGCAACAATGCATCACGTGCGTGTCACGTTGGTCTAGGTTTCTTGCTAATTTTCCGACTGTCCCGTGTTCATTCAACCCTGCCTGGCGGCAGTGGCACACGTGGCCTCTAATCCAGCACTCCCAATTCACACGGTTGGCTGCATATGGTGCAAAATAAGTTCTACATACATACATATGTGGTTGCAGCGGTGGTTGGTGGATGGCACACAGATGTTGTAAAACCCCTTCCCTGTGGATGTTGAGGAGGTGCCATATCCTGGCTCGCCAGCAGAAGGCGGTCCAGCAAGTGGACTAAATTCCATCGGTTTCCATCTGTATGGGGATAGAGCGTTTCACCCTCATGCGTGGCAGATTTCTCTGGGCACCCCGGTTTCATCCCACACGGATAAACACTCACTTTATTGGCTGCATTGGCATTTGCGTGCCTTTTCTGACTGCGTGCTGCACCTTTGCATCTGAACAGAGGGAAACGAAGACATTTTCAAAAACAAAGGGCACGAAATCGCCGTGATCGTCGCCATCATCAGCGGCGCCGTCATCCTCCTTCTCGGCCTGTGTTTCATCGTCTGCTGCCTGAGCAGGTGCTTGAGCAATTCGTCAGCGCAGCGGAGAGACGCGCACTCAAGAGGCGTTGACCGGACAAGGTAACGCTCACGAGCAAACACACATTCACCGGTTGGCTACGTACAGCGTTAACGAAGTTCAGTGTACATACGTACGAACACACACACACGTACACAAGCGCTCGAGAACGTTTTAAGGCCTTGCACAGCCAGCCCATTCACACTTGGCTACTGGCCCACGTGTCAGAATCAGAATCCGTATTTATCCTGGAGGAATTCGATGAGCTATGCAGGCTAGATGAGTGAGCACATCAGCCATCAGCCAACTGAATTTGTTGTGTATTTAAAAAAAGTATATGACGATGATGAAGGTGCATCACTGCAATTGCTTGCTCATGCCATTGCTATGCACTTTCAAATCTAGATTGAAAACACATTTCTTCAGAACTGCTTTTTGTGTTTAGTTTGTCATTCCTCCGCACCCCCCGATAAGCATGGTTGGCTACGTACGGTGCGGAAGAAGAGGTTCAACATACATGTACTGTCTTCTTATTCAGACCACTGTCAGCCCTCCAAAACATGTGCAGGATCACTGTGCACTAATGGCACTTTTTCCAATGAAAACGACTCCAAATCTTAGCATCAGGAACACAGCCTTGCAGACACCCACCGGTCCGCTCGACCACAGTCCCCTTTCGATTTAAAGCTTTCGTGACTGCAGGGATTCATCTTCTTGGTTCTTTCGGTAAAGTCACGTAGAAGGGAAGTAATAAAATAATAAAAATTAAACATAATAAAATAATTCTCACGACGTTTCGGCCACAATCCCTTCTACGTGACTTTACCGAAAGAACCAAGAAGACACAGTCCCCTTGTAACGCCTTGCCATGGTGCGGTGTCAATGAAATGGCTGTTGGCATTTTTATAATGATAATAAATCTCGACGTGGGTGAAGTGTTGAGTTTAAATTTGACTTGTTGCACGGATGATGGTCCCGTTGAGTCAGCTGCCCAGCTAATTCACACGGGAGGTCCGTGGTGCGTGATCACAGCAACAGTAACAACAAAACAAAGAAAAAAATATCTATATTGGAGAAAGTGAGTACAGGGTCCTTAAGTGATGTTGCACAACAAACGAGGGATTTAACGGTCACAAACACAGATATTTTACAAAAATTGTCCTGATATAATGAGAGAAGAGAATGGGTGGTTAAAATGTAATGCTCATATGCCTATGACAGAGCATTGAGCCAAAGTCCACTGAGGGCCCTGAGTTTGATGTGGGCAGCCACCTCCCACCTGAAGTTAAAGAAGGTTATCCTCGATTTAAAGCTTTCGTGACTGCAGGGATTCATCTTCTTGGTTCTTTCGGTAAAGTCACGTAGAATGGAAATAATAAAATGATAAAAATAAAACATAATAAAATAATTCTCAGGTGAAGAACAGGTCTGTCGATAAGACAGAGTCTGTCTTATCGACAGACCTGTTCTTCACCTGTGGACGGCTGCTTGCGTTGTGGCCGAAACGTCGTGAGAATTATTTTATTATGTTTTACTTTTATTATTTTATTATTTCCATTCTACGTGACTTTACCGAAAGAACCAAGAAGAAGGTTCTCCTCCTCAAGTGCGGTGTATTGATGTTCACAGCGTTGTGGAATTACTGTGTCGAGTTTTCTACTCCCTGGCCCCTATTACAGAAGGTTATGAATCTGAATTGGCGTTCACCCGGTGAGATGCGCGGGCATTGATCCTGTCTGAGGTCCAGTGAGCAGGTTAATGGAATTACAGTAACCTATTACATCCGTATTAGTTCGGCAACAAGGGCGTTGTCGAAGAAGCTCCGAGCATTGTGAAATGAATCGTCGGACATCGTGGCCCAACCCCCGAACACACATCGGAGAGTCGCGCAGAATCAACGCAAAAATCCACAGAGTTTATTATCATCCAGAGGGAGATGATACAATCAAAGCAAAAGTATGAAAAGTATATTGTCAAGTGTTGCAGTGATGCGAGCATGGCTTATGTTTTAAATAAACACGTGGGTTATCAATATTTGTTCTTCTTAGGGAACCCACAGTTATCACAAGGAGTATAAGGGCCTGTCATTTCATCAATTAATACAACATATGCTACATATCACGAGCATCAGAATTAATGTTTTCCAAATCATACATGTCGTATGTAATGCCCGAAAAAAACGAAGAGTATCGTATGCAATGGTTTCACCTGACCTCTGCAAACTACAAATGTTAAACAAGGAATTGCTATTTTAATTTAATTGATCCCCAGAAATGTGATAACTTTTCGAACCGTCCTTGTTCGCGGCAGGGGGCGGTGTGTTTTTGATGATCAGCGTATACATATCCACTAAGCTCTTGGCAAGTTTAAAATGCATTATTTAATCCTCTCCTATTTGTTCCCCACAGCCATGTTGTGAACGTGTTCGATGAGGAAATATCCTTCACAAGCACCTCTGGAAGTCAATGGAAGAACAATGCCACTGTGGACAGAAGCCCAATGTATTTCTGAACTACAGAAGCACCGTTTTCAAGTTCAAGTTAATTTATTAGGTATAGCCCTGTGAGCCATTCGGCTCTTGAATCGGGTGCAACCGCAACAAACAAAAAACAAAAACATGAACAAGAAAACATCTTAAAGTGACTATGTGCAAACAGAAAATCCAAGAAAGACAGCAAAATATTGCAGAAAAAGCACCGTACACCAAGGCTGTGTGCAAAAATCTCAGTGGGATGCAAGTCAAACAACAACAACCACAGGACAACTTAGATTAAGGCCATCAGTCTAACTCTGTACTACAACAAACAAACATGGCCAAACCAAAAAACTTTTCGAAAATCACCAAAATAAAGCCATAAAAGCAATGTAACAGTTTTGGGGCAACTACTACTCCTACTACGGTGTGTGAAGCGTAAGTTGAAGTCATGTCATCAGATGCAACGCGTGGCGTTTAGATTTTATATTTTCCACATTGTCCAACGCTGTCTCAGATGAGGGGGGGCGGGGGAGACGCACTGTGTCTGCTGTGAGTTTCCGCCGAGCAGTCTTTCTCTTTACGATCAGCAGAGGGCACTATAGCCGAGGTCGTGACGACTGAAAGTGCGTGGCTGCAACGTTGCATCGACCACATTGACCCGGCCGTCCAATTTGAGCAATATTACTGTGGTGGTGGTGGTGGTGTTAGCATTGAGGATGGAAGTGTTTACTATTTATAAAAGCATAAAAAAAAGAAATCATAAACTCAGTCGAATATTTTACTTGATAACCCAACACATTAATGCACTTGTCATATTGCTGATATTTACAGAACAATACATTCACGCAGTGAACATTTTTCTCAGGTAAGATTTTTTATATTGACAAAATCGGACTAATTAATATCAATGCACTTGTAGAATTGTTAATTAATGATACAGGGTTGGGGAAAAGCTTGAGCTAAGTTTGAGTGCCAGCCCCAGCTGATGTTAGTGGCGAGCGATATCTGAAGTAGACCTGGACCCACTTCCCTTTAGCAACCTGAACTGACCAGCGTGGTGAAGTATAGTCAACTTCTTGGTTATTCTTTGGTTCTTTTCGGTTAAGTCACGTCTAAAAATAAAATAATAAATTAAAATAACATATTACGACGTTTCGATTGCAACACAAGCAATCATCATCAGGTATAAAAGAAATAGCAACAAAAATCTAACCAGAAAACTATAGACAGACATACAAGCAGACAGACATCACAACGGCACACAGAGAGAGGACACAAATCGGCACAAAGAGAGGGGTCGATTCTGTGACGGTCCCTTAAATATAGAGAGGGGGGGCGGGGACGGAGAGAGGGAGGGGGCAGAGAGAATTAGCATATCAATGAGTATACGGCAACGTACTGCTGTTGCAAGTAAGATGACAATGTGGAACGGGCACGCAAGCTTGAAAATTAGGAGACAGGCACACGAAAATGAATGTTATTTTAATTTATTATTTTATTTTTAGACGTGACTTAACCGAAAATAACCAAATAATAATTCCTGCAGTCACGAAAGCTCCTAAATTAACTTCTTGGTTCTTTCGGTAAAGTCACGTAGAAGGGAAGTAATAAAATAATACAAATGAAACATAATAAAATTAAATTCTCACGACGTTTCGGCCACAACGCAAGCAGCCGTCCTCAGGTGAAGAACATGTTTCCCCGACAGACCTGGTCTTCACCTGAGGACGGCTGCTTGCGTTGTGGCCGAAACGTCGTGACAATTATTTTATTATGTTTTATTTTTTATTATTTTATTACTTCCCTTCTACGTGACTTTACCGAAAGAACCAAGAAGATGAATCCCTGCAGTCACGAAAGCTTTAAATCGAAATTTAAGTATAGTCAAATGAACCGCACCATCTCCCTTGACTGGCAAAATGTCGAGAACTAAGATCTCCATTTTCATCGTGTTTTATTATCTCCATTATGCCGAGGGCTTCAAAATAAATATGCTTCATTTGAGTACAGTACAGCATATTGCTGTACGGAATACAGTACCATAATTTGGGGACCTTATAAAGAAAAAAACTAGGCTAGCAGAAGGCTCTGACGCAAACAATACAAGATGGGATATTTATTTGGTTTGGACATGTAAATGGAATGGAGGCCAAAAATAACCCTGACCCTAACCACGTCACCATTGGCCTCGCCCGAACATGTGAAAGGAGCGGCGAGTAGTGACAACTCTCACAAAAGGTGGATTGACGGAGGATTTAAAAGAGACGCGGGCTGAGAGGAAGCGATCGCCGTGACCAGGGAAGGAAACAGTGAAAGACAGCATCGTCATCAGCCGCCAATGCCGGGCAGAAGAGAAAAAATAAGATCTTGCCGTCCATGGCTTTTGTTGACATGTTATATATAAAGAAGGCTAAACGTTAAGGCCATGTGTTGTGAAATAGAGACAGAAAATGGCTCCTATTTTTGTTGAACAGAATGCTAACACCGTTTGCAGACGTGTTTGTAATTCGCAGCGTTAACGTGGATGCTTTTGAAAATGTGACCATACTCGACCATTCATCATGGTTAATGTATTGTGCTTGAGACAAAAAAAACTGAATCCCCGTCTTGCAGCGCGAGACGCTTTGAAAGAGACCACTTCAAAGTTAATAGGCAGGAGGGGAAAAATGCCGCATTCCTGGGCGAATTTAAATGTGGCTTAGCGTTTTGATGTCAGAGCAGTTCCATTTCACAACTACATTTCAGAATAATAATTCAAAATATAATTGCAAAAAAGATGTGTAATTTTCAAAGCTTCAATTGCACGTCATAAATAACATAGCAACCGCGCAATGGAGGGTTTTCTAAACTCCAGCCCTCACGACCTCCCACCACTCTCCGTCTTTCACCGTTCACCAATTTACTCCTCCCCGTTCAAACTACTAATTAAATCTAAACACGTGACTCGCTAAAGCAATCAACGCCCTCTGCGTCAAGCGCGCACACGCGCACAGAGATCTCAGTCTTATTTTGAATTGGCCATGAAACGCAGACTTTATTTACCACTTAGAGCGTCACGTGGTATGTGTTTATCAACCATCGGGTGCGTGCAGCGTGGAACGAGTTCATTTGTATTCGACGCCGACAGACGTGGCGAGGTGGTTGGTGGGTAGCAAAGATTTGAGTTTGGATAACCCTGGCCAAATGGGCACATCCACATATGTGTCATGAACATTTTCGCCCAAATTGCGTCGAATTGCACGCCGATGCCTCTCGGTCGCCAGCAATGCGGCAAGCTGGCACGGAGATATATTTCTGCCGGCATGTAGATCTCACCCATATCAGTCATCCCGATGATATTGTACGTGTAATGTATGTGTCGGTGCGTTTACGTTCATAGCTGTTACGCTTTCACCACACCATACGATACGATGTACATGTGTGGTCCAGATGTTTCGTGATCCACATTTAACTTTATTAAAACGTATTTTTTTGTATATATACCAATGGGTGTAAAATCAGAAATGAACGATCAAGGGGAAACAAATGTTCGGGGTCCAATAATTGGGGATCAAAAGACATGTGGACCACCCTCTGTACACTGCCAAGGCCTGTGACCAGATCATTCGAGATGCGCCAGGTCTCATCTTGGTTTCCAAGGAGCGATTGAGCCCGGATCGTTGCTCAGATGGTTGAGCCAGCATGTGGACTGCTGCAGGTTTTAAATTCTCTCAAAGGGCTCCGCCGTGGTGGACAGCAGAGGGCAGTGCAGGAAACTGCACTCACCCGGTCTGAACAAGGAGACGGCCAATTGACCGATGACCCACATTAGTATTGGGAGGGCCCCACATCCAGTAGTGGATGACAAAAGACCCGTTCGTGTACATTACTACCGTAGAGCACAATAACACTGTTAATATTTCGATTTAAAGCTTTCGTGACTGCAGGGATTCATCTTCTTGGTTCTTTCGGTAAAGTCACGTAGAAGGGAAATAATAAAATAATAAAAATTAAACATAATAAAATAATTCTCACGACGTTTCGGCCACAACGCAAGCAGCCGTCTTTCCGACAGACCTGTTCTTCACCTGAGGACGGCTGCTTGCGTTGTGGCCGAAACGTCGTGAGAATTATTTTATCATGTTTTACTTTTATTATTTTATTATTTCCCTTCTACGTGACTTTACCGAAAGAACCAAGAAGACTTAATATTACATATACAGCATATGTAGACAATTTTCTATGGAAATTGCTCAAATCGGTTGTGTTATTATTGCGTGGTTCAGCTTTGTGCTTTTGATAACATTCTACAGTTGAGTGATTTTTCGTTTAAACATTTGTGCGGAGTGGCGATTTGCATGTTTCAGCCTTGTTTATTGCTTGTTCAGTAACGAATAGGCGTTGTCATTGTCAAGAAAAAAAAACACTTGGCAGTACAGAGTGGGCATAATTGTATGCATCTGTTCCTGTTGTAACACCCACCATTCATTACACTGAAGAGTTTTTTTTTATTATTTAACCGTGCGTTGGGAGACATTTTTTCTTTATTTCACAGCAGTACCATCTCGAGTCAGGACTGCGCCCATCGTGTACCTGTGAATGTTGGCAAGAGCGAGCCGTTTGTTTTAGCTCGGAAGTTCACTGTTCCTGCTGTGGACCTATAATGTTGATGAATAAGAGAGCAATACTTTTTTTTAATTCAATAAATGAAAAAAATCTCGAGGAGAAATTGCATTCACAATTGTATACTTATTTATACATTCATACCACCAATGATATTGTCCACATACGAGTCCAGTATTTTCCAACAGACACGTTCATGCCACATTTGTGATATGCCAGCATTCAGCGAGACAATTCACAGTAAGCACACATTTACATCGTGAAACTTTACGCTGAAATGCATTAGTGCCGTCATAACCTGTCAAATGTTTTGTGAAAGATGATCATTTGCAAACATTTGCAAAATGTGTACAGTGTAATGTACAATAAATTCATACACATGCTGTATGTGCACATGTGCCTGTAAACTATGACAGGATTTAAATACTCTTGACATTTACAATGTGAAAATGATTTAAAAGCACCTATTTTTATTTCATGTCTTGTTTTATATCTATATGCACAGTCGTGATCATTATCATACGTGCTCTATCCACTGCTGGATGAAAGGCATTCCCCCAGGCGAAGCCGCACCGCATTCCTGCACGGTCTCGCGATGATGCGACGATCCATCTGGATTCAGCCCCCAATGCGCTGCATCTCATCGCTGCATCCGATCGCTGCATCTCTGCATCCCATCGCTGCACCTCCACAGCAGCCATCCTCTGCCCCGGCGTTTTTCCTCCTCCGGATGCCATTCCATCGTTCCACCGCGTCACTTCCATTCATGGGCCATCATACCTCCTTTCAAGCGATGCGTCCCCTGCCCAAGATAATTTTTTTTAAAGAATATAGGTCGTTATACATTATGTACATGGAACGCTCCTACTTGTATATTCTGCTAAATTGACTTGCGTCCCCCGGCGGCAGCACGACACTGTTTTTTGTGCCACTGATTTGAACCGCCGTGGTCGTAGCCATCGAGGGTTACCCACGGAGCAGACGAGCCCAACACACGCTCTCTGTCATCGCGCGGCGTGCGACAAACGCAACGTGTTTTTTTTTTAATCCTTTATATTAAGTTCGCTTGCTTGCTTACGACCGTGAAAATCTTTCGGTCGTTTTTTAACCCACTTCCCGTGATCCAATCGAGCTGACATTTTCCACACAGACTCGTTGTGCGTGACAATTAATGTTTGTGAAATTTTTTTTCCAAAATGTTACACTTTTAGGACAAAAATATATTTAATTACCAATTGCTTAATGGTGCAATGCAACCATCTGACCCATATGTGGCAGCCATCTCAAGCCAGAGGACGAGAGGACTCTAGCCGCCACGCATATAAAGGATTTATAGTGAAAAACTTTGTTTTTACGGGTTATACTTGTTTACATCCCGGTCCCAGTTTAAAATCCATGGCGCGCTGTCATATTACACCGCTTGCAGCCTTTACGGCCACCGTTCCATTGCCATGTCAAGGCTTTGTGCCGTGATGCATTGTTCAATGGCCCCCTTTGCGTTATCGATCTCCGAGTCCCATCAATCCACCGACAGAGCACGAGTCATCTGTATGCACGGCGCTGGGGCTAGCTATGCAAGCCTCATCTCCATGATCCTGTCGTCGCTGTTACGTCCTCGCTCATTCTCTATTGACCAGCCGCAGCGACTTGAGAACGCGTGGCGTGAAACGTGCGCGTTGCGTGTCGTGCGTAATGAGCGTGAGACGGGGGTTTTGTTGTTCCATTGGAACCTCATTTGGCAGTAAAAAATATGATAATTGGTTTTTTACCCTTCTATCTGGCAACAAAACTGACACCTTTTTTACAAGGAGTCATGTTTGCATAGACCACAATACCTGCAGCCATAATGCAAACAAAAAACATAACTTTGATAATATATGCACTGTCCTTGAAGTTGATTGGTCCACACCCGAGACAGCTTTCCTTAGAGCCTAGTCTCACATGGGTTGGACCAGATGACCCCTTTTGTTTGCATTATGGCTGCAGGTATTGTGGTCTATGCAAACATGACTCCTTGTAAAAAAGGTGTCAGTTTTGTTGCCAGATAGAAGGGTAAAAAAACAATTATCGGTTTTGTTGTTGTTGTTGTTGTTTATTCCCGTGACCTGCCCCCACTCCCATGATACTCGCCGCAGCGCGGGACCCAATGGCTGTGAGCTGTTGAAGCCTCCTCGTTGCCAGGAGCGCAACGAGCGTGGCGGCAGACAGGGAGTGCCTTGACCCCCCCCCCCCCCCCCGTGGCCAAAGCTACGATTTGGGGCCCCCCTTGACAACAACCATGAGATTTGTTTTCAAAAGAACAAATCACTTATTTAAAACGCGGTTTAAATCGATTTTTTTTTCTTCATGAAAACGCTTTCATTTACATACCACGATTTATTTCAATTTCATTAGAGCAGTGACGTTTTGGTTTCCGCAAATTGCTTGTCTTCAATGTCGTTGTCGTCACGGTGTAACCAGGTAAACAAGCAGAGCTGTAGCGGCTGCATTTTGCGAAGACGGTGCAGTCCCTACAGCGTGAAGCGTTCGAGACGGTGAGCGTGAAGGTGATGCGATTGGGGCTAAAGGAGACCGCGAGATATAAATAGCTTCGAGGTGCGACCGTGCGAAACAGACCGGGAGATAGCATCTCAGACGACTTAAGCGCATCTGGAATCTTGGCTTAAAGCTTTCGTGACTGCAGGGATTCATATTATTTGGGTTCTTCGGTAAACACGTAGATGGAAAAATAATAAAAAAATAATAACAATATCACGACGTTTCGATCGCAACACAAGCAATCGTCATCAGGTGAAAAAATATAGCGGGAGAGCTGCTGAGGCAGGATGTTATGAAGGTTTGAGATGGGTGTAGCCCAAGGGTAAATGGGCGGGGCTCGAGATGAAATTTGCATGTAAATGTAAGATCAGAGAGCTGAGCCATACCCACGACGATGAGGCTGTCGGGGTGGCTATTGCTTATCCAAGCGAGAAGCAGTTACGCAACGACATTTAGCAACTTGTTTACATTTCTCGTGAAAGTCACGTAGAAGGGAAATAATAAAATAATACAAATAAAACATAATAAAATAATTCTCACGACGTTTCGGCCACAACGCAAGCAGCCGCCCTCAGGTGAAAAACAGGTCTGTCGGAAAGACAGCGTCTGAATGAGACGTTTCGGCCACAACGCAAGCAGCCGTCCTCAGGTGAAAAACAGGTCTGTCAGAAAGACAGCGTCTGAATGAGACGTTTCGGCCACAACGCAAGCAGCCGTCCTCAGGTGAAGAACAGGTCTGTCGGAAAGACAGCATCTGAATGAGACGCTGTCTTGCCGAGCTCTATCCGATTTTACATTTACATGCAAATTTATCACATTGACATGCTAAACTCACACAATACAATGGCAACCCCCACAGCGTCGTCGTCGTGGGTATGGCTCAGCTCTCTGATCTTACATTGACATGCAAATTTCATCTCGAGCCCCGCCCATTTACCCTTGGGCTACACTCATCTCAAACCTTTATAACATCCTGCCTCAGCAGCTCTCCCGCTATATTTTTTCACCTGACGACGATTGCTTGTGTTGCGATCGAAACGTCGTGATATTGTTTTTATTTTTATTATTTTTTCTATCTACGTGGTTTTACCGAAAGACCCAAAGAATACACATCTGGAATGTATTTGATTTCCCGGTGCGGCGGCGGTTGAAACAATGGGGCAAGTGTCGTGAATGTCCACCCCTGCCCCCTCACCTCATTCTGTCCACTCAGCAGGATAGGTAAGGACACCTAAGTCGAACGGCAGAGAGGTTCCATGTGGTGGGTACGGCGTGTCAGTTATCGTCCACTGGACATCTGTGTAAAAGAACTTCAAACTTCAAACAGCTCATCGGATAAATAAATCATTCTGATGCCCACGTGTTTGGCCAGTGTGAAAGAGTCGTCCAAAATACCAAGCGGTGGGACTCTCTAGAGCTCCCTCTCGTGGATGATCTTCCAACAGCAGTGGCGTGAGCAGGCAATTGCAGGGTTGCACCTTTACCGATACAAGTCGGTGGGCCTATGAACCCAAATCACCGGGGAACGCACGTGACCTCGCCAGACGCTAACGAGGTTAGACTCCAGAAGCTGTGGACAGATCTTGCATGGGCGACCACGACGCATGCAACAGGCGTATGCTGCTGCTGTCAGCAGAGAGCGGTGAAGCAAAATCAATTGTACTGTACTATGATCAAACGCCTGTGCCTCCCCCGCCTTCATAAACCCGCACTGAGCAGTGATCAAGTATGGCCACATAACCCTCACGATCCTTGTCGCGTGAAAGAGCCCCCCCCCCCTCATCCAGCAGTGTATTGATGGAAGAACCTTCGGTGTACATTTGTTCAAGCAGGAAAATTCTGGACCGGTTTTTTTTTATTGACAATCTAAATCTCATCAGCAGAGGCATTTGAACAAAAATAGAGCTACTGCTGGGTTATTACACATTATTGGTGAGTGCACGTGCCCTCGAAACCACGGTTGCCCTGTCGTTGCAAATTTGTTTTTCGTATACAAAATGATTATTCGGAGTAGTGGAGCGTTAGTAATGCAATTAATTTAGTAATGCAATTAATTGAACCTCGTGTTAGTATCTCTCCACATCAGAGAATGGACGTCGATTTGTTTACGTGATTATATGGAATATTCCAGTACAGCTCATAATGAGTTTTGTTCATACCATATACAGTACACAGAGATGATTTGCTTTGACATGGTCTCATCATTTATAGGGAATGCTTTGATCATGAACATCTGATCAACCAGCAGCACCATTTCTGATTCTAATGAGACCCAGAAGGTCTGAACTGGTCCATAATTGTCTTCATGATATATTCCCTTAATTAACACAATCCCTGGAAGGCCATTTGGCGATCCTGTATATTTTTTTACATGAAGATAAGGATGTGAGAGCTCCTCATGATGCCCGGTGTAATCTCCAGCGAAACGTCATGCAACAATGATGACGTTTTGCTTGCGCTTTAACATTCCGATTCGCTTAAAAAACTATAAATTAGCATATTTGCCCACGTACCAACTTGAATTGATTGGCTCTGTCTGGTGGTGGAGAATTATTAAAAACATTAAATCGCACTATATCTGTACGATCTGACCCAAAATAAAACAAGTGTAGTGGCGTAACGCGCGCAGGGTTCGCAAACAGCAGTTGCATGCACGTACGGAGTTGCAAACAGTGAGGCCAGCTCAGGACGAGCAGGTGCAGGCGGGTGGCCTGGGTGGCAGCAGACAGAGAGACGCCAGCAATTGGTGAAAGAGGCAGTGATTGGCTGGCTGCAAATGCAAACGCGGGGTAGGCGCCACGGAGGCGAGAGATAGTGGCGATAAGGGGCAGAACACGTGCGAGAGACGCCGGAAGGACGCCGGCTTGATGAGGGCCATCTGAGGGCACTTAAGGAGGAGGGGGATGAAAGGGGAACGCGTGAGGCAGTTGGGGTTGAGTTGGTTGGAGATGAAGCAGTGAAAGAGATTCAAGTGAAGTCCGGGACCTCCCCCTCCACACCTCGTCCTAACCCAGCGGTGTTGGCTGAACCCCCGCTGGGGGTAGCGGGCGAGGTTGGAGGTGCGGGTGTGGACAGGCTAGCAGTGGAGAGGCTAGCGGAATCTTTAGTCTGAGCGTGATAGGCTAGCGGGGTGAGAAGCTAGCAGAGTATACAGAGAGAGAGAGAGAGAGTCCGTGACAGGCTAGGAGAGCGGGGAGTAACAGGCTAGCGGAGGAAGAGAGGAAGAGTTCGCGACGGGAGAGCGTGGTGATGAACAAGAGGAGCGTCCGTGTGGGATGCTGTGAATAAAGTGACACAGGAGAGAAAGACGAAGTTTTTCCTCGTGAATAAACACCACACTACACAAGTATGAGTCATGATATTGGTTGTGAAAAGCGTGTAAAATGAAGGATGACTATGGATATTTATTTAACTCTAAACGACCTATAAGATACGATGCCTATTCACAGCAGGCTGGCGCAATATTTTGAGCCAAAGTAAACATAAACGCCACAGCTGAGCCACTTCCACGACGTGACGTGTATTATTTATTTAAAATTGAACTCTACGGAATCTTAGCACACAACATTGACGTCGTCCTGTTTTTACAATTGGACATTTTCCACAACAGAAAAGGCCATCTGTCTTTTCAGACTTACCAGCACTTAACTCTGGGACGGCCGTACTTGGGAAAATTCTACATTTAGCGCAGCGTTCGAGCAAGGTCATTGGACGGCCCGATCAGTCATGTGGGATATTTTGCGTGTTATCCAAAGCCATCCGCTGTTAAGAATTGCACTTAAAGAGACGCTGCATGCAGAGGCTCAGCCTGGTTGTAGATCGACGTGAAATGAGGTGGAAAGAAATAAATTATTTTCAAAGATGCACTACTGCTATCATCCTCGCTGTACAATGCCTGAAGGTGTTCATTGATTTGTATTTTTTAGACATTGTGCCAGGGGCTTTAGATTCCCCGCAGGAAGGAGGCAAAACAAAACTAGCACGTCAACATTCCACGTATGTATTCAATCTTCAACCCTATTGCTACAGACAAGCCGGAAAGATGCCCTGCATCCTCATGGACGTCGATACAGTAACTCTGTCAAGGACCCGTGCTCATGGCACACTGGGTGAGACTCATCCGGCTGTGAATGTTTTCTGTGACCAAGGCATTGCCTGTACACTTACAAGGTCACATTAATGATTCTGTGCTGCAGCG
Source organism: Lampetra planeri (assembly GCF_965212315.1). NCBI lineage: Eukaryota > Metazoa > Chordata > Hyperoartia > Petromyzontiformes > Petromyzontidae > Lampetra > Lampetra planeri. The sequence continues at coordinate 2,572,018 of NC_136146.1, read as the reverse complement.
TGGAATCTTCTTCGCGTTCGTGAGACGGCTAAAGCCAGAGGGGCTACCCTCGTGTAATATGCCGCAGATGCCGTGGTCATCGAATGCTGTTTGCAGGAATGGCCCTTGATGTTGGGTTTATGATATTTTGTTATCATCGTTATGAAGGTTGCATACTCTAGGTCTCAATGAGTCTCCAGACTCTCTTTCAGGAGGGTCCTGGATGAGTAATCCAAATTTAGTAATTTTCAAGTAATTATCTTGCATTGGGATGTTTGGCCAATACCAGATACAATTTATGCTTTTTTTACTATGTGGGGAAACCGGAGAAAATTGCGCAAAGCTTGCAGAACAGGGGGAGAACATACAATCTCCACACAGACTCGAGTCTGGAATCGAACCTAGGTCGTTGTTGTTGTGAGGTGCAAGCGTTACCACTGCACCACCCTGACGATTAGCCAAATAGTGCATGCGTGTGCGTGGCACTGCAAGCAAGTTGAGAGCTGGTACACCAAGGGTCGCCAGCTGCCCAGGTTTGACCTGGAGGGTCCAGAAATTGACCTCTGTGTTCGGGCAGCAGAAATTTATTTGTACCTCGATCTGGTACTGGGAATGTGCTGAAATTTCTTCCAGAGCTGTGCCGCAGTGGATAGTGCACTGCAGTGGAAAATGCAACGCCGTGACCCCAGCAATTTAGGTTGAATTCACAGTCACGGCTAACGCCAATCGTAAATAAAACTAATTTTTGTATTTTACCAGGTAAGGCCCACTGAGCTATATAGCTCTTGTTTCAGATGCGACCTGGCTATCACAAATGATAGCGCAACGATTGGAATCGTACATAAATGACATTTATAACACAGATCAGTGGAAAAATCTCAATATTTATTTTATTTTATTATTCTTTTTTTCTACTTTTCATAACAGCTGTTTTCATTGGAGTATGACAGGTGAGGCTCTGCTTCCCCTGACCGCACGTCCCTGACCCCCCCCCCCCCTCATTAATAATCATGAGCAGGTGACGTCACTCCACATGGAGCACCCTCCCCCCTCATTAATAATCATATAGCAGGTGACGTCACTCCACATCGAACAGCCCCCCTCATTAATAATCATTACAAGGTGACGTCCTCTAAATGGACCCCCCCCCTCCCCATTCATAAAATTAGAAGGTGACGTCACTCCACATGGGGGGGGGGGGGGGGCGAGGCGCCTCCTCCCCCCTCGGCGTCAACTCACAACCCTCACTACAACGGCAGAACCCTCACGTCACGCGATCTCCGTAACGCTATTGAGACATTGAAGTAAAAAGGATGTCATGATGAACAAAGGATTATAAATTCTAGATTTGAAGCTTTCGTGACTGCAAGGATTCATACTCTTAGTTTGTTTTGGTAAAGTCACGTAGGTAAAAAATGAAATTAAAATTAATAAAAATAAAATAATAAAAATCACGACGTTTCGGAGACTTGTGTTGCCTCCGAAACGTTGTGATTTTTATTATATTATTTTTATTAATTTTAATTTCATTTTTTACCTACGTGACTTTACCGAAAAAACTAAGGGATTATAACCTTTAAATTAACTAAGTCTGTGTCACCGCGCCCTTACAAATTGCACACGCATTGATGCAATGAATATCGCGCTCTGCTTTTCGCTTGCAAGTTTCACATTTACTGCAATGCGCCCGTCCTTGGACGGGCAAAAGGCTAGTTAATATATAATTGGCTTATATTAATACTGTATATGCTCATTATATAGTTATACGCAGTAGTTTGAACTAGGATAGCACTTTATGAAAGCCGAATCCGAACTTAATGATTAATCTTTCAAAGATGCGTCACAACAAGCCCCACAGTGACTGGGGTGTGATTACCCTCCTTGCCACGCAGTTGAGAATTTTAGAAAAACGCTCACAAGCAAAAACTACAGAACGTATTACATGGAAATACGTTGCTTGATCAAACCGTGGCATATTTAGTGACTATGGTACTCTTTTTTATTACAGTGGATTCATGTTTACCAAGGACATGCACTCGAGTAGTCTGCTGTCGTGTGACAGACATTTTAATTAAAAGCTCATATTGTACGGTTCAAGGAAGCAAAAGAAACGTCACTCCGATTAACGCAAGTGCTTGAATCCAGTGCGTGACTTAATCCGCAACCACAAACTTAGACTGTGCAGCTCGGCATATTCACGGTGTATTTCCTTCGGAATGTATTGAGACGACTGGTTTTTTCTTTGTCACCGTGTGACTTCTCGTGAGGGTTGTGCTAGGGCACCGCATTCTCGCGATGATAAGAAGCTCCAGAAAGCAAAACGCACCCCAAATCTTGTGCCCGGTGTCAAACACATTCCTGCGGAGGGAGCTGGTAGGAACGTTGGGTTGCACGGTCAATGGCCAGGGTCAACGGCGGCGTGGTGTATTCCGCAAATATGCCCGACTGAGGGCGGGCACAAGCCGGCGTGAGTAGGTTAAACGTTGAGTTTGATAAGGGCACCACGGGGTGGCCAGCCCCTCCCCACCCAGCCCCACCCCTCCCACCCCGCACACAGCCCCACCCTCCAATCCCCACCCTCCCCACCCAGCCCCTCCCCTCCCCACTCAGCCCCTCCCCACCCTCCCCTCCCCACCCAGCCCCACCCTCCCCACCCAGCCCCTCCCCACCCTCTCCACCCAGCCCCTCCCCTCCAAAATATTGCTATAAAATACATTTCTGTTTATATGATTGTGGTTATGGTTGTACTTTCTTAATCCCTAACCTCTGCCATTACATACAATGAAACAAGACAAGGTATAAAAGAAAAAACAGAGCAATGTAATACAATACACTTTTAAGCATTGTTGTAAAAAATGAATAAAAAGTCCATCCTAATTGTTAGTGATTTTTTTTTATTTTAGGCAGGAAATGGCAGGAAATTCGTTTTCAAATTTAGATGTTTTTTTCTGGGGGGACCCCTAGACCCCCTGGAAGATTTGCTCTCCCCCAATGTTGACTCCATGGTTACGGCCTTGCTTGTAAGTACAGTGAAGCTGATAGTTTTTCAAAAACCAAGACTACAACAATTTACTGTACTCAACATTGAATGCATATTGAATATGTACTGAATTGATTCATTACGTCCCCGCGCCCCCTTTCGCACGTGAAGGGCTCACAAGTGACATCATCACATCTATCCCCTGATGATGCTAGTTGTAATTGCTGGCGAAACGTCGTACATGTTGTGTATTTTCTCTCCAACACACCGATGTGCTGTACTAGTGACGAATTGGCATGTTCTGTTTACGTGACACACCTTACTAATTTGCTGTCGGGTAGTGGCGGGTTTAACGACGCAATTATGTTTACGCCATCAAACACAAAAACAAACCTGGATTATGAATGATATTGGTCGCGAAAGCCTATGTGTTAAACTACTGTACTGAAACGATTTCTTACAGTGTATCGTACCTATGGTTTCCATCAATTACATTAACCTCAGATGAAGATTGCAAAATTTGAAAGCCCAAGTTGATTTCAAAGCAATTTATTTTTCGGTTTGTGCAACATTTGGTTGTGTGTTGCCCTTTAATCGTGTTGTCTCGCTGACAATCACATGGTAAAACTGAAAGCAATGAATTCAAATTAAGAAATGAAATCCTAGCAGTGACAGTGATAAACCAGTAATGGTGAGGACACGTTGATGAATTAACATTAAAGAACAGACCCAGACTTTTATTTCATATTTACAATACTGTAGTAACCACTGACATTAAGGCACTTGCTTCTAATATGTGATTTTCGGTACTTGGTTATTTGACGAGCAGTATTGTTAGGTTGGAGAGATATCTTGTCCTTTGGACAGGAGCACTATATAACATTTAATAATCTTCCAAATGATATAGCCGAGACTTAAAACGAACACGATTTTTTTTTCATCTCATCAGCTTTCAGACGGACTCAGTTGCACACAGCGAAACCCACTTTGCGAGAGTTTGAAAGGTTCGCATGGCCACGTTAGTTCGAAACATCAAGCTCGCTGCCAGAGCCATTGTTGAAAATAAAATAATTCTTCTTGGTTCTTTCGGTAAAGTCACATGGAAGGGAAATAATAAAATTATAAAAATAAAACATAATAAAATACAATTCTTACGACGTTTCGGCCACAACGCAAGCAGCCGTCCTCAGGTGAAGAACATGTCTGTCGGAAAGACAGCGTCTGAATGAACTTTCATTGTGGCCGAAACGTCGTGAGAATTGTATTTTATTATGTTTTATTTTTATTCTTTTATTATTTCCCTTCTACGTGACTTTACCGAAAGAACCAAGAAGATGAATCCCTGCAGTCACGAAAGCTTTAAATCGAAAAATAAAATAATTATTTTGACATTTTAAAACATGTTTGTCTCGGGGGACAATTCAATGGCATTGTGGGACGAGATGCAAAACCACCAACTGGCACATAGCCAGGTCAAACTGCTTGGCAAATGTGAGAACAAACAAATCAATTTAGTCCGTGGTCTGGAACCAACGCATGAACTTTGGAATACTTTTTCTTGCCCTTTTTTACGACAACCTTATTCCGATTGTACAATGAACATCATGTCACGTGTTGAGCAATAATTTCGTACAAATTTCAGGACACTGCATCACCCCGTGGTTGAGAATGGTCCGCAGAAGGAGACATTTCAGGACACTGCATCACCCCGTGGTTGAGAATGGTCCGCAGAAGGAGACATTACAGAACAGCTTCTGAGATCCCTTCAATTGGGCCTTTGTCTACACCAGGGATCAGCACTTTCCCACCCACTATGCTGCGAAGAGGAATTCTCGTCGCCTGGCAGTCAAACCAATATTTTGAAATTTCAGAGTTGAAAATTTGCTGCGTTAAATGCAAAAACTATATTTCACATAATGCGTTTTTTGTATTGTTATTGGTGACTGGGATGAGACCATCACCTCACTAAACTTCATAGGCCTTTGTGTCTCGAGAGAAATTTATTTTGCGCCTTACGAGGTCAGCTCTAGGTTTTGCAGCGCCTAGAATGACTTAGTAGGCCAATCCTTGAGTGGCAATCCTTGCCACAGAAATTGCAAGTGAATGCGGTGGCAGCTCTAGAGGTGTTTGTTGCTTGTTCTTTACGTCGCTCCCTTTTTGTCTGCCAAGCGGTGCGTCTTTTGTCCTCGCCTCTCCTGAGGCCTGTTTTCACAGCCTGCTGCCAGCTGAGTCGGTCACCGGCAGTTTTCTCCCAGTCATTTGGGTTGATGTCGCAGCTCTTCATGTCCCGTTTACAGACATCTTACTACACTCAGAATCTCACTGATGCCAGCTAAGCTCTCCGGCCTTTGAGCCACTTTATCACCATGAGTTGTGGAAATGTTCATGAATCACATCGTCACAGATATTTCGGTTTGGAATTGGTGCATCCACAGTTGTTGACTGTCCAACCGAGGGAAAGCAGGCAGTTAAAAAAAACACACTCAATGAAAAGCTAGGTAATGTGTTACGTCAATTTGAACATTAAGCCATTGTAGACTCGTGCAATGAAAACATTGATAATCAATGTTATTGAGTGCGCATTGTATACAGGGGTGCAATTATGTATGATTTCATCACTTTATATTGATTATCGAGATCTATGCATTTAGTTATACATGTAATAATGAACGTATGTTTTTTCTTGTATATAAATGTGGTATGTAATTGGTTCACATGACACTTCCGGCCACTGCAGGCTGTTGCCTTCCCACTGTGTTAAGCAAGGGACCGATTATTAATTATTTAATAAAATCACCACGCTGATTTGTGACACTTCATTGAATCGCGATGGTAGCAAATCATTACAACCCTGATTATAAACTAATTTTAACCCTCAGGTCTTTAAGAAACGAATGTGTGTCGCAGTGGGCGTTCACGTGATTAAAAGTTTATTGGAGTCGCAAAATGCTGAAACTTCGCTGTGCAAGATCGCAACCCCTCCTGACCTACACTGTCACGTGCACTCGCTGAAAGAATGCCCAATTGTGGCCTAAAAATAACCATTGCAAACACAAAGTGTGTGGAAGTGCTCCTGGGATTTCATGAAATGCAGGTTGCTCAGGACCTATTAATTAAAACAATACATACGTGGACTTCAAAAATAGGTTTGAATGCCCATAGTGTTGCCCCTGGCTCTTGTGGGGTTTCTCCAGGCGGTCCGGTTTCTTCCCACAAGGTGTAAACACATTCCTGCGGAGGGAGCTGGTAGGAACGTTGGGTTGCTCGGTCAATGGCCAGGGTCAACGGCGGCGTGGTGTATTCCGCAAATATGCCCGACTGTGAGGGCGGGCACAAGCCGGCGTGAGTAGGTTAAACGTTGAGTTTTATAAGGGCACCACGGGGTGACCAGCCCCTCCCCTCCCCTCCCACCCCCCACCCAGCCCCACCCTCCCCACCCAGCCCCTCCCCACCCTCCCCTCTCCACCCAGCCCCACCCTCCCCACCCAGCCCCTCCCCTCCCCTCCCACCCCCCACCCAGCCCCACCCTCCCCACCCAGCCCCTCCCTACTCTCCCCTCCCCACCCAGCCCCTCCCTCCCCACCCAGCCCTTCCCTGCACGACGGACGGACACAATAATCCCCTGTTGGGCTGGTGTAACCAGGAGGTTCCTACCAGTATTAACACTCATTAATTGGCTGAAAAACATCTTAATATTTGCGCACGTCCGTATGTCGGGATATTGTGCAGTTGTGAGATGCAGTTTGCAATGAATGATGCTTTGCGAAACACCGACGATTATTATTATTAATGTCTGCACTTACAAACAATTGCGTGAACGCTTATCGCGCGTAGAGTTGCAATAGGCGCGATATGCAAAGCCACGAAGACTGTGTTTCAGAGCTTAATACATGAGGGGGAGAGAAGTGGCCGCCGTTTGTAGCGCGCTGCGTTTTGAACCTGGCTCCATCAGTTTGATTCTCGGGCCACAGCTGACATCGACTGGGAAGTGATAAGTAAACATACCTGTGAACCCCTTAATGTCAGTGCCTACATTATTACAGACCAATTCAGACCTTATTGGTCACCCCGTGCCCTTATACATCTCAACGTTCATCCTACAAAGTCCCATCACAAGGGAGAAACACAAATAGACCATAACATGTTTTTGCCCGCATTGAGACGGTTGTACGCCAAATGGACCTACAAACGCAGTTTCCCTGTAGTACAAGAATTCGGGTAAACCGTATGGGTAGACAGGTATGAGTCAACCAGTCTTGGGTACCCTCCCTTTACTGACACGCATTGACCACTGCAATGAAATATGGTCCAACAAACCACGTAAATGAGAGATTATGGGGAGATATTCATCTGGTAGTGGATTGTCTAAGGGCTGTGGCAATGATTAATGATGATAATAATAATACAGCAGTATCAGACTGCATTCATAAAGAAGTTAATGGATGTATTTCGGTTGGGTAGTAACACGTATATATGTAAATACCAATGTAATAATAATAGTTCACGTACATTTTCTAATTCACCACTACAGTAACATACCGTGTTGTCATGGGGATTTGTTAAGTGTATAAATATAAATATTCCAACGTGATTCCGATAGTTGTATTAATCCCATTGGGGCATTTAATATAGATTCCAGATGTCTTAAGGTTTTTATTTATTTTTCGGCCCAAATTTGTATAAAACTAAATTTGGTCTTAATTCACATAAGTTGTCAGTTTTTTTCTGATTGTTGCAACCAGGTCACAGCAACTTAGAGCAAACCTTCAACACTATTTTAGAGGACATGTTAGGAGTAAATAACAGGCCAAAGGAATAGAATGTGTCTCATTATATTTGATAAATGACAGTGCTTTAACAGTAATTTTCTATTTATATTAATAGCAAAACAATGTGTACTACATCAATGTGAATAACAGCTGAGTCACGATGTCGAATTGCATCAACTGAATATAACATCTAAACCAATGGTCCGATTAACATTGCAATATTGAATTTCACAGTGAACTGATCGTTGAGAAAACAGACTCAATTCACATGGGAGTTTTCAGAATTGTAAGCAACCATTAAATGCACACAATGTAGGCAACGTTTTAGCATTGTAAAACTGCAATTGTACTTAATTGTTGTGCTTTTCCATTTTAAGTGGCTATTATTGGACTATTAAGCACAGAAAATGGTTAAATACTCTGACATCTTAATTTGCTAGCGAATGTCATCATCACATCACAAGATGAAAATAAATTGCACGAAATCAGTTCCATGATAAATACAAGGAACATTTAAAAGCACGACTATTGTAGGGAAACTGTCAGAAGTACTATTTATAATTGCAGGTGCAAAGAACAAAGAACAACCACAACGCCATTATTATTTGATAGCGAATGTGAATTTATATTTATGCGATCTAACCCAGAAAAAAACCCTCTATTATGGTTCTAATTACTGTAGATTTGAAAATAGCGGTCTGATATATGCAAGATGAACTTTTGCAGAAAAAAAAAGGAGTGTTTTAGAAAAACCTTTGGAAGACCACATCACAGAGCCAGTGCAGTAATTGATGTAGCCTTTTCAAGTGCTCTGCTATAATGTCAATAAACCCTCGGAGTTGGAATAAGTCAAATGAAGTGAAATACCAAATGCAAAATACAATAATATTTTATTCATTTTTTAGCAGTCAATGATGACCGGGTGGAGATTATCAACTTGCTATACTTGATAACATCATTTAAGCAAGAGTGGCTGAAATTCCCCATCAAACCCAGGTTCTCGGCTATGCTGGCCCTGCGTTCAGACACATTCATGGAGAATTGACAGATTCGGGCGCGTCGTGTCTTGACAAGAAGACAAAACCTGCGTGTCAGATTAAAAGCCGGCCACCAACATATCATGAGGACATTCAAGAGACATGTATAAGCTTCGTATGACATGAAGCTGTAAGTAATGACAACTGATGGACACAACTAATCATAGGATGACAGTTAATAGAAGACACGCATCAGTCAAATATTATATTGATTCATAACCAGGTGGTGTGCCTATAACAGCACGTCAGTCTTGCAAAGGGAGACTAATGGACACACTCAGATTTGCAGCAACCTGTAAACATGCGACGGGTCAACGTTGGCATGCAACTCGATCCATTGGAGAATCGTTGGTCCAACGTTCCATATTTGCCGTGAAGGGTTCATGTAGGATGCACCTCCGATAAGCACGGTTGGCTTTGCACGGTGCAAATGTTCAAAATACGTACGTACAAATGTTCAAGGGATGACATTAAATCAGTGGAAGCCAGTGACAGTATTTACTCAGGAAAACCACATTGCGTGTCAAGTATTTATTTTCAGGAGGGTCCTGCTACAGTATTGGAATGTTGGCAAGTTGAGGTTTTGAAGGAGTTATTTGGCAAACTAAACTCCAAATTGAATAATTTAAACGCACTGACTTAACGACGATGTGCTGATTCGGGTTATTTTATTGCGTAATTTTCCATTGCTAAAAACAAGGTATAGTCGTTGGTACTGGTCAAACATCCAATTGCATTAAACAATTGCAAATACCCAGCAGCAATATCGTTCCCTGGTAGTAAAACTCTCCCCACGGCCCACCTCCTGAATACGAGTCTTCAGACTCAGTGAGCCTTTTCTGAGTAAATAAGAGCAATACTAATGATGATGATGAAGAAAAGCATCTAAAATTATACTTATCTATGTTATCCACCCCATATATTTGTATGTTTATCAAAGTGGTAATATAAAATGTTATCGAATTATATATTAAAAGTACTTGTTACTTATAGGGTAACTCGCTTTTTGTCCGTCCAAGGACGGGTGCATTGCAGTAAATCTGAAACTTGCAAGCGAAAAGCAGGCCGTGATATTCATTGCATCAATGCGTGTGCAATTTGTAAGGGCGCGTGACACAGACTTAGTTCATGTAAAGGTTATAATCCCTTGTTCATCATGACGTCCTTTTTACTTTGATGTCTCAACATCGTTATGGAGATCACGTGACGTGAGGGTTGTGAGTGGACGCCGAGGAGGGGGGAGGAGGCGCCTCGCCACCCCCCCCCCAATGTGGAGTGACGTCACCCGCTAATTATATTGAATGGTAGGGGTGTCAGTTTGGAGGACGTCACCTTGTAATGATTATTAATGAAGGTGGTTGTTCGATGTGGAGTGACGTCACCTGCTCATGATTATTAATGAGGAGGGGGGGGGGGGTGACCATTTGGAGGACGTCACCTGCTCATGATTATTAATGAGGGGGGCTGTTCGATGTTGAGTGACGTCACCCGCTCATGATTATTAATGAGGGGGGCTGGTCAATGTGGAGTGACGTCACGAGCGTTAAGGACATTCCTGGGTGATTATAATAGGTATATGCATTGCAAAATGTGTTCTTTTTAATGTCAACGATTTCATTGATAAACAGTAACGTATCAACGTTAGTGAAATTTAAAAAGTCCACATTTATGACTGCAGTAGATGCAATGCTGCGTGTTAATACTATTCTGGTACGAGGTACAGCATATTGTCATTAATGTACGATTGCAATGTATGAATGGACATACTTGGATTCGCTGTACAGGTTTTATTTTGGAAACAATTGCGCAATATTGTTGCATTGTATTCAAGACAATTGTGGATGGCTTAGGCACCGGGAAAGGGAATTCTTCACCTAGCAGTGGATCGAGAATGACGCACGTGCTACGGCTGCTGACGTCATCACGTAAATTATAACTCGTGATGTAATGCGCAACCATTAGCGGATATGACGTCATTTACAAATTTACAAAAGTCATTTTACAAATTGGCATAGCATTTCATTTATTGCAGAATGTATACGAACAGCTACGGTTATTTATTAGTGAACTCGTAGCAAATATAAACATATAAATCAAATACTGTATACAATAAATGTTCTTTTAGCCACGCCTTTTCCGTTATAGTTGATGGGGGGGGGGGCAGAGGTGGAAAAAACTGATTCGTGAAGCGACTTCTCAACTGAATTGATTCATTAATCGATTCCTCTGGTGTTTATATTGCTCTGGCCATCGAATCGATAGTGTATGCATGGCGATTTAATAACATCCACGGACACGTCCGATCTATGTGAGCACATCGCATGTAACGTTATAGAATCGTAAAAATAAGTGGTTTATGGCGGTCGAAATCGATGCAAGAATGAATCGCGGGCCAAGGAGTGAAATCGGAGAATCCTTAGATGGCTCGAGTTACGTGTGACCCCCTCCCCTCCATCCCTCAACACACCCCCCACCTACCCCCTCCCCTCCATCCCTCACACACCCCCACCAGGCAATCCCCCCATCATCCCCCTCCCATCAATACCCCCATTCCCTCAACTACCCCCAAAGCCCCCCTTCAATTCCCCCCCTCATACCCCTCCCCTTAATATCCCCCTCCCCTCAATTCCCCCCTCCCCTCAATTCCCCCCTCCCCTTAACCCCCCATCATCCCCCTCCCGTCAATATCCCCCTCCCCTCAACCATCCCCAAAGCCCCCCCCCCCCTTCAATTCCCCCCCTCATACCCCTCCCTTCAATTCCCCTTCCCCCTCAATTCCCCCCTCCCCTCAATTCCCCCCTCCCCTCAATTCCCCCCTCCCCTCAATTCCCCCCTCCCCTTAACCCCCCATCATCCCCCTCCCCTCAATATGCCCCTCATTCCCTTCCCCTCAATTCCCCCCTCCCCTCAATATACCCCTCATTCCCCTCCCGTCAATCACCCTTCTTAGCACCATCCCCACCCACTATCACTCACGTTCCACCGGCGGCGTCAATCTGACCAATCATGTTCGAGCGGCCACGCTCTCGACCAATGAATGGGCTCCTATATACAGTAGCCCCGCCCTATTTTAGACATCTGCTAGAAGGGGGGATGGGGTGCCAAACCGGTGAGCACCCCCCCACCAGATTCTATCGCCCGTTCAACCAATGAGCGGGCTCGTACACGCGTAGTCCCGCCTTTTTTTACTGCCCCTCCCCCATTATCGGGGTGGCCCCGCCTACCCGCGCGCGCGCGCCCTCAGTAGTGGGTGGCCGGCGTAGCTCGCGCGCGCTCTCTGGCAGCTGCGGCGTTGGCTTGGCGCAGCCCGTAACAGCAACAATATAACACGACTCCAATAGAAGCAATTCGTTACAGATAACGTTCACAACGGTAAATAAGCAACGTAATCGTAGAGAAAACGATTAATGTCGTTTGTTGATATAAGCGGCATTCGACGCGGATGTAAAACGTGAGTATATTGTTTGCTATGAAAAGTATATTTATTTATTTTACCTCATTGTGTGGTGGGAGTAGTACAAAGCATTTTAGACTCGTAATACTGCTTAACAGTGATACTTCCTATTAGAGTATAATTAATCTAATGATCATAATCGAACGATTGCTGTGTTACGGTCGGAGGAGATGGAGTATAGTTTTAGTGGTTTCTAGAAATCTATAAAGCTTAAGTGATGTTTGACATGCTCTCGAAACCCTTGTCCCATTCACTTGATTGATCCGAATGTTTTTAACGTTTTAATTTGTAATTGTAAATACGTTGCACAGATGCACGTGTGTGTTCACATGTGCATCCTTCATTGATGCAAGTTAAATGTTCCTTTTTAAATTGTAGATATATATTTCATAAGGAGTACTGACGACGTACTGTAGTGTATTTACATTAACAACTGTAGCTAGTGTGTGTAATAATATAACTTGCGTTTAATGATCATGTTTAGCAGCTATTCTGATAGTCCATTGTTTGACCATACTTCACATTGGTTAGACACGGGACCAAAGAAAGTATAGTGCGTACAGTATAACAGTTCATTTTCTGCATTTCTGTCACAATGCCTTGGTTATAAATAATCCTTATCAGCAAATGAAATCCGCGTGGGTTACGCGTGTTCATGACACACCTATCTAATTGGTTATTTAATTGAACCCGCGAGAAACCAAAACGGATCTTCTCCCATAGCTACACAGCAGCTACTTGTCCACGACTTTCATACCTGTCAAACCCCTTATCATTGCGCTTTATTAAAGGACAATTCAGACCGTATTGGTCACCACGTGCAGCTTATGAATATCAACGTTCATCCTACAGAGTCCCATCGCAATGGAGAAACACAAAAAATAGACAACATTGTTTTGCCCGTGTTGAAACGGCTGTACGTCGCCGTATGGACCTGAAAACTCAATTTCCCTGTACAAGAATAAGGGGTATAAACCGTGTGGGTTGTTTGTTTGTTCATTAAACTTGAGCAAGTGTGCCACAAGGTTGATGACATGTGATGTTTTAAACAGGAGGCTATGCTGCGCACGTGCATATTGTATGAGTAACACTTCTATGCAACTACGGGTTCGGGGAGTTTTAGTTAATGTAAACTTAAATAATATATATCGATAAGGATGTATAAAAAATACTGTATGTATACAGTGCTTTAAAAAGCGATTGGAATCAACACCAGGATATGCTTACAGGTTTTTTTTCTTCTTCTGGGAATAAGTGAACAGGATTTGGTGAATAAGTGCAAACATACGGTGTGTTTTATTTGTAGAATTCAAGTGATTTGGCCTGTTTATAAGTAAAGAAACGAAGCCAATTGGTAAATGCTCATTATGTAGACAAATCCAGCCTCAATCTTCTTCTGGGAATTAGTGAACAGGATTTGGTGAATAAGTGTAAACTTACGGTGTGTTTTATTTGTAGAATTTAAATGATTTGGCCTGTTTATAAGTAAAGCAAAAAGCCAATTAATAAATGCTCAATATGTAGACAAAGCCAGCCTCAATCTATGAGCTTTTGCTACGACCAAATCACCCTGATTGCCCTCCCAATTTCTGATCTCAAGATATTTCAAATACATACCTGTCAACCCATACGGTTTATATCTCGTATTGTACAGGGAAATTGGGTTTTCAGGTCCATACGGTGGCGTACAGCCGTTTCAAAACGGTAACATTGTTCGTGTCTTTGTTTGTGTTTCTCTCTTGTGATGGGACTTTGTAGTATGAGCGTTGAGATGTATAAGGTGCACGGGGTGACCAATACGGTCTGAATTGGTCTGTAATAAGGTAGGGCACTGATAAGGGGTTGACAGGTATGCAAAGATGTGTGTGTGTAATGTAAAACATGTGCATTGTCTTTCGGCAATTCTGGTTCTTCCCACATTCCAAACATTCATGGACTTAGCCAAATGAGCACAATGCGGCCAGAGACCCTATTGGATAAAAGAGTCTTGGAACTCAATGAGGATTTCCTGAATGAATTGTTCTAAAACGGCTTTATTATTTATTAAATGCAGCTTACCAACAACACTCACCTCGTTAGAGTCTGCGGTACTGTACTGTGCACACACACACACACCTCGAGTGTAGCATGGCGCAACCAGCTGTCTTTAATGAGCTGTTACTGCTCCTAGACACGACCCCCTTTTGCCGCGGCTCATTCATTCACTCACCCATTAAAGTCCAACGTGTGTGTGTGTGTTACCGTCCTCCGCACACGTGTGTAACACGGCACTGTACAGCGTGGTGTGGTCGACCATCCATATCATTTCTAATCTACAACTTGGGAGGGTGGTTATTGGAGCGTACGCACAAATTGGCTGTCGTTTGTGTGCGTCTGCTGCCTTTTTAGATTCGTTTGTCAACTATTGATTAAATTGCGTCTCTGTTTCGATTCTCGCGTGCAGCGCGATGATTACGATGCCCACCGTCGTTTACACAACAGGGCAATCATTTACCGAGTCACAATTACGGTACCTGCCTTTCAGAAGGTGGGGAGTTCTCTCTTCACCGGTGGGATGACAGACAACGTTGCATTGCAGTGCGCACGCGATTGAGTGCACGCTTAGTGTGGAAGGGAAATCCACCGGGCAATTTATGTGACTGGATGTTTTGTCGTTGTTGTTGTTGTTGCAAGAATGTAATCCTGCTGCCGTGCTCACATCTATCTCCTCGCCACCGTGGAAACACCGTGTGGTGTTTGCTGTTGTTGTTGTCTGTTCAGTCATTGCAGTCACTGCGGTATGTAGTGAATGCACTTAGCTGTGTTGCCTGGCACGTTATCTCGCGGTAGAGTGGTGTTTGCTTGTTTATTACGGCTCAAGGGGGGTTAAAATCAGTTCCTCTGTACGCTTCGACTCAAAACGCGCATTTCATTTTTGTCCTGTCGTCACATCAGTGGACTGTATGTACATCAGCGCAATTGACGGAGCCGCATTGGACTAAATGTAATATTTAAAAAATTATTGCAAAAAAACCCACTGGCCTTTGATTGCAAATTATATGCACACATGTACACTAAACACAATTTACATGTATATTCTTCATGAGAGCATGACATTGTTTGAAGCGCATATCAGATCGTCGCTTTGGCCCATTGCCAACGCGAGTCCACGATACATGTGTAAGCGTCTGTTTATGGCCAATGCTAAAGGTTCACGTGACGTTTTTTTAAAAGCAAAATTGTATTTTCACCGAGATGTTATACGTTTATGATGACCTGCAGTAAAACATAATTTGGTCAATGCAGGTTACCGCTGGCATCTGTTTGTGTTTCTGTTGCATTTCACGTTTGTTTCTCGAGACTTACATGCGATGTACAGTATTTTTGTTGGTAAAAATATCATTAAACCATAGCCATTGTCTATTGCCATCCGAGGGTTGCAATACCCTCACTGAGATACTATTGCCGTGAGAGTTCTATAGGTATATTTGTTTTATTCTGTTTTATTTTCTTTGACAGATTCTGAGAATTCATCATGGGGCTCGGCTAAGGTAAACAAGGAAGGCTAGGTGGAACACCGTTCTATATCTACTGTCTAGTTGTATTATTTTCTTTAATTGTAAACGGGTGATGTCGCAGATAGAACAAGAACGACCATCTCGATCTCGGGAAAAGGCATCTCCTTCTGTAGCCCCGGCTACCACATCATCATCATTAGCATTGACATCACCACCAAATTTGGCATCATCACTGTCACCCCCAACATCGTCAGCATCATCACCATCGTCATTAGTGACGGCAATAGCAGCAGCAGCATCGTCAGCTGCAGCTGAGCCATCTCCTTACACAGCGTCATCATCATCATTGGCATCACCACGAATTTTAGCAATATTGCCATCACCACCAACATCAGCAGCAGCAGCATCATCATCATTGGAGACAGCAGGGGCATTAGCATTCACAGCCTCAGCGGCTGAGCGCAGACATGAAGAGGCGAGTGTAGCGGAGCCTCTGAGGAGGTCTCGCCGCACCGCCCGTGCCGGCATGCCGAAGCGTTGTGCCTCTCTCTCCTCGTCGTCTGAGACGATGGCGACGGCGGTGCCACAGGGCGTCCCCGTCCCTGAGAGACGCGCGTGCGGAACGCGGCGCTCGCTCGACTCGACGTTGCGCAGGCCAGCCGCCTGGCCCTCCGCAGACCGACCCTTCGCCAGACGCGAGGACGCTGTGTCGTCGCTGTCACCGCCGGCGTTGCTGCCTCGGACGTGCCCGAAAGTGGGTCACGCGGCCCGGGGAGGGGCAAAGCCAGCGAGTCACGACGCACGCTGCCGGGCTACGGGCCATGATTCTGTCGGCGACGGAGGAGCGGAATCGGCCGCCGACGGTAATAGAGGGCGAACGAACGTTGATGACAATCGAGAGGTCGCGGACACTGGGGAGCAGGGATGTGCAGAAATTACGGGCGGGGACTGCAGCGATGTCAGAAACAACAACAACAGCGGGGGCAGCAATGGTAAGGCGAACAAGACCTGTGAACGACAAGCAGATGAGGTGCAGGAGGAGGAGGAGGAGAGCGGGGCCGTTTGTGCGGTGCTGCACGGGGATGCGTGCGAGTCTGATCGCGAGCCCGGGGTGCCCAGCCCGGTGTTCGTCCGCCGGCAGCAGCTGCAGGAGCAGCAGCAGCAGCAGCAATCGCAGTCGTCGGCTCGAAGGCGTTCCTCTAGCGTCGAGGCGGCCCTGGCGGATGCTGCGGCGGCCACGGCGAAGCGCGAGAAGGAGGAAGAGGAGGCGGAGATGAAGGCCATCGACACGTCGACTGACGGCCGCTTCCTCAAGTTTGACATCGAGCTGGGTCGTGGCTCCTTTAAGACGGTGTACAAGGGGCTGGACACGGAGACCTGGGTCGAGGTGGCCTGGTGTGAACTGCAGGTGAGGGCGTGCGACGGTGGTGGCGTGGGGAGAGATGGTTCGAGTCTGTTGATGTTTTCTGATGGTAATTCGAATTTAGTATATTTGGCATTTGTGCCATTAAGGCAGTATAAGGCTTTCACGAATTGACTAATTCACAAATGATTATAGTTTGGCTGTAGAAGGGAGATAGAGTTACGTGAATTTACCCACATAGCAACGAGATCGAGAGTGGTTGTTGGCCTTGTGAATTTGGTAATATAGGCCACGTAAAATGCACTAAATATATAGTGAGTAACAATCATTGACTTATTTGTGTAGGTGACCAGTTGGCTTGTAAGTTTAAGGTGGGATGGTGTTAGGCCTCCACCACCTCACATGGTTGTAATGTTTACGAAGATAATGTTATATATGCCAATGTAATCATCACATTCTCACCACTGAAGGTCACCCGGTGGCTAAATACTCAATCACTTAATTCGGCATCAATATATGACGTTTCGCTCAAGCTGCTTTGCGCTTCATCAGCTAAACCACCAATGTTGAGCCTTATTGACCATAATTAAATCAATTCATTGGCACATGTAAATATTATCTTTGTAAACATGACATTCTTGTTGGATGCTGGAGGGTTAATGACGATAATTTTGGTATAAGACTACCCTTTGTCTAGCCCTGAAAACAAACGTGGATCAGGTATTTTGATGTTAGTTCCTGAAGCGTATGGATTTTTCCCTGGGCGCTGCAGTTTCTTCCTGTATGGAAATTACTAATGAACCAACTGGACCAACATTTCAACCGTACTACGAAAGGTCTTGAGGTTCACTGTGGTTTTCCTGGAGCCATTCATTGCGGTTTGCTGCACCGCGCTGTTAAATTGGTGTGCTGCTGTTAGCAGCTGCAAAGTCCATTATCTAATGTGCGCACGCAGCGTGCATGTTTTATATTTACAGCATACAGTACACTGAATCTCTGAGAAAGTGCTGCTGCTTACTGCTTGTAAAAAAGAATTGCTGTCATTTGAAGTTGAATCGGGACAATTTATTCTGAAGTATTTGCTCTGCAAGTTTAGCTCAGCAAGGCACTCAGTGTTTTTCTATGTATGCGTGTATGGATAAAGTGGCACAGTGAAGGCTATACACACACTGTGTTTGGTGTGTGTCCGCTGAGTTCAAACTTTGTGAGAGTGTTGTGGTTATTTTAAAAGCAGGTTACAATTAAACTCCGGTGATTGATGGGCCCTTCAAAATAAGCATCACTTGCAGGAGTGTTACAGGAACGGATCGTTTTGCTGCTTTTGTGCCACCCTCTCCGCTGTCCAGACGTTGCGGCAATAAGCTGTCAGTCAGACTTGGAAAAACCATGCATACTTAATGATGAAAACACTAAACGCTCTACCTGACCACTGGGGTATTATGCAAGAATCAGCAGTACCTTTCCCATTTCTGAATATGTCGTAGGAATGTTTTGAGCAAAAACGTTCCATCGTCACATTAAAAAATATTAAATAATATATATTTTACCACTTAAATGTCCCAGCTCCCGTAAGGATGACATGAAGTATATGCCAACAAATTACGTATTGTTTGCAGGAATTCGGTGTCGCACTGCCCTGCAACAAAACAAAATCAAGTGCATTGGCTGTACTGCGGATTATGACTTTAGTGTGACGACTGTAATATGTGAAGTGTGAGATCATGCTTTAAATCTTCTTTACACAGAGCAGGATGCGATTGATTGGGGTTCTTGGTCTAGTGCGTAGTAAATTATGTCGGCGTGTATTGACATTTACAAACAGATATGACATCAGCTGGCATCGGTCTCCAATTATAATTAGTCACAGGGGGATCCTCTCTTTGTGATGTGGTTCCTTGAGAGGGGACATGATAACTTGAGCGATTATTTAAATATACCTTAAATGGTAGTATGCATTTTGATTGAAAGCTTCCGTGACTGCAGGGATTCATATTCTTGGTTCTTTTGGTAAAGTCACGTAGAAGGGAAACAATAAAATAATATGAATATAAAACAATACAAATTCTCACGACGTTTCGACTGCAACACAAGCAATCATCATCAGATTTCACACCTGATGATGATTGCTTGTGTTGCAGTCGAAACGTCGTGAGGATTTTTATTGTTTTATATTTTTCTTATTTTCTTATTTCCCTTCTACGTGACTTTACCGAAAGAACCAAGAATAGTAGTAGTATGCATGTTTAGAATTTCTGCAATTCCCCAGTCCTATTAATATATGAACAGCTGAAGGATGCCGAGTTTAAAGTATTTGTTTTAACTTAATATATGAGGAGCATTGTCAGTGGTGCGCTCATTGAGCTCCCTGATAATTAATCATTGTTACGCTCATTTTGCCCGCATATTGTCTGTATTGTGGTTCGATATTTCTTTGTAATATAATGTATGCCTATGGAGTGTTCATTGTAAGTGCTCTTTCTGAAAGCTTGTTTTTTTAATGAAAAGAGCTTCATGTTTTTTTAAAAAGGGTTTTCTTTTTATAACGCGACCAGCTGCTGTTTGCAGTGACACCTACCAGTGTTTAAACAAGCAAAACAAATGTGATCTTTACCACCATCTCCAGCCACATACCCGCCGCATCGATCAAAGAGACGTTATTTAAAAGTCCAACAGATGACAATTGTTGGTCAGCAATTTGCTCGTTTGCTCTTGTCACACAGACAGTCAGCGACTCGGGTTAAAATCACGGGCAGAAATACACAACAATGTATTGACTCCACCCATTTTTTTTCCTATTGTTGTTCGTAAAGCATATTTTTTGTTAGGCATTAGAAAGCGTTACTTATTTTAGAATATTACGCCGTGTGCGTCTATACTTATCTCGGGGTCAATGGGAACAAGAAAAAAAATCTGCATATTTTTTTTTTTAGCAGGATTTCGGATTGAAACCAAACCGGGTGGAGGCATTCAGAGATTCCACAAAAGGCAGACAAAGCATACTTGAATGATTTATCGTGTGCTGACAATGCTATTGCCAGGTGCGTCTCCCTTGACAGCGTTTCAGGACCAGAGCCAGCAACAACAAAAAAAATCCTTTTCCTTCCCCCCCCCGCCCCCTTTGCATGCGCCTCCAAAAACAGACTGTTGAGGCATATAGTGAGCACCTATGAAGGGCAGCATGGCACACGAGGGGGCGGGTGGCCAGCATCACACCCGACTGACTGCCTTTGTCTCCCTAATGGCGATGTTTACACACCGCACTAGGTACTCATTTGAGGCAGAGTCGACCTAGGGGTGGCCCAGGACCGGTTCAGATAATCGTCACTGGCGTTGGCCGTGAGCGGGAAGCAAACTCCGGTCGCCGGGTTCGTAGCGCAGCGCGCTAACCGCTACACCACCGCTCCCCCCACACACGCACACACACGCTCCACCGTAACAAAAAAAAGTTCGCAGCTGTAGTTTTCATTCAGAGGGCTTAATTTAGTGATGCTAATGCAATTCTCCTTCGAGGCTTTCAATTACAAGTTCAACCGGGTTCAGGGCTGGCTGCGGTTCAGACGCTTAATTATACGTTTTGATTGATTAGTGCGATTGCAATTATGCTAGAGCACTGTAGATCTCTTTTCCAGTTTTGCTGTAGCTCAATGTCACGTTCTTTATTCAGTTCAGCTTCAACACACGCTATTGGTTGAATGACTTATAAAAGGTCTGCTGTCAACAGAGCCTTGTCTCTGTGATCCTTCATCTGGTTAAATAATGGAAACTACTACTACTGTTACTGCTGTAGGTGGGCCATTTTTGTAGCACATTTTTTTACTTTGTATGCCAGCCATGGCATGAAAAAGGACGTGGATTAGAATTACATTGTGGTTGGTGCACCTGGATTTAATCTCAAAAGGGTATTATGCAGATGTACGTGGACTGGAATTGTTTTGCTTTCTAATTTATATTGTTGCCAAAAATTCATTATTTGTTGTATAACAAATGAACCTCATGGCGGGACACTGGGGTCCCATAAGCCCCCGGCTCTCGCATAAACTGCATTGCGACAACATTTCATGTCTGTTGAACGCCAACGATATGGCAATCTATTCCTCTCGACGAGTTCTACACAATGCGCTAATGAAAGTTTCAAAGTTTTGTTTCTTCTGCGCATTTGTCCTCGCTACTTCGCTTGGACGACATGACCACAGAATGATTAGCGCCAGGTGGGTCGCGGCATATATGCGCGCGGTGGGACGGAGTCGCCAATAATAAATGACTTAATTACCATTTTGAGTTCCGTTTATTCGGGACCCCGGGATCCCCGCCATAAGGTTCAAATGGCAATACAATTTTTTTATACTTTCATTTGAAGTGCTGAAGTTATGTTATTTTGTCCATTGGAGCCAAAAGATATGAATACCCAACCGAACAAACGTTGTAATACGAATTACTAAATTGGGTGAATTTGTTATGTATCTGTAATTGTCATGATTGATAAGCAATGAAAACAGATCGTTTTGTCAAATTAGTACATTCGTCCAATCGTGCATTGGAGCAAATGGGCGGAAAATATTCCATTGTTGCGCTAAACTTCTGTGCTCTGTCACTCTATGTTCCCTGCCTTTACGAACATACACTGACAGTCACAGTGAAGTATAGTCCAACCCACACGGTGTGGGGAGGCTTTCATTCAGCAGTGGATTGACAAAGGGCTGTACAAAGGGCTATCATGCAATTAGACAAGTTTCATCTTACTTTCCTGGAGAAATCTGGTTAGTCATCCCATTGGCAGAAACATATCCCATGTTACATATCTGGATATCAGTTGTGCTATGGCTGCCGATGGACCAGTTAGAGATTCCCTATCGTCATTTGAGGAACCTCAGCGGTGTATGGTATAAAAGCAAACCTGCCGGAGTGTGTAGGGTGACTGGTGAACTGTTGAGGCTTTGTTCTGTGTACTCGTAAGTCCCAGTGGAGGCTGCTTGAAGCCAAAATGTTGATCTTATATTTTATTGACTCAAATATTTGACCTAGTTTTAATCCCTTGCCAAAATGGAACGTCTCGGTTGGAAAGGGTGCCTAGGGTAGCTGAAGACGGTGTTTCAATCTACGCATAGTGATAAGCTCTGGGAGGACCTACGAATTCGTTGATCCCTGCTAAGATTGTTGGTTTGAGGCCTGCTCACGCTGCAGAATCAAATGCACTGTTAAAGGTGGTTATGCCACTGGCTTCAAAGTAAATTGCGAGGTATGGGCGTGCTCACCACTGTGCCTCTTGAGTTCTCGATCAAACATTGCGTCTGATTATTTAAATGTGCGTGTTATCAGTTATGTTTAATTATTTTTATGAATTGTCTGCTTTAATAGTGGATCATGGTCTTTGTCGTTATATGTTGGCAAAGTCTGAATTGCGAATGTTGACTGCTGATGATATCACGTTTGTTGACATTGATCTTTACTTGTTTGTCTGTCAGTCTTCTGGAGTTGAAGCCACTGGGATTATTTGGGTCTTAGGATAGAATACAATTAAAGTCCTGTACATGTTTTCAGTTAATCTTTGGATAGTGTATGTGGCAAGAAAGTAATGGCCTAGGCTAGATTTAATCACCTTCTGAGTGTTGTGTAGATGAATGGACGTTCGGAATTGCCCAGGTAATTGGGACTTACCTTTGATCAGATGGATATGGCTCAACCGAGTGTTTCATGTTGCTGCTATTTGAGCAGGAGAACAAGGGTGCAGACATCTATTTTTTAAAGTGTATTGTGCTACCTGTCATTTTCCCCAACAGTCTGCATGTTTGTCTCTGACTCTCTGTGTATCCATATATGTTTCTGACTCCGTGTCTCATTGAGTTTATTTGTGTCTGTCTCGTGATCAAGTTCAGTGCTGCCGGTGAAATTGCTTTGGTCATATCACATTTTTTCAAATGAAAAAAAGCCGATATTCGGAGTAATTTTCCGCACGACCCTTTATCTGCGGTAAACTCCAATATTTGGAAGCCCCTTCACTCGGCACAACGGGCAAAATCGTGAATAATTGTAGATCATAGGAAGAAATAGTACCGTGGATAATAGGAGTTTCCTTGGAAACTCCTATCACCTCCGACGAACATGGTTGGCTCCGTACGTTGCGAAAGAAGTTCAACATGCGTACAGCTGCTGCGGACAATATAGTGCGGCGCGGATAAGAGGAGTTTTTTTCTCTACTGCAAGATATTTTGCCGCAAAGGTTTTCACTCGTGCCAGAATCCCCCTTTCCCGTGTACTGTATGTGCTTCACTGCATTGTACAAAAGCAAAAATTTACCCCCATTCAAAGTTCATCACAAGTAGGAGTCCACCGGGTTCAGCTCAGCTGTGCAATGATTAGCATTCCATTGTGGCTTTACACAGACAGACAGTCGTTCGTCGCTTCTGGTGAACGGCGCTTGAAGCAATAACAACCCCAGTTGACTGGCCACGGTCGCGTAGTCGGCCGTGTCTGTAATTTTCCAAAGCATGCAAAGCGCAAGGAAATCACCATTTGAGCATGAATTTAATGTGCACTGGTTGGCCAAATCATTGTCTATATCCCCAAGCGCTGTGTTGCATTTTGAAAATTTGTTCCAGAGAGATGTGATCGTCTCAGTACAGGCCAACTTAATCCAGTTAGGCGTTCAGGAAAAGAACATGTAATAGATTCAGATAATATCCCAATTTTGGCTTTGGAAGATGAGCACAATGGTGGGCTCTTGTGGGTAGTAATTATGGATTATCATCAACTTTGGTCAAATCACTGCTCGATCAAGGCTTCACCAAGCCACCGCCGCCTTCCCACAATCTCATGGATGATAATTATACGCCTACAAAAGTATAACTTCTGATTTGACATTGTGGCTGGAGCACATATAAATTGACAGAGGTTTGATTAACTTTAGTAATGGTTGACCTATAGGAAAATGTTCCTCTGGGCAGCTCCTCATTGCACTGTAATAATAAAACTAATAGTACAGTTAATAAGGAAAGATTAGTGCCTCTAACCCGAAATCAGCTTATGGCTTGCTTCTATTACTCTGATTGTTGATTGGCATGTTTTCAAGGGTTTGACCCAGAAATACCTTTGGTGGGGTTTTTATTTTATTTTGGTGCATGCTCCGAGGCAAATGCAAAGCGGGTGGTGAGCATTTGTCCAGTGCCCATTGGGAGATTTTCCGGTGTGAGATGGCCTTGGCATATCCCAGACTATACTGGATGACCTTCAAGGTTGCCTGTAAAGTCTGTGTACCTTATATTCTTGGTTCTTTCGGTAAAGTCACGTAGAAGGGAAACAATAAAAAAACAATAACATTCTCACGACGTTTCGACTGCAACACAAGCAGTCATCATCATCATCTGATGATAATTTTATTGTTTTATATTTTTATTATTTATTATTTTATTTTTCGATTTAAAGCTTTCGTGACTGCAGGGATTCATCTTCTTGGTTCTTTTGGTAAAGTCACGTAGAAGGGAAATAATAAAATAATAAAAAATAATAAAATACAATTGTCACATAATAAAATACAATTGTGAGAATTGTATTTTATTATGTTTTATTTTTATTATTTTATTATTTCCCTTCTACATGACTTTACCGAAAGAACCAAGAATATGAATCCCTGCAGTCACGAAAGCTTTATATCTGTGTAAGTTGTTGGCGAGAAGAGACAGCAGGCACGTTTTACGTCTTGTCAACATTATTTTTGCAGTACACGTAGCCACAGGAGGTAGAAGCAATGGATTCCCGGCCCATGTTGGTTTGGTTTTAAGTCCCTGTGAACGATGCCTACTTAGTTGTACAACATTTGCGCGATCCACCAACGTAGATGTGTCAATACATTTACAAATGGTTGTAAGTGTATTTTTTAAATCAATGCCTATTTTATCTTTAATAAGAGTACTGAATGAATACTGTAGTGAATGTGTACTTTTTGGAAGGTTCCGTTCATCTGTTATTCTATTATATTCGGAATGTGTATTGATCGAAGTGGTATAATTGGATGCATTTCGTTTCTGGTGAAAACAAATTGAAACTCTTGTCAAAACCTAAGAGTGACTTTGATCGTCATAATTAGCATAGTATAATGGTTTTTTTTCCAATCCGTAGCTTCGTGGATTTCATTAAACATAGAGTTGCTATAATGTGATTATGAAACCCTGCCCAAATGGCATTTATTAAAATGGGTGTCCATATGGCGTACAATCCTCTAATGCAATAACAGACTGGGCGAGCTGGATTTGTGTGGTTAACACGCTTGCCACTGGGGTTGATATTCCACCTAGTTCAAATGCAACATTCATCATTGTTTATTGTTTTTATTTATTTAAGCCACGTGCTCCCTTGAGAAGAGACCACTGGTCTCAATGGGCTCTTAATACCTAAAAAACGATCAGCCCTTTGTCAGTTCAGTGCTGAATAAAAGCCTCCATTGAGGGCTGTATGACATACTTCACCACACTGGTCATAGCTTGGATTTGGATTCAGGTCACCAGATTCATAACGCAGTAAACTGGGTTCAGAACCACGTTTGCCCACCACTCCACCAAATGTTGGGTGAGCACGTACTGCAGAATATAAATACCTTTCATATTTACTCTCTAATATCTATAATGTAATAATTTGTTTGTGGAACATCGTTAAATTCTCGCACTGTGTAGTAATTTCTGTGGACTCGAGAAAATTTCACGTTGTATTTGTTGTAATGGTTATAAAACCATCGTTTGTATTTTCAAAGCCTTTGCATTTACCGCATTCTCACTTTGACTGCACTTGCTTTGCACCAGTAGAATATACCGAGCACAAAGTGTCAGGAGGGCAATGCTTGTCTTACAAATGATAGTTCAATGCACTGCAGTATTTGAGCAGTATCAAGTAGATGCCCTGTGAATGAGACACTGTAATGTTTACGAATTGGTGACTCCTTCTACTAAGGCATACTTGCTTACTGTAATATTTATCTGTGTTCAACTCGGGAGGATAATATAAAGGTATTTTACTAGTAGGAACCTCCTGGTCACACCAGCCCACGGGATTATTGTGTCCGTCCGTCGTGCATCCAAAAATGGGAGGGGCCGGGTGGGGAGGGGGAGGGTTGGGAGGGGCTGGGTGGGGAAGGTGGGGCTGGGTGGCGGGTGGGAGGCATGGGGCTGGGTGGGGAGGGGCTGGTCACCCCCGTGGTGCCCTTATAAAACTCAACGTTTAACCTACTCACGCCGGCTTGTGCCCGCCCTCACAGTCGGGCATATTTGCGGAATGCACCACGCCGCCGTTGACCCTGGCCATTGACCGAGCAACCCAACGTTCCTACCAGCTCCCTCCGCAGGAATGTGTTACATAGCCCTCGGTTACTAATTCATTGCTGCAAGGACATGGATGTAGGTTAATTATCTGGTGCGCTTGCACAGTTTGCCAGTGTGGCATTGACCCAGGAAATGCCAAACAGGCGCATAATTGGGTAACTTTTATGGTTAAATATTCAGTAGCCATCGTGTGAGCTGTGGATTTTCACAGGCAATGTATTAAGTCAACCGCAGATTAGCAAAGGGATGGCTGTACTTTGTATGCTGCATCTTCCTTTACTTGAAAATGAAATCATCTCACCATGCACAGGCAGACTCACAATTTACGTTTATCATCTGGTGACTGATGGGAGGGAAAAAAAGATCATAGGAACTGGGCTGCCAGGCTTTTTAAGGACATTGGCTCATAATATTAATTCCATTTATCATTCAAACGTTATTTTGAATGTGGGTCTGGGAAAATATTTTGCGTGTGTGGTGCTTCGTGTCCTTAGGACTCTCGCATGGCTGGATTTTCTAATTCCTATAACCAAACCACGGGTTTTGTTTCATTCTGTAATTTAAGAAAGTGCGTGAGTAGCACACAATACAATTTAATAAATGGAGGTCTTACCCAGCAGTGGATTGATCATGGCTGATGACAATGAATATTGTTTTGTAACTGCATTGTTGCTTCTTTGCATGAAATGTGTATTCCAGCAGCAATTGGTATTGCTGAAGTGGGTAATAATGTCTGCTCACTCTGTGGCTTCGCACAGACAAATCGTGCCACTTGTGGCATTCAGTTCCGGTGAATGCGGCCCAATTTACCGTGAATGAAAATGAAGGCGGCTCTGGCTTATTACGTTATTTACCAATTTTCCGCCGGAGCTGCTGTGTGTAACGTGCTGTGTTGTCGACCGGGGGGCGAACGACGGTGGCGGGCGTCGTGCAGGACAGGAAACTGAGCAAGCCTGAGAAACAGCGCTTCAGAGAAGAGGCAGACATGCTGAAGGGCCTCCAACACCCGAGCATCGTGCGCTTCTACGACTCATGGGAAAGCACCCTGAAGGGCAAGCACAGCATCGTGCTCGTCACGGAGCTCATGACGTCCGGCACACTGAAAACGTGAGCATTCGCGAGCACCCCGTGGGCCCTCTCGCGCAGTTTGTCACGTTCATTTGGAACATCACGGTGTCCGCAACCTGTCTCGTTGAAACTTGCGTTTTATGCCATGCGGGTATCTAGATTTGAATTGCGTACACATTTTTTGTATTTTTAAAGCGTCTCGTCTATGTTGTCTATCTCGTCTGTGTGGCCTTTGTGTTATTGATGCTTTGATTTTCCTGCGTTTTTTTGGTTTAATTCCAGGACATCCTTTGCAGCTAAGACCATGTTTTGTATTGTATGATCAGGTTGTTTTCAACCCCCCCCTGGTAAATAAAAGCTCACCAAGCATTCTAGATTTGAAGTTTTCATGACTGCAAGAATCCATACTCTTTGGTTCTTTCGGTAAAGTCACGTAGGTGAAAAAATAAAAAATAAAATAAAATGTCTGTACTCCCTGTTGCCTCTTCACAGTCTGGAATTGTTTTCTGTCTGATTTTGTGCTGTTTCTCACGTCTGTATTGTCTCATTTGTACTATTTGCCTGGTTTGTAATGTGGTGCTGTCCAACTCCTCTTTACTGTGTTTCGTCTTTTCTCTTTGGATACTTTGTATTGTCTGTCCATCGCGTTTTTATTTTTTTCCATTTGTATCGTGACTTTTTTAATCCTTTATATTAAGTTCGTTTGCTCGCTTGCTTACTTGCTTGCGTGCTTGCTTGCGTGCTTGCTTGCTTGCTTACGACCGTGCAAATCTTTCGGTCGTTTTTTAACCCACTTCCCGTGATCCAATCGAGCTGACATTTTCCACAGAGACTCGTTGTGCAAGACAATTAATGTTCGTGAAAAAAAATTCCCAAAATTTTACACTGTTTAGGGAAAACAAATTAAATATTTAATTACCAATTGCTTAATACTGGCAGACAATCATCTGACCCATAGGTGGCAGCCATCTCAAGCCAGAGGACGAGAAGACTCTAGCCGCCACGCATATAAAGGATTTATAGTGAAAAACTTTGTTTTTACGGGTTTACTTGTTACTGTCTACTTTGTTTTGGCCATCTGGAAAAATAATAACATTTGCATGGTTGGAAAAAAATGTTACACGCACGATTTGATTCATGGACTGATTTTAATCGGTGCACAAACTGTAATTATATAATTTCCCTTTAGAGCAGTGGTTAGCACATCCAGCTTGCAGAGATAAGGTTCCTAGCTTAAATCACAATTGGTGGTTTGTAAAATCACGACGACTTTGCTCTAAGTTAGCAATTGTTTCTTTATGGTGGAACTGACGTCCGTCATAGGAATGTGGAATTTCCACCCCTGGGTCATGGCCATCGATGAAGAAGAACACTACCAGCCTATTCTTTATCTGAGGAGGGGGAGACACTTTAACTGAGGTTGATATTCTGTTTAACTATAGGCAGTAGCTTACATTTGGGCTGTCAAATGTGAATACTGTAAAAGCTGCCCTCGTGTAAAAACATTGAATACCTTTTAATCCTGAATAATGTTGAGTCTTTTCCCATTGAGTCACTTGGGAAACAAGATACCGCTGACTGTTGCAATTGACACACGAGTAGCAGTGTTTTCACAACATAAACAGCCTCCGTTGGCAAGCGCCGCAACCTACTGTGTACTAAAACATTTCCGATCAATTGACACGGATATAAAGTACACTCAGATATGCCACGGCAGTCCAAACCATTAGGGTAATCAGATTAATGTTTGATTAGTTATACAACAATGGCCATTTCATATACTAAATCCAATAACTTGCACCAGTAAAGTCTATTTTAAAGAACGAATATTAATTGCCTCTTGCATACCACCACTCTTATATTAAGATTTAAACAAACACTTGCTATGTTTAAACACTGAATTCCCGGTGTCACTTTGTGTTTTGTCAAATTCAGTGGAAGGGGCTTTAGATGTGTACCAGACGCCTCACAATTGTAGACTTTCTACGAAGGGAGCAACGCGCTGAAGGAAAATATCACTGCAGTGATCGCTCCCTTCCAGGCAACACTTTTACGGGACGACAAACGATTCTTGAGAATGTTTAAACGCGACAGATGTCTCATATGCGGAGGTCGTAGCAGCGCATGATGAACATCGGCTAACTGTTGACATTGTAGATTTGAAGCTTTCGTGACTGCAAGGATTCATACTCTCAGGTTTTTTCGGTAAAGTCACGTAGGTAAAAAATAAAATTAAAAGTTAATGAAAGTAATAATGGAAATAAAATAAAATAATAAATCACGACGTTTCGGAGGCAACACAAGTCTCCGTCATCAGGTGGGACCGTCACAGCTAAATTATAATGATGCAGTAAATTTAGCTGTGACGGTCCCACCTGATGACGGAGACTTGTGTTGCCTCCGAAACGTCGTGATTTATTATTTTATTTCCAGTATTACTTTTATTAACTTTTAATTTAATTTTTTACCTACGTGACTTTACCAAAAAAACCTGAGAGTATGTTGACATTGGTCTAAAGAGTTTTGCTCTCCCCCTTTTCAGGTACCTGAAGCGTTTCAAGGTAATGAAGACGAAAGTTCTGCAGAGTTGGTGTCGTCAGATCCTAAAGGGCTTACACTTCCTGCACACGAGGACACCGCCCATTATTCACAGGGACCTCAAGTGTGACAACATCTTTATCACGGGTCCCACGGGCTCGGTAAAGATTGGAGACCTGGGGCTGGCCACACTAAAACGAGCATCGTTTGCCAAAAGCGTGATAGGTAAAAGCATTTATTTTACTGTTTCTTCTAGAAAAGTCTATGTATTTTTGTCATCTTTCCACCAATTTTTGTGTTTGTGCCTCATCGGTGGCATGTCATGTGACAAAGAATCCCTTAAGAAATCTCAAGGAAAATTGACCCTGTGCCTCAGTACATTTGCCCATTATATTTTAACTCAAACTTCAAAAACAAAAACCCCTCCAAGGGGGGTGCATTTTCCCACACTCTGCTATGAAATGGGTGTCTTTGTTACTTGACAGTCGGAGGTTTCTTTTAATTTTCCGAGTTGAAATAAGACAAACTACGTTCCAAAACCAAATGTGACTTTTTTTTTCCAGTAATTTATAACTAGGCTGGGACCATCAACTCGCTATGCTTGAGGAGACAGTTTCCAATTGCGTTGTGGATGGAATGTCTTGAGATGAAGGATTGATTAAAAACTTTAAAAGCGCAGTGCATTGCCCAGGGTGTAACAGAACGACCCTTGCAAAGGGATGTCGCCGGACCTCTGATGAGCCTTCTTCTACATGACATTTATTTGTATTCATGCACTAGGGGGGCGGCATTTTCTCACATGCCGTTTTGCAGAGCTGGAATCGCACCTAATTATTTGGTTGTTCAAATTGAATGTGATGACGTGGTTATACACCACATTGGGTGTGCAGTCAGCAGTTCTTTCAATTTTTTGCTAAGTTGACTAAATATAATTTTGTGTTTGTGGAAAACTAAAATGTAGATATTACAAATGCACTATTTAGTCAACCGTGCCATTCAGGCATCGACTGAATTCTACACAACATACTATTTTGCAATATCTCTGAAACCTTGGGAAAACACAATTTGAATTTATTGCGATAATATATTTGAGTTTGAAATGTATTGGCCGGATTTGACTAAATTGAATGCACGAAAGAGTGTATCTGAAAACATTTTTAATTACCTTTAAAAACATTGTAAAGCGTATGCGCGAAATGTCATGCTTTTTACATCCACAAATGTGAACTAAACGGTGGCAGCATTTCTTTCCCTAAGTGGCAGTGTCGAGCGTGTCGCACGCAGTTAAGCAAGTTGATTGTTTTAATTTTCCATTTTTGAGCAAATCTCTTAAGATGTGGCGAAACCTCACGGTCGTGATTATTGGTGGTTGATTCCATTGCAGTGCTAAATTTAAATCGAGCCCTGGGGTGTTTGATCATGTATTCCGCAGGAACACCCGAGTTCATGGCTCCAGAAATGTACGAGGAAC
The DNA here is from genome assembly GCF_965212315.1 of Lampetra planeri. NCBI lineage: Eukaryota > Metazoa > Chordata > Hyperoartia > Petromyzontiformes > Petromyzontidae > Lampetra > Lampetra planeri. The sequence continues at coordinate 2,540,557 of NC_136146.1, read as the reverse complement.
ATTATGACGAGGCCGTGGACGTGTACGCCTTTGGAATGTGCATGCTGGAAATGGCTACGTCAGAATACCCTTACTCTGAGTGCCAAAACCCGGCGCAGATTTACCGTAAGGTCACTACGGTGAGTACTTGGGTTTAGGTCAAAAGATGTTTGTCGTTGCTCCAATTGCGGAAGACATCTGCATTAACAAGGAATCGCCGCGGACACCTTGACACCTAATGGCAGCAGGATGTCACTTGTAAGCTACATATCATGCCAGTTGGGGAATTCTTTAAATTGTTCATTATGATTAAAAAAGTGTATGGTTGAGGATAACTAAAATGTAATGATACATTTTAGAACTTCTCACTACGATGGCAAGATGTTATCTCCCTTGCCTGGTATGGAGGAGGTTGTGGGTTCGATCCCGACCCTGACACCTGTACATTTTGAATTTGCATGTTCTCCCCGTTGTGGCATGGATTTTTCTCCGGGTTTTTCGGTTTTTCAGTCCACATTTAGAAACTTGTGTTTAGAGTATTTCGTTGCGCTACATTTATACATGATAAGCCACGTCGTTGAGCTATCAGTTGTTGCCAGGTCGTTTCTTAAAAAGAGCTCGATAGCTCAGTGGGCTTTACCTGGTAAAATAAAAATGTTTATACGCTTTGGGTCTTTCCGTAAAGCCACGTAGATAGAAAAATAATAAAAAACCACAATGTTTCGATCGCAACACGAGCAATCGTCTTCAGGTGAAAAAATACAGCAGGCGGACTGCTGAGGCAGAAAGAAATATGGCGAGAGAGCTACTGCAGCCATAGGTTATAAAGTTTGAGATGGGTACAACCCAAGGGTAAGTTGGCAGGGCTAGAGATCGAATTTGCAAGTAAATGTAAGATCGCAGAGCTAGGAACACCTCGGCCATTGTATTGCTCGAGATTAGAGACTAGCATGTCAATGTGAGACAGCTCCCGCAGCAGCGGCTGTGTTAATGAGAGACATTCAGCCTATTAAACAATGAGCGCCACCGCCGCATCGAGGAAAAGAGGAGCAGCAGCTATGTTAATGAGACATTTAGCCTGTTAATGTAAAGACATTTAACAAGGTAATGTAACTCAGAGAGTCGTAAATAACTGCTAACATAGGCAGGTAGGATGGAAGCATCACAGCCAGTTATGACTTTACCTGGTTAATAACATCCTTCCAATGATTGCTCAGTTTGTACCCATCGTCTCGGTCGAAATTGTGTCTGGGGTTATATATATCTGGATGGCTTCTTGAACAAATCTCTGATGATAGCCAGTGGGTTTGCATAGTACCTTCGTCTTGGAGAAATCAATTTCATGTGTGCCCACGGCGTTAAAACAATGATCAGCCACGGCAGAGGTGTTGGTCCTACCGTGTTTCAGATCCGCCTTGTGTTTGCGAACACGGTCTGAGACAAGTCGCTTAGTTTCCCCAATGTAACTACTGCCGCAGGCACAGCTTAGTTTAGTTTCGTTTAAACATGACTGTTGACTCGTTTATTAGAAGCCACAGGTTTTTATTCCAGACAAATTCATCACGTGGCTTTGAATTTACTTTCAATGTAATTATAACTCACTGAATCTTGTCTGAGCAGAGTTAAGCGTAATTTTATGCAAAACATACACAAACGTACACTTGACACGGTTGTTTAAACGCTTGAAAAAAACAACATGGTAACTCGCTTTCAACTTAAAGTGGCGGTGAGGAAATTGAAAATGTGTTTGTCTTGTCAATACTGTCACAACAAATAGATTTTGTTCCATTTATCCGTGAACTGAGCAAGATACAAAAAACAAACTGCCTTCTTTGGAAAAACGAAATCTTGTCTTGCAAGTTTATTAAAATTGCAGCAGCAAAAAAACCACACATACAATGCAATATGGAACGAATTCTGCTTCATCTGTAATTAACAATTTTTTGATCCATGTAACCATCAGCGGTTTTTAAGTTCCAGGGTGGCATTGTTCAAATTTTTTAACTTTCATTTACAAAAAAGCACAAAAATCCGGTGTAAGTCCTTGATGGACAGTGAATACAGTGTTTGAATTTGTGGAACATAACGGTGAGTTGCCATGAATAATGAGTTTTGGCTGACTTGCCCACCAGGATTTAGCCTGGCTATTTTTTGAGAACATAAACAGTAGTCAGCAGTTCTTGTAGTATACAAGAGGAATGCAATGTTTATTGTGTTAAGACTGCTGTATTTACATTTCGAAATGTGTCAGTCCTTTAAATGTCAGATGAAACAGCCACTGTTTATTTTGCTTTTCATCATTAAAAGCCTACATTATGTGAGCAACGTGCAATTTTTACTCTCTGTAAAATATCCAAATAGTGTAACCCAGAACAGTGCATCAAAGATGGATCAAAAACTTTAAATTTAAAAATGCGCAAAAAGAAACTGAAGCGCAGCACACGTTTTGGCAGTGGCCTGTCTCAGCAGACACATTGCGTTGTTTTAACATTGATCCGCAAAGCGCATTGTTTCATGGGAACGGTGGGATTTTGCTGAATGTGGGGTTTTGTTGACGTACAAGAGCACGACTGGATTAATGTCTGCGCATTGTACAGTGGGGAGTGAGCTTGGCGTGTGTAGGCCTTCCAAAACATGCTTTATCGAGACACATTTTGCTAAATTTGGGGTCTTTTTCATATATCTTAATATGTGTCAGCTCACTAATGACGGAACCCAGGACTTATGTGGCTGCATTAGTTTTTAATTAAACGAGTGTTCTGTCTGCTAAATTTTCCTTGACAATGTAATGAAGGCTGTGCCGAGTGGGGCACTGCCTTAATCTTGTTTTATGTCCGGCATTAAGACCGCATGAGCACATTCGACATTACGTTATTGACTTCTTTCAAATATAATATTACGCGGAGAAGCCCCGTGGACATTTTCAATCGAGAAAACTACATTGTGAAGCACTTCACATTGTATTACCACTGTGGTCAAGGCCTTATGCTGGTAGTTAAAATTCAGCTGGTTTAAGTTATTATTTCATTACGTTTGAATATCGATTTTGTAGCCGTATTTCATTGCGCAAGCCAAAATTTAAGCGCTTTATTTGGTTATTAAGCAATTTTATTGACTTAAAAAGCAACATTAAAACCATAATGGCAAAAATATTTATTTGTTTAATGTTCAAGCTTTGTTTTTTTTTATTTGATTTACTTCCATACAAATTATTTGGCCCAAACCATATGTTCTTACAGTTTGTGCACAGGACTGCTTGCAATAAAAGTATGATCTGTTGTGAGGATTCATTGCTATTAATTGTTTAAGAAAGCCCATATGTGAGGCTGTGTATAAAACACTTCTACGTTGACCGTGATTTATATTTTTCCGAGCCAGTTCCCGTGAGCAATTCGTAAGCATGTCCCTGCTTATTTGTGTTATACTTGGAATAATTCGTACGTTGTGATGATATCACTTGGATAAAATAAATGTATGTGAATGATAGGTAAACAGACTGTTTTTAAAGAGATGAGTTCATTGCATGTTATCGACTTTTTAAAACTACCATAATTAGACATACCTATAAACCCCTTATCAGTGCTTACCTTATTACAGACCAATTTAGACCTTATTGGTTACCCCGTACCCTTATACATCTCAACGTTCATCCTAAAAAGTCCCATCACAAGGGAGAATCACAAACAAATAGACAACATTGAAACGGCTCGTACGTCGTATGGACCTGAAAACTCAATTTTCCTGTACAAGAATACGGTTAAACCATATGGGTTGACAGGTATGATTTGATCACCTATTCATGTATTGTTGGATTTTTCTTGAGAATCATAAAAATAACAATCCTTACCAGCTGTTTGTCATGAGAGTAAATTTGACCATGCTGAGCAGTGCAGGTTGGAGATGTTATCTGTGGCTAGGAATCTAACTCTGGTTGCGAGATTCACGGGTTAATGGTTTAGTGCAATAAGCATTGAAAAACTACCCCTTCCCAAATAAGATCAAGTAAAAAAATGTGTTTTAAACACAGTATTTTCATTGCATGCAATTCGTGTTTTTGCTCTGGGAAATATGGGCTGTTTTATGCACCGTTGAATTGCATCTAAGATATTTAATTACACTGAAATACATGTGAATGTGCTTCATAGTAACGTGAATATAGTTAATGTACATTCAATATAATAACTTTTTAAGTAGGCATATAAATGTATATATGTTTTACTTTCCACATTTGCTTGCACCTTCAATTTTGGAAAATTAAGCCCTGATATAAATAAACCGGTGAAACATACAGTGATCATTGAGTGTTGCACTTTAATTGCGTCTTTGTCTTGTATGCAGGGCGTGAAACCAGCAAGCTTCAACAAAGTTGCGATGCCAGAATTAAAGGAGATAATTGAAGGTTGCATCAGGACAAACAAAGATGAAAGGTATTTAGGCGGGGCAGAAAGCAGGTCAGGCACTTATAACGACATGGCCCAATAAAATCAAAACATCCAGTGATTGCGGACATAAGGAGTGCTTCCTATTGATATAACACAAATGTTCTGAAGTCTCCCAATGTCAGAACTTAAATGTGGTATGCTGGTGAGGTTGAGCACTTTGGAGGAAGTTGCCTTCCTAATCGGAATTGTAAATTATTTATTTTCACGTCAAATTTATCCCCCAGATGCTTGTGCCACAGGGCTTTTGTTCATAACATGCAATAGAGTGTTTTGTATTGGTATCTTTAAGCAGGCGGTGTAGGGCGCTTGTGTAAATATATTTTTCTATTATACGCAGCTTCAAACACTGCTGCCTAAAGTGAGTGGTTTATCGTTGCGCTCAGTAAATCTTTCACAGCTGTCTTCGCCTTCGCTTTATAACGTGGCAATATACTGGCCCATTGGCGCGCACACGCAGTGTGCTGTTGTGAGCAGCCCGAATCGCTCTCCACCACAACGCTTATCGCGGCTGAAATTGGTCGGCCGAGTTCTTGCGCGTCAAGCCTGCACTTATGAAACTGTGCCGTAAGGCTTTTACACAGTGTGGCCTCTCCAAAAAATAAAGTGTGATTAAAAGTGCAGCTCGGGCAGTACTCGAGTTTAATCTTTGACCCATCGGGTGAGTTGTCCATTGAGACTGGCTTTGCACTGGATGTTGAAGTACATCCGTCAGATTATCCTGTTGATGCCCCCTACACTTTAGCACAACAACAAACGGTGCCCTTCTACGCCTATGATGTCAAACGCTCGAATTTGTCAACAAGTGACCGTAATTACTCTGTAAAGGTATCATCACTTTCAAAGAAATTTAATTAATCGGCACTTTGAGCTGGCTTCATAAAAATGCACGTGCGTATTCACTTTAACGTGTGGGTTTCATGCCTCTAAATTATCACGTGTCTGCCATGGTTCTGTCGGCACACATTACGTTTATATTTAAATGGACAATAAATATTCGCCAACGTCTTTAGTGCAATTTTTGTTCAAATGCTTTTTTAATTTTCTGTTGAAGATCACTGCAGTTTTTGAGTAAATAAAACAAATTGAATAAGGAACACACGTGTAGGATGGACAACAACATGCAAATTAAAATGAAAGGAACCGCAAAAAGAGGAAGACCTAACAGAGAATGGACTGACGGCATAAATAGATTGGTGCCACAAAGATGTGGCACTACTTGAGCATATTGGCACAGGATAGATTAGCACGGTCCGCACATCCGAGTTGCACGGTTGGCTACGTATGTTGCGCAATAAGTTATACATACATGCAGAGGAAAATATAAACACATTTCGAAATGTGCAGTGGATACTTACGGGGCTATGTGCCCATGGATCGTGATGATTATGATGTATAAGGAACTTCTTGCCAACATTTGAAGGACGTAGTTCAAACTGCCGTTGTGAATTCTTAAACAATGGACGATGGCTTTGTGGAAAATTTGTGTAATGATTAATAGTAACTCTTGTCGTCACAGTTTATTATACTTTTGTGTGTTCCCAATTGAAAATAAGATTTATTTTATATAAATGCATTTAGTTTTGCATCTATTTCATGTGGTAACTGTGGTCACATTGTTGTTCCATGCGATTTAAATGTATTCACTTGTTGACTTTAATTGCCAATGTTTGGGTTGTTTGAGTCAAGGGTGTGATTAAAATTCTACTACCAAGGTCTGAGTGCTGTATAATGAAGCAAAGGACTTGGCAATGGGTTTTCTGAATCAAAATTGTATGTTTAGCATCATATAACGCTTATAAATGAGTGAATAATAATATTTTTTTGGCATAATGCCAATACTGGAATGCTAACCTGAACTCGACCGGAGAAGATCGCCGCACGTGGAAAGGCAGTTGATGACGGGATGGGAGCAACTTGAAGTTCCAGAAGCCCTGCCCTTAGCGAGCAAATCAATGCACCGCTGAAATACGTAGCGTGAGGCAGCTATGTGAATGTCTTGCAGGTACTCCATTAAGGACCTGCTCAACCACGGGTTCTTTGCCGAGGACACTGGAGTCCGGGTGGAGCTGGCGGAGGAGGACGACGGTGAGAAGCCCGTCATTGGCCTGCGTCTCAGGGTTGAGGACCCGAAGAAGCTGAAAGGGAAGTACAAAGAAAACGAAGCTATAGAGTTCAGCTTTGAGCTCGACAAAGATGCTGCTGAAGAGATAGCACAGGAAATGGTAAGAGGTCTCGGGGCGACTGTGCTTTCCAATTGAGGATGAACGTTGTTTCTGCTTGAGCTCTGTCTGCCCTTCCGTCTCTCGGTCCGCCCTGTCTGTCTGTAACAGGGGAGCCTGTTGAAAACTGGTCGAAGTGATAAAAGGGTTGGTCAACCCCGATTCGTGCTTTTGCCTAGCCTGTTTTTCTTTTAATTTGCCTTTCTTGTACTTCACTATGTGAGTCGGAGATCTGAACTTTAACAAAACGATGTGAAATATAGCTTTTGGCAAGTCCCAAGTGGAGAATGCTGGGAATTTAATGGCAATATGGTGTGTAAGCTACTCGGAGGGTCAGAATAGAACATGACAAGAACGTTGTAATCTTGGCATATGCTTCGAATGAATAAGACGTAACTTATTGGGAGAGAATGAGGAAGACATTGCAAGCAACACTGAAACATGTGGAAATGCAGACAATGTGAATGATACAGTACATTCAAGAAAGAACTTAAAAAAATAGACCGTATAAATGAGAGAGGATGCAGGGTAATAGTGATGAGATAGATGGAATAACGAGACAGTGCAAAAGAGATGACAAGTAATTTATTCTTCAAGTGGATAATGACCCCAAATCGTGACAATTTATCAAGTGGTGCTGAAGACGGTGTATGAATCCGTTACTTGCCTGCTGTAAGAATGACAAATTTTTTTTTTCTTATCTTCCAACACATGTTCCCGTCGTCCTGTTTCTGTGTACAGGTGAAGTCTGGCATAGTTCACGAGAGTGACATCAAGGTCGTAGCCAAAGTGATCAGAGATCGCGTGGCGTTGATTAAAAACAAGCGTGAGCAGAACAAACAGGTAATGGATGGTTAATCATGCGGATACATAATTATCTCATTTGCTCCTTTTTTTGCTGCTGTTTATGGACTTGCTCACGGGAATTTTTTGACGTGGTAACGTGATTCCATCCCCTGACCTGCTGTGATGCATGTGTGGACGCTTTGTTGGCAAGGACCGCAACGCTGTCAATAAACGTCAATAAAAGTGCACACAATGACGACGGACTGTGAATGAATTGTTATTGGTTGCTGTGTCATGATAAAAACATGCTGTACGATCAGGTGTTTTACAAGAACAACTGAAATTATGGATTGGCTTTGCCGTGTTGGTTCAGTAACCTGATGACGTTCAGCTCATTAACATCCATGTGCATTATCTAGCTCTGATGATCATTGCAGTTTGTTAGCAGCCAGCGATAACTATAATTGATGACATGCTGATTTGTGTCACAAGATTAATTTCACCCAGGTAAGGTTCCCCGAGTCTTAACAAATATTTTTCAGGACAGTCCTGCTTTGGGATGTTTGACCAATTCCATTAATGAGTGTGTTGGTTGAGTGAGGAGGAAACTGGGGTGCCCTGGGACAACTCACTGCATCTTTGGGGTGATAGGGACGACTTCAATAGCCCATTGCTGTAGTGTCATCTCCTGGTCGCCTCGCAGTCCAAGTCTAACGACATCTAATAGTCCTGGGCAGGCTCCCATCCAAGTAATATGCAACTGGTGATGTTAATGCTGCTGCTGATGATGATGCTGGTGATGCTCATGATGCTGATCATGCCGTTGATGACGATGATGCTCGTGATGTTCTTGATGCTGACCATATGATGGGGGTTGCAGGTCATGGAGGAACAGGACAAAGGCGGTGGGATGGCAGAGGAAGATGCCATGCGGTCTGGCCTCCACACTCAGACCATGGCAGGTCCCACAGCTGGCGAGTTACTGCTGCCCATGTCCCAGCTACCCATGGAGCAGTGCTTGCTTGGCGAGACGACAGAAGGTTGGTTTACGGAGTCCCTACTTAGCGCAAACCACTGGTGCTGTTTCCTATTAAATAACGATGGTCATGTTTTTTTCATTTTTTTTACCAATTGCTTTTGGAGTACTGTGCATTGTCGATCCGGAATGTTTGACCTCTGCTACATAACACATGCATGCAAAACCAAAAAGTTAAACATTGACAAGCAAAATTGAAACTACAGTTGACAAAAATACGAATAATGTTTTTGAGAAAAGCATTTTTTCCAGTTTTTTTAGGAATGTAATGATTCATCAAGAAAAATATATTCTCACATGCACAATACATGCATGTATGTTTGTACGTTGAACTTCTTTCAGCCAACTGTGCTAATTAGAGGTGCATCAAAAAATGTATGCAAATATTAATTATTTCTAATTCGTGCACATATGCAAATGTAACCTTAACACAATTGGAACAAATGAGTCGCTATAAATGTGACGGCATATCAGGCAGACGATACAAATGAGGCAATAATTCTTGAATCTGTGAGCCCAAATTGTGATGACACATTGCAGTGGGTGCTGAATCGTTTCATGCCTGCTAAGTATACTTGGGTACACCAGCAACACCGTAACATATCTTGTGGCAAATTTAATATATTTTGAAGTATTGGATCAGATGTTAGTTTATAATATTAAATCCATATTAAACACTGATAAAATGTAAGTGACCTTGTTCGTATGCTTCTCTCGCCAGCGCCAGTCCATGCGGACATTGGGCTGCTACTGGACTCGCAGAGTGCACACCTCAACATGCCCCTGCCTCCGCTACAGGAGCTGTACAGTCAACCTCTGCAAGACCAGCCACTGCCCCCCCATCAGCAACACTGCCCCGCCGGCAACACCACACAGTCGGTACCAATGCAGCAGGTTCAGATGTCTGGCTACGCGTCAGTGCTGGCACCTTGTGCCCCGTTGACCGCATCGGTGCAGCAGGCGGCCCAAGTGCCGTCGGACGGTGTGCAGACGTTGCAGCAGTGCACACCCGGCACTCTGCAGCAGACGTGTCCGGTGGGACTATTGGAACTCGCGCAGTGTTCAGGGGTGCAGGCTCAATTTGCTGTCGTGCAGCAGCAGCAGCAGCCAGTCGACGCTGCCCTGCAGCAGCCTGCGCAGCAGCAGAATGTCATGGCCGATGGCCTGCCTCCGCCGGTGAACCTACAGCATCCGGGTCCAGCTCAGTCGCAGTTGGAAACTGCTCAGCTACCAACGCAACAAGGTGGAGTGCCACCGTGCACTCAGGGGGTGGTGCCGACCGCACTGCACCAGAGCTTGGTGGTACAGACTCAGCCAGACGTGCATGCCACTTCTTACCAGCCACAAGTTCAAGCACAGCAGCATTTTACTGGGGGCATACAGCAGCAGCAGCAGCCGAACGTGATGGCATTTGCACAGCCCCAGGCGCATCAGCCGCTGCAGGAACTTTCCGGGCATTTTTCAGAGCTTGGTTTAGAGATGGCAGCACAAATGCATATCCAGCCACAGGCACAGTCGTACGCAGAGCAGGTTTTGGCACCACCTGTCGAAACGCAAGATTTGGTGAAGCCCCAAATCTCAATAGAGGCCTTTCAAACGGCTGTGGAGCAGGGGTCGGTGGAGGTTGTGCACACACAGATGGCACCGCAGCAGCAACACTACAGCATCGGTGTCGTTCAGCCATCGCCGCTGCTGCTTCAGAGGCCAAGCCTTGCAGAAGCTGCCCTGCAGATGCAACTGGAGACCTTGCAGCAGACTCAGCAGCATCAGCAACAGCAGCATGCGGGAATCATCGAGACTGGGCAGCAGCACCCACCAGCGCAGCAGCAGCAACAACAACAACCGCAGCAGCAACAACCGCAGCAGCAGCAGCTATACCTGCAGCAGCAGCAGCTTCAACAGCCATTGCAGCAGATGTATCAGCCACAGCAACATGAGTTACAACCAACGCACCAGCCTCAGCAGCAGCTAATGCAGCAACAGCAGCCACCGCAGCAGCTTCAGCAACCACAGCAGCAGCTGCAGCAGCAACAGCACCAGGAACTGCAACAAACACACCAGACTCAGCAGCAGCAGCTAATACAGCAACAGCAGCAACAGCAACCACAGCAGCAGCTTCATCAGCCTCAGCAGCAGGAGCTGCAACAAACACACCAGCCTCAGCAGCAGCAACAGCAGCAGCTAATACAGCAACAGCAGCCACAACAGCAGCTTGAGCAACCACAGCACCAGGAGCTGCAAACACACCAGCCTCAGCAGCAGCAGCAGCTAATACAGCAACAGCAGCAGCCACAGCAGCAACAGGAGCTACAACAAGCACAGCAGCAGCAGCTAATACAGCAACAACAGGAGCTACAACAAGCACAGCAGCAACAGCTGCAGCAGCAGCAGCTAATACAGCAACAGCAACAGCCACAGCAGCCATATCAGCAGGAGATACAGCAAGCACACCAGCAACAGCTGCAGCAGCAACTAATACAGCAACAGCAGCCACAGCAACAGGAGCTACAACAAGCACAGCAGCCACAACACCAGCTGCAGCAGCAGCAGCTAATACAGCAACAGCAGCAGCAACAGGAGCTACAACAAGCACAGCAGCCTCAACACCAGCTGCAGCAGCAGCAACTAATACAGCAGCAGCAGCAACTTCAACAGCAGCAGCCACAGCAGCAGCAACTTCAGCAGCCACAGTTGCAACAGCTTCAACAAGCACAGCAACATCAGCTACAACAGCAACATCAGCAGCTTCAACAAGCACAGCAACAGCAGCTACAACAGCAACAACAACAGCCACAGCAACAGCAGCAACTTCAACAGCCACATCCGCAGCAACAACAGCAACTGCAACAACAACAGCCACATCAAGAACCACAGCAGCAGCTGCAGCAGCAGCAACCACAGCAGCAAGTACAACAGCAGCCATCCCAGCCACAGTCGCTACAGCAGCCACAACTACTTCTGCAGCAGCAACAGCCACTCCAACAGCACCCGCAGCAGCCGCCACAGCAGACGCAGCAACAACAGCAAACACCACAGTCACAACAGCTGCAGCAACAGCCAATGCAGCAGGAGCTACAGCACCTGGTACAGCAGCAAGTGCAAGAGCTACAGCAGTATACACAGCAGCCAACGCAGCAACTAAATCAGCAGTTGCAGCAGCAACCACATCAACTTCAGCAACAGCCCTTGCAGCCAACACAGCAGCAGCAACAGCAGTTACAGCCACAGTTGCAACAGCAGCCACCACAACATTCACAACAGCCACAGCAGCAGCAACTGCCTGAGCCACAGCCTCTACAACAGCTGCAGCAGCAACTGCAGCCTGTACAGCAGATGCAGCACTTGCCACAGCATTTAACACAACAGCCGCCTCCGCTGCAACAGCAGGCACACCTTAATATCCAGCCGCCGCCACAACAGCTGCACCAGCAGCCGTTGGAACAGTCACATCCATTACAGCTGCCTCAGCAAGCACAACAACAGCTGCAGCAGCAGCCAATGCAACAGCCACAACAACATCAGCAGCTGCAACAACCACCAATGCAGCAAGCCTCACAGCAACATATTCCTGAACTTCCACAGCAACAGCTTCAGCAGTTGTTACAGCAGCCACAGATGCAACAGGCTCCATTGCAGCAGCAGCTAATACAACAGCCACCACAGCAGCTGCAACAGCAGCCACAGCAGCAGCTGCAACAGCAGCCACAGCAGCAGCTGCAACAGCCCCCACAGCAGCAACTGCAACAGCCCCCACAGCAGCAGCTGCAACAGCCACCACAGCAACTAACACAGCAACTAACCCAGCAGCTACAACAGCAGCCACAGCTGCAAGAACAGCCTCCGCAACAACCACAACAACCTCAACAGCAGCTGCAACAATTGGTAATACAGCAGGCCCAGCAGCTACAGATTCCTGAACATTTACAGCAGCAACAGCAGTTGATACAACAGCCACAACAACCTCAACAGCAGCTGCAACAGCAGCCACAGCAGCAGCTGCAACAGCAGCCACAGCAGCAGCTGCAACAGCAGCTACAACAGCAGCTGCAACAGCAGCTACAACAGCCACCACAACAACTAACACAGCAACTAACACAGCAGCCACCACAGCAACTGCAGCAGCAGCTACAACAGCTGCCACAGCAGCAGCTACAACAGCAGCCACAGCAGCAGCTGCAAGAACAGCCTCTGCAACAACAGCAATTAAGTCAACAGCCACAACAACCTCAACAGCAGCTGCAACAATTGGTAATACAGCAGGCCCAGCAGCTACAGATTCCTGAACATTTACAGCAGCAACAGCAGTTGATACAACAGCCACAACAACAGCAGTTATTGCAACAGAAACAGCAGCCACAGCAGCCACAGCAGCCACAGCTGCAACATCAATCACTACAGCAGCCACAGCTGCTTCAACAGCTTCAACACCCGGCGCAACAGCTGCAGCCTCCGCTACAGCAACAGTCTCCGCACCCGCAGCCCTCGTGCATTCCATCGGAGCAGGCGGGAAGTCTTGATCTTGGAAACCTGCAACAGCACCCAGCACACGCCTTCGTTCATCAGCAAGGGGTGAGTGACCTGCCCCTTAGAGGACAGCGGAGTTTAGAATTTTTAAAATGTGTAAATGTGACTGCATCTCACAGCGCTGAACAATAGGGGGATATTTGCCTGTTGAGGTTATGTGAGCAAGGATATTTTTTGTTTTCTTTGTATGTATGTATGTTGAACGTCTTTCCCACCGTACGTAGTCAGCTGTGCGAATCGGAGGTGCGGGGGAAGGACAAGAAACTTAACACAAAAAGCAGTTATAAAAAAACGAGTTTTCAATTTAGATTTCAAAGTGCATAGCCCCAGTGGCTTTCTAATATCAGAAGGAAGAGCATTCCAGACGGCCACAGAAGCTCATCTGAAAGCACGCGATGCAGTGACCCTCTTTGTTCGATGGTTAGCGTGCTGTTTTATGCTCCTTGACGATATCAGCAAGGTATTGTGGTTCATTTGTGGCAAGCACTTTTAATGGGGAGCACGGTAGGTGGGACGGATTATTCCAGACAGTACCCTGAAGCAGAGGTCGCAACCGGGTACCCGATACCCGTACCCTACCCGATACCCGGCTACCCGTACCCGGCCGGGTACAGGTATGGGTACCCGTTTGCGACCCTGGTGCGGCCGGGTACGGGTACGGGTAGGTCGTGAGTCACTGGTGAGTCACCGTTTGTCACTCATTTCCCAACGTCTTGTCTCTTCTCACAATTCAAGTTCCTAGAATCAATCCACCCACGCCTGCAACATGGCTTCATCCCAGAGGTCGCAATCAGGTACCCGTACCCTATCCGATACCTGGCCATGTACGGGTAGCCGGGTATCGGGTAGGGTACGGGTACGAGTACCCGTTTGCGACCCTGTTGCGGCCGGGTACGGGTACGGGTAAGGAATCAAAACCCGTTTGCGACCTCTGCCCTGAAGGTGGGAGTACACTATAATACAGAGAAACTGCGCGTGCGTGTGAGCGGAGTTATGGGGAGCGATAGTGTAGCGGTTAGCGCACTGCGCTATAAACCCGGTGACATGAGTTTAATTTCCGTTCACAGCCAACATCGGTGACAAATATCTGAATTTGTTCTTGAGCCTCCCCTTAGGTCAACTCAGCCTTAAATGAGTATGCCACGGCCGGGCGTGGTGTTGGTCAACTCGTGTGCCATGCCGGCCTTCATAGGGGATCTTTGGGTTGCGACTTACTTTCCGGGTCCTCTTATCATCCACAGGATATTGTGGATATGCAGAGGAAGGTATTTCTACATTATTTGACTGCTATAAGTTTCAATGTGATAAACCACTTTGTTGAGCTATCATTTTTCACCAGGTTGCTTCTGGAAGAAAAACACGATAGCTCAGTGGGCTCTACCTGGTAGCATAAGAATAGTTTTAGTTGCGTTACTTTGAGTAATTTTCTTACCTTTCCTATAACTTGCACTACTGTCGTTTTTTTGTATTGTAACTTTCTGAGAAAAGAGCTTCATAGCTCGTGAGATTTATCCAGGATAAATGAAGATTCTTATCCTGAACTACGCGTCCCCTTAACATTTGGATGAATTCTCACAATGTGGCGTCACCATTCGATGAAAGAGTGTTGTATTAACTTGCTCTGAGTGTAAATCAGGTTGGAGCCGACTGAGACGGGTTCTGTAACGGACGTGTTTGGATTGCGACATGATTTGAGCAAGTGCTGCTAAGGGTTATACAGCCTGCACACTAGCCTAATGAGCGTGGCATTAAGCACACTTCGGGCATATCACATGCTATAACTAGGTTTAACCTTAGGTGACCTTATGTAAGGGCTGTGTGTACCCATAATGTCTTTACCTAACACGGCACCGTGTAAGATTACATGACTGGAATGTATAATTGAAGTGTATGAAACTATATTTTTTTGTGCCGAGGTAGGCGTTAAAAGAACTTGGGAGTCATTCTTATTTGGAACGTAGGTCACAAATCGCAGCCCTTTTTTTCTCTGCTATCTATGGCTCCCATGCCCAGTGGTGGAAACTCCTCATTACTATGACAGAGGACATTCGTAGGATAACCAACACGGTTGAACAGAGATAATTAATGTTAAAATAAAATGAATGCAGTAGATATGATTATTGACTTTGTTTGCTCTCACATGAGTCATCGCTGCATAATTTTGCCGTGGTTTGCACTCATCTATATACACTGACCTTTTTTTCCATAAACTATTTATAAATTATAATTAGGCACGCTTCCCTAACGCTGCAATGTCGGTTTCAAGATGTGCATCAATTCATCGATGAATATTGATTCTCAATCTCAAGATACGTATAGCGAATCACATGTTTAAGAATCTTATGTTTTTAGATGAACATATGTGGTGTGTAAATTGGTTCTCTTCACCCCTGCAGCCACTGCTACTATATGCACAACGAAAAGTATAAAATAGTCATTGGCTCTTGAATCAAATAATAACCCTGAATCGTGACAATCCGTTGAAGTGCTGACAGGGTGAATAACTTCACCCCTGCTCTGAAACGAGTTGAATCATTCGTTTTACTGTCTGGCCTGTTGGGTTAGAAATTTACTTTGTGCTCTGTAATTCGATCCCAATGTTGACCATAAATATTTTGCAATGCTTGAGAGCTTCTGCAGAATGTATTCCATTTAAAAACGGGATTTATGTATATTTTTTACACAGTAAATGTGAAACAACGTGATCGCTGCTTAAATTGTCGAGCCGAGCCGAGGCTTGGCAACGGCTTGCCATGACTGTCCTTTTTTTAGTCAATGAATGGCTGGCACTGTGATCCGGCTGGCATTTTACGCGAACGCACGCAATGTTATCTGTGCCTCGGCAAGTGATTGAAGGTTATATAGGCGCATTGAGAAGAAAAAAAAAGCCGTTGCCTGGACACGAGAGCAAGTCGAATGTTGCGTTGCCATAGAGAAACGGCCGTACGCGCACAATGGCACGGATGACATCTCCGATGCAGCGCCTTCGATGTGAAGCTCTGGTGCAAGTGTAATTTGCAGTGAAACAACGCAGCCAAGAGTCGTGGCATGTTTTTCATTTGGACCTCGGTTACAAAAGTGCAAGGGAGTTGAGGGGGGGGGGCAACGTCTGGGGATGAGGGTAAGGGGAGACCCTGGGGAGTTCAAGTTATATAGGTCACAGCCGTGCCTTTAAAGACGACACCCACTTTGTGTGCGCTTTTAAGGCCTGCTGATCTAGAACAGATGGGTCTGCTTTGTGTTATTACGTGGCGGCAATCCGCGTCAGCCCCCAACGAGCAGATGCATGGTAATTTGTAAAGCCCTCTGTGGTCCGCTCGCGTCTTTTCCACGTTTTTTTAATGCCAGTTTCCATTCACGCACGGCACTGGGTGCACATTTACGTGCTGTCACCACTCTATTCACGTGATTTCTCCCCCAATTTTGTGGCACGTCACGAGATGGGGTTTCGATTCCTATATCTTGCGAAGTTTTGCGCACCCCTTGTCGGTGAGAGGAACAGCCCCAACGCTATCTCTGAGATGACTTACGTAAGCTTCTGGTCCACACAGGGGGTGGAACTTTTTCCCACTTGTCCTGTCGAACGAGAGTAACGTCTGTTGCATGACAGTCAGACCAAGGCTTGTAATCTTCACACCTGGAGTTTAGCCAAATGAAATGCAGAATTCACATTTGGTGTGCTGATTTTGTTTCTTGCAATTAATTCGTGACCAGACTGATACTTATCGACTCGCTCCACTTGGGAACCCCGTTTCAATCGCAGGCGCACGCCCAGGATTCAAACTCCGACTCTCATCGGTGCAAGATAATTCCTATGACCTCTGAGCAACCTCCACATGGTGTTAAATTCTAAGGAACTTTTCCCACAGTGGCCACGGTTATGTCGGCATGCAAGTGTGCCCACATTGATGTAAAACAAACATTTTGTATTCATCTGTGTGTTAAGTATAATTATTGTTTTGACGATTGTACGTTTCTACAAGCGGCCAAGGCGCTCGGTCATCCAGTGCCGGTCTCGTGTCGGTTTGCGATGTGACGGCAAAGGACGTGACTGCACTTCAGAAAGGGCTTTTGGACGCCAAGAATAGTGTCGTCTGTGCACTGCAGTTGTCAAAACTCAGCACATACGTGCGTAACTTAATACTGCAGTGTTGATTTATAATGTGTGCAGTGTGCTGAACTTTCCCACTATGGGAGGTCTTCTTTTTATATAGATTACAATATGTAAAAAAAAAATTTGTGGTTAACATTTTCTTGACTTTTGTCACTGGCAACTTTGGAGAAAACAATTTCATACCATTAGTGTCAAATCTTGACTTAAAGCTTTCATGACTGCAGTAATTCATACCCTTTGGGTCTTTCGGTAAAGTCACGTAGATAAAAAAAAAATAAGAAAAAATCACGACGTTTCGATCGCAACACAAGCAATCGTCTTCAGGTGTGAGAGCGTTAGTGTTCTCGGTTATTCGTCTGTTTTTACATTTGCCCTCGCTTATTTTCAAATTGTATTTTCCGCATCATCTCATGAGATTATTTTTGCATTTTTAACTCTTGCAAGCTAGCAATGTCACCAACCGTTTGTCGGGAAAGTCCTCAGAGGTTGATGTCGCAGAACTACTTCTCAAGTTACTTTAATAAACCTCATGCCAAATTAAGCAAAAAGCCAAATGTAATATTCCGATGTGTTTTTTTTGCACTGAGATCATCACCTTGCGACACTCGAACCGCACCTCCCATTAGCATGGTGTGGCTACGTACGGTGCTAAAGAAGTCCAACATAAATGCATACATACGAACCTAGTCTAATCACAGAAGGCTTAACCCAAGATCCAAACCAAGGTGCTGGCTCATTGCTCTGTTGGGATATTAATCCCCTGTGCCCCCCAGAATCTGTCATTTGCGCCGCTTGACTACAAATGTCAAGCGATATTGCTTAGTTGAGTCCTCTGGGTCGTGATTTACATATGTTGTGTCCATAGTTTAAGAATTATTTACATCTAACGCAAGTAGAGTAGGGGAGCGGTGGTCCACTGGTTAGCGTGCACTGCACTATGGACCCCTGAGTTTGATTCTGGCTCAAGGCTATCATCAGTGGCGAGTGTTATCTGAATGGATCCTGCATCCTTAACCAGCCCGCATTGAGCAATATTGTGAAATATGGTGAGAAACAAGTATAACCCGTAAAAACAAAGTTTTTCACTATAAATCCTTTATATGCGTGGCGGCTAGAGTCCTCTCGTCCCCTGGCTTGAGATGGCTGCCACGTATGGGTCAGATGATTGCCTGCCACCATTAAGCAATTGGTAATTAAATCTAATTCTTTTTTTCCTAAAAAGTGTAAAATTTTGGAAAAACAATCTTTTCACGAAAATAAATTGTCACGCACAACGAGTCTGTGTGGAAAATGTCAGCTCGATTGGATCACGGGAAGTGGGTTAAAAAACGACCGAAAGATTTGCACGGTCGTAAGCGCGCAAGCAAGCAAGTGAACTTAATATGAAGGATTTAAAAAGCCTCTTTCTAACACGATGTGTGCAGAGCTTCATCTAACAGTGGATTGACAATTCTCAGTCGAGAGACTCGTGTTCGCGTGAATGACAGCATGTCTTATATGTTTTGGCAGAGTAAGGGTTCGAATTTGCGTCACTAATATTGTAACCAGCGTATGGAAGCATGTAGCTGAATATAGCTGCGTTGTAAGGCCCATGCATTGTGGCAGATTTTCAGTGGTAACTCATTTGGAAACCCCGTCTCACGTGACAATCATCTTGAACCTCGCTGTCCTTAAATCTCCATACTTTTTGCGCTCGGAAGCACTGCTGCCCTGTTGGCGCACGCATGTCAATTATCCCACAGCACCGTTCGCCATGCCTTCCAATTAGTCCTTTGCTGCAGCGTGGATCTCACTTGACCTTGGAGCAATGTTAAAGGAGTGCGGCGTTTTCTGCTCAGCTTGCACAATCGGGGACACAAACCTTAACGTTCTGCAACCCCTTTCCTGCGTTCACCACCTCGCCTGCCACCAGCGATTTATCCATTAAAATTAGATTGGCTTTACTCCTGAGCGTTTGACTTGCGCATTCACGAAGGCGATGACGGTGATGCACACGTACGTGCCTGCGCACTTGCTCTTCTTTCCTGGCCTAATTGTCGACTCTGCACTCGCTCATCTGGTCCACGCGTACCGCGGGGTTGTGGAGCAGAGCTGCTTTTGGACAAAGGCTGCGGCAATGCTGACAGCTTCACTAGAGGGGATTACAGTAGCTAGTCATTCTTACTCCAAAATTAGCTTTTGCTCCTTTTATTGGCCGTGTTGGTTTGAAAATTAGCATCGTGCATTTTTAAGCATTAAACAGCCAGCATTGCAGGGGTTTTGGACCTGTTACAATATCCCTGTATGACAAAAAAATGTCCCCTTGCCCGCAAGGGAAAGGCTTTTGGCTATGCACTGTATGCACGCACCATTGTGCTTCTGATTTAAATGAAGGGGTTTTATTCTCCGCATTCTCCCCCTGTTGAATTGTTTAGGAACATTGCATCCGTCTGTCAATGCAGACGCGCAGCGCAGAGCGTGCACGCTTGCATGCATATTGCGCACTAATGCAGAAATTTTGGCTTGGGAATTCACGAAAGACCGGGCGAGCGTTTACGCTAGGAATTTCTATTTCTCTGTGTTGACATTTGGCATCGCTGTTTTATTATAGATGGGGATGAATTCACATAGAAGCCACACACCGCATTGGGGTGTCGGAGGAGGGAGTGGCGGTGGAATGGTCAGCGCACTGCGCTACGAACCACCTCTCCCCCTCTTCACCAACCCACACTGACTAGTGTGGTGAAGTATAACCATCCCCCCCATGACTGACCACGTATATTCACTATAAATTACTCGGCATAATATTTCAATCACATTTTCATGATATTGGTTATTAGTGATTTTAAATATTGTACTTGTATTTTTTAAATCGAATGATTACTTTTAGCTTATAATCAACAGAATATTGTGCCAGTCATGAGTCTTGTTTGACTATACTTCACCATGCTGGCCATTGAGGGTTGGTGAGTGGGGGGGAAGAGTGCCCACAGCCTTTTCGATATCAATCGCCGTTGATGTTCACCTTGGCCATACATGGAACTCAGATTGACGGTGTTATAGTGCAGTCTGCCAATCACTCTGCCACCACTCCCCAAATTCATTATCATGGTAGACTTTCACATCTATACTTGGGACGATGACAAGGTTGAAAAAAAATAGTGCTCAGTAGTGTCTAGCACGTTTTTTTTTGTTCCCTTGGCAAGTGCATGACTGTAGGCTGGTGTTTTGTTGTCGTGCCGATTACAATGCATTATGTGCATGAGGAAAAAGGGAAAGTCATCAGTTTTGCACTCGTGGCAGTCACTAGATTATATGGCCCAGACTATGGGCCATGACTGCAGTCTGGTAACGATTACCGTGCAGAATTTGTAATGGTCAGTCTGACTTGGTGTCTGGGCCCAGGTATTAGTATTCATTGGCAGACCACACTGTACACACTTGTATTGCAATCGCCACTGCTTTTACCGACACGCGGAGAGGTCTCTATTGGGGTGGTATATTCCTTACATTTAAATGTCTGTACAAAATATGCCGTGACGTGTTATTGCACCAATAATATAAACTTAATGGCAATTTATCTGCCCAAGCATATTAAACATTCACGAAGCTTCCTACATTTATAGCTTGTACAGTCGTGTGGCGATTGCTACCTCGTCACTAGGCAGAGGGTTTTTAATTTCACAAATACATTTTTGTGCAGTATAATAAATAAATAAATATTAGTAATGCTATAATTTCGTGAACAAAGCAATATCATATATTTATGATTTATTGAGGTGGTTTTTAAACACTGTATGTTTTATATATGCATAAATTGTAATTTTATTTCTTATGCATTTTTATTTTTCATTTTGCTTTGGTTGAGTGAATGTTACCGCACTCGGCCCACCATATTCAGAATGTAGCCTTTGAACACTCCTTTAAATTTTGAATCGATACGCCTCCGTATTATTTATCACAATGTCAGCAGGGCTGTGCAGGCTTCCTTGGCCGGATGTTACGTGCGGTTTAAATTTAACACTTTCTTTTTTGGCGTTGTGTGCATTATATCATTTTCCTTTTCACCTCCCATATTTCGGTCCTCCTGTCCCCCCCAACACTTGTTAGCGGATTGAGTACGCGGCTCGGCTAGCCTCTCTTGAAATACCTCCTCCACGTCGCTCCTCCTCCCAGCTTGGCTTTCTTCCTATAGACCATCACTTGCAGAGACGCGGAAGCACATCAATCCTCGAGGCACCAGCGCAGCATTTTCGCCCCATCCGCCGGGCTGTTAGCCGCGCCCTGTCGCGGGGAGCTAGGCACTGCTACTCGCAGGCTGTCGCGCTGTCGCTGGCTAGCATGCAGCGCCTCGCCGCTCAGCGATCATCCAGCGAGCCACCACCCTGCGCGCACGACCGGCACGGTGCGCGGGGCAGGCAGAATCCCTTGGGCCATCCTCCCGACTACGGCTGTTACGCCTTCGCCGCTCATGGCCAGCCGGACGAGCCCTTCCCTCACCCGACCCCGGTGCGGTGCGGAGCAGCTCCGGGGCATCGTTACCCGCCTCCGTCCATATACGCCCGCCCGCCGTCGGACAGGTTGTCTGGAAGCCCTCCAAGTGCTCCGTTGCGGCAGCAGTTTTCCGGCACCGCCGGCTCGTCCGACGGCGGTGCCACACAGCTTCTGCCGCCGTCGTTGCAGAGCTTTCCGTACCCGCTCGTATACCACGTCCTTCCTCCGGCGCAAAAGCTCGTCATGCAGCCCGTCCCGGGTGTGCACGGCATGGCCTACGGAGTTCCCCCTGCCTCCCCCTTCCTCCTGGTCAGCACGCAGCAAGCCATGCATGTGTGCCGCGTCCCTTACTGCCCGTCTCCACAAACCGGCGCCTGCTATTGCCATCCCACGAGCGCTACCCTCGACTCCCTGAATTTGGCCACCGGACAATGCTCGGTCGCCCCGCCCATCAAGTCGGTCCCCCACTCGGCCCCCGCTGCCCCGTGCTCCGAGCGGCATGGACCCCCCATTGCGGTGCAGCCGGCGGTCGAGGTGAGATACCAACCCTCTCGGGTGGAGCACTGGGAGGCTGCCGGGAGAGCGGCGCGCCAGCCGCCCCAGCCCGACCCGCCGGGCAATGCTGCGTCGTCGGCTGCCCCGGCCAGCGGCGGAGCACTCGACGGCGCCACGACCAAGGACGGTTTGCTAGCGGTAGGTGGCGCGGACGGTTCGGTAGGTGGCGCGCAGCTTTCGACTCCCTTCACATCCCCCCTGTACCTGCTGAGCTGCGACGGCTCTGTGGGCAGCTTCTCGGTGTTCACCTTCCCTAGCCCCACGGACGACTCCGACGATGAGACGGAAGACGTGTACTCGGAGGTGGAGGAGTTTGAGCTGGTCGAGAGGCCACAAGTGGTGGTGACCGATCACGGGCTGACCACATCCCCCCACCTGCCGGGTGGCGGCTCAGACCCCAGAACTTGCGACGTTGGGGACAGGACACAGGAGGGCGACTACAGGAGGTGTCCCATGCCCGAGTACCCCGCAGAGCCCTCCTACGTCCCGATGCATGGTTACCAACTTCAACCGAACCCGCTTGTGCAGTCGTACCCTCCGTACTTCCCCTGCGCCACCTTCAATGACCCCTGGGCTGCTTCCAAAAGTTTGCACCGCTGCTCCACACTGGACAATTTCTCCCAGGCTTACCAGGCTCAGGTCGGCATGCCTGGGCCGTCTTACGTGCAGCAGACAATGCTGCTCGGTCATCCCAGCGGTTTTCCTCACCTCCATCCACCTGTTGCTGCTCCTGACAACTTTTACGGTTTTCCCACTTTTTTCCTTCCGGTGTCCAAGGTAAAGACTTTAAAGTGTTTTTTCTGTTTAATCGGTCTGGAATTAAGTGATACGTGTCATTGACAGTAACACTGCTTTTGTTTGCGTGCTCCATTTTTTCTTCTCTTTAATGTCTCTTTGAATGTCTGAAGATTTGTTTTGTTGCTCTGTTTTGTTGCTCATCTTTGCTCTATATATTTTGGTCTCGATCAGTAAGTGATGCAAGTTGCAGAGTTACATTTAATGTGATGGTGCTAATTTTGGAGAATACGTTAATTCAGAAGCTAACATATCAATGGTTATTGAAATCTTCTTGGTTCTTTCGGTAAAGTCACGTAGAAGGGAAGTAATAAAATAATAAAAATAAAACATACTTCCCTTCTACGTGACTTTACCGAAAGAACCAAGAAGATGAATCCCTGCAGTCACGAAAGCTTTAAATGGTTATTGAAAATCACCGTGCGATATAATATATATTGCACCACTATTACGGTGCCACTCCCAACTGTATTTCCACATGATAGCGTGTGCTTTGATTGTCTTAGCTATTATTTTTATAGATATAAATTAATTCGGTGCAAGGTCGTTGTGATTTATCGGCGCTTATTTTTTGCCAACAGTCTCCAGGTCTTTTGCAGACATGCTGTCTGCCCCAGCCATATGCACAACCTTTCCCATCAGATCAGCCTCCCCTGCAGCAAGCATCTTGTCAGCATGGTCAACAGGTTAGATTTGTTTTTTTCTCGTTGTCCTTTTCCGGACCTCGCACGTTGTACCGGCAGCTCCTGTAATTTTCAGTATTAAAGTGAAAGGGAAACAATGCATTTTTGTAGTAAGGTAAAAATTGTGGGTTGCGATTTAATTGACTTGCAGTATGATTAAAACTGTGCTGCCAGATTAGATACTTATATGTTGCAGCCTCTTAAGGGCGTGCGTGTGTGGGTTTGCTTGTCAGTAGAAATTGGTGCATCGTTGTTGAGTGCACTCCTCTCTGAATCTGGTGGCCTGAGTTAATTTCCCGGCCATGGTTAATGTCTGTAGAAAGTGGCATTAGAACCTGCCCTGCGTCTCCTCTCGGCCAACTCGGTTTTAAATAAGTTCCTGGTAACAGTATGTGAACGTTATCATCGGGGGAGACAATGGCAGGTGGCCACGTTACTGGCCATATCACCCCTGACCAGTCTATGAAATAGGAAGGGGAATCTTCATATCTATGTACAGTAAAACCTTGGATTGCGAGCATAATTCGTTCCGGAAACGTGTTTGTAATCCAAAGCACTCGTATATCAGTTGTGATCACAAGATGCTCGGCAGACAAAGCGTATACACGTACTACTCGTATTGCAAGACCTCGCTCGTTTATCAAATTAATATTTATAAAAAAAAATTACTCGTCTTGCAAAACACTTACAGACCAAGTTACTCGCAATCCAAGGTTTTACTGTATTTCACAATTTAAAATTAATAAATGAACATCTTCCCAAATACCGTACGAAATACGTGCAATTGTTATTTGCGTTGGATGATTAGAATACAACCTTTCCTTTCCGCAATGTTTGACAATATGCCATCTCTGGGACATTAACGTAATTGAGATGTCCGATCTCGGGTTGTGCATGCTGGCAAATAATCCCTTTAATAGATTAAATTCAGTTTCTGGAGTCGAAGGGGACACCATCACTTTGTCCTTCCAAGTAACCATAAGTGTTTCATGGCCAAAGTTGAGTACAGTTTTTTGGCATTCATCACTTATCGCTCTGGTGTGGCCTTGTCGCAGAACCGCGATACAAATTGCATGGCACGCTGCACAGAGAGGCCTGCAGAAATCAAAAGGGAGGTGGCTATCCGGCCTCTTAGGTTGCTGGAACATTGTGAACAATCCGATGCATCCATGTCTGTGTAACCCTGCCCTCTCCATGACCACATATGCGATGCTCTGTATTATCCACTTCGATTTTTGTCGTTTAAACGATGGCTTTAATGCGGTGCATCGTATGTGTATGTACATTTGTTCTCTCGCTGAATGATTATCTTGGATTTGTTTCCTTTTAGTATGGAAATTGTTACTACATGGCTCACCCTCAACAGGTAGATATTAATTCCACATTACGTTACACAGGATAATGTAATAATATATATGATTTTTATTTAAAGCTTTCGTGACTGCAGGGATTCATATTCTTGGTTCTTTCGGTAAAGTCACCACGTAGAAGGGAAATAATAAAATAATAAAATAAAAATTTAAATACGTGACTTTACTGAAAGAACCAAGAATATAATATATATGATGGTAATAAGTGACCTTTGATTAAAAAGACCAAAGCTCCTTTTTCCTCTGGTTTTGGGTGGATGTAACAAAATTCAACTGAAGATTGGTCTCAAGAAAGCTGTACAATTTGATGATGCTAATATTGTGATTTTTTAAAATTCTTACTTTTTATGCAAACTCAAGGACATGTCTTTCCTATAATGGCTGTATAAAGCAGAATATATTGTAACTAGTCTATAGCCCCTCCAAGGACAGGTGTATTGCAGTAAATCTGAAATATTCAAGCGAAAAGCAGACCATTAGTGTGCAATTTGTAAGGCCGTGGTGACAGATTGATTTCATTTAAAGGTTTTCATCCCTTGTTCATCATCATGACGTCCTTTTTACTTCTGTCTCAATAGCAACACATTACGACGTTTCGATTGCAACACAAGCAATCATCATCAGGCATAAAAGAAAATAGCAACAAAAATCTAACTAGAAAACTATAGACCGACATACAAGCAGACAGACATCACAACGGCACGCAGAGAGAGGACACAAATCGTCCTCTCTCTGTGTGCCGTTGTGATGTCTGTCTGCTTGTATGTCTGTCTATAGTTTTCTAGTTAGATATTTGTTGCTCACACTTAAAATTCTAACTTAGCAAATTTTGAAACACGTAGTCAACCAGGCCATGCATGTATTACATCATTACATCACATTTCAATATTTTACTAGGTTATTTAATTTTCGTGTGCCTGTATACTCCTCTCTATGTGTGCCGTTGTGATGTCTGTCTGCTTGTATGTCGGTCTATAGTTTTCTAGTTAGATTTTTGTTGCTATTTTCTTTTATGCCTGATGATGATTGCTTGTGTTGCAATCGAAACGTCGTAATGTGTTGTTTTATTTTGATTTATTATTTTATTTTTAGACGTGACTTAACCGAAAAGAACCAAAGAATAATTCCTGCAGTCACGAAAGCTCCCAAATTAAGATTGTCTCAATAGCGTTACGGAAATCGCGTGACGTGAGGGTTCTGTGTTTGTAGTGAGGGTTGTGAGTTGACGCTGAGTAGGGGGGAGGAGGCGCCTCACCCCCCCATGTGGAGTGACGTCACCCGCACATGATTATTAATGAGGGGGGGGGGGCGTTTGGAGGACGTCACCTGCGCATGACTATTAATGAGGGGGGCTGTTAGACGTGGTGGGCCATCACCTGCACATGATTATTAATGGGGGGGGGGGGGTGTTCTCCATGTGGAGTGACGTCACCTGAAAATATTATTAATGACAGTGGGGGGGGGGTCCATGTGGAGGACCCCACCTGTTCATAATTATTAATGAGGGGGGCTGGTCGACGTGGTGTGACGTCACGCGCGTTACACACAAACATTCTTTGCTCATTAGAGCGTTCTGAATTTGTTTTATTTGATGTCACAGCGACTAGCAGCAGTGAGTCAAGTCTATTTAAAGAAATCCCACTGTTTTTAGTGCTGAGGTCCAATTTTACATATTTCAGGTTTTGAACATATGAATTGGCCTTCATATGACTATCAATAAAAGGCATCTCGTCTATGAAATTACTTGAATATACTTCAGGAACCGAAACATTGCCAATTGCTTTAAAATATATATTATAAATGCGTTGCTACGTTGCAGATGTATACATATTGTTTATAAATCCATATTCCATGTCTACGTTCATTAACACAACGACTTGGGTCTGCTTCCCAGCTACAGTAGTGGCAAGTGATATCTGAAACAGTACTGGAAGCCCCCTTCACCAACCCACACTGACTAGTGTGGGTTGAAATGTGGGGTAGATGACCTGCACGGCATGGGGAGAGCTGAAACATTATTAGTAACATTTGGAAACTTGCCATCCGTAGAAGCTGCACTTAAGCATTACTCTATTACCCCGGTTTATATGACAACAATGCATTATTCTGTACTCAGCGCTCACAAGCAGGGAGCATTATTGCCAAAAATGTGTCCGTGTTTCATGTCGTCGCCCATCTGCGTTGTGCGTTGAGCACGTTTGCATTCCGGACCAAAGCTTAATAGCGTCTCGTGATAAAAAAAACTTCAGAAGAAGAATATTGACACGGGAGAAATCCGTTGAGCTTCGAAGCTCTTTTTCGCAGATGTCCAGTCGGGGCGGATCATAAAGTTACGACGACAAACAATACGAAAACACGATAGGGGTGCAAAGTGTAGGAATATCTATCGATGTTTATTTTACCAGGTAAAGCCCACTGAGCTCTTAACTTGACATTGCCTCCAGGCCGCTAATAATGTTCTCGTGCTCACGGAATTGACCTTTTGCAGCAGGTGCCAGTGCAGTCTCTCCAGCAGCAACAGCCACCGCCGCCTTGTCAGCAGGGAGCATTTAATGGACTTCAGCAAGCGGCGCAGTCGGCGGTGCAGGCAGCGGCCTACATGCAGCAGCAAGATGTGCAGCCTGATCATACGTCACAGATCTACGTGTGCACTCAGCCACAAGAGGTATGCATGCTTGCTTGGTCTCCTGCACCTTATAACGTGAGATTGAAGCACACCTCACCCCCCCCGCTCCTCCACCCAGAAATGAATTGGCAAAAGTTGTGGGATTTGACAGAAGAGGTAATGAAACGGTGGCAAGGTGTGAGCCATCAGTGGCATTTGGCCATGATGATATTTTCAAACCTACTGCGAATATGCATTGCAATGTGTAAAGGAAGACAAAACCCAAGTCAACAAATAAGCCTTATGTAAAGGTTTGCACCAAGGTTGTATGTTCCAACAGTCTGACATTAATTTGAAGATTAATGAAGGATAATAAAAAAAATCAAAAGTGACAGCTTGAATGCTTCAGTGCATCTTTCTCTGAAGTACCCCCTCTGCACTTTAATTAACATTATTTTGTAAACCAATGATTTCTAAATATCATGAATACGTGATATTAGGTGTTGACTTGGACTTAAATGTACCGAAAGAAACGACTGTCAAAGCGAGTTCCATCCAACCGATAACTGTCGTGTGCAAATATTCTGGTTTCTTTCGGTAAAGTCACGTAGATAGAAAAGAAAAATAATACAATTTACATTTAAAATAAGAAATTGAAAATAATAAAAGCAAAAAACCCACGACGTTTCGATCGCAACACAAGCGGTCTTCACCAGGCGGAGAGAAAAGAGGGGGCAAGCCTCCAAATGCAACTGCTTCTAAGGATTTCCAAAGTGAGAGAGTGGGCAGGGGTCGAGAGCTGGGAGGAGGAGGAGAGGCTGCGCGGCACAAACAGTGACAATGTCGGAGCAGACACTAGGGGAGCAGCTTGGAGGGGGAGAGATGAGCGGCATGAGTCAGCCGGTAGTAATGTAGTGTCGTGTGCAACTTGAAACAATCGATTTACAAACCGCGTGATATTAGTCTTTCCCTTTGTTTTTGCGAGTGTACAAATGCACTCCTCGAACGGTGAGTGTGACTTGTGAACGCGGTGTGGCCTTAGGTGTGCTCTCGGTTGGTTTCCCCCCCCCTTCAAAGCAAAACGCAGAAGCCATGGCCAAAAGCTAGAATGTGGGTCTTGTGTCTTTGGATGTCTCTGCTGTTCTCACCCCACCACTGCCCACGTACTCTGGGGTCATGCAGGTGGAATTGGATTGTTTATCCTGTG
The DNA here is from genome assembly GCF_965212315.1 of Lampetra planeri. Taxonomy (NCBI): domain Eukaryota; kingdom Metazoa; phylum Chordata; class Hyperoartia; order Petromyzontiformes; family Petromyzontidae; genus Lampetra; species Lampetra planeri. The sequence goes on along the minus strand of NC_136146.1, from coordinate 2,511,769 downwards.
ACTCGCTTACAGAGCTTTTTTATGCAAGCCAACACGAGTGATTGCCTGTCAAACATTTTTTTGGAGCCTGACTTTTGAATGCTTGTTATTTTATTTTGTTGGTTACGTTATAGAATGAAAAACTAGAAATGTAATGGTGATGTGGACAGATTTAAGTGTTCAAACATTCACATAGCCATTCATTTATTATGGCGTGCATGAAAGGGCCTGCAGATGTTAATGTAGTCAACGTATGAAATGTCAAATGCATTGCATCATGGATTCTTTTGGGTAATTATGTTCTAACTGAGCTCTCATGGAACTGCCATTAAAAAAACATTGTTTATTTCACGATTTTTTGGTTCATTGGAGATTACAAAGAACAAATATATTGAATAATTTAATTGGACAATATCTCTAGTAAGAACTGAACTGCACATGCCTGTCTGTAACGGTCTGAACGGTGTGTTCCCCAGTCCCACTTTGTCTGCGTGACCTGAGTGTAAGGACAGCCTGTAGAACTTCTCCATGCGTAACCGTTATAGTGGTGACATTGTTAGTTGTACTTTCGTACATCTTAACACGAGGATATTTTCATTTTTTATTGCAGGCAATATGTTACCTATTAATATAATTACGGTGATCATTATGAGTTATAACGTATCTAGTTTTGGGTTATGGACTTTGCCCAATTTCCATTACCTGTGACATGATACAAGCATGGGGGATAAATTACTTGGTTCACTCGGTTTAACTGATAGGCTTTTGTGACCAATATTATTTATAATAAAGGTTTTTGTATTAGATCGTGTAAGTATAAATGTGTCGTAACCCTCCACCACCCAACACAGCCAGTAAGGTTGTGGATGCTGGATGTAGTTACCAGCGAAACGTCGAACTACTCAAATTGTAAATGGTTTGGATTTACTCTCCAGAACACCGGTCAGCTGAAGTAGCAACTAATTGGCACGCTGTTTACGTGACAAACCTAACTGGCTGTGTCGGGTGGTGGAGTATTACAACACATACTTACGCAATCTAATCTAAAAACCTTTATTATGAATACATAGTTTGCTGTTGATGGGAGATCGTATTTTTGTGAAGTGTTCAGCAGGAGACTTAAACCAGTTTAGAGTTGTGGCTTAAGCCTATCAATCTCTGAACTCTAATTCATTGCGGAGTCCAAAGTCGAATGTTTTGCGGTGGGGGGGGGTTATGAGCATCGACTTTACTCTTTTTGTGTTACATCTGTGCCGATATTTATCATTCTATTCCATTCATAGAAAGTCTTATCAGATAATACCGCACTCATTCACGAATGTTTTACATTTATTATAATAGATTATCATTTTTGTGTAACAAATGGCCACGTGACATTGTGTTTAGAGCTTGAAACAAGTATTTGGAAGGTTACAATTTCGAATCCCAGTCAGTGATTCAGTAATTCATCCCTCCAAGATTGATAAAATGAGTACCACTTTGTGGGCAGTTGACATTCGTTGTATTTTTTACGCTTAGACTGGTCCCTGTCCATGAAAATGTGCAATTTCTGCCACTGGCTCAGGACTGTACTAGATGAGCATCGCTCCACGAACATTTGAGAGTGGATAACACTCTAACTTGGTTGTGATAAACACAATTAGACATTTCAAAATCGGCAGTACTTTGATATAGCGATGGCACTACTCTCGTGTATTGTTTAGTAAATACCCAAGTAATTGGGTATGGCGTCACTGTGGCGAGATGGGAGGTCGTGGGTTTGATCCCGACCCTGATGCCTGTATATTTGGAGTTTGCGCGATCTCCCCGTGGTCACGTAGTTTTTCCTCCGGGTGTGCCAGTTTTTCCCTCCACATTTAGAAACATGCGTTCAGAGTATTTGCCTGCGATACATTTCCGCTGGATAAGCCACTTCATTGGGCTATCAATTGTGGCCAGGTCGCTTCTGAAAAATATCTATATAGCTTGGTGAGCCTTATCTGGTAAAATTAAAATAGCAGTCATTGTCGTATTTAATCATTGTTACGGATGAAATGTGCATTAATTCTAGATTTGAAGCTTTCGTGACTGCAATGATTCATATTCTCAGGTTTTTTCGGTAAAGTCACGTAGGTAAAAACATTAAAATTAATGAAAGTAAAATAAAACAAAACAAAATAAAATTCACGACGTTTCGGAGGCAACACAAGTCTCCGTCATCAGGTGGGACCGTCACAGCCGAATTAGCTGCATCAAGTGAAGCAATGATTCAAGATGTAATCCCTTATAAGCAAGTTGAAGGGAGGTGGAGAGGGGGGGGGGGAGAGCTTATCAGGCTGTGGTAGCCAATGAATGGAAACGTATCGGGAGGGAGGAGGAGCGGTGATCAAAGACTGCACGCAGTGCTCAACACAATGAATGAAGACGTGTCGGGACGGAGGGCGAGCGGCGATCAAAGACTGCACGCAGTGCTCAACACAATGAATGGAGACGCGCCGGGACGGAGGGCGAGCGGTGATCAAAGACATCACGTAGTGCTCAACACAATGAATGGAAACGTGGCGAGCGGTGATCAAAGAACAATGAAGAGATTACTGTTAAACACTGTGGATGTTAACACTCGGTGAAGTAAATTAAAATAGTGCCTGTCAGATAAGATGGTCCAAAAAGTGTAATTAAGTCTTTTTTGCGTGGTTAATAACATCTTTCCAGTGATTACTGAGTTTGTACCCATCATCACGGTTGAAATTATGTCTGTGTTTGTATATTTGTATGGCTTCGTGTACAAACCTTTGATGGTAGCCCGGAGGTTTGCAGAGAACCTTGGTCTCGGAAAAGACAATTTCATGAGAGCCCGCCGAGTTGTAGCAATGATCGGCAACGGCCGAAGAATCAGTTCTGCCGTGTTTCAGATCTGACTTGTGCTCGCGGACACGATCAGCAACATGACGTTTTGTTTCTCCAATGTAGCAATCACCACAAATGCAACTCAATTTGTAGACTCCAGGATACTGTAAGTCAGGAACGACATCCTTCACAGATGGAATCAGATCACGGATTTTATGCACTGTACTGAATCGGACTTGGATCTTATGTTTGTTTAGAATTTTGGAGATCTTTTTGGTCACGCCTGCTATGTATGGTAACGTGATAGTTTTGGTCAGAGTTTCATGTGGTTGTTTTTGTGTGGTGGGAGAGACAGCTTGGCGGATAGTGCGGTCAGAGTATCCGTTCATCCTGAGGGCCCGATGTACATGTCTTAATTCATCAGTCAGGTGGTGTTGGTCAGAAATGCCATGGGCTCTGTGGTATAGCGTTTTGATGAGAGAATTCTTTTGAGATGGGTGGTGGTGGGAATCCGGTTTCAAGTAGGAATTTGTGTGGGTGGCTTTCCTGTAGACAGAATGTCCCAAGGATCCGTCAAGCCTCCTCTTAAACAGAATATCCAAGAATGGTAGTTTACCGTCTTTCTCCACTTCCATGGTGAATCTGATAGATGGGTGTCTAGAATTGATGTGGTCCAAGAAGTGGTTCAATGCTGGGAGGCCATGTGGCCAGATGACGAAAGTGTCATCCACATATCTCTTCCACAGGGAAGGACGCAGGGTGGATGTCTGGATGGCGTCTGATTCAAACTTTTCCATGAACATGTTGGCTATAACTGGTGACAAGGGGGAGCCCATAGGGGTACCCTCATTCTGTTTGTAGAAGGTGCCATTCCAGGTAAAATAGGTGTTGGTGAGGCAATGCCTAACCAGCGCAGGTACATCAGAATTCAATCCATGTTGGACTAAGTCCTCAATTATTGTTAGGGTGTCCGGTACTGGGACTTTGGTAAACAAAGATACTACATCAAAGCTGACGAGGATGTCATCAGGAGATAGTACCATGTCCTTAACCATAGAGACTAATTGGGTTGAGTTGAGTACTGCCGAAGAGGTCTTGCCTGTGAATGGGAGCAGAGTATCTGATAGAAAACGGGCTAGTTTGTACGTCGGAGAGTTTATCGTCGACACGATGGGTCGTAGCGGGGTGCCTTCTTTATGGATTTTGGGAAGACCATAGAGTCTGGGAGGTCTTGCCGCCGATGGTTTTAGAGAGGGACGTTTGCTTGGTTCGATTAGGGAAGTCGAACTCGTGATGATACTGTTGGTTTTTGTCGTTAGGCTTTTAGTGGGATCGTTTTTAATTTTGGAGTAACTCCCATCATTAAGCAGGTCCAGGATTTTGTTGTTGTATGAATCTTTATCCATGATGACCGTGGCATTGCCCTTGTCTGCCGAGAGGATGACTATATCATCTCTCTTTTTTAAATTCGCGAGTTCAGAGCGTTCGTTTTTGCTGATGTTACTAGTGGGTTTCTTAGCATTCTTAAGAATAGTAGCTATTTCAGCTCTTGCTACATCCGCATGGATGTGTCCTATGCCTCTGAGGGCTACATCAATCTGAGAAATCATATCCTCTACTGGTATATATTTAGGGGTGACGGCGAAATTTAGTCCTTTGAAATGTGCATTACAAATGTAAATTACTGTCATGACATTTCATGGCACTGGAGCCATTGTGTTCGCTCGCTGAATCTCTAACACTCGGCCTGCCTTGCCCCCAGGCGAGCGCTGCCCAGCTGAGCGCCAGCGATGCCCCCATGACCCCCGCTCGACTCGCGCCGTCGAGCGGCGTCGCCACCGCCGCGGGGCAGGACACTCCGGTGCAGTGCGCCATTGGACTCGCCGACCCGGCTCTTCGGCCGCACTGCCCCTCATCGCACCCTCCTCCGCTGCCGCCGCCGCCGGCCACCGACGCCGGCCAACTTCATTGGATGCCGTCGGTTCCTCGAACTGCGCAGACTATGCAAGCGCCACTCGCAGATCAACTGATGGTCTCCATTGACACGCAGACGCAGGTGAACAATTTGTTTGCAGTGCACTGTTGGATGAAGGCCTCCCCATGCCATGTTGTTCATTGGAATTGTTTGACTGTACTTCACTACCGTGCTCAGTTGGAGTAGGTGAAGGGTTGTCTGCAGAACTGGTTCAGGTGTCCTCTCATTACTTATGTTCGCCATGACCTCCTAGAATCAGCGTGTGAATCACTGTGCCACTGCTTCACCCCCAGAGGTGTTTAATGACGAATGTTGTCAGTGTTTTTTTCATGTGCTTTGTTACAGTTATAATAAGCAAATGTTATAAAATATGCACCATTTTATAGAATGTCTGCAATGGTTGTGCTGCGAGTAAATTGGTCACTCTAATAGAAAAGTAGAATTTTGATATGATAATTGTTTTTTACCCTTTTATCTGGCAACAAAACTGACACCTTTTTTACAAGGAGTCATGTTTGTATTGACCACAATACCTGCGGTCGGAATGCAAACAAAAAACACAACTCTCATAATGTATACAATGTCCTTGAAATTGATTGGTCCACACCCGAGACAGCTTTTCTTAGAGCCTAGTCTCACATGGTGTTGGACCAGATGACGCCAAAAGGCGAGGTAGTTAACATCTCCTAGCCACCAGTTTTGTTGCCAGATAAAAGGGTAAAAAAACAATTATCATATTTTGCTACTGGCAAAGGAGGTTCTAATGGTAGAATTTTGATAATTCGCGCAGGTCTGCTGATGACGTTAAGAAGTGCCCAATGCTGGTTTCAATGTGGGTAGAGACTTGACTTTTGACTTTACTTACCCATGTGCAAGATGTGGGTTGGTGATGGCAGACAGCATCGATATGGCTAGAATCAGAAGTCCAGGACAACACTGCCTCACAGCCTATGATATTGTTATGCATGATGGTTACCTATCCAAGCATTATCCAGACACATAAACCCTGTTTAGATTCCAAGATGTGACGGGATTTATTTTTTTATAGGCCTCGTGTGTATATATGAATATGTGTCAAGAGCACATGCATTTGTGTGTGTCGATTCATCGGACAAAATTACTGACCGTTTGTTTCACCACAAAAATGTCGTTGCTGCTTGTGATCTGCCCACAGACCGTGATTTCACCTTCGCTGCCAACGGCTCACGAAGTCGGCCCTGAGATTCAGTCAAAAGTGACTGCTGGCATCGATCCTGCATCCGCCGTTGGCACGGGAGGTGTGGCGCCTCCTGAGACGATGCAGTTTCGTGACACAACTCTGGACGTCCCCGTGCAGAGCGCGACGGACGTGGTGCCCTCATACCCCATGCCGAGCGGTCAGGAGCACGACCCCACACGGAGCCTTCCCGCCCAGCCTCAACGACAGGTACAAGAAGAGGTACGTTTGCACAGAGGTTGAATCGACTCGCATTTGTTCTTAGGGGCGTGCCACTGGTGGCGAGATGTTAACTACCTCGTCGGGTATGAAGGAGGTCGTGGGTTCGATCCCGACCCTGCCGCCTGTTGTATATTTTGAGTTGCATGTATCTCTCTCGCCGTGGTCGCGTGGATTTTTCTCCGGGTCGTCCGGTTTTTCCCTCATTTATAAACATGCATTTTATAGGTTAGATGGCTGATATAAATTTCCACGTGATGAGCCACTTGGTTCAGCTATCATTAGTGGCCAGATTGCTTCTGAATAAGAGCTGTATAGCTCAGTGGGACTTACCTGGTAAAATAAAAAAATTGTTGAGTTTAATAGTTTAGTTTATGATGCTAACCGTGTCATTGTAAGACATGTCTCCTTGATCTTTTTGGGCAACGTTCGCTTTTAATGATATTCATGCGTCATGATGTATGCCAGCCTTTACCGAACTTTACAGAAGAGCATATTCAATTTGGATGTGCCGTGACTTTTTTGCCGGTGTCGGAAAGCTTGTTCATTCAATCAAACTGATGTGATGCATCTGTCATGTTCTTGACCGTATTGCCACGTTTTGTTCAATGACATTTCGCTGAAAGTCTGGCCTCTGTGTGAAGTTCTGCTTGTTAATTACGTGAGTCATCGGCCGTTCATTTCTTTTGGATATTAACATCACTATGTTATTGCTTTGGGGTAATATACGTGACATTAACTCACTGAGCTTGATCAATTAATAAAATCCCATCAAACCTTTGGATGTTATTTGGAAAGAGAGCCAGGGATTACAGGATTTTATTCGTATGCTTTTATTGGTTTATACGAAATGAATATACCTACGAAATAACATCCACAAAATAACTGGTGGCAATGCATTTTCATAGGTGTCCAACTCTGGTGTCGATAACCCAAGTGAAATGAATGAAGCACAGATCGCCCAAGGATTAACCATGAACGAGAGGTAAGCATGTGATTTGTAATTATTTTTCCCAAAAGTGGATCCACATTTGTTTGTGGCTGCCATTGTCTGCACACGTTCAGCTTAATCCCTGAGACTGCTTTAACATGATTATACATTTTTTTTGTGTTGCGGAAATTCCACGCGTAATTAGAATTTTCACACAAGTCACAGGTTTAAATTATACATGGTCACATTGAGCAGCATGCACGCATTGCAAATGAAAAAATGTTTGCATGCAATATGTTTCTTATTTTTTTTTGCATATCGTTTATCTTACCACATGAGAAATGTATGAATTGGAGTGCATCACATAAAATGTTTTAATATTTCACCAATGTTTATTAACAACACAGATAGCATTTGTTAGGGATGTAAGAATTCGATCCCTGCGATCAGGGTTTCACTCTTGAATCATGCCTAACATCAGTGGTGAGCGATATCTGAACCGTGTCTGGAGGGGGGGGGGGGACCCCCTTTCAGAACCAGAATCAGAATATTTACTCATACTGGAGGAATCCAATGAGCTATTATACAGCTCTTTTTCACAGATGTCCAGTAAGACTCTCACTGACCAGCTTGGTGCATTTATGGTCAAACAAACCCCACGACCAACAAAGTGTGGCTCGCCCTTAATTTCATCCAGTCGTGGATTAAGAAAAGGCTGTCGGTATTAACCATCAATGTAATCTCAAACGGATAAACACACCACTGCACGTGAATAGTATCGCGCTCTCAAAGCCTTTCCGGCCCTCTCTTGTTGTGTGTTCTCCTCCAGCATGACCTCCGACGCCACGTCCGCCAAAGAGCTGAGCGAGAACGAGGCGACGGGCGGAAGCAGCAGAGTGGACGGCAGACACTCGAGGAGAATTCGCAGGTCCAATCGCAAGTCCCGGCAGGAAAAGTCTGTCAAGCCACGCGTCACCATTCTCAATGTGAGATGACGGATGGGTTCTATTGAAAGTTCCGTACCCGTATGTGACCGGCTGCCGTTGCTACGAAGTTATAGTCCATTGATTACGTTTCCTTCCTCTCTTAAACTGATCTTCATCTCCTATTGTGTAGGATTTTGAGATAAGATTGAATGGTGTGTGATCGGATTCGAGCCCAGGATTTCAATGCTGCCAGCTCATTGCTGTAGCCCTTAAAACCAGCAGCTGGCCGTCTTACACGATGGCTTGTTTTTAAAATGGTTTGTCCTCTCCGCCCCCGCTTGCTTGGAGTGTGGTTGTAAGCTGCTTTCTCACGCGCATTCTGCATTGTTTCGCTGAAGGTTTCAGAAGAGGGAGATAAGGTCGTTGAATGCCAAATGGAAACGCACAACCACAAGACGGTCACCTTTCAATTTGAGCCAGATTATGACGACCCAGAGGAGATTGCGGATTACATGGTATGCCATCTTAAATGCGGACACAATTTACCGTTAATGTGCAGCATTCGCACGCGGCAATTTGTCGCCCTCATCGCCTCACAGCGCGGTAATGTTTTCTAAATTGAATTAAGGGATGCGTCAGCATTACATTTCCTTCGGGCTTGTAAAATGTACATGATGAACATTAAATATGAGCGTTAGGTTCTGTTTTCAACCTGTAGTTGTCAGTTGGTAAATGTTGTTTTTGTGTTTCACGAAATAATATTTCTTGTATATGGTTAAATGCAGGGTTTGCTGCTGCTGGGTTCATTTACTAGGCCCACAGGAAAACCTTTGTTCGTGAAAAAACTATTCCATATTCATATGTCACGTTACAAATAGGTAATTCTATTTCATATGATGTTGTAGGTGGTGAACAACTTCATACTGGATTCGGAAAAGGAGATTTTCACGGAGCAAATTAAAGATATTGTGGAGAAGGTTGACGAGATGAACATCTGGGCGGTGAACGACGGAGACTGCACGGAGAGTCTCGATGGCACCAATGCCGATGGGGAAAAAGAGCCCACCAAACATCAATGCAAGGTAAATGCGCGCGCGGAACATGCGACCTCGCTGGAGCACACTGGCATCTTTCAATCGACACAAAACAGAATCGCGCTAGCAAGGCGAATTGCCGGTTTTGCTCTTGGCAAAATGTGTAATAGATTTTTTTAAAATTATTATTCAAGAGTTGACTCAGCAAATTGCACTGAACCTCTAAGAGCTGTCCTTGCAGTAAAAAAATTGGCATCTGTATGACAATTTTTTGCAGCATTCGTCAATGAAGACTCCGGGTTCACTTACCTGTGGTAAGCACAACTTTGCTCTGGATAACCAGAATCAACGCAGCTGTTTACACGCTCATACAGAAGGAATCCCATGCACATCAACATTTCCCGACTCGTTAAATAGAAAACAACTACAGAATCACTTGTATTGCAAACATTCTTGTACCATCACAAAGTTAAAACCTAATCTCATTAAAAAGCTGAAGTTGTCCAAGTGTGGATCCATTCTTCTCCAGTTTGTTCCATTCCATGCCATCTATTGTCAGCTTTATTTTTGCAATTTGCTTTTCTGAATTCATTTCCATGCCTTAAAATAAGCTGTTGTTTTGCATTTCCTATCATTTATATATACACATTAAATTTGAGATTTTTTATTTTATCCAAAATATATCTCGTAAACAGTTCATGTTTTTTTACAAAGATACATCTTAGAGTAGGACACATAGGTTAACTATGTATGATGAGCCCATGAATGTATATAGGTGTTTAATTTTCATTTCGTTATCTAATTATGAATAATCATATCGGTTATGAAAGCCTGCAATTAAAATAATAATTATTTCCATCTTTTTTATAATGTCTTTATTGAACCCGAAACCGCGATCATGACGGACGGAATAAAGCAAACATGCCGGATTTATTATTTGCATGATAATGTCAGCCAAATAGATGGTAACTTTATAGTCATGCCTAAATGGTCACATCTCACAGCTTAATCTAATCCAAAACGAAAAGACAACCATGTTATTGGTGAATATCCAGTTTAACAAACGACAACACGTTAGTAAATGAAGTACATTAATCTGACACTTGGGGGCTAAGAGGCATTCACTAATTCAGAAGGCTTTCCAAAACCTGCGCATGCCGCATGACCCCCATGAGGTGGTTTTTAATGACGCATATGGCTACAAGCATCATTGTCTGCAAGGCATTCCGTGTAAATGCTTTATTTAACATTGGGAATATCAAATTAGCGCCGCAGCGAGCCTAAGCTCATGCTCTTTGTGAGTATGCAATGAGTGTGTTTCTCATTTATTTTTGTTGTTGCTTCAAGGAGAAGCCACAAGACGCTCCACAGTGGTTCGCACGGGAGGCCGCAAGTTCATCGTGAGCCCAGTGCTTGAGAGTCAGCTGGAAGATATCGGCATTGAGGCCGACTCGACAACAGATGTATTTCCCACAGAGCCCTGGGTACCTGAAGCTACAAATGAAAACAGTGAGTCATCGCTGACTCATTCACTCGTCAGTATACCAGGGGGTGGTGAGTGAATCATGCTCCTATAATAATGTTGCTGGCCTACTGTTTTATGAAATATTGTCTCCAATTATAAAATTGTCTATCTATCAGTCCGCAATGCTTCACTGTGTTTCTCCAAGGCCGTACATTTGGACTCCGCTTTGAATGTTTTATTGGGAACAGTTATTGTTCATGTATTAAATTAATTTTGATGAAATTTGTATTTGTGTTTTAGCGTGCTCGTGAGAGGCCATACACTCTTCTTCTGCTTTGAATATCAAAATAATGGAATCAATTACTGTTGACATAGCTTCATGTTCAAGTTTCATCACTCTTTTTGCATAATTTGATAGGCTTAACAATTTTTTTTAGAACTGATTTTTGTGTTTAGTTTGTTGTCCTTCCCCCTCACCTCCGATTATCATAGTTGGCTACGTACGGTGCTGAATACATTTTACATAAATATACATTCAGCAACGTACAATTTAAATGTTGGTACGTGTGAAAAAAAAAACCAGGATTTGAAATTGAATTCAAGCAAATGACGAACAGCGACACTGCGTTTATCCTTGTTTTGTCACGCGTGCAGGAAGCGATGTCAGAGCGGGGCTGTCCAACTCGGACTCGGTCGTCAGCTTGAAACGGATGTTCGACGAGATGAGGAAGGGCTGCCAGCTGTCCGAGAGCCCCAACACGGCACCGCCGACTTTCCAAGCCGGCCCCCCGCCCTTCCTCCTCCTCTCCAGCCCCTCCGTAGAAAATGACGCAGCACCGCACGAGCTTTTCATAAGCGTTCCCAGCGCCGTCTGCCGAGAGTCGATCGCGGACGGCGTGGCAGAAATGCCGTCGCCCGAAGTATGTGTCGCTCTGGCAGAGGGGGGCGGCGGCGGCGGCGGCGGCGGCGGCGGCGCGTCGGTTGCGTGCGGCGCTCCGGACGCGTCCCTCCCTGTAGCTCCTCCGCCGGCAGAGCAGCAGCACGCACGGCAGCACTCGAGCGCCCACGTGCAGGTTCCCATGTCCCTGGCCATTACTGTTTTGGAAGCCCCTGTCGCTGCACTGAATGCGACGCCCCTCTTAGCCGTGAGCTCCTCTGGCTTCGAGCCATCCCCGTCGCTTGAGCACCAGCCGTGCGCGTTGATGTTGGCCGTAACCCCGGGCAGCGCCACGTTGCCGTGCGCACCCGTTCAGCCGCCCCAGTCCGGGCTGCCGGTAGCGGCCGACTCTCCCATGGTCTCCCCAGGGAGCATCTCGTACTCGGCTGTCGCGGGCGACGCGCAGACGCACGTCGCTCAAGCGAACTCCCAGACCGTGGAGTCGCAGCAAATCAATAGCGAAGTGTCCACATCCACATCTGAGCCGGACACCCCCAAGGTGCCCACCCAGGCTGGTAATATTAAGGACTTGGATGAGAAGCTGAGGACCCTGTTTCAGGACTCGTGCAGTTCTAGCTCGTCCGTGTCGTCTGCGACGTACGGCGATGGCCAGAAAGATCTCGCGGCCAGCGTCTCGGAAACTTGCGGTGCTGATCAAGGCGGCGCAGAATCGCCGAGCAAAACCACGGGCCTCCCCCTCCCCGCCGCCGCCACTTCTGCCGCCGCCGCTAATGCCGCCGCCGTTACGCCAGCCGGCACGCCATCCTGCCAGCAGAACGCGACCCCGTTCCCGCATGCCGCACTCGGAAGTGTTGCCTTCCCTCCCGCCCTAGCGTCGGCAGAGGAGTCTCTTCTGCCTGCGCTTCCCGACCAAGCTTGCAACCGGCCCCCAACCCCACCGGCCTCGTCCCTTCCCAGTGGTGACCCTGCTGGATTGCCTTTCCTTCCTGCCTGCCGTCCCCGAGCTCATTCCCTTTCTCCGTACGCACCTGTAAGTTGGAGTTGAGCCTAATTAGTCGATTCCCTTTTCTTGATTATGCAGCTGGGTGGGTGGCTTACTTTTACTACGTGCTAATCTTTGTGAGGGGGAGGCCCTTGTCCAATAGGATGCGGTAGCTTTGGAAGTAATGGAGACTTGAGTTTTAAGCATTTTTTTTAATACAGCAAATTCGATAAACAAAACATGTTATTGAATAGTGCTTCCCATTTGTAAACATGTTTTGTTACCAAATTATTTTGTTGGGTAGTACACATTAATTTTATTCGTGCAATTGATGCCCTCTGTTGAAATTTACTTAAAATTTCAAAGTGAGATTAACTCAATCGGTGATAGCAAAAGATCAATGTTACATTTTGTGCTTTATACATCGTAATTAGGTCTGTCTAAACTTATCTCTGTGGAGCTTTCTGTGTTTCAAGTACTAAAATAATTAACCTAATACTGAAATAATGAAAATATAATTCGATTTATTATATTGGGCAAACAATGTATAGCTTATTAACACGTAGGCTTTCGCGACCAATATTATTCATAATAGACGTTTTTGGGTTAGATCGCGTTATTTATAAATGTGTCCTAACCCTCCACCACTCGACACGGCCAATCAGTAAAAAAGTGTCACGTTGACAAAAGACAAATAGTTCACTACTTTAGCCCACCGGTGTGTTGAAGAGTGAATCCACAACATTTAAAAAATTGAGTACGACGTTTCGCTGGTAATTACATCCAGCATCATCGGGCAGTTTGCCAGAATTCTGGCTAAAGTAGTGGAGCATTGCCCGATAATGTTGGATGTAATTACCATCTAAACGTCGTACTCAAAGATTATAAATGTTGTGGATTCACTCTTCAACACACCGGTGGGCTAAAGTAGTGAACTATTTGTCTTTTGTGAACGTGACACTTTTTTACTGATTGGCCGTGTCGTGTGGTGCAGGGTTACGACACATTTATAAATAACGCGATCTAACCCAATAACGTTTATTAATGTATAGCTTGCACACACCTGCCATTTTAGTTCATTAAAATAATGCAAATATGCAATGAATGTTTATTTTTATGAAGCAGAAAAGAAATTCCACCAATATCAGAATCCGCTACGCTCTCTGTGCCTATTTTTGAGACGCGCAAAATGTAAAAAGCAACACAAATTATGACCATGCCAGTCTTGCGAGACTGAAGTGCAATTTTCTAAAAACATGGCACGTCCTTGCATCCCAAGGACGTTCTGTTGATGCTGTAAATAAATCGGGCAGCTGATGACGTTCACGCAGATGCTGCCTGCATTGCCCCAACAACACCAACACAATTATTGCAGCAGAGTGACACATTCTTGTATTTCGGCAGAAACCAGCTGAATAGAGCATTATGTGGGAATTTTTACTATGCATGTACATTTTTTAATTTATCTCTCTCTTCCCTGGTTGGCCGAGTCTTCTTTGTGGATGCTGCTGCTTGTTCTTTTTATAGCGTCCAGCCGATATGGCAGCGAAAGTGCTCTCTGTGACTGCACAATCGCACTGACAGGTTGGGCAGATTCAGAGGAGCTTGGCACAGCTGTGACGATGCCAAAGCATTATGCCAACCACACCAGTGCCTTATCTTGCGTGTGATTATTGTTGACAAGTCATGTGATCTCAGCTTGTTATTTGTTACGCTTTTTTTCCCCAGGACGAACTGCTAGCTTGAACCCCTTTGACTGTTATTTATTTTCGCAGTTCGGTAATAGGTGATTTATGTTATAAATGACAACATTGCAGCTAATACTTGACTGCTAAGATTTTCATAGCAGTGGGCAGGTTAACATTTATTTTTAAAATCATAAGCTATAAGACAAAGTTGGCTTTACAGTCAAGATATGTATCTGGTTTCATACTGTGTGTGTATGTATGTTAAACTTCTCTCGCACAATGCGTAATCAACCGTGTTAATCAGAGGTGCATGTGTATTAATATATTTAGTGATTAAAAACCTTATTTAGTTTTATCCACTGTTTAGCATAACAGCTTTGGGGCATATACTGTTAGCAAGCACCTATTAAGAACAGCGTGGCACCCAAGGGGCTATTGTGACCAGATCTACGCATTCCCATTGTTTGGGTTTTTCGGTAAAGCCACGTAGATAGAATAAATAATAAAAATATTAACTATCAATCGTCTTGCTTGTGTTGCGATGTAAACGTGACTTTACTAAAAGACCCAAAGAATATGAATTCCTGCAGTCACGAAAGCTTTAAGTCAAGATTTAAGCATTTCCCAGTTGCCTTTTATCTCTGTTGTTGATGCTGACACTGTACTCATTTTAGGCTCAGTTGACCCAGGCACGACACAAACTAGGTTGATATTCCACAAGATATGAGTGTTAGGCACAGCGCGGATTGAAAGTGCAACGCTTAAATCGTAGCACAATGCATTAACAACTCCGCCCTTGCTCACTTTACTTTAATATATGTGATGCACTATCTTCATGGATGTGGGCATATTAAGAGCCAGTGTTTCAGTGGTATGAAAAAATGCACTAAGCGCTGACACAGACTAATGGTGTTTTTTCCATTTCAGTATTAGATTTCACACACTGATTGATACTGAATTGTGCACCAATACGTTTACGTGTTAAGCTTGGTCTCGTGCACAGAGTTGAAAATATTTAAATGTGCTTGAAACAAATGGAAAGACATAATCAGTCATGTCTACTGTTTAAAAAAATATGCTTCATGCAATTTTTGTCTTGTTGATATCTGCCTTGAACGGTGCCTATTATTTATTTCCAGGCTGTCGGTGGTGAATCTGGAGGTATTGGTCTTGATGAATTTTCACAACGATTCAGTATTTCAGATAATGAAAGTAAGTGCATCTTTTCTTCCGTGTATATCAGGCTTTATTTTTATATGGATGTTTATGGGCGGTGGGAGTGTATGTTATTCGTAAGTTGGCTATACAAGGCAATGATTTTTCTTGCCAGAGAGAAACATTTGGTTTTCATATGTAATTGGAGTATAATACAGGGCTGGAATGTATGTGTTTAATATTGTTCCATGACCATTAAGAGATTACAGCTTATTGTGTGTTTATGATACATTATACAAAGTGGACTGCCGTATTGGAAGCTGCAGTTTGGGATTTTAGCACTTGCCCAGCGTGTGTAATATATTCCTTGCCGATGCCAGGTGTGCCTTAATATAGAACGGGCAAACATTTACTGCCAAGTGCAATTTGATTAACTCCAATGACCACACATCAGTTGGATACAAATTTGCCCAAGTGCACGCTAAGGAACTTTGCATGCCTGCACAGAGCTCCACACCGAGACGCACGGCAATGCCGCGAGTGTAATCTTGAGCGTGTGTTGGCATCGGCACACGGCCTCGTACGTCGCATGATGATTATTCCTTCGAACGCCCAGTCCGTGCGAGGCCCTTGGAAATCTGTGTTAAACGAACTGATTGTCTCGGGTTTTGTTGCACAGTGGCGGCGGTACGCGGGCAAGATTCCCAAGCGAGTGCCGGCGTGCAGTTGCGCCCGTCTGAAGCTCGCTTCGACGAGCGTCTCCAACCCGTCGTCAAACTTGGGCGGTTTCAGGTATTTTGTTTCCTCCTCTGCGTCAATGGCCTTTGGCCGTGTGGTGATGTCTCGCCCTTGATCTTTTCCCCCGGGGACACTCGCCGAGAAGCGACGTTCGTCCGCGTTCAGAGCATTCGGCTGCTATAAATGTCCACGTGATGGTAAGCCGCCACTTGGTTTAGCTATCGTTTGTGGCCAGGCCACTTCTGGAAAAGAGCTGTATTGCTCGGTGAATCTTCCCAGGTAAAGTAAAAAAAGTTGAGTGTAGTTTAGCATTGCTGTTAAGATACACGCAGTTCATTGACGTAAATGCTAGTTGGTCAGCATTTTGACCCCAGGATTTCCATTGGATATGTGTTTTTTTTTTTCAAGACACAGGCAAAGCACAAACACTTCTTACCTTCTAGATGTGGACCTTGGCTGTGTCACCCGAGCTGCCTGACATGAGTTGAAATGCTTCGTTCATGAGATGAAAAATGTAAATGTTATGCCTGGACCAAAAGCGAGTTTTCACACTTTAACCTGGTCTGCCCTCGGAAACAGTCTTCAAGTCACTCAGGTTAATACATGAATCACATTGAACGTCGATTGTATCTCTCACTGAAGTCTATTCAATTTTGGATTTATATAGTGCCCTTTCCAGGGAAATCAACGGTCTTCAATGGTATAAACTTAAGACTAATAATTGGTTATTTGCTTGGGATAGCAGAATCTAACCCAAACATAAGCAACGTGTGCTTTTGAATCACCGTGTATTCTTACACCATGTCCCCCTTTTCATAGGTAAAGTGAAAATTAAGCCTAGAGTTCGCAATTTTTGGCAGTTGTCTCATTGTGTATCATCATCGTCATCATTAACGGTTGAATTGACATCATTGGACAGACTGCACATATAATTGTAATAGCTATGCCAGAACTAAACTCGCAACCTCTTTAGTACCAGAAGAAATGGCCTGACATTAAGCTCGTCTTAATTTGATTGTCATCGTTATGCACCCATTAGTTGATCGATTAAATTATTAGATTTTTTCACCCATGAATCGTTTTATTTATTGCTTACAATCTGGCGAGATAGCTCTTGATTATTCCGTACGGTTTTGTTGAACCACACCGAGTGTTACCCTGGGACCCACAATTTCCCTGTGCGGACATTATCCATAACACCAGACATCGGAGCTGCATTTATTGAGTAGTAGCCGCACCCGACTGATGAGACTCAAGGCCAGTGGAAATAGGTTAAACTTTGCCCGGTATAACACGTTGCTGTCAAATATTCTTGCTGAAGAAGACCAGCGGTTAATGGACTCAAACATCGTATTTGGGCAATGAAAGCAATATGTTACGTGTTGAAATGTGTGTTTGATAAGTGTAGAAATCAACGACAGACAAAATTAACGTTCGCTTTTACATGGCCATTAAAACACATTTTGACCTCAGCGCTAATATGTTGGTTACATTTTGGCTTATTCACTTGCAGTAGGGCGTTTAGTTTAAATAGTACACGACATAGTTTCTTAGAGATTAACCAATTCACCTTCATTATAATTGGTACCACTGCAGGTGATTCCAGTGGCAGTGGAAACACCGCAGGAAGTGCAAACCGGCACCAAGGCGACTGCGGACCCCGGATCGGCGACAGTCGCTCCTTCCGTTGAAGAGATGGAAACGGGGCAAGTGCTGCGTAGACGCAGCGTGGACGAGCACACCGCCGCCGCTGACGGGAGCGGAAAGCTCGCTGCCGTTGGCGCGCAGATGGACGCGACCGCTGCCAAGGCCCCCGATTCCCACTCGGCAAACTCGGACCAACGAGCAAATCGTCGCGCAGGCTTCGAGAATTCGGCGCCTTCTCCCGTGCCCACGAACTCGACGGCGTGCCACGCCGAGGAGCAGGATGACGGCATCGCCGCGGTGCTAGCGGCGACGACGGCCAGCCAGACGCCCTCGAAGAAGGGGGTGGTTTCATTCCAGCCGATGGTCTCCGTCATTCCGGAGCAGAGTGCACCCGGAGACCAGGATGACAATGATGAGATGTACGCAAGCCTCGAGCCTCGCTCTGCAAGGATGGTGGAGCACCCTTACCATGAAGCCAGGGACTCGTCCGACGAACAGCGGTCGCCCTATTTAAGCAGCGACTTGGACTCGGATCCCGATGAGGGAGACCTAAAGAAGGAGCTGCAGAAACTCCGGGAGAGGTGAGACTGCGTCGATGGTCGACTTGTCTTTTGGCGTGGTTGTTGTCCCGCCAAGACCCCGAGCACAGACTGCGTGGTATCTTGCTCACCTGAAAAGCGGTGCTCACAAATGTGGTGGATGATTAATTTAAAAGTAAATACCCTCCAAACGTGAATGGTTTCATATTGCAGTGAAGTTTCCTGTTCATAACTGATGTCAATTGCGATGCTATTGTTTGTTGTTGTGCATTGGTTACATGAAGCACACCTTCAATAAAATAAAATTGGTACACACCTGCAATAATATTTGAAGCAATCACATTCCTGCGGAGGGAGCTGGTAGGAACGTTGGGTTGCTCGGTCAATGGCCAGGGTCAACGGTGGCGTGGTGTATTCCGCAAATATGGCCGACTGTGAGGGCAGGCACAAGCCGGCGTGAGTTTTATAAGGGCACCACGTGGTGACCAGCCCCTTCCCACCTAGCCCCTCCCCACCCAGCCCCACCACACCCTGTCCCACCCCACCCAGCCCCCACCCAGCCCCACCCTCCCCACCCAGCCCCTCCACCACCCTCCCCTCCCCACCCAGCCCCTCCCTGCACGACGGACACAATCCCCTGTGGGCTGGTGTAACCAGGAGGTTCCTACCAGTATTATATTGTAGTGCAGAGTTCAAACTGTTGGGCCTGCGCAAGATCAGTAATCAATGCCTTGATGAACAATCAAACTATTATACTCTTTGGGTCTTTCGGTAAAATCACGTCTATTATTTTTCTATCTCCATGACTTTACCGAAAGACCCATAGAGTATGAATTCCTGCAGTCACGAAAGCTTTAAGTCAAAATCAAACTATTGCTCTGCTCAAACAATGGGGTTGTGCTCATCTTTATTGACTGCTGTTGACCAGTGGTGGAATTTGCACACGTCTATGGCAGGGGAAAGTTTGTGCGGAATAACCTTTATTTTGCATGAACTTTTTCTCATCTTTTTGATCCAAACCGTCATTGGTAACCGGATCGAAGGAACTGAGTTAACGTTCGTGCTCGCGCTTCCTTGTGGGCCCGCTGAACTCTCGGCAGCACACTCCCCGCAACAGACGGCCGGACAAAACAACTCCGTCGCTTTGTAACCGAGCTCCGTCGTTTACGAAGAGCTTCCATCGGCCGAGTCATCGAGGGAGACACCCTTTGGGGGGGTGGTGTCCGCGCTCTGGAGTTGCCATTGCTCTGGCAATGGTTCCTCTGGCCGAAATCCCCAAATCCTGGCATTGTCCGTCGGCGCCGCAAAGTCCCCCGCGTTCGCGTGTTGCCAAACGTCCGCGCCGGCGTCAAGCCCCCCCCCCCATCCCCCCCACCCCCCCTGCTTCTTTTCCATTCAACCCCCAGGCACCTGAAGGAGCTGTCGGAGCTCCAGACGCAGCAGAGGAGGGAAATGGAGGAGCTTTACGAGCACCTCGGGCGACTCCCGCCCACCCCCGCGGGACTGCCGCAGCTGGTGCCACCTTCCGGCCGGCGGTGGCGCAACGGCAAGGGCGCGCGGACGGCCAGGGCCGGAAAATTGCCACCAGGAGGAGGCGGCGGAGGAGGAGGAGTAGGCAGAGGCGAGCAGGCGCAAGCCACCGCGCCGTCGCCTGCCAGTGGCGAGTGACACCCCCCCCCCCCCCCCCCAGCCATTCCCATGCGCCTCTTCTTTCTGTTCCCCCTCCGTGTTAGTAGCCGTGAATAATTAACAATGTCCGGCTGAGTGTGGAAGTGCTTTGTCCATTGTAAGCGATAAATTGGAAAGATTTAGCTTCGCACGTAATTAAATATAGACGTTAATGCATTCTGAGTAATTAGGAAAGGCATCCATTACCGAGCCAGAATGATTTATAAGTCGGAGAGTGGGAGGATAATTTTTTTTGTTAAATATACGTGCAAGGTTTTTATAAAGTGACCCTCTCGTTATTTGTTCCTTAAAAAAAAATTGGGATAGTGCCGAAATGGAAAAAAAGGCAACAATCCAGAACACAAGCAACAGATGTTGATGTCTAGCAATTCATAGGAGTGGGTAGATTGACGGCGTTTAATGAGCTTTCAAAATGATGTCCCATTGATGTTAGCAGTAGGCGTCCAGAAAAACAAACTGTCGCTTTGCATGGGAAATTGTGGAAACGGTGTGTTTATTTGAGCCTTTCTTACACGGCTTCCCTTGGGAAAGAAACCGAGTTTTCCCGTGCAGAAGCCAAGCTTCCTTTACAAAAACAAACATATTTTCTCTCATTAGTTGTGACGTGCTCTAATCAGCTGTTTCTGTAATTTTAACTTTCACTCGTTTGTTTTGTACTCACTGTACGAATCAACGTGGATACATGCTTAAAAGGGTGGTCACGTTTTGTGCGTGTTTTTGAGAATCAATGCCGAGTGGTTCAATGGGACGTTATGTTCATTGCAGTGCTTGCAACCATAGAATACGGGAATATAATGATTTGGTAATTTAAATATAGTAGGCCCCGTGTCTTCTCCTCAAATTGTGTCGATCACAGGAGGACTTAGCCTGGCAGATGGGTGAGGCGAGCATCCTACATTGGTGTGTGTGTGTAATAGAAATATCTAATAATAAGTGTTTGCGTTTGGAAGGAATCGCTTTACTTCACCACGCTGGTCAGTCTGGGTCCGGGAAGGGTGAGCAGCATAGACATGGCAACAAATGTCTTGCACAATATTGGGGCTTCGCTGCACCATCTGCTGCTCACAGTTTATACCCACAGCCTATGACGGCCGTTATGCATGCCATCTTAGCACTATCCAAGCTCGAAAAAACCTGCTTAGCTTCCGAGGTGTGACGAGAACCGGACGCATTCCGGGTGATTTTGACCGTAGGCAGTCTACGCACAACAGTGCTTGGGGAGGAAAGTAAAAAAACCCTCCAGTGTGCGACTGCGGTCATCCAGAATAGACAGTACAACGTGTAAACGACGCATTGCCCCGATCCGCAAATGCGAAGGAGACATCGAAGCGATGACACACTCCGCACCTCCTGACCCAGTCATCTGACTCAACCACCTGAATGTGAAATTGTAGTTGTAGCTCTGCATCTGCATCGGCCGTACGACAGGAAGAAGAAGAAGCACGCGGTGGTGTCTGGCGGATTGGGGGGGTGATGGGGTCTGTCGCTTCGATCGACGACGGACGACGACTGACAATCGTTTGCGACCGCAGGCGCGACCGGGCCCTCCTCGGCGTGCGGCACGGCGGGCACTTGGCTGGTGGACGCCGTCACCAGCCCGCTGGCGGTGGCACGGCCGGAGCTGAGCACGTGCCCCGCGGGGGTGCAGACCAAGCAGCCCAAGGCGCTGAGGCCCGCAGCGGCCGCTGCTGCCCCCGAGCAGGAGTGCGTGCAGAACGCCGTGCTCGGTGACGCATCGTTTTCGGGTCACGGTGGCAGCAGCCAAGGTAGGGAACCGCTGATCCTAAGGCACCAAGTAGCCTTCTTTTATTTGCTCGCGATGTTTTATGCGTTTTTGTATTGCTTTTGTGTTTTTTAAACGGCCGGTGGGGGTGGGGGGGCAGTGGTTTTGGCCAAAAGGAGAAGGTGACATGTTTTTAATTAAATCTGCTACGTTTGGGTTAAGTCCATCTTGTTTTGGACATGGCGTTGGACTTTTTCCATTGTTTCTGTGGGGACGATTGTTACGACTGTGTGTTTAACTTGAAAAGTTGCTTGATTTGCTGAACAAGTGCGCTTCGATGTTAAATCGCAATTTCTTCAAAGCACTTTATGTAGAACGGTTGTTTTACGTGAAAATAATGCTGACAACTTTGCGTTTACGGTATGGTGGTCTCATAATTGAGTAAAGAAAAAGTAAAAATGTTCTACTTTTGTAGTATTTGAACACCAGGGTTCGTTGTATCGCCTTTTTATTACTAATGTTATGAATCAATGTTGCGACACTTGTACCAAACACTGAATACTGCCTCGTTTTTGCACTGTAATAACCGTTCGAGTAATAAAAGATACATAAAATAGCTCTCAAGCCTGTGAAAGTATAGTTTACAAAAAAAGGAACAAAGTGTCTCGGATGGTCGGGACATGCACTCGCTCGCCACGCCGGGGGAGTCGCATGAGTCACGCCGTTCTTTCCGACGTCCGCACCTTTTGTGCACAGTTCCGCTGATTGAATATTTATCATTTGTTCTTAAGAGTCACATTACCTCTCTCTTGGCTGCACCCGACACCAGGGCGCTACGCGAGCAACGTCGGCCTGGCTCATGAGTGCCGCTGTCGCGACGTCCAGTGGTACTCTGACGCAGTGAGGCATTGGCGTTCCTTCCCCGGTGACGAAACCGCGTTCGCTGTCGCTTCGGCGTGCTGTCGTTTGGAGCGTGTACCGTTTGTCATTAACAACTTGACCTGTGAGAGTGTCTTCCTTCGTTTCCTTCCCCCCTCTTTTGTCTTACCTTCACCTGTAGGTTGGACACTTTTCCGCAAACCCTCCGAGAAAGTCGCCAATAAATCTAGTAGCAAACCTCGTACCAGATTCATCAGTGGATCCATGTCCTGGTCTATCTGTAATTGTTCTTCGTCTTAAACTCTAAACGTGCAGCTGTTGGCAGCTCTCCCCGATTGTACACAGGGTGGCGCTGCTGTGCCCGTCTGCACTTGAAGCCCTATAATAGTATTGGGCTCACATTCCATTGTTTCCACATCAACAGCCAAAACTTTTGGCTTCGGTTTAAAATAGTTGGACCACCCTTCACCGCAATGTTTCAGTCTTCACTCTGGTGATTCAATTTCCAGTAGTGAACAGGAATTGGCCGCTTTTAATTGTAACGTGGTTGGTCTAAACCGAAACGCATGCGCACGGAATTGATGTATCTTGACAGTTCAGCGTACAGTCATGGAGGCATGCGTAAACGAGGTATTTTGTGTAATGTCTACAGGCCGATTGATTCCTCACTTGACGGGTTCCCCTTGTGCGCGCACATGCATTCTTTGCACGTGAACTCGAATCCATTAGCGCTCCACCCACAAATCGCGTAAACAATCACCTTGACTGTTGCCAGTCCCAAGTCGAGATGACCTCCCCAAGTCCCCCACCCTTGTCGTTACCAGATGAGATGATCACGTGTGACCTCACTCGACGGAAATGTTTTCGTTGCACCGGGAACATTCACGCTTGGGTTCTTGGCAGCTGCGCGGACAATCCTCCGATTGCAGGCCCCCATTGACTAACTCTTATACTAGCGTAGTGCATTATGCCTCCATGCTGTGCTGAATTGCATTCACTCTTTGAGAAAGTTTGCAGATCTGGGAGGGCTGTCGGATTTGCTTGGCTCGCATTAATTTTCGTTTTTATTTCCCCCCCCCCCCACTCGCAATTCCCTCAAAAGAAGTGTTTATTTAAAATGTCTGTGAAAGAAATGTACATTTTAATTTCGTAAAGTGAATTTGTGTATGTTGTTAATGCCTAATTGTATTGAGGAGGGGGGAAATAAGTAATTCGTCCATTTGGTTTATTGTCTATTAAGATATAACATTTTTTTTTATCCGAAAGCCGCATGCAAAAGTATTCTTATTTGCATTCGCGTTCACTGCTTAAACAAATAAATAAACGTTTATTAAATATCGTGTTCCCGTTTGGTATTTATAAGTACAATAGTCGGCGCAGTATTACGTTATTGTACGGCATCGCTGTTAACCACACAGCACATAGACCTGTTTCCGGGGTCGGTCTGCTTTACGTACAGTGTCCGTGCAATTGCAACTTTTATCGCAATTGAAACTTTTATCCCAATTGGGGTTTTTTTTATTTTAAAATCACCGAGTAGTCATGCGTGCAGGGCAAGATCTACCCAGCGGTTTTTGCCTAACACTTGTGGTTTCTTTCCTTTGCTTTGCAGGGAACTCCCTAAGACGGTTTTGTCTAGGAAAAGATCGCAGTAGTAACTATCGGTCTTTTTCTCGTTCCTCCTCTATAGCTGCATGTGCCATTGTGCCTGTGTTTGTGTACGTGTGAGCTCCCTTTGTTATATTTTTTTTCACAGGGATCACACTGGGCTCCAAAAATGTGAAGGGAAATAAGAAAATGAAGCATTTTGTGATGGGAAGGGGTGGATCAAGTTATTTTATCCGAATTATATATAGAGAGATAAATAATTGCACCACATTTAAATGGTCCTATCGAAAGACCCAAAGAATATGGTCTCACCTCTCGAAGCAGGACTAATTGGGCGGAGAGCATTTCCCAATAATGGGGACGCTTTGTATCCTACAAATAATTAAGGTTATTTTCTGCACCTCCGATGAGCACGGTTGGCTACGTACGGTGCGAAAGAGGTTCTACATACATACAAGATTTTTAAAATACCATATTGTAATCAAATGTATATGTAATGAACACCTGAGATGTTTAGCAAATAACAAAGCTTGAGGCTTTAATTCACAATAAAGCTAATATTGTGTCATTTAATCAGTCACCATGAAGCACAGGTGGAAGGCCGCGAGGCTCTTTGGATGTGCAAGGCCGAATACATTTTTGTTTGCATTTTGACCACAAGTAATTGTGGTTAATGCACACATGATTCCTTGTAAAAAGGTTTCAGTTTTGTTGCCAGAAAAGAGGGGAAAACCCCTATTATTATATCTTGGTACTGGCAAAGGAGGTCTAAAGATGAAACTTGAAGATGTGATTTTGAGCACTTGGCTTTTAATGGGTTTTGCATGATTCCATTAAACAGATATATACGATACGCTTACAGCTTTATAATTGCTAGTGAACATATGCACACTTTCTTTTGATACCCACAGCTTAATTAGCGTGTGAAGATTGTTCCTGTGGAGAAGCTTTATTTTTTTCTGTTTATTTTGGGTAACCTGGCTCACCCCAAATTCTGGCTAAATTGAGTCCGGCTTTGAGAGGTTTTATTAAGAACATTATTTGTTTTTCAGCTGTGCATCCTGTTGGATGTGTTAACAAATTCCATTGTCGTGCAATGGTTTTGTTCCAATCGCAGGAATCATTTTTGATCATCAAATAATTTATTCACGATGTACAATTTATTGCTGCCAAAAATACAGCAACGCCTTATTGTCATCCCTGATCATTGTTTAATGTGTTTTCGTTGGTGGGTATCTTAGCATGTCGATGTTTCTCTGTTTGAGTCCGTCTGTTATGGTTCCTTGGACATTTATTTTGTCACCGTTTGTGCAGGTTTTATTGCTTTCGGTGGAAGCGCGTGGCTCTGTTCTTGATTTTTTTGCTTGGCATCATTTGACGGACATCAGAATGCAACCCTTGTGCTCATGTTATGGTGGCAAGTATTGATCATCTGAAAGTTTTCTTCCCGTATATATGTGGCGTGATACTACACCGAATACAGTGAGGCCTGTAGTCGACTTTAATTTTTAGTGTATTAATATTTTGTACACTGCAGCAGACCTTGAATAATAAATAAGCTTATAATGAAACCAACGATTGTAAATTTGCTGTATAAAATGTGCATGGATGTGTAGTAATGGTTTTCTTTTAGTTTTTTTTATCCTAGGTATTTGACATGAATACTAAAATTGCATAACGCCAGTCGACTTGAACAGAAACTGGGATCTAGCAGATGGAAGGAAGTGATGGCGATGTGTGGTAGAGTAGCCCTATCGGCCGAGGTCACCTCTTCAATTTGACTTGGAACACCCTAAAACTTATCTGAGCTCACTAAGATATTCAATGACACATTGAACTTTAATTGGAAAACATGTGGAGTAACATTTGCATAAAAATCCCTGTACAAGTGGATGTTGAGAGACAAATTACTTTAACATTCAGTCAAAGGCCTCATTGTATTTCGTTGTGCACAGTCCATCTCCATGCAATACAATAAAATATAACCTACTCAAATTAGTTTTTCCCTCTCCTCTTTTTCTGCATCTCTTTGCTGCGGACTTTAATCATCGCAAAGGGCCAAGGAGTTTCAGCGCCAACCAGCACGGCGGGCAAGCACAGGCTGCAGCGGCGGCGGCAGCGGCAGCAGCAGCAGCCCCGGGAAACAAGAAGGGCACCTTCACCGATGACCTGCACAAGCTCGTTGACGACTGGGCTAAGGACGCCACCAGCAGCACCAACAGCAGCATCAAGACAAAGCACGCGCAGAGTCGGCAGGATACGGCGGGCGGGCGGCCAAAGCCTTGCCAGTCAGAGGTAAAGCTCCGTCAAAAGAGAGGGGTTTATATATACAGGGTGCTTCGCAACAATGTTAACGCTTCTGAGAATATGCAACAATAAGGAATGGGCCCTCTGGGCTCTGGTGACCACCTGCAGAATATTCCAGGCATGTGTTGACAATGATGGCGAATAAGTGGAGACTCTGACTTTTTGAAGCTATTAACATTACATTTGTTATCATGTTACAGTGTATTTATTATCCATTCTTTTTCCATTCAAAACGATAGTCCCATATAAGTGTTAGAAAAAAAAAGCACCCTATATTTAGTTGCATCCGTTCCACAGCTCTATTGGGATTGTGTTATTGCCGTGGCGTCACACAGTGGGAAATCTCGCAGAGCGGCGTGTCGCCTCTGGTTAGCGCGCGGCTGGCTACGTACGGTGCGAACGAAGTGCAACATACACAATAGTACACTGCAGTCAATGAATTATTATACACGATTGCACAATGATGATGATGACGGACGCTTGTGTTGTGCCCGAAACGTCGTGATTTATTTTATTTTCTACCTACGTGACTTTACCGAAAGAACCAAAGAGTATGGATTCCTGCAGTCACGAAAGCTTCAAATCAAGATTGATTGCACAAGTTGTATTTCCTTGAATGGCATGCAAATCCATGGGACCAAGCGAGTCACTTGTTACCTGTCGCTGTGCAGTTTCCCCATCCTGCTATGGTGCAATGGTTATGAGCACCTTGGACATGCAATCCAGAGGTCGCCGGTTCGAAGCCGGTTAAGAGAATAGGGCAAGTTTCTGAAAACCCCCCTTGCCTCTGTCGACCCGGACATATCAATTGGTCTCCACGGTCAGGTGAGTAAACCCATAAAATGCGGGTAACCCCATTTTTTTCCACGATATCTGGCCAGTGTGGAAGAGAAGGCCGAATACCCTGTAGAGGAGCTCTGTAGAGCTCCGTCAGACAGGTTATTCTGCCAGTCGCGACGTCGGCCATGAAATTGCAATGCTACACTTTCACTTAAAAATGTATTATTCCTGTTGCAGACTTCTCCCGTCGTGGTGATGCCTCCGGTCATGCGCAAACTCTCAGCGCCGGCACAGCTGGGCCTGCAGGTTGGGGTGGTGGCGTCCGCTTCTCCGCACTCCCCTCCCTTGGCCACCACGGCTTGTGGCCTCGGCGGCCGCGGCGGCAGCTGCCCCGGGTCACGGCCGCCCGCGACCCCCTACTCGTCGGCTACGCCCATGGCCCCACTTCTCTGCGTGCAGTACGGTGCGCCGCCCGGCACCTACGGCGGAGCGGTCGGCATGGGCTGGGCCTCGTGTGCACTGCCGGGCGGCCAGCAAGCGTCGGCTGCGCCCTCGCAGGGGGTGGCGCAGTACCAGCCGATGGGGAACGGAGGGGTTCAGTCGTTCCCCGTGTACGTGGCTGCCCCCAATTCAAGCCCAAACATGCGGACCACATGAGCGAGCAAGAAAGAGGAGAGC
The DNA here is from genome assembly GCF_965212315.1 of Lampetra planeri. Taxonomy (NCBI): domain Eukaryota; kingdom Metazoa; phylum Chordata; class Hyperoartia; order Petromyzontiformes; family Petromyzontidae; genus Lampetra; species Lampetra planeri. The sequence goes on along the minus strand of NC_136146.1, from coordinate 2,483,887 downwards.
TATTCCCCCGCGGCTATTCCCCCGGGTTGAAGTTTATTTATTACGTGAAGTTTTTGTATGATTATGTTATCACGAGTAGCGGGACCGGTGTATTTATTTACGCCGCAATTTGTGCGTTCCTAATGCGAGCTTGTGGCAGCGTTGTTGTGTGTTGTGCGAGCGCGCCTTAGTTGCCCTGTGCAAGAAAATGGCTGAACAAAAAAAAAGAGCAATATGTTAGACGAACTAACGGTGGAGAGTTGCGCCCGATCGATAGTTGGTGTTTTTTGTTTTGTTCTAACCGCACGTGTGCAAATCAAAACACTTTCACATTGTTAGAGGATGCATGAGACAGCATTGTAAACATCTATATTTGTTTCTTTGAAGGGCCCCTTGTAACTGTTTATTTTACGTAATTATCCTTTTAATTTCTCAAAACAAAAGCAACATGTTTTCAGCGTTGCAAGCATCCAGGTGCACAATTGCGATGAAATGTAAATTACGTGTAAACAAAGGACAAACGTTGAAATGCTTCCTAGGTCAACCCAAAACCCCGTAATTTTGGAAGAGAGTGCCTTGTGTTTTGCTTTGAAGCCATTGGGAACGATAGGTGGCAGGTGTAAATGGTGTAGGTAAGAAGCCAAGACCTCAGACTGTGAAAATGCTCAATGTTACCGTTTGCTCGGAAAAAAAAATACGAAAGAACAAAGAGGTAAAAACAAAGCCTATTGTGTGGCCAATCACTTTGGAACAATCCTACAACCTTGATTTTGGGCATTATTTTGGCACTATGAAGATTGCGCTCAGACTAAATATAAAAACAAGTCCTTGCAATGTGGTGCCTTGCGGATGCATGACTGAAAGCTGTACATGGCATTTGTGTAAGAAGAAGAACAAAAAAGCGTGTACGTGCGGAAACATTGTTCGTCGTCTCCCCATTGGGAAAAAATGCGCACGCGTTTTGGTGGTGGCATTGTTGTTCGCTGTAAGACAAACAGCTTTGAGTGTAGGGGCAAGGCATTATTTTTTTACTGCAACCTCACTGAAAGACGAGCGATAAATAATTGAAAAAATTATCACACATGATTCCCATTTTGATGGCAGCAACTTGAATTTTAAGAATTTTTCAGCCCCGCGTACGAATTGGCGAACGTTATCCGATGTTGAAATTGTAGGTGAGTTTTAGTGGGTCGGGGGGGGGGGTTTCCCTCCTCCCACCCCGTCGCGGTTGACTAAAATGCCTACTCGTGTGTGTTGTGATTTGTCTTTTAGCCACAGTGTCATATGGGCTTAAAGTAAAGTTGCACTGTGTTAAGGTGAAATGTGTAAAAAAAATACCACCGAAAACTAAAATAAGATACTTGAAGAAAAAAACACATTTGTTTACCCCGCTCACAAAAATGTAACTGATGTAGCTACCTTTTAAAAAGTACGAGGCTTTGCTGTACTGTACGTCACAACTTTATATCAGTGTTACGAAGAAACTGTGAATAGTGGTTCTCTTCCCTTGAAACATTTGCACATTTTCTTTTCCCTTGCAGGAAATGGTAGAACCATTGACCTACAATCCTGCAAATGGATTGTTTTACTCTTTAACGTTTCTTTAGGCCTCCTATTTATATATATGCTTACATTGCAACCTTATTTTTTCCCACTATTTGAAATGTCATCTTTAACGTAGAGCAGAGCTGACACTGATATGACCACTTCTTAATGCTGAGACCACTTAATGCACAAACTTTAGTGTCGTCACTGTTCTCTTGGTCCTATGGAACTCATCTCTGAAACTTTGCACTGCCTGAAAATTTTTGCATTCTTAAAACCCCTTAGAATTACTGTCCAAAAATGTGTATCTCCAGAATAACAATACGTTTTCAAAGTTATTATTCTATCATGTTGTGTCTGTAAACACATCATATGCAATTCCTCCACAAAAGCCTAAGATTAATATTGATGGAAGCTGTGTTTTGCAAATAATTATCATAATTCAGTCCGTGAACGCCACTGTATGCAATATTTAACTTTAAATATTTACTAAAAGGGGGGGGGGGTGCTGTGGCTGTGGTTAATGCACTGCACTACAAGCCTCAGTCACCAGAGTTTGATTCCTGGGCATGGCTAGCATCAGTGGCGAATGGTAAAATAGCCAGTTCTTGGACCAGGTTCCCTAACCTGCAATGAGCAGCATGGTGAAGAATTGTCCAAACAACTCCCATGACCAACACAGCATGGGCATGATCTTCAGCCGTGTATTTGAGATGAGGTTGTAAATGATTAATCTCTGCTGAAAACACTCTTTTACAACAACACAAAATTACCTATTCAACTCAAGTGTTTAAAAATGGCCATGAAATATTGGCTTGTGCATCATAGTCGAGTTATTAGGGCGACAAGAACACCTGTAGGGTCACGCAAGAATGCATTTGCTTTCACCGTGGTGGATGTGAAATGATAGGTTAACGGAGATGTGTTTTAGCTGTACGTTGCCCCTGTAGAGATGTGAACCACTTGTTTGTATGTATGTTGAATTGCTTTGGCATCGTACGTAGCCAATTGTGCTCATAGGAGGTGCGGGGGAAGGATGACAAGCTAAACTGCGTCGAACGTTGAGTAGAAGACGTGGGACTTGTATGCCTGTATGTATATGTTTAACAACATGCCGATAATAATAGCTTCTTGTGTAGTCTTGGCAAGAACAAGCAAATCAAGTCGGTCTTCTAGATTTGGAGTAGTTAATTTATGTACGTATGAAAGACGAAAAATCCTGGCTTTTGTGCCATTGTAAAGGGACTGGCAATTTAACTTAAAGGCATAAGCTTGCACTAGCAATGTGTGAAATTGTCAAGTTTACGTCCTTTGGCTTCTGCATGCCTGTATAAGCTGTGGCCATTTTATTAGACAATTTTCTACACCATCCAAGCTGTATTTACCAGCAATACCTGTATGTCACACCCTGTATGCAAGTGGTGTTTTCCCCCAATTTTTGTGTAAAACGGAATTCTGTCTTAGAGCACCTAAATGCACATTTTGCAAATCAAAGTTTTTGTGTTCCATTTAAGGCATATATTCTAATATGCTTGTGTAGCTAAATTTTGACTTAAAACTTTCGTGACTGCAAGGAATTCATCTTATTTGGTTATTTGGGTAAAGTCACGTAGATACGTAGATACGTGACTTTACCGAAAGAACCAAATAATACTTGCGTAGCTACTAAAGTACTTTTATTGTTTACATGTTTCTCTGTTACCAACATTGCTGATACCTTTAATACAACGTATGTTGCTTTCTCTCACCACCTTCGGTTGACCAATGACAAAGTTTGAAATTCTGTACTTTAGCTTTGTCCCGATGTGGAATACCCCCCCACCCCCCATTTGAACCTTTGTGGTTTTCAGAAATTGTCATTCGATAACAATTGTCGAAATAAATGACCGAATTGCACCTGTGATCGTATTTTTTTTACTGTGCAATTTTCTGTAACTGTTTATCTCACTCGCACGGGAGACTGAAACGATGCATCAGTCCATTAATTTCCATACACGAGTGTGTGGACTGTCATCGCATACATCTTTGAAAATAGTTTTTTTTTTCTCAGCTGCATTTAGAAAATTAATTGGAAACAACCAATGGAACCTCATTTGCAAGTAACAAAATATGATAATAGTTTGTTTTACCCTTTTATCTGCCAACAAAACTGACACCTTTTTTCAGTCAGTTTTGATGCCAGATAAAAAGGTAAAAAAACAATTATCATAATTGGAAACAACTTCAATTGATGATTCGTGTGTGCAGGCATTGGTATAAGCCACTCAATGCTCTGATCTCTGAGCCTGCCAAACCACCACTTCTATTCCTGCATTATAAATTTCCACCACCTCCTAGGTTTCTTCCTTAAACAATCGACTTTAATATATCGATGCCCATATTAAGAGGCCAGGGCTTCAAACATTGTTGAGACATTACTTTTTCATTCTGTTGCGTCAATTGCATGGTGACCTCTGACCCAACGAACGAAGCCAAAAAAACTTGGTGAGCACATGTTTGTGCAAATTGGCAAGAAGCACAAGTGATGCTTGGCCGAGTCCCGTGAAGGCGAGTGCAGCTTTAAATAATTTACTTGCACGGTGCAGCGGCGATGTTCCAAGTTCCGTGACACTGAAGGTGTTTCTTTAGCCTTCACGATAAGCGCTTGAAGAACGTCTTGACTTGAGGAGGTCAGAATCTCCATGGAGATCATTTGCTCATGGAAAAGAAGCGAGGCACGTTCCCCGACGGGCACGCGCGTAAATTGGTCGAAGCTGCGAGGCCCTTCCTGAATGGAGCAGTGTTGTTGGTGGTGGGGTTTTTTTTATGAGTCCCACAACACTTCATGACTATCGGTGGCCAAAGATGCAGTGAATCAAAGTCAAAGGAAACTTGTGTTTCAAGCGAGTTCAACCACTGGAACTGCTTGACAAAGTAAACCTAATAAGTTAACATTTAGAGTACACGCTGTCCTGTGTGTCGGCAAGTACATGTGTAGTGCGGTGACTTCGAAGACGATATTTGTAGTGGCACCTTTTATTAACACAAATGATCTTACGTGCACACCACACTACTCGCTAGCCTATGACACAACACTAGCCGTCTAGCATGGGCAGCGCTAAATGAGACACTTAGGCTATCTAGCAGCTCAATGTCGAGCGAAGATGGCAGCGACGATGGCGAGACGGCAGCAACGACGAGACGATCCAATCCCAACACGCCAGCCTCGAGCTCCTGATCTCGACCCCTTTATTCCCACCAGCGTTGCCTGGCTCCGTCCCTGGTCGCGCCTCCCTTCTCGAACCCACTAACAGGTTTCAGGAGCTCCCAAATGGGGCCCTCCATGACCCTTGCCCCAGTTCCTCCGCCCTGCCGACACACCCGTGTATATGCTCACCGGCGTGTGTACTGTTTGTACACCGCAGTTGCTGCTGCTGGTCACCAGCGGGTGCTGTTACACTACACTTGTACAGGTTTGTTCCAATACAACTTGTGTGTGTGAATTTTTTACAGACAACCACACGATTTTTTTTATTTAAGCTTTGGTGAGGCAGTGTCTAACCAGGGCCGGTACATCAGCATTCAGTCCTTGTTGGACCAAATCTTCATTGATTGCAACGGTGTCAGGCACAGGAACTTTGGTAAACAAAGATACTACATTTAAACTGAGAAGCAAATCACCTGGAGATAGTGAGAAGTCCTTAATTAGCGATACCAAGTGAGCTGAGTTAAGTACAGCTGAGAAGGTCTTACCAGTGAATGGTTGTAAGGTCTCAGAAATCGGGCCAGTTTGTAGGTGGGTGAGTCAATGGTGGAGACGATTGGACAGAGTGGTGTACCTTCCTGGATTTTTGGTAAGCCATAAAATCTGGGCGGTCGAGCAGCAGAGGGTTTTAAGGAAAACTGCTTGGTTTGTTCGATTAAAGATGTCGAATCAGAGATGATGTTGGTTTTCGTAACCAGGCGGTTGGTAGGATCTCTTGATTTGGTATAGCTGCCATCATTAAGTAGGCCCAGCACTTTGTTATTGTATGTGGTTTTGTCCATGATGACAGTGGCATTGCCCTTGTCGGCTGAGAGGATGACTTTGTCATCTCTATTTTTTATTAGAGAAAGCTCAAAGCGCTCATCCTTGCTGATGTTGCTAATAGGTGTCTTAGCGCTTTTGACGATTTCAGCGATTTCCGATCTTGCCACGTCTGCAGGAATGTGTCCCAAACCCTTAAGGGCTGCGTCAACCTGGGCAATTATATCAAATAAGATGTGTTTAGGGGTGACTGCGAAATTCAACTCTTTAGCTAGACCCGATTTTAAGCTGTCGGAAATTGGGATGTTACTCGGATTGATAACAATCTTGTCACCGTCTAACTTTTTAATGTGTGGACCTGGCTTCTTCTTGGAAAGGAGGTTGAACTTGGACATCAGGTTATCGTTGCATTTAGCCGACAGCTGAGGAGGCTGTCATGTTATCTACATGTTCCCAATCAGATGTAGACATTTTTTTCTGTCAATGTTAAGTGTGATTGCAAGATAATTTTCTAAATTGTCTAGTTCAAATCGGGGCAATCTCATTCTCTCTGAGATCAGGGGCAAGGCCGGCCCTATATTTTTACACATGATGACGATTGCTTGTGTTGCGATCGAAACGTCGTGATATTTTTTTAAATATTTTATTTATCTACGTGGCTTAACCAAAAAACCCAAAGAACATTTACAGCTTGTAATAATATTTAAATTCCGCTTTAAGTATATTATAGCGATATAAAATGAAATCTACATTAAAGTGTTTTAAAAAAGACACCACCATCCAGATTTGGCTTCACAATTGGAGGTGATCGCGCCATTGCAATTGCGACACCCTAAACTCTGGACCTCCTTTCCCTTCGAGGCCAGGACTTCCAAGACACAAATCTTTAAATCTCGACTAAAAACATACCTGTTTAAAATAACTTTTTTTCTTATTTAGTTATTTTCAAACGTCTTTCTCACTTCTGTATTTGGTTGATGTTATGCTATTTAACATCATCTAAGAAGATGATGTTAAGCTATTTCTGGATTTGTACGCATTGCGCCCTGAGAACGATTGCTTAAGGGCGCCTCATAAATGTAATGATTATTACGGTACTAAACATATTTATCTGTGGCAGTGGTCTTCATTGCAAGGCACGTGGGCTACTGGCGGCCCCTGGTGGCCTTTAGTGCGGCCCCCGACAATACACAAATGTGAAAGCACCCCATCCATCTCCATCATCGTGCTGCTGTCAAACACCCAATGAGTTTAACATGTTGTGGGGGCCCTCACGCTGATGATGTTTTATCGGCGAAAGTAGCCCCCCTCTGAACATTAGTGGAGAACGCTGACCTATGAGATCTTTTTTTGTTTGGCAGCTTGGAGACACGGCTAATGATCAGTCTGCTCGGCTTTACAACGCTGTTACATTTTTGAGCTTCAGAGTACGATATACAAAAAAAATGTTATGTGTTTTTTTTTTTATACGTTGACAAGACATAATCCGTAACAAGGGGGCGGTGTGGGGGGGGTACAGAAATTTCGTGGTCCGAAGCCGGAACTCAGTGCTGCTGGGTTCTGGGAAGAGGGAAGGTTGGGCTATCCGCCCCACTTACGCAGGGAATGTGAGCGAATGTCCTTTTTATTTTTAACGGGCACCGAAACACCACCCTGTTATATTCTTAGGTTTTTTCGGTAAAGTCACGTAGATAAAAAAAAATGAATAAAGTAAAAAAAAATCACGACGTTTCGGAGGCAACACAAGCTTCCGTCTTCAGGTGGAACCGTCACAGCACGATAGATGTATCAAGGTGATACAGCTGTATCAAGGTGATACAGCTTTCGTGCTGTGACGGTTCCACCTGAAGACGGAAGCTTGTGTTGCCTCCGAAACGTCGTGATTTTTATTTTATTTTTTATTTTACTTTTATTAATTTTATTTTTTTATCTACGTGACTTTTCCGAAAAAACCTAAGAATATGAATCCTTGCAGTCACGAAAGCTTCAAATCTACCACCCTGTTATATGCAGGCCACGGGTATTTGTGCCCACACTATCTCTGTCGTGGGAAAACTACAATGTGATGCCGTTTCCCATCTCTGCCCCCATCACAGCATGCCTTTGGGCTTCCGTGCCAAACTGCAGTGTGACCATCGAGGCGCACGTCCCAGCTCGCGAAAATTCCGAGGCGTGCAACTTTCGTTTGTCGCTGGCTCAATGCCTCCTTTTCAAGCTGCAGTCTTCGCACTGCAACGCGGTATTTTTTTTATTATCGCAAATTAAGTTTTCCCGTGAGATTATTATTATTATTGCAGTCAGGAATGTGAGCTTTTACGGGGCAAAACTAAAAAATCCTGGTCAGTTTTTTTCTTGCAAATTCAATATTTGTGTTTTCTTGGTCGTATTTGTTGAAATGGGCGTCATTGGGTTTGGTTAGAAAGTACAGTATAGCAAATATTAGTTTATGAAAATATCTATGGAAGGTTTTGTTGGTTCCACACATCGTAATTTTATACTTCTTCTGTGTGTCTGGTGGCCAAGGCACACACGTGTGTGTGTGTGTGTGTCAATGCATGGCATTTCATACTTTCAGGGGAATATTGGAATCAAGTATCCCAATTTGATAAAAAAAATCACCGCAGTTGAAAGTAACATAAAAAAAACCTTTCCATCTTGAGACATTGATAATATTCCACCTACTCCATCCGCATGCAATACATCTCACTCGGACGCTATCCAAGTGTGGGCCTAAAAGGTCCAAGCGTCTGAAACATTGCGATGCTTGTAATAAACGACCGACACGCAAGATGTCAACTTTTTCAGTGTTCCGTTTCGAGTAATTTTTTCCAGGACCATCAACAAAAACGCCAAACTTCCGAATCATCATTACTGCGATGTTGTCAGCATTTCTCTCCCCCACCCAATTTCCATATTGCCTTGCCAAACATTGGCTCTTTTGTTACAGATTCAGAGCTGAACATTTGCTGATCGGTCTTCACTGGGTCGCCAGTTTGGCAGAGATCCTGTAAATAAAAACGCACTTCCCTCCGCGTTAAATAAAAAGCCCATTCCTTAAGTCTGGCACCTTTGGGGAGAGGTGCAGGCGTGCGGGCAATGACTTTTTAACTGGTAAGCAAGCAAATTCATTTCATTTTCCCACATTCACCCGACTAATCGTTGAAATCACGCTCCTGCGCTGCGCTCAGCCACGTGAGCAGTGGCTTTATTTATTTTGGGGATCATTTGCTGTCAACTGCTGCACTTGCCAGGAGCAAGTGGGTGGCGATGCGTGATCTCATGTGCAGATGGGGGGCGCGGTTGTGCGCGAGGGAAGACAAACGCGCGCGTGCGCGTGCATGGCCCGCGCTCTCTCCACGTGGCGAGCGTCGCGTCCGCCGGTCGACAAACGTGCCCATCATGCGTCCGTTGCGTTTGTCTCCGTTGTTCTCCGCGGCCGACGCCTTTCGCGGTGCGCGGGCGGTTTCGCCGCGAGCAATATCGCATGTGAGCAATGCCGTAGGGGACAGACGTCGTTCCAAAGCACGCGCAGTCCTTTTGGAACGTTCTCTCCCACCACCACCACCCCCTCCTTCCCTTGTAATGTTTGTCTTGGGAGAGCCACGGAGCGCGTGGGATAATGGAATACGACGCACCGAGCGGGCAATCTCCGGGGTCCGGACTTGACGTGAGACGTTCACCGAGTCCGGGGAACTCTTCGCCGTTCGCCGTGAGCTCTGCGCCCTCGTCTCTCTTTTTAGTTCGCGCAGGAAATGGATCGCGCAGCAGCGGCGCCATCGCCGGCGGTGGCGGCCCCCCCGGCACAACCGTCGGGCGCTCTGCGTTTGGTGCTCGCCGCGTTGGCCGTGCTGACGCTGGGAGCGAAGGAGAGTCGTGCGTATCCTCCGGACTGCGCCGGGGTGGTCTGCCCCCCAAACGACCGCTGCATCGCAGAGAGCTCGGAGCCCCCCACTTGCTGCCCGACGTGCCTTCAGCTGGGCTGCACCTGCCAGGGATATCAGTACTATGACTGCGTCGCTGCCGGATACACAAATGGAAAGGTATTTTGTTCTGTTCATCGCCTTTTGACCGCAGTTTCCCGAGTGTTTCTTCGTTTCGACAGCTTTGTGCACGGCCTTGGCTAAACCTGCTCAGGGCTGTGGGAGCTCCTGTTGTCAAGAGGCACCTGTAGCTAATGTGCCTAAAAGTGTGTGCACGAATATAAAATTAGAATATTTTACAACCCCAAAGAATTTCATAGAAAATTAAACTTTCCCGTGGCAAGGGCACAAAATGTGAGTGCATAATAATGATGATAGCCCTTCGTCAATCCACTGCTGGATGAAGGCTTCCCCCGGCCATGTCGGTTAGAGACAAAGTTTGACCATTTTTCATCACGCCGGTCAATTCGTTGCCGGTTATAGAAATGGGGGGGGGGGGGGGGCGGTGGGACGTGGCACTCGCCACTGGGAGCGACACTCAAGCGGCGGGGTTCGTAGCCTTAGTGCGCGAACCACTGCACCACCACTCCTCCCACGAATTCGTAGGAGGCGTGTGAATGTGTTCATTCGTTTTTCCATTTCACCGGATCAAATGCCTTGCGTGGTCTATCTTTACCATGCCGTTTGAGCGTCGCTGAGGACGCACTGTTGACAGCTTTTAGTGCGTTCCACTCCGATGTTTAAATTACCGTGGTATTAAAAGCCCGGTCTCATGATTGTCAACAATCGACTATTGTGTCGTGCATGCACTGGTGCCCGTGGGATGTTCGAACCCGAGTCGCCGTAGGAAAAGCCATGCGCAGAATCCGCCGCGCAGATAGGCGGGCAACCTACTTGCTGTACTGTCTCGTTTAGATACAGCATTCATTCTCTCTGCAGGTGGGTGGCTCGAGCACGTTAACATTAAAGTCGGGAATTGTTCGTGGTTTATCGTGGCCAGTATCACCAGTATCTCCTACCAAGCTTGTATGTAATGCTGTGTATTGCCGTCAAAGTAATACCATGTAATAGCGGTTCTTTGCACAGTAGAGTTTAAATGAGGATCAAGCCTTGTTTTCATGAGAGTCCTGCATTGAGATGTTAGACCAATTTAATTCGTGAGTGCTTGGCACGTGCGAGGAAGTTGGAGAAAATGCACGCGTACAAGGAGCTAACGCTAAAGATTATTCAAAGATTCAAGAATCCATTGCTGCAGAGGGTGGCTGGAGAAATCCGGCACGTGGTGTAATGTTTAGCACGCTGGACATCACTGGCTCCGTACAATCTGCCGCCAGGGCAGTTGAAGCAATGGACACGTTTCTTAAATCCCCGTGCCTCTGTCCGCTCAGCAGAATGGATGGGTTCACCGCAGTTGATTGGCGGGTTGTGTGTGGTGGACCAACAGTGTGAATATTGCTGACCACATTCAAGACGTGTGGCCAGCATGGAAGAACGGATCAATGCCCAGAAGAGATACTCCCTTGAGCCTTCTCGAGTAGAGGTCCTTAAAGCAGCAGCAGCAGTGCCATGGGCAAACAAATTGCAGGGCTGCATCTACAAAGAGATGACTATGTATGTATGTAGAGCTTCGTTCGCAGGGTACGTAGCCAACCGTGCCCATCGGAGGTGCGGGAGAAGAACAACACATTTCATTGAGACTACAGTTCTCAGTGAAATGGCTCACTCAAACGGATCGAATCACGGCGATTATAACCGGCGTTTCGTGCGTGCGCGCAACTTTGTACGTAAGTTTGTGTAAGGATGTTCGACATCCTTGGATAGCGTCTTTGAATGACATGTGGGGTGACTTTCCTTTGGCCAGGAAAGTCACAAAATTTGCACAAAAACGACGCATTCCTGCAAGCACCCGATGTTCCGTTTAGATGTTTTATCTAATATTATTATATTCATCATCACAAAAAGATAGATCAAGTTGTGCGCTTACCAACGCAATGGAACGTCTGTCCCTGCGACTTGTTGATTGCGATAGCGTATGCGGGGAGAATGGGAAATTGTTGTCGTCGTTATTGCAAAACAAATGGCAAAGTCGTGTCGGTGGGGGACACGTCGATTCTGGGAATCGACACCGAATCGCCTCATTCTGCAGATCGATTCCAACGTAGTCGAACGTTTGTCCGTGCGCCTCCGTCGTTCAAACCTACGCGCCCCCTGCATGAAAACAACGGGAAGTGCAGCGTTCATCACAGATAAAGTAGGGCGTTTATATAAATAGTATAGAAAAGAAGATATCATAACCACCACGAGGGGGAACTACTGTATAAGGTTAGCCGTGACGTGTCCTGCTAGATGGTGATTGGTTGGACGGTTTAAAAGAGAGCGATAAAGGCGGGGGGTCAGTTAAGTCGGTTAGAAGGGGAGCAGAGAGATTGGTTAGAAGGAAGGGATGGGCGGAGATGAGATACGGGGAGGGGGAAAAGGAAAAAATGGAAGGGTGAGGGGGAAGTGGTGGGCCCTTGGGAGAGGGAAAGCAAGGGACTTGCGTTGGCTGGTGGTAGGCCACTGGACGTTGTTGTCGAGGACAATCAACTTAATCCAAGCAGTGCCGCATTTTTGGAGTCCTTCATTACGCACGTAGAAATGCTGAGCTTCTTTCGCACCGTACAAAGCCAACCCGGTGCTGACTCAGCCTCCGTGCTTGGTGCGCGAGCAGGTGCCGGAGGGGCACGTCTACTACGTCGACGACGGCACCACGGCGTGCTCGTGCCCCGCGCGAGGCGGCTCCATCAGCTGCAGCTTCATGCCCTGCCCAGACCTCCCGTCCAACTGCATCGAGGAGGTCCACCGGCCGCTCGACCACTGCCCCGTGTGCCTCCGCGCCGGCTGCGTCTCAGACAATGGCCACAATCACGACGCCGGGTTCACCTTCCGCCTGCCAGGCTGCCGCGTCTGCCACTGCCCCCTTGGGCAGTCGCAGCTCCTGTGCTACACCGTCCCGGGCTGCGACTCGGCTGTCGATTTTGCTGCCGCCGCCGTCCCTCCGGTGGACGATGGGGAGGGCGCTCGAGGGGATGACCGTGGCGAAGACGGCTACGGTGGTCGTAATGAGAATGCCGCTTCCGCTGTTGCTGGACGTGGTGGTGATTATAATGGCGGTGGCGACGGCGGTGGCGACGGCGGTGGCTTTGCTGATGGCATTGGATCAGAGCCCTCGCTGGTGGACAACAGGGGAGGCAGGCGAGGGGATGACTACGGTATAGACGGCGACGACAGTCATTATGATAATGCTGGTGGCGATGGTTTTGCTTACGGATTTGACCCGGGACTCGCAGAGCATCCTGATTATCCATGGCATGCGAATGCCCTGCCCTCGTATCCGTTGTACGGGGACGTGGGTGCGAGTTATCTAAGTCCCGGTGTGCTGGACTCATCCTTGCCAAAACATCAGCCCCACCCAGTGGACCTGTCGGGCATGCGAGAAGTGCAGCCGGATCTGCGTGTGCCACTCGAAGTGGCAAACGGCCTTCACGACCCGTCAGTGAATGAACTGCCCCCCGTTAGATTTCATTTCAGCGAAACGGCCTCTGCAAAGGTACCTGAGTACGTTGACGCTGCGCCAAACTTGGAGAGAAGTGCACAACTTGCAGACAATTATGTGACTCGGTCAGAAGAGGAAAACCATGATGACAGGAGTGACGAGGAAGAAGGTAACAATCTTGATGGACCGAGGGCATGGCACGGTGGAATTGTTCTTACTCGGGAGGTAGAAAACACACTCAGGTTTCCCGTATCACCGGCCACAGCGACAACGCCGACGGACGGCGGAGAAAGCGGTGGCATCTCGGAGCACGGAGAGATCGTAAACGACAAGGCGCATGGCACAGCAGCCGCCCCGCACAGAGAGAAGCACGGACAACTCTCTCCTGAAGGTAATGGGCGCTTCGGCACGTCGGGCACCATCGGTCACGCGTTCGACTCGGACGCTGCCGGATGGATAACGGTCAAGGACGCCTCATCTGTGACCGGGACGACGGCCGCCAAAGAAGTGTCCGAGGTGCAAGCGACGATCGGATGGCACCGTGGCCAGAATAGAGGAGTGACCACTGAGTGGGTGCGCGACTCCAGCGCTCATGGCTCCACCACCACCACTGCCGCCACCACCGCCGCAGTCGCTCCTGCACCGCCTGATGCTGATATCACAGGACCGCCGGCGCCAGCGGCCATCTTTGCTCTAGGTGAGTCAGTCAAGAGCTGCCCTGTCTGTGAGAAGTGATAATAATCATCCAGCCCAGTGTCAAAGGCACTGTTGTTGTGATGCCCATGGGAGGTGGGAGCTATTGTATAATTCACCGCACCGGATAGTGCAGGTTGGTTACGGTGGAGAGCATTGACCAGGGGCATAGGATAATACATTGTATTTAGCTGGGCTGTCTTATGCAGCTTTCAGTGTAGCCCCACAGTCTGTAATGTGTTGTATGCATGTGTAGTGAGTCATTTCAGAGACACTAATTGACATTTTTATACACTTATGCAACACCGTTACACACGGGACTAATGCACCTATCTCTCACTCTTGTTACACACGGGACTACAATATACCTATCTCTCTCGCATACGGGATAACTATAATCGGGTCAGAGCAGCCAACGTGCGGTCTGACCGGCTTATATCCGCTCCGGCCATGCCGGAGCGGATACAAGCCGGGGCGGAGAAGCCGACAGGGTCGCCGTCGTTGGAGGGCTGTCAAAGAGAGATGGGACCCGCTCGACAAATCTTGGATCCTCGGTCTTCGGGCATGAGAGAAGTCGTCCAGAGCCGGGCAACGTGTGAGCTGGCCCGGCAGTTTATATAGTGTTCCCGTGAGTGTTATGTAGCTATTCAGGGTGGTCACCACCCTTAGCCGTTATCCCGTCGAGTTGTGCCTTGCCTGTTGTGTGAGTGAATAAAACATGTTGCCTCTATACTCAAGAGTGTGTCTCAAAAGAACCCATTACTACACATCTGTAGTGGCATAGCGCTGGCTGCTGGTGAAAAGGGGTAACTGCAGTGTACAGTAGTACTGACTTCAGCAGACCCTGATAGACACGAGAGGGAGACATCTGGGGGAAAGGTCACAGAGGAGGGCCCATCGGGAAGTCTCTGGATCCCGCTAGTAGGTTCCAGAGAGGGGGCGTGGTCAGGGTTGGAGAGGGGCGTGGTCAGGGTGGAGAGGGGCGTGGTCAGGGCGGAGAGGGGCGTGGTCAGGGCGGAGAGGGGCGTGGTCAGGGCGGAGAGGGGCGTGGTCAGGGTGGAGAGGGGCGTGGTCAGGGTGGAGAGGGGCGTGGTCAGGGCGGAGAGGGGCGTGGTCAGGGCGGAGTGAGGCCACGCTGGGAGTAAAAGAAGGGCCCCTGTGAGGGACCTCGGGGCTGTTGCTGGAAGTGGGATCTCCGTCTTGCTGTTCAACAAAGTCGTCGTTACCATCTCGTCGTCGCCATTGTCTCGTCGCCATCGTCGCTGTCCGCTTCACTCGACATTGCTCTGCTAGAAAGTTGTTGGGTGTCTCCGTTCAGCGCCGTCAGTGTTAGACGGTTAGCGTTGTGTTTAGGCGAGCAACAGTGATAGTGTGTACCCACGTAGGGTGTGTATTGTCTCAATAGTGCTCGTTACATAAAAGAAGTGCCTCCAAGTCTTTCCGTCTCCGAGTTAGTCACTACACATCTGTAAAGAAGCTCCTTGGAGACGTCCATCATAAAAAAGGCGACGTCTTTATTTTCTGAAAAATTATGTACATACAGCTCCGCAAGCAGTCAGCTCTGATGTCGTCCACCTCGTCGCTTCACGATCAGTCAGTCCCAATGTCTTCCACCTTGTGTGTTGCTTCACGATCATTCAGCCCTTGACGCCTTCTACCTCGTTGCTTCACGATCAGTCAGCCCCGACGTCTTACAGCTTGTAGATCCTGGTCCAGGGCAATCGTCCAGACTCCGGGCCTCGCTCTGGCTTATATACCATCGCGGTCCCGCTCTTAATTGGACAGTTGCCCTCCATCCTGCGGCCCGTGACTTTAATGATCTCAACGTGAATATGTCCCTGTCCTCTCTCACAGCTCCCCACGGCCACCTGTTCATAATCATCTCGACATGTCTGTACTTTAATAATAATCTATACAGTATTCTAAGGCCACCTGTTCTTCATTATCTCCTCCTTGTACACTTTTACAATTTCTCCTACACACGCATCGTACTCTGAGATCTTCACCAATCTATATTGTTATTACTCAAACCCCACAAACTGTGGTTTAGCGGAAGCCATTACCGAACTCATCGTCGTCATGATTATCATCTCTATCAGTGTCATCATTACTCCAAGATAAATCAAACCGGTGTCATGCTTAAACAGTATCGCAGTGCTCGTACACTGCGACACTCTTTAGTGATGGAAATTCCACATTTGTATGGCAGGGGCAAGTGTGTCTACAGGACAGTGTCCATTGACTTCCAACATAGTGGTAATCAACATCACAATCATCATCAGCAGCAGCAGGAGTTGCCTCTAACCTACTGCTAACAAAAACACTACTACAGAAGCTCCTCATATCTGCGACCCTATTACCCTCAACTCTTATTATCCAGTGGAGTTGTAGGGTCAGCGAATACTATTATCCGTGGCCCTATTTCTATATCCACGTCCCCCCCCCCCCATCAGCTTCCCATTATCCGCAAAGTGCAACAGCTTCCCATTATCCGCAACATTCGTTAGCACGAGAGTTCATTGGCGAAATTCATCCTATTACTGGCAATTTTATCCACATTAAGACAATATATACACTTTGTGGATAACCCTGGCGGAAAAGCTAATCTTTTGATGGTTGCTCGCCCTCAGCACAGGCGGATACGAGGAGTTCTATATTTGTTAAAGTTAGAAGCTGTAGACTGTTTTTTTTACATCACTGGCGCTTAGAGCCGTCTGGTTCAAACCCTCGCATGCAGCTATTTCACCCACAAACGCAATATTTGATCGTCTGAAAGAGGCCACTGTTTTACGGAATAACTTGGCGTGAAGGAGTCCTTAATAAAGCAATAGTTGCACAAATCGCTTTGCGCGAACAGAACGTATAACATTTTTATTTATTTGTTTTTTTAATATGGCTGTTACATTTTTAAGAAGGAAAAAAACCCAAAGTTAAATATTTCGATAAATAACTACATTTATTTATTTGCACTTCCCACCATAGCATTTGGAATTAGTTGTTTAAGTGTGACGCCTGAAGTTGTTCATATTATACCGATAGCTATCATTCATTCAAATAATAACAAATATTATTACATAACCAGGATTTTCTCACTAAGCCTCAAGATTTGTGTTCAGCAGATTCCTGCTCTGAGATTTTTTTGACTGCATTCTTTACGAGTGTATTTCTGCACGTCCAGTATATGTCTGGAGGATGTCGAGAGAAACGCATATAAATGAATGGAAATCAAATACAATAGACCGAGGTGGGGACAGCGAAACTGACCGTGGATTGTTTCTTGTGCTAGTATGGGGGATGTGAAAGAAAGAACACAAGGAAGGGGATAGAAGGGACGGGGATGGGTGGGGGTTGGGGTGGCAAGCTCAGCCAGTGTCCTCACTCCTTTTCAGAGGGGGGGGGAGGGTACTTTCACCGATGAGACATCACCGGCGCGAGAGCTGCCACACAATTCTGAATCCACTGAGACATCTCCTTTACCAGTGGCAAAATATAGTAGTAGGTTTTTACCCTTTAAACTAGTACAAAACTGGCACCTTTATACAAGGCATAATGTTTGCAATAACCACAACACAAATACTGTAGTCAAAATGCAAACAAAAAGAAACAACTCTGATAATGATAATACTAGGCACTGTCCTTGAAGTTGATTGGTCCACACCCAAGACAGCTTTCCTTAGAGCCTAGTCTCCATTGGTGTTGGACCAGATGACACCAACTCTGATAATGATATTATTATCATTATCAGAGTTGTTTCTTTTTGTTTGCATTTTGACTACTTGTGTTGTGGTTATTGCAAACATGATGCCTTGTATAAAGGTGTCAATTCTGAAACCACTGGGGGGGGGGGGGGGGGGGGTTACAGCAGCACGAGGACTACGACGACGATGGTATCGCACTTGCTGTGTGCGTTGTCGGCGGGAGACCGAACCGTCAAGGGCCACACTCAGGGCCACCACCCGGTGGGCCACGGTGGCGGGGGGAGGGGGTTGGGGGGTTGGGGGGTTGGGGTCATTTGCCCCGCGGGGCCTCGCAAGGAAGAGCAGCCGAGCTTGACAGGAGGCGTCTCACGCCGCTCTCGAGTGGCGTCTTCCCCCGACACGCGCGGCTCCGCTAAGATCTCCCTCGCTTCCACGGAGTTTGGCGCTCTGGTCAGAGCCAGGGTGTGGCTGGAGTTCCGCCATGCGCGGCTGACCCACGCCGTGCCGGCCTTCAAGGAGCAGTGGGCGATGGAGGAGGCCGTGTGCTCGGTGGCAGATGACGGGGAGCTCAGCATGCTGATATGAGCTACCCGTCGGAGGCCGTCGGACTGCGCGAAGGGGCTGCGTGCAGAACGAGAGAGTGAGCGAGAGAGTGACCGAGAGAGTGACCGGGAGAGTGAGCGAGAGGTGGGGGTTTACATAAAGCAAAGTAAAATAAAAATACGAAATGATGAATGAAGCAAAGTGCCGACTACACCGAGCATCTTCTTGTTTCCACTGATCGTAAAAAAAAAGAGAAGGAGATGGGGGGCGTTATGTTGTGTTGGGGGGGGGGTGTTGGGGGGTGGCGGCATAAAAAAACCGCACATGGCCGGTCGCGAGAGGCGCGCGCACCAAACAGAAGGGCGCCCCCCCCCCAGCCAGCCCCCCAAGCGGTTGCGCAAGGCCCCACCGGGCCAGGCGGTCGACTGCAGTGCTCGGAGGGGGGGGGGGTGAAAAGCGGCCTTGAAGTGGAGCTGGTGCCACCGTGAATGACCCCCTCCATCCATACTCATTCTCCCTCCCCACTCCTTCCGCCCCCCCCCGCCCCGGAGTGGCGAGGTAGAAAGGCGGACGCTTGTTCGGAGTAACGGGACCTCTACCCAGTACCGGGGCGCGTGCGTGCGCACGCGTGTTCTTGTTTGTGCTAAACGATGTTGACCTGCCCCGGGGGTTTGGAACGTTCTCGTGGCACGAGCTGCGCCACGAGCGGCACGCGCTTTCGGACGTTTTCCCGACGCAGAGCTGAGAGGGATGAATTATTGAGTAGGAACAGGCAAGATTAACAACAGCAACAGCAGCAGCAACAGGACAAGACGTCGCGCATAGCTGCGGCTCGCGTGGATCGCGCGCGGTGCTGTTCTCTGACATCGCTAATTGTGTTCAGTTTGTTGTCCACACACACCACGCCTCTCTCTCGCCTGCACCATCTGATGAGCACGGTTGGATAGGTACGGTGCGAAAGATAGTTCTACACACATACACACATACAGAGCTGACAGGCCAACACCGATGGTGATTGCATCAGGACAAGTCCTGGCATCTCACGACAAGCCACGCAGGCGAACTTTAACCTATCGCTGCTCTTGAGTGGCCACGTAACGAATGCACTCCGCATTCTGTGGGCATCATCACGCAGACTGATATATTAATATCTTAATTTAAGGGTGTGTTGAATTATATATTAGACTTTGTATGCCGAAGTTCTGAAATAAGTGCTGGAAAAAAGTTTATTCTTTTTAATGTTGCGACAAATACTTGCCGTTTCCTCTCAATGAGCTCTTTGAATTTGATTGCCGCGTTGTAGATGTGGCATGATTTGCGTCCTTCCAACCCGGCACTCAAGAGCGAGGTTATCCTTTCATAGTCGTGAGCTTTCTCCAGGGACCCTGGGTTCTCTAAACACAAACTTAGCACCGATGAATGGCATCCGCCTCATGTCCAAATGCAGGATCCACCTGACAAAAAAAAACAATCTTAAGACTCAGTGAGGCTTTTCAGAATGAAAATGTATGAAACAGATATGTATTACGTTCTGGTTCTTTCGGTAAAGTCACGTAGAAAGAAAATAAATTAAATAATAGAATACGACGTTTCGATTGCAACACAAGCAATCGTCATCTTCATTGCGGCGAAACCATTCACGCTGCTGGGTGAACGGAGGCGGTGGGAAGTTTGGCGTGGGGTTTAAGGAACGTGAATAATCTTGATTTGAAGCTTTCGTGACTGCAGGAATCCATACTATTTGGTTCTTTCGGTGAAGTCACGTAGGTAGAAAAATAAAATAAATCACGACGCTTGTGTTGCGCCCGAAACGTCGTGATTTATTTTGTTTTATTCCTACGTGACTTTACCCAAAGAACCAAAAAGTAACGTGAATAATGTCGCAACTGCCGCAACGGGAGAACTGGCAACCTCTGAATTGGGAGCTCAACGTGTTGACCATTATACCAACGACATTGCGCGCATAACCAGTCGCGTTAGCATGTACACGCATTTGTGTTGTTATTGTTGTTCTTGTAGAAACGTTCCGACCGATTGTAACCCCTTGCACGCTTTCCCTCTACTCCCCTGAGCCCTTCTCTCTTACTTTCCTTTCTGCGAACGGCGCGCGTGTATACAAAGGGGGCCTCAGGGTTGCTTCTCCATTGCGCACGAGGTCATGCCACTGGGAGCGACTGTCAGCCGATGGAACTGTTTTGATTTTTGTTTAACTTTTTAAAAATGTTATGTTAACAGGTGAAAGGCCCCGACTGAGCTGTTTTTCAGAAGCAACCTGGCCACAAATGATAGCTCAGACGAAGTGGCTTATCGTCACGGGGAGATATGTATGAGCGGCCAAATGCTCTAAACGCGTGATGTCGATTCTAAATGCGAAGGGGGAAGCAAAAACCGGAGGACCCGGAGAAAAATCCACGTTTGCCACGGGGAGAGCACGCTGACTCTTACATACACAGCAGGCGTCAGGGTCGGGGTCGAACTCACGACCTCATGTATACCAGGCGAGGTAGTTAACATCTCCTATGTACCGTGGCGCCCCTGGTTTACACGGGGAGGGGGCATGCGGTTGATGGCCACAGTAAATCATCGTCGTAGTCCGTGGTACAGCTGATGAGGAGGAGGCGTCACGCTCGATCAGTCGTAAAAACACAGCACAAAGATCACGCCATGAGCACAGCGCACGCAATGCAAGGCGGGATAGTCAGTACCATTGCCAATGTATTCATAAGGGGGGTTGGGTCAGATCGCTGTAAGTATAAATGTGTCGTCACCCTCCACCACCCGACACAGGCATTAAGGGATTAATCACGCAAACAACGCGCCAATGATTTACTACTTGAGCCCACCGGTGTGTTGGAGAGTAAAACCACAACATTTACAATTTGAGTAGTACGACGTTTCGCTGGTAATTACATCCAGCGTCCACAACCTTGCTGGCTGTGTCGGGTGGCGGAGGGTTACGACACATTTATACTTACAGCGATCTAACCCAAAAACCTTTATTATTAATAATATTGGTCGACAAAGCCTACTACGTGTTAAATTGCCAATGTATGTGGAACTTCTTTTACGCCATACGTGACCACCCGTACTAATCGGCGGTGCGGGATTAATAATAATAAAAATGTGATTACGAATTTTTTTAAGTATTTGGCAGTGGAATTAAGGATGTTCATGACTAACTGCATAGTTAATAGTGCAATGAAACGACTTTAACGTTAATACGTGAACTAAAATAATCACAATAGAGCCGTTTTTTTAATGTAAAATATATATGATTAACAACAAGCCTGTTGGTGAATTAACTACATTCACAGGATTGTGAATGTAATAAATTCACCGACAAGAGGTCAATACAATCATTTAATAAATTCAAATAATAAATATAACACGATTGTTAACATTGCTCTGGGACGCTGCTGCTGCCATGCAGTGGCCGCGTGACGGACCTGCCACCCAGAAGGGGGTCACAGACTCGATCCAATCTCCAGGCGCGGCAGCTGTTAAACGACCGTGCGAGTTTCTTCAACGCGCCTCCCTCCACCTCTCTCCCTACAACTGTCCATCCAACAGCATGAGTCCACCACCACCACTACCACCCACACCGCCACGAGTCGTCAATGGGTGAGGTCCAGCCACGTGCGTCGATTGCCTCACCTCACGGGGGGGGGGGGGGGGGGGGAACGGTCCGGTGTGTGGGGGGGGCTCCCAAACGTGAACGCGAGAAGAAGACGCGGGTCCTGGCGTCACGGCCTCTCCCGTGCACACTGAGGCCCCTCTGTGTGTCTGTGCCCAGTAAGCACCACACGCCCGCCCGGAGTAACGCGTCGATTGTGAAAGTGTGTGTGGTGTGGTGTGTGGGGGTGGGGGGGTGTAGAAAAAAACACATCTCAAAGTGCCCCGTGATTGCACGGGTGGCGAGGTCGTGAGTCAACTCCGTGGCCAGGCGGGCAGCGAACAAGCACGAGCGCTAATCTGCGTAGCGTGGTGGTGGTGGTAGTGGTGGTGGTGGTTGGTGGTTGGTGGTGCCGGGAATAGCGACGCTTTGCCATGGGGAGCCGCTGGCGACGAGCTCTGCTCGTGCCGTGCGTCGCCCTCTGGTTCTTACTACAAGCAGGTACATTCCACGTTCCCGTGCCAGGAGGGCGGCGGCGGTTCGAGGATTGCTGCGTTACCACTCCGGTAACGCAGCAACGCTCAATCCCGACCCTGACGCCTGTTGTATGTTTAAGAGTCAGCGCTAGCGTGTGAGCGCCAGCGCTCGGGAGATGAGCGTATCGCTCAGATGAAGATCGCACTATGCCACGTGATCGTGGGGGTTGTTTGACCATACTTCACCACGTTGGTCTTTGCAGGTTGGCGCAGGGCGGGCGGTGCCCAGAACCGGTTTAGATATTGACGTTAACCGAGGCCGCGGATCCAACTCAGGTTGCCAGCTGCGTAGGGCAGTTCGCCGTGCCATCGCTGCACCCCAATGCACTACGTACATCACGTTGTATTGTTTTCAGCGAGCAAACAACCTTGCCCGATTTATACTCATTCAATAATTTATCGCATGAAAAAAACGTTTCGTTTTCTGCTCCCGAAGTTTGTCAAGCTACATGGCTCCAATTAAAAAAAGCCACACAAAATCGGCGGTCACTCTTCGCAGTCGCTCCACCCGCTTGAGAAGGGAGGCTTCATTACGAGGATCGCGGTGGCTAGGAGATGTTAAGTACCTCGCCAGGTATACAGGGGTCGTGGGTTCGATCTCGACCCTGACGCCTGCTGTATATTTGGAGTTTGCGTGTCTCTCTCGCTCCCCGTGGTCGCGTTGATTTTTCTCCGGGTCTTTAGGTTTTCCCCTCCACATTTAGAAACATGCGTTTTAGAGTATTTGGCTGACGTACATTTCCACGTGATAAGTCGCTTCGTTCAGCTATTATTTGGCACAGCCAGGTCGCTTCCGAGAACAAGCTATACAGCTCAGTAAACCTGGTAAAATAAATAAAAACCTGGTAAAATAAAATGTTTTAAATAGTTTTCATATGGATATCAGTGATATACCGACAATTGTCTGATTCAGATATTCAATGTGCAGTTCTTCACTTCAACATTTTCCAACGACACAGCAAGGTTAAGATTAAAACGCTGGAGGGGCTGATCAAATCGGTGGTGTGTGGTGATGAAAAAAGGAAGAATTTGTGGTCAGGTCGCTTCTAAATTTGTTTTAGCTATGCAGCTCAATGGGCCTGACCTGCTACAACATTTATATTTTTAGTTTGACGCGTAGGCTTTCGCGACCAATATTATTCATAATAAGAGTTTTTTTTCGTGTTAAGTATAAATGTGTCGACACATTTATACTTACGCGATCCAACCCCCCCTCCCCAAAAAAAAGCTTATCGCGAATAATTTTTGTTTAGGTTTATTCACGACAGGAAATGCAACGCCTCTTGTGTTTCCCTCCTCTTTGATTCGTGACAACCCCCCCCGTCCCCCTCTGGCCTGCACCCCCTGCCACAGCTTCTCTGGAGGAGCTGATCGGGAGCTGCTGTGACGAGGGACGATCCTGGGCTTTGGCCACGGGTCGCTGCGAGGACGTGGCCCCGAAAACTCGCGGAGCCACGGAAGAGTGCAGGTTCAGCGCCACCACCACCACCACCCCTCCGCACGCACCGATTTGCCCGCTCCACACCGCTGCCGTTGTCACCACTCGTCGTCGTGGGCAGCGCAAGCGTTGTTGGAACACCGTTGTCGTTCGCAGAGGCCGCGATCGTCAGCCAGTGGCAGCAGCAGCAGCAGCATCAGCATCAGCAGCATAATTATCATCATCATCAGCAGCAGCACCATCGTAACTACCAGTCTTTACCATCATCATAATCATGAGTAGCACAATCAGATATACCAGTCTTCATCATCAGCAGCAGCACCGTCATAATCACCAACAGCACCATCATCACTACCAATGTTCATCATCTTTTATGTTTGAAGCATGCTGCGAACTGCACGCTGGCTCACAACCCATTGCCTCTTGCACTCAAGGGATCGATATATAAATCGATAGGTAGGGGGCAGGGCCGTCTCGGGGGGGGGGGGGGGGGTTGCAGGGCCCCGGGGCAAACCCCACGGTGTTGTGCCCTCCGACGCCTCCAAACCAAACCGATCACATCTCACATCTCCCCCCTCCCCCACCGCCTCCCCCCCAAAGCGCGGGGCCCTGGACGGTCGCCCCGATTCGCCGTGCCCTCCCTAGGGACGACGTTGGGCTGGGGTTCGGTTAAAATCGCCGGTGGCGAAACGCGTCTTGATGACGAGCAGTTTGCGCGGGGGTTGCTCTGCTGGCGTGTCGGTTTCCTACTACGCACAACAACAGGAACAACTCAAATAAGACATTGGACAAACTCTCACAGCAGTGGGGTCCTCTTTGACAAAGAATGCTCCGTAATGTACTCGGCTGGGTTCATTGTTAGGCTACAGGGTTTCAGGCCAACGTTTAAATAAGCAGCCAGACAAAATGTCCGCGTAATTTTGTTTTTAATTCTGGCAGCAGAGGAACACAACAATCCCATCCCACCAAAACTACTTGTCAACCCTGCAGTCACCACAACGTGTTTCCCATTGATTTGAGGTCTGTTTTTTGGCGTGACAACCAGTGCCGGATTATCCTCGTAGCAAAAAGTAACATTTGCTACAGGCCCCGCGCTAGCTGGTGACGACTCAGTTGCGATGGTATCAACGTTGAAATGTCGGCTCGCAGGTCTTACGGCACGAAGGATGTGCAAGCAGGCGGTGTCATTTGATTGCAGGGGACAAGGCCGTAATATCTCCCCCAATATATTGCTATGAAAAAAATTGCTATGCTATGTAAATAAAATAAAAAACAATTTGCTAAACCTTGGCCACAATATCTGGACTTGTCTTCATATAAATCAATGCATAGATATATGTTAATGTGATTGTGGTTATATCTTCTTGGTTCTTTCGGTAAAGTCACGTAGAAGGGAAGTAATAAAATAATAAAAAATAATAAAAATAATTCTCACGACGTTTCGGCCACAACGCAAGCAGCTGTCCTCAGGTGAAACCAGGTCTGTCGAGGCGACAGCGTCTGAATGAAACAGCACACGTGCTTGGAGCATATATATAAGCTGGGTTATAGTTGTACTTTATCAATCCCTAATCTCTGCCATTACATACAATGAAACAAGCAATGGGAAAAAAGTAAAAACAGAGCAATTTAATACAATACACTATTAGACATTATTGTAAAAAAAAACAAGTCCATCCCATGTGTTAGTGAATTTTTAAATATTTTAGGCAGGAAATTAGTTTTCAAATTTAGATATTTTTTATGGGTTGGGACACCCTGGAAGATTTGGTCCCCCCCCCCTCCAATGTTGACTCCATGGCTACGTCCTTCGCTCGTGGCCAGCTCCAGATGCTGCCGCCCGTCGCTTCGTAAGGCGGGTAACCGCGCGGTGTCTACACTTCGTAGGGCTCGGCACAGTGACGTGCTGCGATTGTAATTCCAAGGACGCAGTGATTGATGACGCCAGCAGAGGTGATAAAAATTGGACTGCTGTTGCTGCTGTGATGATGATGATATACGTGTTATTAATGATGGTGATGCAGACGATGCTGATGATGTGGACAGTGCTGCTGCTGCTGCTACTTATCACGGTGCCGATGTGCGATTGATGCTGCAACCAATGATGATGAACGTGCAGAGAGTGCTATTGGTGATGGTGATACTGATGCAAGCCACCCTATTGATGGTGACGACGCAGCTACTGCTGTTTCTATTGCTGCATATAACGTTGCTGATGCTGTTGTTGATGATACTGCTGTTACTGCTGCTGCTGATGATACTGCTGTTGCTGCTGCTGCTGATGATGATGATATGGTTGCAGGATCACGCAGGAGCAGTGCTGCCTTGCTGCTGTGCAGGAGTCGCAGTGCGGAGCGGGGATCTCTGTGGCCAAGAGGAGCGGCTTCTGCACCGCTGAACCTTTGGATCAGTGTGGGGCCGTGCATTATAAGGTGTTACAGCCTTAATCATTATCATCATCAGTAGCGTGTCTGCATCATCATCGTCACCACCACTACATCATCATCATCATCACCATTATGACCTCCACAACTTCTTCAAAAACTCAACGCATGTTTCCAGGTAGTGGCCTTCCTTCATAGGCTATGGTTATGAAGAAGGACCATTGCCCGAAACGTCAGCTCTTTCACGTACTTCCTCTTTGGGACAGCGCCGTTCACGTGATGTGTTGAGTTCGTATCGTTCGGGGGGGCTTGTGCACCACCCTGAATGCAGCATGCAAGACACAAATGCGCTCAGTGCACGTGCTGGGTCAACGTGCCTCCGTGTCGCTGCTGCTGCGCACAGGAGGAGCGCTGCGCCTCTGTTGTGAGGGCAGCGATCATGTCGGCAGTGGCGAGAGATGAATTCACGCGTGTGTCTCTGCTGCCGCTGCTACTTCTGCCACTGTCACCACTGCCTCTGCCGCTGCTTTTGATGTCCCTGCCACTGCCCACGCTGCTACTGCCGCTGCTGCCACCACCACTGCCTCTGCTGCCCCTGCCGCTGCTGCTACTTCTGCTACTGCCTCTGCTGCCCCTGCCCCCGCTGCCCCCGCTACTTCTGCCCCCTTTTGCCGCTGCTGCTGCCGCTATCGAGCAGCAGTGCTGCGAGTGCTGCTCGCTGGGCCTGCGGGCCAGGCGACGGGGCCGCGGCTGCGAGGCGTCGCTGGGCTCCCTGGGCTCCCTGGGCTCCCTGGGTTCGCTGTGCGCGCTCGTTATGCGCAGCTGCTGCCAGGAGCCCGAGACGGCGGCGGCGGTGGTGACGACGGCCCGGGCGGCGGCTCTCGGGACCCAGATGTCCGTCGGTCCGGCGCTCAGCACCGCCGGTGAACTATTGACCTTTTTGTTGTTGTTGTTTGCTTCGTTTTATTTACGAGTTTGCCAGGTGTTAAGGGCCCCGCTGAGCTGCGTGGCACTTTTTTTGTGGGAAGCCACCTGGCCATCGCAAATGATGGCTCAAAACGAAGTGGGTTTATCGTCACGCGGCAACACAAACACTCTGAACGCGTGAGTTTCGATTCTAAATGTGGAGGGGAAAAAACCGGAGGACCCGGAAAAAAATCCACGCAAACTCCAAATGGGGAGGCGTAAGGGTCTGGATCGAACCCCCGACCTCCTGAATACCCCCCGATTAGCACGCGCGCTGGCTACGTACGGTGCGAAAGAAGTTACACATTCATCCATCTGGCCATCGCGAGCCACAACGCGTGGCCGCACGGTTACACGCAAGGAGCGTGAATCACGAGCGGCGGGGAATGCCTCGCAGGAACGTGGCCAAGGGACATTGTGTTGCAGCGATCGCACCCGGTATTACTTTTAGTTAACCACTTATCTCTGATACTGACTAATACTTGCTAGAATAAAGACACTTCCTAATAATGATGTTCATCTCGTGTGCCGTGTTCCCCAGCCAATGTCCCACCTGGCCATCGCAACATTGGCTGGGGAACGGATGGAACGCCGTGATCGTTACCGTCCGTCCTTATTCATAATTAATGCCCTCCGTGCATTGGCACGATCGGAATTTGTTTCCAGATCCAATTTTTTTTCTGCCGCAACTATGAATTACCGCGCGGTTGTCGTAGGGTATGAATTTAACAACAACAAGAACAGCAGAACGGACACATTGCAGGCACCCGTGCAGAGGCACAAACGCGCATTTGGTGGCTGAGATGAACGCAGCTCGTAGTAGGGTCCCTTCGACGGGTGAGTCGTTTAGATTTAAAGCTTTCGTGACTGCAGGGATTCATCTTCTTGGTTCTTTCGGTAAAGTCACGTAGAAGGAAAATAATAAAATAATACAAATAAAACATAATAAAATAATTCTCACGACGTTTCGGCCACAACGCAAGCAGCCGTCTTCAGACTCTGCCTTCTCGACAGACCTGTTCTCCACCTGAAGACGGCTGCTTGCGTTGTGGCCGAAACGTCGTGAGATTTATTTTATTATGTTTTATTTTTATTATTTCATTATTTTCCTTCTACGTGACTTTACCGAAAAAACCAAGAAGGGTGAGTCGTTGCTTGCTCTGGCTGGTAGGAGGTCCTGAGCGTTTGGGTCCAGTTACATCCAAGGGACGCTGCTGTTGCTGCTGCTCCTGCCACGGTGATTAAACAGTTAGCACACTTGCCCTTGATGGGCAATTTAGAGGTCGCAGGTTCAATTCCATCTCCAGGCATGGATGGTTGAACCAATTGAGCAAGCTTCTTAAATCCCTCCAACTTTGTCCATCCAGCAGAATAAATAAACTAAACTATATATGTTGTATTTGATCAGGTAAGGCCCACTGAGCTATATAGTTAAGCGACGTGGTCAAAAATGATAGCTCAACGAAGTGGCTTATCAGGTGCAAATTAATAGCAGCCAGATACTCTTAACTCATGTTTCTAAATGTGGAGGAAAAAAACAAAAATCCACGTGACCACGGGGAGAGAGAGACACGCAAACTCCAAATATGCAGGCGCCAGGGTCGGAGTCGAACCCACGTGACTGCCTGCATACCCGGCGAGGTAGTTAACATCTCGTCAACGTGGTCACAAGTCTTCTCCCTACTCAAAAGAGCATTGGGCGGTGCTCATCTCCGCTGGTGGAAATTCCGCATTCGCATGGCAAGGGGAAGAACTGGTGGTACTCATTGAATGATTGGTATTCTACTCCCCAACTGTAATTGCTCTACGAGTATGAAATCGTCAAACTCTCTCTTCCTCCCATCTCTCGAGACGCACGTGTTGTTCTTTCCACGTGCGCGGCGTCGTGTGGGCGCAGTCGCGTCGGGAGCTGCGTTGCACGTACAAATTGCAGATTCATTTTCAACGTAACCAACACGTGGTGGGCTGCAAGGATTGGGCCGAGTCCATCCACCCCCACCCCCCCCCCGGCATGAGACCTCGAAAACTTGACAACCAACTCGACTTTGCCGGAGCAGCAAACGCACCGCGTTGCGCGCATCCCGAAACCGACGGCCTTGACGGATAATTCTCTTCGCTGCCCGCGTTGCGAATCTTCAACCGCTCTTTCATTCCCTGCGGTGTGGGGTGGTGAGGTAGGACGGGCGGGGAGGGGGGGGGGTTGGTGGGGGCATTAAACGGACCCCTCCGTCTCGCTCGCCCCCCTCCCCTCGATCTGCACCCACCGTACGTATGCGTACATCGAACTTCTTTCGCGCCGTACGTAGCCAACCGTTGCTTTATTGGGGGTGCGGGGTGAAGGACTCAAAATGAAATGCAAAAAAGGAGTTCTAAAGAAATAGATTTTCAATCTTACATTTTTAAAGTGGCTCCGTACGGTGCAAAAAAGAAGTTCAACATTCGTACTCAAATCGCGTGATGATGCTGGATGTAATTACCAGCGAAACGTCGTACTACTCAGATTGTTAGTCTTGTGGATTTACTCTCCAACACACCGGTGTGCTGAAGTAGTAAACTAATTGGCGTTTTGTTTACGTGACAAATCCCTTACTGATTGGCTGTGTAGGGTGGTGGAGGGTTACGACACATTAATACTTACGCGATCTCACCTTTAAAACCTTTATTACGAGTAATATTTGGTCGCGAAAGCCTGCTACGCGTTACGCATTCGTACGCGCATGAATGGCGCCATCGGCTTCCTGTGAGTCGTCCGACGCACCTCCGTGCCGCGCACATCAACCGCGAGGCACCACGGGCGGTGCAACGATCAGGCTGGGCTAGCCCAGCGTGCCACACTCGCGTGCACCACCTTCCAATGCAGCAGCAGCATCAGCGGCATCAGCGGCATCAGCAGCATCAGTAGCATTAGCAGCATCAGCAGCGTCAGTAGCATCAGCGGCATCAGCGGCATCAGCAGCATCAGCAGCGTCAGTAGCATCAGCGGCATCAGCGGCATCAGCAGCGTCAGCAGCATCAGTAGCATTAGCAGCGTCAGTAGCATCAGCGGCATCAGCGGCATCAGCAGCATCAGTAGCATCAGTAGCATCAGCAGCGTCAGCAGCGTCAGTAGCATCAGCGGCATCAGCGGCATCAGCAGCATCAGCAGCATCAGTAGCATCAGCAGCGTCAGCAGCATCAGTAGCATCAGCGGCATCAGCA
Source organism: Lampetra planeri (assembly GCF_965212315.1). Taxonomy (NCBI): domain Eukaryota; kingdom Metazoa; phylum Chordata; class Hyperoartia; order Petromyzontiformes; family Petromyzontidae; genus Lampetra; species Lampetra planeri. The sequence goes on along the minus strand of NC_136146.1, from coordinate 2,453,833 downwards.
GCATCAGTAGCATTAGCAGCATCAGCGGCATCAGCAGCGTCAGTAGCATCAGCGGCATCAGCGGCATCAGCAGCATCAGCGGCATCAGCAGCATCAGTAGCATTAGCAGCATCAGCAGCGTCAGTAGCATCAGCGGCATCAGCGGCATCAGCGGCATCAGCAGCATCAGCGGCATCAGCAGCATCAGTAGCATTAGCAGCATCAGCAGCGTCAGTGGCATCAGCGGCATCAGCGGCATCAGCAGCATCAGTAGCATTAGCAGCATCAGCAGCGTCAGTAGCATCAGCGGCATCAGCGGCATCAGCAGCATCAGTAGCATCAGCAGCATTAGCAGCATCAGCAGCGTCAGTAGCATCAGCGGCATCAGCGGCATCAGCAGCATCAGCAGCATTAGCAGCATCAGCAGCGTCAGTAGCATCAGCGGCATCAGCGGCATCAGCAGCATCAGTAGCATCAGCAGCGTCAGCAGCATCAGTAGCATCAGCGGCATCAGCGGCACCAGCATCGTCAGTAGCATCAGCAGCATCAGCAGCATCAGCAAGGGTCAGCAGCGTCAGCAGCCACTCACATCCAGTCGTGTTATTTAATTTTAGTTTTTCGACTTTTGGCGTCCCACGCCTCTTGCGGCACCCACTGGTAGTCGGAGTTGTAGTACCATGGGTGGAAAAACCCCGACTTTTCCAGCGGCAGGCATCGGGTTTTTTCTTTAATACAATTAAACCCGATTTCGGGGAATTAAAACCTGGTTTAATGAATACGAAACTCGGATCCAAGGCTTAGGCTGCTTCCTCGTCGGTGCTGCTATCGTACTCGGGGGGCCGTCGGGCACGGGGTAGTCGTAGAATGCGGCGGGCAGGTTGGTCTTGATGAACACGAGCTTCTCCTCCACAATCGTGGGCGCCAGTGAGTTCCTTCGCTTGGAATGGATGAAGCCCATCGTTGAGAAGTGCGGTTCTGCAATTAGAACCAATTAAACCGGATTTCTCCCAATCTCAGATGATCGGGTTTAATATAAAAAGACAATTAAACCCTATTGTAAAAAACCCGACTGTGCCACCCTTGAGGCGTACGCCGTGGTTATTTTAAGGACACCTCCAACAAGCATTGCTCTTTTTAGTAGCCTACAGGAATTTGGTTTAGTCAACGGAGATAGAAATTTATACAAAAAAACATTATATTCGTATTTATTTAGGGGGGACATGATTGCCAATTGGTGTACACGTAAGACGGTCGTGAGTGATGAGTATTGTATGTAAATTATAACGATATTCTATGCAAGGTCTAGAATGCTCACGTTTGGCTTGAATATAGGCGATTATAAACTTATTTTTAAAACAAGGAAAAAAAATCGCATTTAAGCCTCCCAGAGATTAGAACGCACAGTTCAGTATTGGACGTACACGCAGGGCAGGGTCGACCCTAAGTTCGATGTCCGCTGTGAGTCTCGAGCCCAATGAAAATATAAAGGTAAAGGTGCAGCCCTGCACATCCTTGCTCATGGCCCTGCTGGCAAGGAGGGAGGGCCTCTACATGGAGTTTTCGTGTGACTCTCTCTCTCCCCGTGGTCGCGTGGATTTGTCTCCGGGTCCACCGGGTTTCCCCCCCTCCACATTTAAACTCAACACCACACGTTTGGAGTATTTTGGCTGCTATAAATGTCCACGTTGATCATAAGCCACTTCGTTGAGCCTTCATTGGTGATAGCCAAGGTGGCATCTGAAAAAAGAGCCGTACGATAGCTCAGTGGGCCTTACCTGGTTAAATAAAATAAAATGTTGAGCAGAGAATTTGACCCTCCCTGTGACTGACATCCAGTGCTGTAGCCCTCTTTTGTCCACGCCTCCTTGTCCACGTCTCCCGTGTCCACGTCTTCTTGTCGTCTGACAGCCCCCAGGGTCACGCTGGAGCCAATGGACGGCAGCGCTGAAACGTTGGATGGGAGCGCAGAGGCAATGGAGCCCGGGGCCACGGTTCCCAGCCACAGCATCGGTGAGGTCAAGAGGTTTTGTGGCCTCGAGCCGTCGATGAACAACAAAAGGAGTCGTATACCCCTCCCTCATTTAGATCTTTTTTTTGTTGGGGCAGGTGCCGTAGCAAACACCTATTAACCGACCACGTGGCTTCTTAGTCAGCAGTAGAGCGAGCAATCGGAAAGCTGCGAATTCAAATCCTGGTGCTGGGATCGACTGAACCCATCATCCCTCCGGGGTCGGTAAAGTGAGTACCACTTTGAGGGGAAGTCCAAAAGTGATTGTCCTATGGATAGACTCACCCTCGTCACGGGAATATGCAATTTCCACCACCAAGCTCAGGAATGAGCACCATCTCAATGCTCATTGGCGCAAGACATCACTGTTAAACATTTTTTATGACACTGGCCTGGTACAGGCGGAGCTTTATCCGCCCATACTGGTCATCCGTGAAAAATAGCCCCGTGGCTCATCCGACTCATCCAGTCTAAATAAAGATGATGATTCTGTTATGAGCAGCAACCAGGCCCGGATGCCTTTACCTTCGCAGCGCTGATGTTCATGCACCGCAGTGAATGCCAAATCTGAGGCTTCGTCAACCTAGAGGGGAAGCCGTTTTATCGGAGCAACCCGAAGAGCGACCCTCCCTTTGGCGGCAGAGGTCGCAAACGGGGTTTGATTCCTTACCCGTACCCGTACCCGGCCGCACCAGGGTCGAAAACGGGTACCTGTACCCTACCCGATACCTGGCTACCCGTACCCGGCCGGGTATCGGGTAGGGTACGGGTACGAGTACCCGATTGCGACCTCTGGGATGAAGCCATGTTGCAGGCACGGGTGGGTTGATTCTAGGATCTTGAATTATGAGAAGAGACAAGACGTTGGGAAATGAGTGACAAACGGTTACTCACCGGTGACTCACGGCCTACCCGTACCCGTACCCGGCCGCACCAGGGTCGCAAACGGCTACCCGTACCCGGCCGGGTACGGGTATCGTGTAGGGTACGGGTATCGGGTACCCGGTTGCGACCTCTGTTTGGCGGGCACCCGATGCAGGAGCTGGCTCCTGGGTTCAATGTCGCCACCTGCTGGCTCTGCAGGGTACGGCAAGTCCTGTCGCGAACAGGGCCGTTTCGTGTCCACCGGTGCTGCAATCTGTGTTCTCCTGTTTCTTGCCACCAATGTGACTGTGAACGGAGCGGGGCAAAACATCCCAACAAAGGACCGCAGAACTTGGGCAATTGACGGGTTTGGCTCTGGCCGTGTTCCCCACTCTAGTCCGATGTCCCGCGCCTCTGCGAAAACTGCGCGCGAGAAAGTGGACAGCGTTGTGAGATGCAGTGGGCACGAGCGATGCGATCTAGAATAAAACGCGATTATATTTAAGGGACGCAATGATTTTAATGTATTCGATTGCAGTTGTATGTGTTTTGTGAAAAACGATGTTGCTCAATGTGACGACATTTTGATTTGCATGAGCCGAGTCATTTCATACTTTGGGTTTCTATCCATACGTGGTTGTAACTGATGCAAAACTCCAAATGTATTTACTATATACATTACTAATTCATAGTGATGATGTACATTTTTTATCGGTAAACCAGCCGAAGGTACAAATGGATTCTTACGCAGCAAAAAAAACCTAATGCTTGCCACATTATACTTCTCACTTAAGGACATCATTGAACGCTTTTGGGGCAACGTTGCAAAATAGTTTTTTGTTAAACATTTGGACTGAACAATATTATTGAACTCCGCGCACGCTTGTCCACGCATTGACGACGGAAAGCTGCGTCGCGTTGTTTCCTTGTTTGTTGGCTCGCTCCGCGTGCCGCCGCCGACTTCGCCCTCCGCTCCATCCCGCGTCGAATGTTTGTCTCATCGGCAGAGGTGTGGACTCGAGTCATGTGACTTGGACTCGAGTCAGACTCGAGTCATGAATTTGATGACTTGCGACTCGACTTGGACTTGCATAACAATGACTTTGTCCCACCTATGAGATGTGGACTCGAGTCATGTGACTTGGACTCGAGTCAGACTCGAGTCATGAATTTGATGACTTGCGACTCGATTTGGACTTGCATAACAATGACTTTGTCCCACCTATGAGATGTGGACTCGAGTCATGTGACTTGGACTCGAGTCAGACTCGAGTCATGAATTTGATGACTTGCGACTCGACTTGGACTTGCATAACAATGACTTTGTCCCACCTATGAGATGTGGACTCGAGTCATGTGACTTGGACTCGAGTCAGACTCGAGTCATGAATTTGATGACTTGCGACTCGACTTGGACTTGCATAACAATGACTTTGTCCCACCTCTGAGATGTGGACTCGAGTCATGTGACTTGGACTCGAGTCAGACTCGAGTCATGAATTTGATGACTTGCGACTCGACTTGGACTTGCATAACAATGACTTTGTCCCACCTATGAGATGTGGACTCGAGTCATGTGACTTGGACTCGAGTCAGACTCGAGTCATGAATTTGATGACTTGCGACTCGACTTGGACTTGCATAACAATGACTTTGTCCCACCTATGAGATGTGGACTCGAGTCATGTGACTTGGACTCGAGTCAGACTCGAGTCATGAATTTGATGACTTGCGACTCGACTTGGACTTGCATAACAATGACTTTGTCCCACCTCTGCTCATCGGGCAGCAGCAGCAGCAGCAGCAGCGGACGTGGAGGCGTTCAGTGGCGAAGAGGACGCGGCCGCAACGGAACTCTGCCAAGGTCACGCGCTGCTCGAGCCCTCGTCACCCACGGCGCGTTTCGCGGCGCGCCGTCGTGTTTTCCCGTCAGCATTTCGGGGGCGCTTTAAAAACGCGAAGATGAAAAGGCAGGAAGGTTCAGTGCAATTCGTGTGGTTGCGCACGTACGTACATTGAACTTATTTTGCACCGTACGTAGCCGACCGCGCTAATTGGAGTTTGCGGGGGAAGGACAGCAAACTAAACACAAAAAGCAGTTGTAGATCAATGAAGAATTTAAAGCGCACAGCTCCAGTGGTGTACCAATAGCTGACGGAAGAGCGTTCCAGACGGCCGCAGAAGCGCGTCTGAAAGCGCGCGATGCGGTGACCGTCTTTGATCGATGAAGAAGGGTTCATTGCCCAAACGTCGCTAATTATAGAAATGTTTTTGAAGTTCACGGTGTTATTGACGAGTAAGGGCTCAGTAATAAGACAGTACGAGTGATGATGATCGTCATTGTTATGATGACCGTGATATTTTACATCATGGTTTTCTCGAGCATAAGCGGCCAGCAACAGGCAGCACTTGTGTAAGAGATAAGAGTCGATAATTGTATTCAATTAAGCGAGGTTTTACGAACTTGGTCAAGGAGACGATGGGAGGGAATTACATTTTTCTTCTCTTTTTAGCACAGGCCAATCAGCCCAACATGCTCAGCGACCAGCAGCTGACAGCGCTCTTGTCATAAAAAAGCAATAATTTACTTATCACGTTTCTTGCATTCTGGGTAAGGTTATGATGACTTGGCGACGGAGATGATAGTGAGAGGGAATTCTATAGTGGAGCAGTGCCTTGGTTAAGGCGCCATGTAAATTAAAATAAGATAAGAGGGAAGAAGTCGTGATCGAACACCTTTGGCGTCACATAGAGAGCGCGAATGAACTGGACAAAGCCGACGTGAATTTCGACTGCACGATGCACTCGGCACTCGACATTTAGAATCAACGTGCGCTCAGAGCTTTTGGCTGCGACGCATTTCCGCACGACGATGAACCACCTCGTTGACCTGTCATTTGTGACATCCAGGTCGCTTCTGAACAAGAACTGGATAGCTCAGTGAGCCTTGCACATGGTCAAATAAAATAAAATAAAAACTTTAGTGCGTAATTCGCCATGTGCTCGGTACATCGCATAAACCGGAACAAAGGAAGGTGGCATAGAAACTAGCAGTAAGTTGTAAATATTGACTTAACGCTTTCGTGACTGCAGGAATTCCTATTCTTGGGTCTTTCTGATGACGACCGCTTGCTTTGCGATCGAAACGTCATCGTCTTTTGCGATTTTTTTGCGATTTTCTTTGAACCTATCGACGTGACTTTACCGAAACACCCAAGAAAATAAATAGTTAATAGTTTTAAAATAAGTTTAACCCATCCCACCACCCCCCCCCCCTCCATTTGCGTGCATACCAGGAGGTGCTTGCGCCCAGCTGTGCCACGCGACGGAGCAAGGCACCGTCTGCACTTGCAACGCAGGCTTCCGCGAGCGAGGCCCAGGGGATGCTTGTGCCGGTGGGCACCGCAGCGGCGCGCCGTTTACTCGGCTAGGGACACGGACGCGCGCACGTGCGGTCAACACGGGGCCTGACGCTTCGCGATAGACGTCTTGGTTCACGGTGGCGAGGTGTTAGCTATCTCGCCTGGTGCACAGGAGGTCGTGGGTTCTATCCCGACCTTGACGCCTGTATGCTTGGGGTTTGCGTGGTGTCTCTCTCCCCGTGGTCGTGTGGATTTTGCTTGGGGTTCTTCGGTTTCTCCCCCCGCACCCCCCCCCCCCCGCATGGGTTTAGATGATTTGGCTGTGATTCGTTTCCACGTGATAAGCCACTTCGTTGAGCTATCATTTGTGGCCAGGTCGCTTCTGAAAAAGAGCTACATAGCTCAGTGGGCCTTACTTGGTAAAATAAAGAGTAGTGTAAGTTGAAATCGTTTAGTTTGATTTCGTATTTGAACATCTTTTACACCTCCTGTATTCTCGGCAGAATGGGTAACTCTGATTTTTTTTCATCATGTCAATGCTAATCTACGTATAGTCTTAACAAATATCAGCAAAGCTCCGTTTCTGTGTCTCCACGCATAGACACAAACGTGTTTTAGTCTATCACTCTCATGGCTTTCTACAGCATGATCTTAGCAGATTATCTCAGCGAATGGTGGCACGGTAATCATCATTTAAAAAAAATAATTTCATAGTTCAGCGCTCGTTTATGTATGTGTGTGTGTTGAACTTCTTTTGCACCGTACGTAGCCAACCGTGCTAATTGGAGGTTCGGGGAAAAGACAGCAAACTAAACACAAAAATAAGTTCTTAACAAATTAGTTTTCAATTTAAATTTGTGCCCAGCTGTGCATGGCTCCAGTGGCTTCCTAGATAGGTATTTATTTAAAGACGGTCACTGCATCGAGTGCTTTCAGATTGGCTTCTGCAGCCGTCTGGAACGCTCTTCTTTCCGATATAAGGAAGCTCCCTTTAAATCTAGATTGACAACTCATTTCTTGAAAATAGTATTTTTTGGTGTTCAGTTCGTCGTCCTTTCCTCCCGCACCTCCGAGTAGCACGTTTGGCTACGTACGGTGCAAAAGAAGTCCAACATGCATTTATACACGGTGCACTTTAGCGCAGGTGCAACCATCGATGTAGGGCAATCGCTAAGACGGGCATGGCACGAGGCTTGCGATGCGACCGAGCGATAACGCTGACAGAGCACCGCACGCTCGGACCTCTCTCCCCCCATCTCTCTCCCCTCTCTTTGTTCCCAGACATTGATGAATGCGAGAGCGGCGCTCACAACTGCTCCGAGGGCCAGGAATGCAGAAACACTTGGGGCTCCTTCGTTTGCTCCGAGGCCGACGAGAGCTGTCGCAGAGGCTTCGTCCGAAACCCGCGCGGACGCTGCGTCGGTACGACTCGCGACGGACGGACAAACGGACTGGGTGGACAGACGGACGGACGGATGGATGGACAGACGGACAGCCAGGCTGTGACCGTTCGAAGAAGGCCCCTTGTAGCACGGCAGTGCAGCCAACTGCGATTAGCGCGAACCAACTAACTCAACGCACTCGTCCAGTGACACCTAAAGATAAGTATAAAGTATCAAGTATTAGCGCTTTTTCACAGCACATGGAGAGGCAGAGGAAGAAGACCATTGCCCGAAATGTCAGCTGTTATATGTGGGGGTTCCCCCCCCCACCCCCCCATCATGAAGTGTTATTGACGAATGTGTTGAGGCTTTTGTTGTTGTTGTTGTGCTTGTGCACTACTGCCAACACAGCGGCAGAAACTACCAATGGCGATGCACAAAGCCTGTAAAGTAGAGTTTCAAAACACATAGGGTGTAACTGGCATTGGCCAAGCATTACAATGATACAAAAAGTTAGCTGCTTGGCAGAAACCGTCCAGGAAGTGAGTAAATAGCAGTTATGTAGAAACTTAGTTTGCTTTACAAAATACAAAACTATGGAGAGACTTGTGGAAAATGTAACAATACAATGTCAGTCAGACAAAATGTTCACTATGAGTGTCCTATGGAGAGACTCGCGCCCACCATGGGAACGTGGAATTCCCACCACTGGCTCAGGGCAATTAGCATGCGACGAGCACTCGTAGCGTAGACGTTTACAAACATAGTGGACGAGTGGCACGTGGTCACCACTCAACGTACCATTGGCATCATCTTCCAGAGCCACTACTTACCACTCGGCAAGGATGCCCTGCCCGCTCGCGAAGTTTCTGAAAACATCCCGTGAATGTAATGGCAAGACCGCAAAAAATACCGCAAAATAAATTGTGCGAAGACTGTAATCGGTGATTATGTATATACACATCTGTATAATAATAATAAGAGCACTTATGACCACCGCAATGAACAAATATGCGACATACATCAGCCGGGGGGGGGGGGACATTTACGTGCGTGGCGATAATGTTCAGGCAGCGTGGACATTCAAATGCCAAACAATTTTACGATGGCAATCAATCTCGCGTTCTTGTCGAGTCGCCCCTCGCGAAGTGCGGCTCATGTGGCCCACGAACAATCGCTTGGACGACACGGATACTCTCGACATCGCTCGTGATTTCGCGATTATTGTGATATCGCGATATCACGATACTCGGGATATCGCGATACTCGGGATATCGCGATACTCGGGATATCGCGATACTTGGGATATCGCGATACTCGGGATATCGCGATACTTGGGATATCGCGATATCACGATACTCGGGATATCACCATACTCGGGATATCGCGATACTTGGGATATCGCGATATCACGATACTCGGGATATCACCATACTCGGGATATCGCGATACTCGGGATATCGCGATACTTGGGATATCGCGATATCACCATACTCGGGATATCGCGATACTCGGGATGATCGCGATTTCACGATACTCGGGATATCGCGATGCTTGGGATATCGCGATACTTGGGATATCGCGATATCACGATACTCGCGATATCGTGATACTAGGGATGTCGCGATACTCGGGATGATCGCCAGTGCGGCGGTTACAACGAGCCGCGCAAAAGGGATGGAATGTTGAGCAAAGGTGCAGAGTCCTTGGGGTGGCTCTCTCTCGCCACCGCAGGCAGAACGGGCCTCCACCGCAGAGGGAGTTCAAGAGAAAGTGAGCCCTTCCTGCCCCAGCTCTGGAGCAGGGGGGTCGGCAGCCTGAGGTTCTTTAAGGACCGCTGTTTTGTGGCTCGCGACGCTATCATTGCAAAGTAACAACAACAACAAACACCCTCCGAATTCATTATCGATGAACGGCGGACGTCCAAAAAGCCCAACGGTGATTCGTAATGCGGCAATTGCGAATAATTGCGCGTGCGACCTTCTGAAAACATCGATCGCAAGACAACACGGTTTGACGTTATTAGCTAAGTACCCGTCTTGTATTTTTCGATTTAAAGCTTTCGTGACTGCAGGGATTCATCTTCTTGGTTCTTTCGGTAAAGTCGCGTAGAAGGGAGGTAATAAAATAATAAAAATAAAACATAATAAAATAATTCCCGTCTTGTATTCGCACGCATTATCGCGGCTCTTGAAAATAATTATTTACCAAATTTGAAGAAAACGGCTCCGCTTGTCATCTTGGTTTGCCGACCCCCCCTTGGCACTGGAGGGTTAAGCGTCGTCCTCGTCTCCGTATCTCTCCACCCCCCCCCCACACCCCTCGGCAGACGTGAACGAGTGCCTGGCGGTGAGCCGCGCCTGCGGGCCGGCTCAGCGCTGCGTCAACTCCCCCGGCTCCTTCTCTTGCGAGCGCGGCGGCGGCTGCGACAACGGCTACCAGCTAGACGAGGACAACGATTGCATCGGTGACTTCTTCATCTTGTCCACCCTTCGTCTATCCACTTCGTTTACCTCCCCCCCCACCTCTTGTAGCCACTTCTTCCATGCTTTAGGGATATGGACCAACAAGATCCCTCAGATCCTCTGGTGCCGGTCTTTTAGTCGTCGCAAAGGTTAGGACTAAACCCCAGGGAGAAGCGGCGTTGAGTGTGTACGGTCCTCGCCTGTGAAGCAGCCTGCCAGGGGATCTGAGGGCTTCAGAGTCATTAAGCACTTTTAAAATAAGTCTAAAAACTAACTTTTTTAAAACTTGCTTTTAAATTTCGAGCTTTCGTGACTGCAGGGATTCATCTTCTTGGTTCTTTCAGGTAAAGTCACGTAGAATGGAAATAATAAAATAATAAAAATAAAACATAATAAAGGTGTATTTAATTATGTTTTATTTTTTATTATTTTATTATTTCTCTTCGACGTGACTTTACCGAAAGAACCAAGAAAGAACCAAGAAGGTATATTTTATTATAATGGTAGGTTTTTACCCTTTTAACTGGTACAAAACTGACACCTTTATTCAAGGCATCATGTTTGCAATGACCACAACACAAGTAGTCAATAAAGCAAACAAAAAGAAGCAACTCTGATAAGGATAATAATATGCACTGTCCTTGAAGTTGATTGGCCCACACCCGAGACGGCTTTCTTTAGAGCCTAGTCCCCATTGGTGTAGGGCCAGATGACACCAGAAGTTAAAAGGGTAAAAACCTACCATTATATTTTGCCACTGGTAAAAGAGATCTCATAGTGTAAATATTTTATGATGTTTTATTTTTATTATTTTATTATTTCCCTTCTACGTGACTTAACCGAAAGATTTCGATTTAAAGCTTTCGTGACTGCAGGGATTCATCTTCTTGGTTCTTTCGGTAAAGTCACGTAGAAGGGAAACAATAAAATAATAAAAATAACACGTAATAAAATAAAGAACCAAGAAGACGAGACCTCTTGAACCTCACTCGTCCGCAAGTAGGGGAGTCACTGCGCTGGTTTTCTCCACCACCGCACGCGATCAATACCACTGTTGTCCGTGCTCGATCGCGAACGCGTGAGCGTGCGTCCCCACCGCCTCTGCGCCCCCTCCCCTCCGCAGACATCGACGAGTGCGCGAGCGGCGGCCACGACTGCACCGACGGCACGGAGTGCAGCAACACCAAGGGCTCGTTCCTGTGCCAGGCGCGGGCGCAGTGCGGCGCCGGCTATCGCCTCGACGACAACGGGGGCTGCGCCGGTGCGTGGGCACGATGGGCGTCTCCCGCGTCCGACGTTCCCCCTCGCTCGCCCGTCACTCGGGACGGGGGCGCGCACAGACCCACGCGGAGAGCTGCCATGGTGGCGGGTGGAGGGGGGGTCCCCATATGGCTGTGCTGCAGAAGGGCAACGGAATGGTTTAGAGTTTTTGAGTTGCTCAGGCTTTTCAGTGGCCTAATATGTTCATCTTTAAACTTAAATTATTGCTATCGTCAAAGGTGGGCGGGGGGGGGGGGGCATTATTTTCTATCGCGGGCAGACCGGACAGGTGGCTGTGCGGTAGGGCGAGTAGCTTGCAACAATCGGAAGTTCGGGGGTTCATACCCTGGCGTTGGGGTTCACTCATCCCGTCATCCCTCTAGGCGGGGGGGTGGGGGGGGGTCGATACAACGAGTTCCAGAATTGTGGGGGAAGTCAACGGTGGTTGTCCTATGGATAGACTCGGCACTGTCATCGGAGTGTGAAATCTCCACGGCTTGCCCGAGGCTGCACGCAGCGTGTGAGCACTGTGGACCCAGCAATGCTCACGTCACGCTGACAGCCACCCCGCCCAGCGGCTTGTGTGGCGGCGTGGGGGTCGAACAGGAACAAACGAATCTCGCGACAGAACGAGTGATGAATGAGGAGTAATTTGGAGTTGCCTGAAGAACGGTCGCTGAATTTGCGCGCGCGTTCAGAGGCGCTTTTGCGGCCGTCTGGAACGCTCTTCCTTCCGATATTAGGAAGGCACTGGGCGCTGTGCACTTTTCACATCTAGAAGGTCGACGTGCATACATACACAGTGCACTTTGGAGCAGATGTAACTGACGACGCAGGCATCTGCAGCTACGAATTTTTAAATCAAAATCGAAAACTCACTTCCTTGAAAACCGATTTTTTCTTGTTTAGTTTCTTGTTCCCCCCCCCTGCACCTCCGATTAGCACCGTTGGCTACGTGCGGTGCAGAAGAAGTTCAACGTGCGTACAACAAACAACAAAGATCCCCCGTATAGCCTTAACAGACTGTTGAGACAAGTGCTGTTAGCGAGCACCTATAAAGGCCGGCACGGCACACGAGGGGGTGGGTGGCCAGCACCACGTCCAGCCGCCTTTGTCGCCATAGTGGCGATGTTTTACACACCACACCAGGTACTCATTTGAGGCTAAGTCGACCTAGGAGAGGCCCAGGACCGATTAAAATAATCGTCACTGGTGTCGGCCGTGAGCGGGAATCGAACTCGTGTCGCCGGGTTCATAGCGCAGCGCTAACCGTTGCACCACCGCTCCCCACACGTGCGCACACACACGCGCACACAGCAACAATCGCCATTCGCCACTAAGTGGCGGCGACGTCACCACGACGCTTGTGCCAGGCCATGTGCACCTTGAGGCCACACACACACGCACACATGCACACACACGCACACACACACGCACACGCGCGCGCACGTCATCGCTCGATCACCGCTCGCTCGCGCGGCGCGCGCAACGCGTCGACGATGTCGGAGCTCGACGAGCGCTCGGTGACAGCGCTCGCTCTCTCTGCAGATGTGGACGAGTGCTCCGCTGAGCAGTCGCCCTGCGCCGGCGAGCTGCCGTGCGTCAACACGGCGGGCTCGTTCCAGTGTGGCGCCCAGCCCATGCCGTGCGCCCGCGGGTTCATCGCCAGCCCCAGCACGGGCGCATGCACAGGTCCTACCGTCGATCCGTCTGGCCGCACGCACGCGACACCTCCTGCCAGTTCGCTGGCGAGCTGTCGACCCACTTACGTGTCTTCGTGCGTGCGCTGTTTTGAATCGGGCACAGCAGGGAGGGTCACAGTTGGTGCATCTGTCGGTCGTCTCAGTCATCCCCATGGCGCCTGCGTCGGTCACGTGACCTTCGGCACTTCACGCGATGGCCACAAAGTGCACCTAGCCTGGCACGAGCGCTGCGGTGGTGACGTTGCCCACTGCTTAGCGGTGAACGACTGCGGCTGCTGCTTGCGGGTCGTTATTGTTACGGGGAGCAGTGGTTAATGTCCCATAGATATAATAATAATAACATCTTTATAAGGCACGTTTGGGAAGGGGGTGGGGAGCGGTGGTGTAGTGGTTAGCGCACTGCACCACGAACCCGGCGACCCAAGTTCGATTCCCGCTCACGGCCAACACCGGTGACGCTTATTTAAACAGGTTCTGGGCCTCCCCTGAGGTTGCTCAGCCTCAAATAAGTACCCGGTGTGGTGTGTAAACATCGTCACTGGGGAGACAAAGGTGGCCGGGCGTGGTGCTGGTCACCCACCCCCTCGTGTGCCGTGCCGGCCTTCATAGGTGCTCGTTAACAGTCTGTTCAGGCTATACGGGGGGGGGATCTTTGTCTTTGGGGTTGGATATTCGTCTTCGTTGTCGCTGTTGTTGTTGTTGTTATCAAGTTCATTTATTTAAGTTCAAGTTCATTTATTAGGTATAGCCTTGTGAGCCATTCGGCTCTTGAATCGGGTGCAACCGCAACAAACAAAAACATGAACAAGAAAACATCTTAAAGTGACTGAGTGCAAACAGAAAATCCAAAAAAAGACAGCAAAATATTGCAGAAAAAGCACCGTACACCAACGCTGTGTGCAAAAATCCCAGTGGGATGCAAGTCAAAAAACAACAACAACCACAAGACAACTTAGATTAAGGCCATCAGTCTAACTCTGTACTACAACAAACAAACATGGCCAAACCGAAAAACTTTTGAAAATCACAAAAATAAAAATAAAATCACCAAAATATGATGCGGTGCGTGTGACGACGCTCGCGTGTGACGATGATTGTGTCGACGATTGTGACGACGTTCACACGTGACGATGATTGTGACGACGATTGTGACGACGATTGTGACGACGACGCTCCCACGTGACGATGATTGTGTCGACGATTGTGACGACGTTCACACGTGACGATGATTGTGACGATGATTGTGACGACGATTGTGACGACGACGCTCCCACATGACGATGATTGTGACGACGATTGTGACGATGATTGTGACGTCAACGCTCGCACGTGACCATGATTGTGACGACGATTGTGACGATGATTGTGACGTCAACGCTCGCACGTGACCATGATTGTGACGACGATTGTGACGATGATTGTGACGTCAACGCTCGCACGTGACGATGATTGTGACGACGATTGTGACGATGATTGTGACGTCAACGCTCGCACGTGACCATGATTGTGACGACGATTGTGACGATGATTGTGACGTCAACGCTCGCACGTGACGATGATTGTGACGACGATTGTGACGATGATTGTGACGTCAACGCTCGCACGTGACCATGATTGTGACGACGATTGTGACGATGATTGTGACGTCAACGCTCGCACGTGACCATGATTGTGACGACGATTGTGACGCCAACGCTCGCCGCGTGCCACGGCAGATGTGGACGAGTGCACCACGGGCGTCCACGGCTGCGGCGAGGGCCAGCTATGCCGCAACTCCCTGGGCAGCTACCGCTGCGAGTGCCGGCCCGGCTACCGTCACGACCCGCGCAGCCGCTCGTGCCTCGGTGGGTGGGTGGGAGCGGCGGGCGTTTGGGGCCGTTCATAAATGACGTCACGCACCTGGTGGGGGGGGGGGATAGAGTCAGACATTTGTGACGATGTGTGACGATGGGGGGGGGGGGGGGGGGTTGAGAAATGTGACGTCACATCAAAATGCGCAACTTTAAATAGATATAAATAACACGTTCTACTTAATTAAATATACTTTTTGATGTTTTCTACTGCAACATCAGAGTACAGCGCCACATTAACTACGCACTACAATGACAATAGTTTATAGAGATTTGAAGCATGTTTCATTTTTTGGGGGAGGACGGAGGCAGAGCTTTGTGACGTCATATTTGAGGGGGGGGTCTGACTTTTTGTGACGCCGTGTGACGAAAGGGGAGGGGGGGTAAAAATCGTCCAAAATGGCGTGACGTCATTTATGGACCGCCCCATAGCAGCATCACTCTCCAGTGTGAAACGTTGGCAGGACCCTCCCGTAAGATAGTCTTGAGACTCGGCAATTGCTCCCCTGGGTCAACCATTTTAGCAACAGTAACGAACACATTGTCCTGCGGAGGGAGCTGGTAGTAGGAACACGTTGGGTTGCTCGGTCAATGGCCTGCAGGGTCAACGGCGGCGTGGTGTATTCCGCAAATATGGCCGACTGTGAAGGCGGGCACAAGCCGGCGTGAGTAGGTTAAACGTTGAGTTTCATAAGGGCACCACGGGGTGACCAGCCCCTCCCCTCCCCACCCAGCCCCACCCCTCCCACCGCCCACCCAGCCCCACCCTCCCCACCCAGCCCCTCCCCACCCAGCCCCTCCCCACCCTCCCTCCCCACCCAGCCCCTCCCCACCCAGCCCCTCCCCACCCTCCCCTCCCCATCCAGCCCCTCCCCTCCCCACCCATCCCCTCCCTGCATGACGGACACAATAATCCCCTGTGGGCTGGTGTAAGCAGGAGGTTCCTACCAGTATAACAATGTTGAATCTGAGTGATGCTGGATCTGGCTAACGCTGCTGCTGCTGCCGCTGTTGTTATTGTTGTTGTTCACACACACACAGATGTGAACGAGTGCGCGCAAGGCTCGGGGAAGCCGTGCGAGCAGCTCTGTGAGAACACGCAGGGCTCCTTCCGATGCCTCTGTGCACGGGGGCTGGCTCTCAGCTATGACGGCAGGACATGTGAAGGTGGGTGCGTTGGACTTTTTTTGCACCGTACGTGGCCAACCGTGCTAATCGAAAGGTGCGGGTGGAAGGGCAACACTAAACACACAATAAACTCCTTAAAAATTTGTTTTTTTTTAAACAACGGTTTTATTAACAACTTCGTTTAACTCACTGTCGAGAAGTTCGTCATTGGCGCTTGAGACACGCGGCGCCTGCGTTTTGTGCGAGACAATTCCACAGTTTAGGGACCGCGACGTGTTTGACCTCCGCAAATATATATATAAATAATAAGGCGTCCATACAAAATGTAAATTGCTTTAAAGTAGCGAATTAATTGATGAATTGATACCGATTTTGATACAGGCATGCATTGTCACCGGATCTGAGTACGCGTGCAAAATGTGGACCTGATTGGACAATGGGAAGTTAACTAAATTTTTACTACAAGATTTGACCACGACAAACAGAGGAATCAAGTTGAGTAAAACTGTTGAAAAATGTCGAGGTACGTGACGTAAGGGGCGGCAGGAGTGCCCTCTCGTGCAATGTCTGTGCACAGGGTTGGTTGTCGGGGCTTGGTTGACCGTACTTTGCTTCCGCCGGTCAGTGCAACTTGGTGGGGAAAGTGCCCGTGGGATTACGAGTCGATATCACCACAACTTCTACTGTTTTTTTTTATTCTCGCAGGTGAAGCCCACTGAGCTGTATAGTTCTTTCACAGAAGCCACCTGGCTATCACAAATGATAGCTGAACGAAGTGGGCGTATCGCCTGCTAATGTTTAGCTGACAAACACTCTAAACGCGTGACGTTGATTTTAAATGCGGAGGGAAAAACCGGGGGACTCCGAGAAAAAACCACACGACCACGGGGAGAAAGACACGCAAACTCCAAATATACAGCAGCAGGCATCAGGGTCGGGATCGAACCCACGACCCTCCTGCATACCAGGCGAGGTAGTTAACATCTCGCCACATTACACCCAATTCGGACAGAGCGTAAAAGCATCATACTTATATCTATATCATGGCTATCTCGTCTCTCTTACAGTTGAACCGAAGCGTATTTTAGTTTGTATATCCAGACACGGGAACAAACAGCGTCTAACCCGACGTGGACAAATTATCCGTATTAGAAATAATCTAATACATCGGGACGTAAACCCGGTGGCGCCTGTTCGCCTAAAATCACGCCACCCCGTCTGGATCACAGCGGCCTCGCTCCACGCCACAAATATAAACGACGGCGAGGGATGAAAGCTAGAGTCTGGACTGCGACCCTCCCGTCGAACCTGCCGGTTTCAATCTTCCACGCCGTCGACGGTCGACCGTCAACCGAAACAGATCCGGGCCACGCGGCCGCAGCGGTCACGTGATGCACAAATGGCACATCACATCGACCGGCATCGTGAACACTCCGCTGCTGCTGATGCAGTCTTTGCTCCTTTAGAGGAAGAACGGACGAGATCCACTCTGCTGCTATTAATCCATACGAAAGAGGAAGAATCTGGGACCTAGCCCAGTGCTTGCAATGGTTGCGGTGGTCGCGATGTTTGCGGTGGTTGCGGTGGTTGCAGTGATTGCGGTGGTTGCAGTGGTTGTGGTGGTTGCAGTAGTTGCAGTAGTTGCGGTGGTTGTGGTGGTTGCGGTGGTTGCGGTGGTTGCGGTGGTTGTGGTGGTCGTGGTGGTTGCGGTGGTTGCGGTGGTTGTGGTGGTCGCGGTGGTTGCTGTGGTTGCAGTAGTTGCAATGGTTGCGGTGGTTGCGGTGGTTGCAGTGGTTGCGGTGGTGTCGAGAGACTCTGAGCCCATGCCCCCTTCTCCCCCTTTCATCGTGAGATTGACGCCTCGAGACACAGAGGTGAGACAATTAAACATTCCTCGCTCGAGGGGGGTTCCCATGAGCAGCGGAGTTCAGCGACGAGCTTCAGAGAGACAATGCGAAGCCTTCCCCCGTCGTTCACAAGGGACACGTTCTGGAGATGCTCGTGAAAGAGCAAATTTCGTGGATAAATGACGTTGGCTTATATAACTACGACGTGAATAAGCTATTAGGTACGCGACAATCGTAACAAATATCTCTCGTCACTTTATCGCATCACCTCCAATTGGCGCAGTTGGCTGCGTACGGCGCGAAAGAAGTTCAACGTCCATACCATCTTCACCTCTCTCGCTCTCTCGGTGCGGTGGTGTAGAGTTGAACATGTGAGTCGCAGATAGCCCCAAAGTTGCGGACAGCTAAGTTCGTGAATGGCGAACACTGCACGTGTGCATGTTGAACGTCTTTCGCACCGTACGTAGCCCACCAAATGGATTCCTGCAGTCACGAAAGCTTTAAATCAAGATCGAACACAACATAATTGAACTTCTTGGTTCTTTCGGTAAAGTCATGTAGAATGGAAATAATAAAATAATAAAAATAAAACATAATTAAATAATTCTCACGACATTTCGGCCACAACGCAAGCAGCCGTCCTCAGGTGAAGAACAGGTCTGTCGAGAAGACAGAGTCTACGTGACTTTACCGAAAGAACCAAGAAGATGAATCCCTGCAGTCACGAAAGCTTTACATCGAAATTTAACATAATTGAAGACTGGCCGGGTGCGCGCCGATCATGGTGTGGGGAGATTTTGTGTCCGGCCCCTCGGAGTTCACGTGCGTTCGTGCACCTCTCCCTTGACCCTTGACCCCCCCCCCCTGCGCTGCAGATGTGGACGAGTGCCTGCGCCCGTCCGTGTGCCAGCAGCGGTGCAGCAACACCTACGGCTCGTACCGGTGCCACTGCGAGCAGGGATATCGGCGCGGCCCCGGGAACAACAGCGCCACGTGCGAAGGTGCAGTGGGGAGGAGGGAGTCGGTGTGGGGGGGGTGATGGGTTGAGAGGGAGGGGAGGTGGGTAGGGTGGGGTGCGGAGTGCGTTGCTTTTCACCGAGTCTCTCGCCCGTTTGTTCACTCGCACGCTGGCACATCTGCCCAGGGGCCGACTGACCGACTGTCCGATGACTGATTGATAGACTCATTAGGTGACGCACTCACTCACCTCGATTGCTTGCCCATTCATTCACTTCACCCGCCCGCTCACTCGTGCCCATCACTTACTCGCTCCTCACTCACTCGGTCACTTACTGACTCACTCACCTCCTTTGCGCGTTCATTCATTCACTGACCCGCTTTGCTCAGCGACTCGCCCAATGAATCGCTCAACAACTCACGCTCTCGCTCACCTACCCACTCACCCAACTCACTCCTTTTCTAAAGTCGACAATGCACCTGTCTGTTGCCTTGCAATGCACGCAAACCTTTCATCCGCGGGCATTCATCAGTTTTACAAGCGGTGGTCAAACATTAATATTTTTGGGGGGACCGTCACGTTAAATGTACAGCGACTCAAACATAGGCCAACTTCCACAATGTTAATGTGCAACACCAGCTCATTCGGGTATCGATTCTCGCACTGCACGGCGTCTTACCGCTGCCACGACGTGCGGAACTTTGCGCCATGATGATTTGTCCTCAAATCCTCCTCTCCGCCCGGAAATATTTCATTCGATTGGTCGTTCCGTTTGGACGAACATCCATCGACTCGATTTAAAGCTTTCGTGACTGCAGGGATTCATCTTTTTGGTTCTTTCGATAAAGTCACGTCGAAGGGAAATAAAATAAAATAATAAAACATAATAAAATAAAATTCTAACGACGTTTCGGCCACAACGCAAGCAGCCGTCCTCGGGTGAAGAACAGGTCTGTCGGAAAGACAGCGTCTGAATGAACAAATTTCGATTTAAAGCTTTCGTGACTGCAGGGATTCATCTACTTGGTTCTTTCGGTAAAGTCACGTAGAAGGGAAATAATGTATTTTATTATGCTTTATTTTTATTCTTTTATTATTTCCCTTCTACGTGCCTTTACCGAAATAACCAAGACGATGAATCCACCGACTCTTCACTCCATGCGCTCGTTTTTGGTTATTTGTTTGTTCGCTAACTGTAAGTTTGTGTTGTCGTTGTGTCCGCATTGAAACGTCGGGTTGTGCGTGACCGCCCTTGCCCCGTCTCACGATCGCACTCCGTTCACGCTGGGGCTCCATGATTCATCGGCACTCAAAATGCTCTTCGGCACGTACCGATATCCCAGCACAATTCCACGGCGGCATAACGGAATGGTATTTAAAGAATGGATGTCCTGCAGACTTCGTGGTTATCCTCATCACGACCCATGGGCAGATAGCACCGTAGGTTCACACTAAACATTTCGCCGTTCGTTTCAACTCTCCTCCGTCTTGTGCCAATGTGCTCAAGTGGTGGCCGCGTCTTTGTGGCACCCGTCTCTTACGTCGTCGTCAAGCTAAGCTCTGTTAGGTCTTCCTCCCTTTCCGGTTCATTCCATTATTCCAAACAACAACAACGCACTTTTAATTTCTCGTCGTTTTCCATCATGCACACGTGTCCGAACAGTGACAGTTTCCTTCTCATCGGTGACCGCATTGTCAGATCTTCTTCCATGACGATGATAAGATGTTAATTTAAAGATCTTTCTCAATCCACTGCTGGGTTGAGAAATCCTTCCCAGGAAGTCACCACCTCTCGTCATCCGACGATTACAACGATCCACCCCGGCATCGGCACAGAATCTGATTCCATCGCTCCATCTCCTTTGGGGTGACGTGCTCACAGTATTATTGATTCTATACGGGCAGGCATCTGCTCTTGCTTTGGATGCAGCGAGTATCTTTCTAATTTACAACCCTCATTAAATCGGCATTGCGTTAGCGACCTGAAGCCTCCGTTGGCTCCATCCTCCGCTACCTCCGGTCACGGTTCGATCTTCTCTGCAGCCGCCAAAACCAACTGTCAACTCTGAATAAATAAAAGAAAAACATGAAGTGAGAAGAGAGTTCAAAAACAAATTCAACTCCACTCAGTCGACAAATTGAAGTCGCACGTGTTTTTTTGACCTCGGTCAGAAGCCGCGTGTCGTCAAGACCTCGTCGTCATGGTCACAGGTTCGCCGATTCCTCTTCGGCGAGAGCGATCAAGCGCTGTGACCGACCGACTCACACGCAGATGGCTCCATCTTCTGGGCCACTGGGCTCACGACCTTTTTGCCTTCACCCTAGATACCATCCACGCAGCGCTGCCTTTCCACTTCTCTCGTTTGTCCGCCGCTGTATTCTACCATCGTGTCCAGTGTGGATGGTTGACGCCCGCTCACATAGTGTGGTCTTCCGAGCGCCTTCCATGTCTCCCTGCGGTCACGAATCACCCCGGTTCACGTGCCCGAAACATTGCGGCCTCCCCTAATTGCCCTGACTCGGTTGCCTCGATTCTTTTCGTCGGTGTCTCTTCTTACCCCGGGACTTCTTCCTTGTTCGTGTGTTTGCTCGTTCTCAGGATCTTTGTGTAAATATACCGGAGAAATCCGATGAGCTATGAAGCTCTTCTTTCACCGATGTCCCGGAGGGGCGGGTCAGAACGTTACAACAACAAACAATACGAAAAAAAACACGATAGGAGTGCAAAGTATAGGAAAGGTAAAAAAAAAATTACTTAAAAAAATTTACTCATGAAACTAAACAGTTATTTTTTTTATCTTACCAGGTAAAGCCCGTTGAGCTATTGGCTTCTTCTTCAGAAGCGACTTGGCCACAAATGACATCTCAACGAAGTGGCTTTTCGAGCGGACATTCACGGCAACAAAATCATCTGAAAGAAGCGTTGAGAATTCTCCGCAAGGCTCTCATTTCAGGAGCGGCTCTCCTCCTCCCCATTCATTTATTTCACCGACTACAACAGATGGGCCAACGAGGTTCCTTATCATGTGCGCGAGCGTGTTGACACCGTGAAGTTCTCAAGGCGGCGTTCCAACAGACTTTAGCCTCACGCCCGGCACGGAGAGTCCTGCTCGGGGCACTAAGGTTGCGCTACCAGTACCCATCACAAAGCGCACACGGGAACGTACCCTTCAGAGCACCCTCCCACCCCCCCCCAACAGCCTCCGGGAGGTTTCGCTCACTCCGATGAAGCTCCCGCAAAGCATCGTCAAGCGGGGCAAGCGGCGTTGGCGACAGCGTTTGATGAGGGTCACTTACAGCGCTCCGGGGGTGGTGGTGGTGGTGGGGGGGGGGGGGGGAGTCATCACGTGGAGATATCCGTAAGACCACCCAGTCACCGAAGACGACTGCTGCTGCTGCTGCTACAAGAGGTCCCTGGGGGGGGGCATTTTTTCTCCCTCTCTCTCTCTCCCTCCTCACTGAATTCTAAAAATGTTGCCCCACGTCGCACGAGGTCGACTGTTACCGCTCGCTCGCCCGCACCATCCCCCCCCCGCACCTTGTTGTGTTTTCTCTCTTCGCCAGACATTGATGAATGCTCCGGCGGTGTCAGCGGAGGTGAGGTCTGCACGTACCGCTGCGTGAACACCCCGGGCAGCTACGCGTGCAGGTGTCCCGTGCCGGGCTACACGCTCTCGCCCAATGGCCACGCGTGTCGAGGTGGGGGTAACAGAGCCCGCGCACCAAACACAGAGCAAAAGACCACGCGCACGGACATTCATTCCCCCGCCTGCAACAGACCGTCGAGGGGACAGGTGCTGTTAGTGACGAGTTGCAGCGCCGCCTATGAATGCCGGCCACAGCACACGGAAGGGGGTGGGTGACCAAAAAACGCAACCACGCCCGGCCGCCTTTGTCTCCCCGGTGGCGATGTTTACAACAACGCACCCGGTTACTCATTTTAGGCTGAGTCGACCTAGGCGCGAGGCACAGGATCGGTTCGAACGTTCGTTGCTGGTGTTGGGCTGTGAGCGGAAGCCGAACTCGGGTCGTCTGGTTCGGAGAGCAGCGCGCTAACCCGTTGCACTACCGCTCCCCACACAGACGCACACATAAAGTTAAAGACAAAGATCCCCCAGGTAGACTGCGCTGGGTGTTGAGGCGAGTGCTGTTGTTAGCAAGCTCCACCTAAATCTGGCACGACGCACGAGCGAATCGTGTGGTCAACACCACGCCCGGCCGCCTTTATCTCCCCAGTGCTGACGATTAAGGGCTGCACCAGGTGGTCATTTAAGGCTGAGTCAACCTAAAGAAGGTCAGGTGCGGTACAGATTTTCTCCACTGATGTTGGCTGTGAGCGGGAATCGAACTCGGGTGGCCGGATCCGTAGCTCAGTGTGCCCACTGCTATGCCATCTCTCCGCACGCACCTGCAACCCATTAACATTGAATTGCCTTGATACAGTTTGGTGTGTCCAGGGATCGGAGCACCGATGCCTTGGTTTGACTCCAGATCTTAATTTAGTTGTGTTTGGAACACACGTGCATGTATTTGTGTGCTTTCTGAGATTACATTTTTACACCGTTGCTGAGCTAATTTCCCAAAGGCACAAAATATCAAGCGGCTAGCAACAAGCAGCACCATAAAACGTTTCAACGGAATGTTTTTTTTATTGAGCGAGGTTAAAATATATTTTGGGGCGTGAGACGATGATGGAGAGGGAATTTCAAAGTGGAGCAGTGTGAGGGAAGACGCAGAAAGAGAAGTGATTTGACTTGCAGTGTGATGCGTGAGTGAGTGGGTGAGTGGGTGGGTGAGTGAGTGGGTGAGTGGGTGAGTGACTGGGTGAGTGAGTGGGTTACTGGGTGACTGGGTGAGTGAGTGGACGAGGGAGAGACTGGGTGAGTGAGTGGGTGAGTGGGTGAGTGACTGGGTGAGTGAGTGGGTGAGTGAGTGGGTGGGTGAGTGAGTGGTTGGATAGGTGAGTGAGTGGGTGACTGGGTGAGTGAGTGACTGGGTGAGTGAGTGGGTGACTGGGTGACTGGGTGAGTGAGTGAGCAGGTGAGTGAGTGAGTAAATGAGTGAGTGGGTGAGTGGGTGGGTGAGTGAGTGGGTGTACGAGTGGGTAAGTGAGTGAATGGGTGAGTGAGTGGGCGAGTGAGTGACTGGGCGAGCGAGCGAGTGAATGCGTGAGCGAGTGGGTGAGTGCTTTGTTGTGACCTGCAGTATGGTGGCTGAACACGGTGTGAAGGAGATGACACACAGCCAGTGAGCTCGCCCGAGTCCTCAACACGGGTGGAGGAATCAACGGGTGAAGTTCACGGTAACAGTGACCACGGCGTTAGCGATAGGAAGACCGATAAGGAGAGTAACCGACCGCCGATGAGTGAGCGATCGACCGCCGTGAATTAGCGAGCGCTGGGTCATCAATCAACGTGACTGCCCTACAATGGACACAATGAATTCTTACGAGATTGTTTCATCCTCGGCGGGCGCGCGTGTGGGGGGGGGGCGGTGTGTGTTTCCGCCTTCCCTAAAGACATCGACGAGTGCTCCTCCGGGACTCACAACTGCACCTCCGCCGAGGTCTGCTACAACGTGGCCGGTGGATTCCGCTGCCTGGCCTACAGCTGCCCGCCCAACTACAAGAAGACTTCGGCCACGTGAGTTGCGTTCAGCCGCCGCCGACGCACGCGGCACGGCGTCGCCAGTCCGAGTCAACACGTGGGGGAGACCGAGGACCACGTTCGTGCACTCGCCACTGATGTTGCCGTGAGAGCCGGGGGGGGCGGGGGGTTGACGTCGCCGCTTGCACGAAGGGGGTGCACTGACCGCTACGAAGCCGCTCCCCCGCAGGCAAGGAGGCAAAGAGGAAGATGCCCCCCCTCGTAGACTCTGACAGGCTCTGGGGGCAAGTGCCATTAGCGAGCAGCACCTGTGAAGGGACGGCACGGCACACGAAGGGGGTGGGCGGCCTGCACCACGCCCGGCCGCCTTTGTCTCCCTCGTCGCAATGTTTATACTTTGCACCAGGTGCTCGCTTGAGGCTGAGTCGACCTGGGGGAGGCCCAGGACCATTTCAGATAATCGTCACTGGCGTTTGCCCGCGAGCGGGAATTTAACTCTGGTTGGCAAGTTTGCCGCTACACCTCCCGCTCCCGAGGTGTTGACGCACAAAGACGTGCACGCATGCGCACAGATACTACGCATGGCCAGGAGTCAAACACACATCGCTGGAATCCGCATTGCAGATGGGCGAATCACTGCAAGACCGCTGCTGAGACAAAGACGCACACCCATGCATGGCAGCCACCGTTCTTCGGGAAGTGGTGATGATGTGACCATGGAATGGGCACGCACACTGCACTATTTTAGTGTTCAGCGCGCTTTTTCATGATCCAAAATTTCAGTTGTTCAGCTGTGAGCTGTGGGCATAATTTAGGGGCCGTCCGTAAATGACGTCAACGCACCTGGGGGGGGGGGGGGGGGTCAGACATTTGTGACGATGTGTGACGAGGGGGGGGGGGGTTTGAGAAATGTGACGTCACATCAAAATGCGCAACTTTAAATAAATATAGGCAACACGTTCTACTTAATTAAATATACTTTTTAATAAATGTTTTCTACAACATCAGAGTGCAGCGCCACATTAAATACGCACTACAATGACAATAGTTTGAAGCGATTTGAAGCATGTTTTATTTTTTGGGGAGGGGCAGAGCTTTGTGACGTCATATTTGAGGGGGGGGGGTCTGACTTTGTGTGACGGCGTGTGACGAAGGGGGGGGGGGGTCAAAAATCGTCCAAAATCGCGTGACGTAATTTATGGACGGCCCCTTAAGGTTGACACGTGAACTTGTCCTGTGGCTTACGTAGAGATTTCACTCATCTGAGCGTTTGTGTGTGCAGTCCTGGCGATGAGTTTCAAATAAAAACAAACAATAGGACTGAGGATCTTTGGATTTTTTTAAGGGCAATTTTGGATCTCCCTTTGCATTTACGGATGATTTACATTCGCGTACGAATGCGTCGTGTCTTCGCGTTCGCAAAGGTGAGGTCACGACCGATGGTGCACAAAGCGGCACCGAAGTGACAGAACGTGACGTTTAATCGCTTTGTGTGTTTAGCGTTTGTTGTCCTTCCCACTGCACCTCCGATTGGCACGGTTGTCTACGTATGGTGCGGAAGAAGTTCAGCATGCAGTACATGGATACGTACGGTCACCGCATCGCGCGCTTTCAGATGCGCATCTGCGACCGTCTGGAACGCTCCTCTTTCTGATATTAGGGAGCCACTGGAGTTATGCATTTTTAAATCATCTAGATTGAAAACTCACGAACCGCGTGTTGTTGTGTTTAGCGTTTGTTGTCCTTCCCCCTGCCCCTCCGATTGGCACGGTTGGCTACGTATGGTGCGAAAGAAGTTGAACGTAAATTTCGATTTAAAGCTTTCGTGACTGCAGGGATTCATCTTTTTGGTTCTTTCGGTAAAGTCGGCCGAAACGTCGTGAGAATTATTTTATTATGTTTGATTTTTATTATTTTATTATGTTTGATTTGTATTATTTTATTATTTCAATTCTACGCGACTTTACCGAAAGAATCAAGAAGAAGTTGAACGTACATACACACTCCAAAGTTTCAAATAAATCCACCAGAAATGTCACATTTAGGGCCATTTTTTTTATTCATCCAGAGAATGACAATCCTAACCCACAAATGACAACCGTAAGAAACTAACTCACTAAAAGGCCCCACTTGTGAGTTTTCTGGTGAATGTCCTTGACACTTTGCACCCTACGCATGTTGCCAAACGTTTTCGCAAATGTCGCCGCAGGCGATGTGAGCGAATATCGTGCGAGGACGACAACGATCACGACCGCCTCCTTCATGAGCTGAAGCAGAAGGAGCTGATTGAGCACCACCCTCACCACCACCACCACCACCAGGACTGCGCCACCAGCCCTGCGATCATCACCTACCACCGCGTGTCCTTCCCGGCTAGCGTGCGTCCTCCGGCTGCGGTTCTGCACGTGGGCCCGTCGCGCACGGTGCCCGGCGACAGCGTGCTCCTCTCGGTGTCGCCGCACAGCGATCCGGGAGCCCACTTCGGGGTGCGGACCCTCGCGGGCCATCGGGGGGCGCTGTTCCTCCGGCGGCGTCTAAGCGGCGTCGCCGATTTTCTCCTCGATGTGCAGATCCGGCTGCTGCGGCGCGATCGGCGCGCGCTGAGCCTCCTGGCGAGGGTTTTCGTCGTCGTCACCGACGATCCGTTCCGTCGTCCGCCCGTCGTGGACGGCGGCGGGGAGGGGTGGAAAACCGTGTAGGGGAGGCGACGATGGCCGGGTCGATTCGTACGCGCGCGTGTGTGCGTGTCGTGTGTGTGTGTGTTGTGCGTGTCGTGCGTGTGTGTCGTGCGTCTGTGTGTGTTGTGAGTGTGTGTCGTGCGTGTGTGTGTCGCGCGTGCGTGTCGTGTCGTGTGTGTGTGTGTTGTGCGTGTCGTGCGTGTGTGTGTGTTGTGCGCGCGTGTGTGTTGAACTTCTTTTGCACCGGACGTAGCCGGCCCTGCTCATCGGAGGTGCGGGGGAAGGACAACAACAAACGAAACACAACAGAGCAGTTCTGAAGGAATTCGTTTTAAAATCGAGAATCGTTAAAAGTGCACAGCTCTCCGGCGGCTTCCTAATATCGGAAGCAAGAGCGTTCCAGACGGCCGCGGAAGCGCATCTGAAAGCGCGTGAGATGCGGTGACCGTCTTCGATGGGCAAAGCATTTAATTGCGCCCCCCCCCCCATCTGTAGCCCCCTACCACAGACCTGGGGGGGGGGGGGGGTGGCAGTCCACGTTAAACAAGCGTTAAATCACAACGTTAAACATCACGATGACGTCATGTGATGGACAATGTGCCATCACGTGCCGGTTAAATTGATGATCCTCGGGAGCTTTGATTGTGTCCGCAGTTAAATGAAGCGCCCGAATTGAATGTCATGGGTTCACTTCCGCGCGCGGTAACTTGTCGGCTTGGCTGAGACCATCAATCCGCTTGCGCTTGAGGATCCGGTTTAAGCACCTGGGTGGCTGTGTCGGGATTCTTTAAACCCACGATCTCAGCAGTCACGGCTCAGCGCTCTTGACCTCTGACCCATCTGGCCACTTCAAACCACCACCACTACCACCACCAATCATTAAATTATCACCGCCACCGCCGCCGCTATCATCATCTTTAGAGCAATGTAAAATTGCACCAACGGTACTCATTTTGTGATTGAAGCTGCCACAGTCGACGTTTTGATATGTGCTGTGCGTCTCGTGACCTCTCAGTCGCTGAATAATGTAAGTGGCCAGCTTAAAGGAATGTCCGATTGTTAACCAGGTGAGTGG
Organism: Lampetra planeri; assembly: GCF_965212315.1. Lineage (NCBI taxonomy): Eukaryota > Metazoa > Chordata > Hyperoartia > Petromyzontiformes > Petromyzontidae > Lampetra > Lampetra planeri. The sequence goes on along the minus strand of NC_136146.1, from coordinate 2,425,668 downwards.
CCGCTGAGGTTCAAACGTTGCCAAGACGCCCTGGGTAGAATAGTTGCATAGGGGAAGGCTATTTTATTTTACTTTTTGTTACTTTCCAACTGAACGTTGATGCAATTAGCTCTGCCCGTCTGTCTTTCTGTTTGTCCCTCTGTCTTCCTCTGTTTGTCCATCTGACTCGTCTGTCTGTCTCTATTAAAGGGTCAAGATAGGGCGCGTAAAACGTGACCTGATATTATTATGAACGTCCTGTTGATGCGCTATATTCTGCTGTTTCGTGGACGCGCATTGCAACTATTCTTGTGCATTTCATTTCTTGCACTGCTGAGACAAAGACGCACACGCATGCATGACAGCCATCGTTCTTCAGGAAGTGGCGATGATGTGATCATGGTCATTACGCACTAAGGACCTCTTGCTCCATTCCATCCGCCTATCCGTTTACTTACTGAACGTTTTCATTACATTGCAAGATTTTTTTAATCGGAGAAATTAACCAGATATTTTGACCGCAAGCCCATCTTAAGTACACTGCACACATATTTATATTTCAGGCGTAACTTTCATATAATTTGCTTTGTAGACTATTCTTGTGTTTGCGTATATATTGGATGCTGTAAAGCATTTCAAGAAAGCCATACGATTTCTGTTTAAGTGAGAATATTAATTTGCAGTGTACAATGTCGGTCAATTCTGCGAATTTACAAGCCACGTTTATCGAGTTAAAAGTCAGTTGATCGTCAGGACGTGTGTAGTGTGGAAAAGTGTGGGTACCCCCACCTCGACGGAGACGTCTGCCCAGCATGGAAGAGTAGGCCAAGCGCTCTCTAGAAGGGCCCTCAATGGCTCCCTCTTGTGGAGGGCCTTCTGCCAACACATACATACATACATGCATTCACACATAACGTCAATGGTTCAACATCAATGCATCAACACATACATTCGCACATACATACATCAGTGCATAAATGCATCAAGATCAATGCTTTAACGCACACATCAGCACGTGAATGCATTCAGATATACATGCATCAATGTATCAACATCATTGCATCAATGCATCCACACACACCTTACAATGTGGGCCTGGATTGACCTGTTGGCAAATTCACGTTTTGATAAAAAAAAAAATAGCCAAAATGTGCACTGATGTGTCCCATTACGAACAATGTGGCATTCGCCCATGTAATGGACCAAAAACGAATTGCTAGCAAGTCAAGGTATCAAAACGTTAGTCATGCTGAGTGATTGAACGGCGAATAAGAGACATTGCTTTGACAGCTCACTCGTTTCAGGTGGTTATCACCTAATTCACTGTTAGTGGCCACACAGACATTGGAACAGCTAAAGTTATGCCACCTCAGATGGCATCGGCTAAAGTGAAACATCTGGTCTGGGCAAGTGGAGAATAAATCCCTTCTGAGTTGCAGCCGATTCGTGAATATTAAGTCTGAGCCTACGCGCGCACATTTATGTTCGTTGTGCACGCGTGTCTCGATTCACAGCCACCAAAGTCGCGGTCCGATCCAATATATTATTCTCATTTGAATTTTAATGCCTCCGGTGGCTGCACTGATCACGTGAACCGCCGTCCACTCTTAGACGCGCGTGCTCAGATTCGAACGCACGTTTTGCAACTTTGCAAAAACGATACGAATGGGTACTTTGTTACACCCAGAGTATACATATAGACCCGTAGCTTATTTATATAGACGCGTGTGTCTGTGCTGTCTTCAAGTGTGCACGCCTTGTATTTATACGGATCAACAACCTCGCATTTATTTCCATTTATTCCCACATAAATAAAGGGCTTTTTTTTCAAACCTGCACCGCGTCTCTGTCTGTCTGTCTCTCTCTCTCTCCCTCTCTATCGCTACGCTGAGTGGAATGTGCATTACACTCACACAGCTGTCTCCCCATCGCAAGCCACCTGCATGCGCTCTCTTTTTTTCTGCATCCTTGGTATTTAGAGGCAATAATATTTTCGCGAAGAATTAAATGCCGCAGATTAGGACTCGCATTCCGGGAATGCTCGACGGCCACGTTTTTAAGCTTTCGAGTGAGTGATACGTGTGAGCAAGGGCTGTTTATCGCGCGACGTTTTGGCATCTGCCGACTGAGACATGCCCTAAAGAGGGCTCTGATACCTGCCCGTGCAGGAAGTTCGCAGGGATTTTGAGGAGCTCGATGTGTTTTGGTAGCTTTATGCCTCCCCGCAGAGAGAGAGAGACGACGAATTAAAAAATATCGGCGGCTTTGCGGCCGTTTTACAAAGGCAAACAAACACGAGCGCATTGATGTGGCTTGTGATATGGGAGGGAGGGTTATTCTACTCTTGTGGATGTATTGCCGTGAGTAGGAAGTGCCACTGCTGCCCTTCCCAGCTGACATCCTTCGATGGTCTATTCTGCCACCACCGCTAGGGTATAGACTATTTGCGGGAGGTTTTTTTTTTTTGGTCCGCTCAATACTACGCCTTCATTTCTCAGAAAGGTTCAGAATTCAACGTAAAGGCACATTGTGGAGCCTTCTTTTTTAGTGACACACAAGAAAAAAAAAAATAAGTTTGCCTGACAAGAGTTAATGCTCTGTGTCCGGTGCACAAAGCCTGGAATCGTCCATGCCCGAGTTACTCCGATGAATTCGAACGCTTCGACATTGGAATGGAAAAAAAAAACCCAAACTGGGTGCAGAAGAAGAAGAAGAAGAGGGAATACAAACAAGCGAACCCTACGACTTTAAAACTCCGCTAAGGGGCATCTTTGGGGTGAGCTTTAGGCCCACCAATAGATACAATTTCAAAATTATTTGTGTACGAGGTTAAGCTCACATGCTGCCAACATGTTTTTTGGGTTTTTGCAGGCGAGCCCCTTTTGTTTTTATAATTACAGAGCAGAGCGTGCAGAAACCCGTCCGTCGACGAAGTCACCCTGTGACGGCACCCGCTCTCGTCGGATTTCAAAAGCTAAGCAGTGTTGAGCCTCATTAGACCTCCTTTGCCAGTACCAAAATATAATAATAGGGTTTCCCCCTTTTTTCTGGCAACAAAACTGAAACCTTTTTACAAGGAATCATGTCTGCATTAGCCACAATACTTGCAGTCAAAATGCAAACAAAAAACACACTCTGATAACATATGCATTGTCCTTGAAACTGATTGGTCTACACCAGAGACAGCTTTCTTTTGAGCCTCGTCTCAATTGGTGCTAGACCAGAGGACGCCAAGAGGCGTACAGCTCAATGACAATACTGCACTATCAAAGTACTGAGGGCTCGGGGTGAGCATCTACATCATTAGACCTCCTTTGCCAACACCAAAATATAAAAATAAAAAAGGTTTCAGTTTTGATGCCAGAAAAAAGGGGAAAACCCCTATTATAGTGTTGTCCGTACTTGGATTGGTGGTGACTACCGCGGGAGGAGCCGGGGGGAGGGGGGCTTTGCCAAGTGTGGGACTGCGAGGTTTTGGCCAGCGGATGGCGGTGCTGAGTGATGCCGAGATTGTCTGGGTTCTCTCTCCGGTTTACTTGCAGGCGAAGCCAAAAACAATGGTGGTGGATTTTCAGGCGCTTTGTGCTTATAGTACCTCCGATTAGCACGGTTGGCTACGTACGATGCGAAAGGAGTTCAACTTACACTATACTATATACTACACTACACACTACGATCCACTGCATTACTATACACTGCACCACGATATTAAATTAAAAATGCATTTCTTTAGAACCGACTTTTGAGTTTGGTTTGTTGTCCTTCCCCCGCGCCTCCGATTAGCACGGTTGGCTACGTACGGTGCGAAAGAAGTTCAACATACAAACACGTTACAGGAGTGGGACTCAGGGTGAAAGCCCCCAGTGCTTTTAACGACGGGCAGGTGAGAGGCGGAGAATGGGAGGGGAAGAGGAGGAGGGTTAGAGAGAGAGAGGGAGTGAATGGATTATGTTCACCTGTGATCACAGGGCTATAACTTTGAAGTGGTGGGTTGCATTACCCATCGCGCAAACAATGAGCGCGGAGCCTTGCGGTGCAGTTGAAAGTTGAACGAAACATTTTGGTTATTTTTGAGATTTTTTTTTTTAAGCTGAAATCCAGGTGAGGGGTCGGATTCTGCCCACAAATCCATCACGGGGTTCAATTGAATGTGTGCCACATTTTGGGAAGCCAACAGTGGTCGTGTTATGAAGACATTGGGGCCCTACCACCTCACACTCGACTGTGATCACCATCGCCGGATCTTCTAAATCATAAAACGCTCCCTGTGGTCTCCGTCGATGTGCACCATACTTTCTCGGGTTCCCACGTGCTACGGAGTTGACAATAACGCACGCGATTCATCGCAAGGCCTACGCCGGCCACGTGTAGCAGACCGCAATAATCGACAGCACTTTCGCATTCCTCTGCTGACCGAAGGCATCCCCACAATTGCGTCACTCGTGGAGGACGCGTCGCCATACTTCACCGTGCTGGTCCGGTGTGGGCTGATGATTCAATTGGCGAAGGGTGGTGAGTGGGGTGGGCAGGCCCTGTTGACACGTAGCTAGTCACCGATGCTCGCTCTGGCCAGGAGTCGAACTTGGGCACGTGGCGTGAACCACCGTGCCGCTCTTCCATCCCTATAGCAGCACTGCAATCATCGTCGAGTAAGGCGAGGCGGAAACTCCGATCGCGAAGACTGTAATGAAAGCATACCTGTACACTCCCAAAAGCCACCTTAAACGCTTTGAAAGGTCAAGTGTGAGAGTCTTATTTGAAACACAAACAGGCAGCATACCACGCAGAGAAATGTTCCAACATTCTGCAGTGGTTGGATTTTTTTTTCTTGAAAGCAAAAATCAGCCGGTGGCCCTTACGATAACCTGATTCACGTCACCGATATATGCACGATTTGCTTCACATGCCCATTTGGCACGTCAATTCGATGCACCGTCTATACGCGTGCACGCGTGTCTACGTCTAAATTAGGGTCTGCATAAATGTAAGCCAACCTTGCCAATGAAACGTCATCAAAACAGAAGATAGCCTCTGCTTTCAACATCTGTGTCATACAAACTGATATGAGACTCGCACTCCAACTTGCTCGAGACATCATCGCGCTCTGCCCACGCCGAGGGGGCATTGTCGCGGTTTATTCGCCTCTGCCGCTTGTGGCACCAACGATGGAGATTTCAATACTTTTTTATTTTTACTCATATTTGAATTAATTTTTTTTACCTGGAAAGGCCCACTGAGCTATATAGCTGTTTAATATATTAAAAAAGAACGACCTGGCTATCACAAATAATTGCTCGAACGACGTTTCCCATCGTGCGGACATTTATTGCAGCCAAATTATCTTAAAATGTGGAGTGAAAAACCGGAGGACCCGGAGAAAAATCCACGTGGCCACGGGGATAGAGAGACACGCAAACTCCAAATGTCCAGGTCGGGATCGAACATACCACCTCCTGTATACCAGGCGAGGTATAACAATGCCAATGAAAGGAAGATGTTCTTCACTGGTAGCAAATATACCGAAGAGGCCGTACACAGCGCCTACCGATGTACCTCTTCGGTGGATAGTGCCAGTCGTACTGGCACGTCGTATTCTCTCCAGTATAAACACAGATTCTGATTCCCCGATATCCAGAGGAGTGACGCACCACCTTTCTTAATGTTATTCTTAGGTTTTTTTCTGGTAAAGTCACGTAGGTAATTTTTTAAAAATTAATACAAATCTAGAATTTCTTAATCTTCTTCTTCATGGAAGCACCTCTGCACACGTGGCCTGCGGAGACGCAAACCCTCCGTGTGGGTGGAGGGTCGGGGAAGGGGGGGGGGGTTTGCTCGTCATACATCTCGACATGAAACACCACAGCACAAGCAGCAGCATACCAGGCACCGCTTACATGTAATGGGAGAAGGCGCGGGACGAGTCTCTTTCACATCAACCGATACCACGGATCAAAGCGCCCCAAGGATCGTTCACTTACACGTGCCGGGCACTCTCCCACGCTGGCTGACCTAGGGAGACGACGCTTCTCTCCATTGCCCGACGTGCCCACCACTTTGACGCCGTGCGCCCAAAGAGCTTAGTCGCTCATCGGATTTTCTCCAGCATGTAAAGGGATTCATCTTCTTGGTTCTTTCGGTAAAGTCACGTAGAATGGAAAAATAAAAATAATAAAATAAAACATAATAAAATAAGTCTCACGACGTTTCGGCCACAACGCAAGCAGCCGTCATAGGGTGATGACGGCTGCTTGCGTTGTGGCCGAAACATCGAGAGAATTATTTTATTATTATTATGTTTTCCCATTCTACGTGACTATACGGAAAGAACCAAGAAGATGAATCCCTGTAGTCACGAAAGCTTTAAATCGACATGTAAAGGGATGTTCCGATTGCGAGGTGGCTGGATGCTGCGGTGAGTCGAAGGCTGTCGTTGCGACGGCTGGCGACTCGCAATCCGCCCGGCTGGAGCTGAACGATTCGATAAGTTGAGTAACATTCTCTTCAGCAGGGTTTGTGGGTGGGTGACGTTTTAGCTTTGGTCGGGTTTAGGGCGAGTTACGTTAAGTTGAGGAGAGTTTTGTTTTCCCTTCCGCCGGTCATCGCTGCTCCATGCGAACAGCCTGGTGCAGCCTTTCAGAAAACACATGGAGCGATCATTATCATCGGTCGATAATCATGATCGAGCGATAATCATGATCGAGCGATAATTATCATTGGGCAATAATGATCATCTATTATTATCATCGGGCAACAATTATCATTGATAATATTCATCGGGCGATGATGATCATCTGGCGATAATAATAATAATAATCGAAAATTATCCATCGGGCGCTAATTATTATCGGGCAAGAATTCTCATCTGGAGATAATAATAATCGAAAATTATCCATCGGGCGATAATTTTCATCGATGATGATCATATGGCCCACGCCTGCACCTGCTGTTCCCCGTGGCAGCAGCAGCAGCGGCGGGCTTGGCGCTGTTCCCGCGGCCCTGAGGCGCTGGGAGTGACGGAGCGAGCTGCGGAGACGCCTCTCCGCGGGTTCCTTTGCAACGCCTCCATGGGAAGGACGGCGCGGTGGGAGAGCTGGAAGTGCCACGTGGTGGTTGGTGGAGATGTGCAGCAGCACCACCACCTCTTTGCTCCGTTGGGCCAAAAGCCTCGGCCACGAATGTCCACGGGGGTGGTGCGGGTGGTGGGGGGTCGCCCTTGAAATACACAGATTTGGACTCCGTAAAAAAACAAATATCCCCCATCCTCCGTATATCATTTAACAGACTATTGGGGCAAGTGCTGTTACCGACCACCTATGAAGGCCGGTATGGCACACGGGGGGGGGGGGGGGGGGGGGGGGTTGCCAGCGATGTTTACACAACCCACAAAGTATTCATTTGAGGCTGAGTCGACCTAGGAGAGGTCCAGGACCGGTTCAAATATTCGCCAATGGCGTTGGCCCTGAGCTGGAATCGAACGCGGTCTGTCGAGTTCGTAGCACAGCGCTCTAACTACTACACTACCGCTCCCCACATATAGACACGCACACGAATCAACAAAAACAATGACACACACACTATGTATAGAGATAAAGACAAAGATCCCCCGTATAGCCGTCACAGACTGTAGGGGCAAGTGCTGTTAGAGAGCACCTATTAAGGCCGGAACGGTACGCGAGGGGGTTAGGTGGCCAGCACCGCGCCCGACCGCCTTTGTCTCCCCAGTGGCGATGTTTAACACACACCACACCAGGTACTCATTTGAGGCTGAGTCGACCTAGGGAGGGGGGTTGGGGGGCAGGACCGGTTCAAATAATCATCACGGTGTTTTGGCCATGAGCAGGAATCGAACTCGGGTCGCTGGGTGCATAGCGCATCGTGCAAACCACTACCGCTCCCACCAAAAAAAAGCCAAAGTTCCCCTGTATAGCCTTCACAGACTGTAGGGGCAAGAGCTGTTAGCGAGCACCTATGAAGGCCAGCACGGCACACGAGGGGTGTGGGTGACCAGCACCACGCCCGGCCGCCTTTGTCCCACAAAGACAAAGATCCCCCGTATAGCCTTCACAGACTGTAGGGGCAAGCGGCCCAATTCAACGCTTTTGAAAGGAGGCGTGGGGCGTATACTGGACGTGGTGTGCCGGTTGCAACATTTTTTTCTGGGCCACTGGCTGACTGCTCCTGTGCTCAGCCGAGCAGAACGCGCGAGCGCGTGCGTGATTCTTTCTTGCGTAGACTAAATACATTTTTTTGGAGAGAAAAGTTGTTTGACAGTGGCGGTCCGTCATCCTGACAGGATGTCACAGCGAGGTGCGGAGGATTGTGACCGTCATGTAAAACTACAGTACACGCACCCATTCGCTGGGGGGTGGGCGGGGGGATTTTTTTTTCTTTCTCTCTAAAAGTTTCATGAATTTGTTTTTTCTTTCTTATGGCAGCGGTGAGTTCGTTTTTATTCTTCTTCTATATATATGGAAAAGTGCGTAGCTATATTTGAGCCCTACCGACCGTCATAAGCAAACTGAGATAAATCATAAGGGCACCCAAGCAACTTACATTTGCTTCGGATACAGTCTGTTCACCTATAACGCCACGTGTTAACATAACGCGAATTGGATATAACGCGATGGATGTATTAGAGAACACATTTATTTTTTCAAAACCGCGGATTGGAAATAATGAGATTGGGTGAACAGAACTACGTCGGGCGAGTAGGAATAAGCGGTTGTACGGCTGCCCTGGACGTAGCATCATCACACGAGGCGGGATACTGCTGGATGCTTCTTGATGCTACCCACGCGCCTCGGTGTTTGTTTCAGCCTGCGTGCGCATCGCACGTGTTATCGCGGACTGTGCTTTACCCCTATGTCAGATGTTGTTTACTATTATAACGCGAGTTTTACATTACGCGTTGTTCGTCGGGAATGCCGCGTTATAGGACAACAGGATGTACACGAAGAAGAAAAGAAATATGGATTTAGCCCTAAATCCATAAATATTTTTCTTTATTTTACGAGCCAATATCGCCCCCAATAAAGTGGACATCAGTGCACATTGCTGCAGAACGGGAACGGTTGAGGGGGCATAGTGCAACATGGAATGAATAAAGAAACGACCCATCGCAACGAGTTGCATAAGTAATTAGTACATGAAGTAAAGAAAATAATGAACGAGCAAATAAACCTTTTTTTCCCTTCTTAGATTCAAGATTTTACTTCTGATAATAATAAAAAACAAAGAGCATTTAATATAAATTAATATCCACAAATGCTAACTCGATCTCTCTCAGCAGCTACTGGACATCGGTAACAAAAAGAGCATTACGGCTCATCGGATTCCTCCAGTCTAAACAAATATGCTGATTCTGAGCTATCTGGCCTGCAGTTCTCTCGTTTCATTTCATTTCACTTCCACGTCCTTCGCAAACCTCCCCACCTCTCTTTTTTTCAGCTCGCGTCCTCCGGTTTGTCCCTGCACATTGAGAAATGCGCGTTGAAAACACATTCCTGCGGAGGGAGCTGGTAGGAACGTTGGGTTGCTCGGTCAATGGCCAGGGTCAACGGCGGCGTGGTGTATTCCGCAAATATGGCTGACTGTGAGGGCGGGCACAAGCCGGCGTGAGTAGGTTAAACGTTGAGTTTTATAAGGGCACCACGGGGTGACCAGCCTCTCCCCACCCAGCCCCACCCCTCTCACCCCCCACCCAGCCCCACCCAACCCACCCACCCAGCCCCTCCCCACCCTCCCCTCCCCACCCCTCCCATTTTTGGATGCACGACGGAAGGACGGACACAATAATCCCCTGTGGGCTGGTGGAACCAGGTGGTTCCTACCAGGATGATTTTGCTGCTATAAATATCCAAACGATGAGCCACGTTGTTGAGCTATCATTTGTGGTCAGGTCGCTTCTGAAAAACAAGATCCTACCTCGGTGCGTTTTGCCTGGTAGGATGGGGATGGTTTAGTTTTTCCCCTAAATGTTTGGCTGAATTGTTTACCTTTCTTGTACTTTACACTACTATCATGTTCCCTGATTTTTTTTTATGCAACGTTCTTACCCGCCCCTGTTGGACACGTGTGAATAATAGATTTATAGCTAATCGGATTCCTCTCCTGTATAACTATTCTCATTTATTTATTCTCTCATCTCACGAGGAGTTAGCTCATTGAGGAGGTCAGCTCGCCAAAAGAGCTTCTGTTTAGGGCAGATGCCGAACGTTCAAAGCAAATCGCATTCGTTTGTGTAATAATGAAAATAATGGACTGCGTGTTTTACAAGTTATATATTTATAAAAAATAAATCCGCCCACTACTTTGCAAAAATCTCTTGAGCTACAAGCGCCGGCTTCGAACACAACTCTCTCTCTCTCGTCATACGTCAGCTGTGTGTTAGTGGTTAGGGTGAGAGAAAACAAGTCACAGTGATTTTCTGCTCAATTGTGCATGGGACTGTCAGTGATCTGCTGTGTATGCCTCCGAGCGAGGAGTGGAAATTCTACATTCCTATGGTGGGAACAAGCCTCCCCTTCGACCGGCCACTACTGTGATGAAGGGTTGAGTTTAGGTTTTCGATACCCAACTCATCGCTGAAATAGTTTGTGTTCGTCAAAAAGGGATGCTTCCTTGCTGTAATTCTTAGAACGCCGCGCTTGCACTCCCACATATCGCAGAACTTTGATGCGACGAGGAGAACCTTTGGAGCTGTTGTAAGAGCAGTGTAGTTGTCCTTCTTTGACAACAATTTACAGGAGCGGACATCACTGAGTTGTCTGGCAAGTGGTCCCTTATCCACACTCGGGACATGCAGTCACGCAAGACATGCTAGCGAATAATGTTCACCACTTGACAGCCAAACCCAAGATGTTTTGTTTTATTTCACAGAGCTGGATATTAATCAAATTAAGAACGAAACAATTTTAGCATAACAATGTAGTCTAGATTTGAAGCTTTCGTGACGGCAAGTATTCATATTCTTAGGGTTTTTTTCGGTAAAGTCACGTAGGTAAAAAATCCAAATTAATAAAAAATAAAAAAAAACTTTTATTAATTTGGATGTTTTACCTACGTGACTTTACCGAAAAAACCTAAGAATAACAATGCAGTCAATGTGCAAGCACATTTTACATCTGAGAACGTGGTTTAATCCCGGGAAGCTGCCTGGATTCGAACCCAGGCTCTCTGCGATACCAACTCAGCAACTCTATGACCTCTGAGCCACCCAGCCACTTCCAATGCTGATGGAAATTATTTGATATTTTTTGTAACGTGTGAAATGTGTATGTGTGTGTAAAGACATGCGCTGCCTCCGTTTTCATCGAGACGTCATGAGCTCATCGCTGGCACAGGTCTGGCTTATATCAGCTAAGCGGATGATTGTTCAAGTTTTATATCGACTTCATGAAGTCGAGGGCCACATAAATATCTTATGGTGAAGAATCAGCAGTGTTCGAAAAGATAAAGTGCAGCAGCTCTTACCAGCGACATCTCATTCAACAACTACAAACGTGAAAAGGAATTTCTTTAGAACGCTTTTGTTCTCCATTCCCCGCACCTCCGATGGGCACGGTTGACTACGTACGGTGCGAAAGAAGTCCAACATACATAGACACGTAAATAATGGAATGTACGTACATGTACGTGGATGTAGATTAATGCACACGCTGCCCAGTTCATCTGTCGATAGAATTCCGGACACAAATGCTGCTTAACACATTTATATATGGTGGAGAGTTGCCATATCATCACAAATAATAAAATCTGCTGCTTCTGCTTGAGATGAACAGGGAGGTTGTAATGGCTGAGAATTGGATTTGTGTGATTCATGTACGGCAGAGAAATATCGCAAGCTATAAAGAGGGCTTCAGAGTTATTTTCTGAAATATACTTTACATTGGGGAAAAATAAACTAGTGATGGCATGGGTTATTATTGTATGATGATGTGTCGCAAATTTGGATGACATTGCTTGCTTGCGGATGGCTTAGAGAACGTACGAGGGTTAATGACATCATCCAAGCGTGTTAAGAAACGCAGGTTTTGGGTAGGACCTGCCTCTAGAAGGAATGAGGAATTATTTCGGCGACGGTCAAAAGTAAGAATGGAGAGTGGCAGACAGGGAACGACACGTGTCCGAGAAATACGCCCACCATGGAGATGGAGTTAAAGGTCCACGTTGCGCTCTCGTTGTTGATCGGGCTTTTGTTCGCGTGGCACCCAAGCAATGGGACGCCTTGCCACTTCAAATCAGGCAATCGGAGTCGGTCGATATATTTGAGTTTTTTTGAAAACCCATCTCTTAAAACGGAGCCTTCCCTCTTCAGCTCGGTCGCTTGCGCTGGTTATGATTTTGTTTCCTGCCTTTCGTGCATTGCGTATTGGTGATCCTGGGATGTAAATGTAAATAATAATAATTATTAAAGGAATCAGTTCGTATGGAGGTGCTGGGTGGATCATTACATCGCAGCAGCAGCAGCAGCATCGTGATAGATGGTGGCAGCTTGGAGACACCTTCACCTAGCAAGTATATTGACCATGGCTGCTGCTTCTGATGATGATAATAATGATGATGATGATGATTACGTGTGCTCGCTATCGTTGTTTCGTGTCAGTGCATCTCCATGGATTCCCTGCTTGGCCTACGACTATTCACGCTCTCCGTCGTCTTGCTACAGGATTTACAAATGCCGCTTTGGGCAGGTGTGGGCCAATTCCCTTGATGTTCATTGCATAGACAAAAAAATAATATATTACTCATCCAATTAACTGTATTTAGCCACACCTAAGCAAAGAAACTTGAAAAACCTGCAGCACTTGTCCCATCCTGAAAGATCAAGCGATGTCAATACCCACCCTTTTGCTCGTTCTGTAACCCTGAAGGGAATCTAAATACACACACACACACGTGTGTATTTAGACACACACACACACACGTGTGTATTTAGACACACACACACACGTGTGTATTTAGACACATACACACACGTGTGTATTTAGACACACACACACACGTGTGTATTTAGACACACACACACACGTGTATATTTAGACACACACACACACGTGTGTATTTAGACACACACACACACGTGTGTATTTAGACACACACACACACGTGTGTATTTAGACACACACACCACACGTGTGTATTTAGACACACACACACACGTGTGTATTTAGACACACACACACACACGTGTGTATTTAGACACACACACACACGTGTGTATTTAGACACACACACACACACGTGTGTATTTAGACACACACACACACGTGTGTATTTAGACACACACACACACGTGTGTATTTAGACACACACACACACGTGTGTATTTAGACACATACACACACGTGTGTATTTAGACACACACACACACGTGTGTATTTAGACACACACACACACGTGTGTATTTAGACACACACACACACACGTGTGTATTTAGACACACACACACACGTGTGTATTTAGACACACACACACACGTGTGTATTTAGACACACACACACACGTGTGTATTTAGACACACACACACACACGTGTGTATTTAGACACACACACACACGTGTGTATTTAGACACACACACACACGTGTGTATTTAGACACACACACACACGTGTGTATTTAGACACACACACACACACGTGTGTATTTAGACACACACACACACGTGTGTATTTAGACACACACACACACGTGTGTATTTAGACACACACACGTGTGTATTTAGACACACACACACACGTGTGTATTTAGACACACACACACACGTGTGTATTTAGACACACACACACACGTGTGTATTTAGACACACACACGTGTGTATTTAGACACACACACACACACGTGTGTATTTAGACACACACACACACGTGTGTATTTAGACACACACACCACACGTGTGTATTTAGACACACACACACACGTGTGTATTTAGACACACACACACACACGTGTGTATTTAGACACACACACACGTGTGTATTTAGACACACACACACGTGTGTATTTAGACACACACACACGTGTGTATTTAGACACACACACACACACGTGTGTATTTAGACACACACACACACACGTGTGTATTTAGACACACACACACGTGTGTATTTAGACACACACACACACGTGTGTATTTAGACACACACACACACGTGTGTATTTAGACACATACACACACGTGTGTATTTAGACACACACACACACGTGTGTATTTAGACACATACACACACGTGTGTATTTAGACACACACACCACACGTGTGTATTTAGACACACACACACACGTGTGTATTTAGACACACACACACACACGTGTGTATTTAGACACACACACACGTGTGTATTTAGACACACACACACACACGTGTGTATTTAGACACACACACACACGTGTGTATTTAGACACACACACACACGTGTGTATTTAGACACACACACACACGTGTGTATTTAGACACACACACACACGTGTGTATTTAGACACACACACACACGTGTGTATTTAGACACACACACACACGTGTGTATTTAGACACACACACACACACACGTGTGTATTTAGACACATACACACACGTGTGTATTTAGACACACACACACACACGTGTGTATTTAGACACACGTGTGGTGTGTGTGTGGAGGGGGATGCAACCGCTAGCGAACTTCGCAACCAACCCAGTAACCGAAGTTCAATTCCAACATGAGTGGCGAATATTGTAACCGGTTCTGGGCCTCCGCTGGGTCCACTCAGCCTTAAACAAGCACCTGGTGCTGTGTGTAAACATCAGCGTTGGAGAGACAAAGGCAGCTGGGCGTGATGTTATCCACACCACGCCCCTCAACCGCCGTGACGGCCTTGATAGGTGCTCGCTAACAGCGCTTGCCCCAACAGTCATTTGAAGACTATATGGGGAATTTTTGTTATTTTTTGTCCCCCACGCAAAATTTTAAGGCACTGCACCTGCAAAAATGTATGAAATCCACGTGCATGTCTCCCTTGTTTAATTCGTGCCATGCCCCTGTGTGTGGGTGCCATGGTGGCGAGATGTTAATTACCTTGCCTGGTATACATGAGGTCTTGAGGTCGATTTCGACCCTGACGCCTGTTATATATGTAGAGTTTGCGTGTCTCTCTCCCCGTGTTCGCGTGGGTTTTTCTCCGGGCCCTTCGGGGTTTCCCTCCACAATGATAAACATGCGTTTTCGAGTATTTGGCTGCTATAAACGTCCACATGATAAGCCACTTCGTTGAGTTATCATGCGAGGCCCTGTCGGTTCTGTAAAGGAGCTATATAGCTTAGTAGGCCTTCCTTGGTAAAATAAAAAAAAATGTTCATAGTTTAGTGTACTGTGTATGTGTGTGTTAAATCTCTGTTCAGGTATTAGCTAAACATCCCATTGCAGGACCTTCCTGAACAAATGTATTTAGACTCCGCGAGCATTTTCTCCGTAAAGCACAATCATTACAGGAGTGTTATGTCACACAAAGACAAAGATCCCCCGTATAGCCCTGAACAGGGGAAAGTAATGTTCGCGAGTGGCACCTATGAAGGCCGGCATGACACACGAGGGGTTCGGTGGCCAGGAACTACACCCGGCCACCTTTGTCTCCCCAGCGGCGATGTTTACGACACACCTCATCAGGCACCTATTTGAGGCTGAGTCGACTTTGGGGAGGCTCACGACGGGTTCAGATAATCGTTACAGGTGTTGGACGTGAGCGGGAATCGATCTCGGGTCGCCGGGTCTGGAGCGCGGCTCTCTAACTGATGCACTATCAGCTCCCCATGAAATTGATCGAATAAAAACCTCGACTCGACTTTAGATTGTTGGGGACAAGTGGTCTCGGTGGGATTGTATCAAAGACCGGCTGGGCGTACGAGGGGTTGGAATCATTCACAGGGGCCTTTAGTCTCCCTCGTGCTGAAGTTTTCACAGGCCACACCAGGCACTCATTTCAGGCTGAGCCAATCTAGGGGAAGTCCCATGAACCAGTGTTCTTCACTAATTTCCAGAAGGGGGGGGGGTGCTACTTTCGCTCGATAAGACATCGTCAGTGTGAGGGCCGCCACACATTTGAAACCATTGGGGGTTTGACGATGATGATGACGATGATTGGGGGGGGGGGGGTGTCAGGTTGCGGCACCATCAGGGGGCCGGCACTAAAGGCCACCAGGGGCCGCCAGTAGCCTGTGGGCCTTCAGATGAAGACCGCTGCTGTAGACCATCACCTGTAGACCATCACCACGCGAGCTCCAATTGTTCCTCGTAGCGGCGGCGGCAATGACGGCCATAGCGTCGCAGCGCTCTCAGACGCACTTAGGCTACCGTCTGGAACGCTCTTCTTTCCGATGTTAGAAATTCACTGGAGCAATATGCGCACTTTTAAATATAGCTTTAAAACCCACTTCTTTAGAACTGTTTTTTTTGTGATTAGTTCATTGTCCTTCCCCCGCACCTCCGATTAGCACAGTCGGCTACGTCCGGTGCGAAAGAAGTTCAACATATACATACACACACACACATATATGCATGCGCTCACGTGTTGTTATTGTTCCCGCTCGCTTTCATGGCAACGCTGGAGAGTGAAGGGAAGACTTCAAAAACGCGCAGTGTGTGTTGCTTAGGGGAGCGGTGGTGTAGCGGTTAGCGCGCGTGTGTGTGTGCGTGTACGTGCGTGTGTGTATTGGGGAGCGGTGGTGTATCGGTTAGCGCTGCTCTGCGCTACGAACCCGACCACCCGAGTTCGATTCCCGCTCACGGCCACCAACACCAGTGAGGATTATCTGAACCGGTCCTGGGCCTCCCCTTGGCGGACTCAGCCTTAAATGAGTATATGGGGAGACAAAGGCGGCCGGGCGTGGTGCTGGCCACCCACCCCCTAGTGTACCGTGCCGGCCTTCATAGGTGCTCGCCAACAGCACTTGCCCCAACAGTCTGTTAAGGCTACCCGGGGGAATCTTTGGTCTTTGCTTTTGTCCCCTACCCAGTGTCCCCAAAGAGTGGGGAAGAGACCATGCTTCTCTCTCCGCCCCTTCTCTCTCCGTCTCCCCTTGCAGAAGTGAGGAGGGAGGAGGAAAGAAGGCACCTTGGATTGACTGCTTTAAATAGCTGCAGGTGTGCAGTGGTGAGGGGGGGGGGTGGTGGAGGGGGGGTCCTTTTCTTGTAAATGCCTCGGGCGAACGGTCATACCGTCGAGAATGTACAATCACGGCTGTGTTTGTGGACCCTCTCGTCATCACCTCTGGAGATTAACAATATGACACAACAAAATTGGTGATTTCAGCCCGCGAGTCCCATGATGCATCTGGATGATGCGCACACTTCCAAAGGGTTGGGTGTTAGGGGTAGATCGCTGTTGTGTGTGTGTGTGACCGTGTCTGTCTGTCTGTCGTGGTGAGCGATAGTATAGCGGTTAGCGCGCTGCGCTATGAACCCGGCGACACGGTTTCGTTTTCCGCTCACCGCCAACATCAGTGACAATTATCTGAACCGGTCCCGGGCCTCCCCTAGGTCGACTCAACCTCAAATGAGTATCTGGTGCGGTGTGTAAACATTGCCACTAGGGAGACAAAGGCGGTCGGGCGTGGTGCTGGCCACCCACCCCCTCGTGTACCGTTCCGGCCTTCATAGGTGCTTGCTAACAGCACTTGCCTCTACAGTCTGTTAAGGCTATACGGGGGATCTTTGTCTTTGTGTCTGTCTATCGTGGCTGCATTTGTGGGGGGGACGTTTTTCTCGAAACCTGGCGGAGAAGGGGCGGAATCATTCCCGCAGTTAGATTGACAAATATATCGACCTCGCCGACGTCAAAACAAAGTACATCGCAGTCTTGCTCAACGCCGTGGAGTGTGTCCTGACGCACCATTGTTGTCATAACATGACAATGTAGTTCGCACTGAACTGATTCTCGGGCGCGTACAAAAAGACCATTTGTGAATTTTCTCCACGCTTGAAGTCTTAATGCTTCTCTTCATCATTGGAAACGCTTAATATTAGGGGAGTGATGTTACCAGAAATAAATTCGCGTTAAAGGCTGGTTTTTTTTTGGCGTATCATTATTGTTAGCAAGGTATAAAACTCGTGTTGGAAAGGTCGAGGCATAGCCTTGGAACATATCTCGAGTAGAGCCGTTTGTATCGAAGCTTTTGTTTACTTAAAATTAATATAAATTAACACGAAGTGGTCAACGGATGGCAATACATCATTGTATTCTTGAATTCATCTGTACAGAACTTTTAATGGTATCCCCTCTTGCATAGTGGCGTGAGAAAACAATTTCGGGACTGCCGCTTTATCTGCAATTTGTTTGTTATTGTTTAACCCAATAACACACCTAGAATTATGGAACGGCATTATTTCTGTGTTTGGTGAACACCGGGGCTGATCTGAATAAGCCAGATACCACCACCTTTCACGTGGTGTACCACTCCAGCAAAACATACATTTAGCGGATGTTAAATAATGTATTATAGATTAGCAGACAGTTGTTTTTACTGTTAGGAACCTCCTGGTTACACCAGCCCATAGGGGATTATTGTGTCCGTCCGTCCGTTGTGCAGGGAGGGGCTGGGTGGGGAGGGTGGGGAGGGGCTGGGTGGGGAGGGTGGGGCTGGGTGGGGAGGGGAGGGTGGGGGGCTGGGTGGGGATGGTGGGGAGAGCTTGGTGGGGAGGGTAAGGGTTGGGTGGGGAGGGGCTGGTCACCCCGTGGTGCCCTTATAAAACTCAACGTTTAACCTACTCACGCCGGCTTGTGTCCGCCCTCACAGTCGGGCATATTTGCGTAATACACCACGCCGTCGTTGACCCTGGCCATTGACCGAGCAACCCAACGTTCCTACCAGCTCCCTCTGCAGGAATGTGTTTATTTGCCAGCAGAGGGAGTAGGCTGGAATAAAACTGGCTAGTTTATCGGTTTCTGTTCAGACATCTGACGTTTTTGGCTGCTATAACATTTCCAAATGACAAGCCACTTCGTTGAGCTATCATTTATGGTTAGGTCGCGTCTAAAAAAAAGCTAAACAGTATAGCTCAGTGGGCCTTAGCTGAAAAAAATAGTGAAAACATACTCTTGGGTTCTTTCGGTAAAGTCACGTAGGTAGAAAAAACAATAGATCACGACGTTTCGATCGCAACACAAGCGTCCGTCATCAGGTGAAACAATCACAGCAGGGAAACTGATTATCACAACCTGATGAGGGTCGCTTGTGTTGCGATCGAAACGTCGTGATTTATTAATTTTTCTACCTACGTGACTTTACCGAAATAACCAAAAAGTATGGATTCCTGCAGTCACGAAAGCTTCAAATCCAGAGTGAAAAAATAGTTTGAGCAGCTGTGGAAAAAGAACTTTACAGCTCATTGGCTTCCTCCGGTCTAAGTAAAGATTCTGATCGTATACGAGGTAGTGGTACCCACATTGTACCCCACCGCGCGTGGCATACCATTGATAACTGTGATCAACCTGTCCATACTGCTGGCTGGATGGGAGCAGTGGGCGATGGGTATTTTAAGAAACGGACCTCATTGTTTCAGCTGCCACGCCGGAAAATAGAAATAGAATCGACAGCCTTTGGATTGCAAGTCCAAGTGCGTGAAACCATTACACCGCTGGCGGCACTTGATTTGTCTAAATGCGAGCTCAATAACATTTCGTTTTCACGTCTTTCGACACGCAGTCTCAGAGCTGGACTTGCAGGAAACCGTGCGTTCTACTCGAAAAGTAAAAAAAGGATTGTAAACTATGAAACTACGTTTTAGTTCATCAGGTAAGGCCCACTGTGCAAAACAGCTTTTTCAGAAGCGACCTGGCCACAAATGATAGCCCAATGAAGTGGCTTATCATGTGAAAATTATAGCAGCCGAATACTCGAAACGCATGTTTCTAAATTTGGAGGAAAACCCGGAGGACCCAGATGAAAATCCATGCGACCACAGGGAGAGAGACACGCAAACTCCAAATTTTCAGGTGTCAGGGTCGGGATAGAACCCATGACCTCCTGTGTACTAGGCGAGGTAGTTAACAACTCGCCATCGTAGCGCCCACAATTTGTTCTGAAGTCAATTCCCCTGCACGGGGGGGGGGGGGGAGTACTGCTCTGCGAGATTTCCGCTGGGATTCTTATTCAACTCATGTCACGACGCGGATAGCAGCACGATTGCAGTAAATTTGAAAAAAAACCTGCACAAAAAAAAATCCACCCCAAAAAATGAAGGATCGGCCTTCCGTCTGCAGTGCCATGAACTCTGTGTGGAAAGCAAACCTTTATCTTTTATACGTTATCAGAAGTGCAGGATTTTGTTTCACTGCCGGGTAGCTCTGTATCATGCCTAATCGCGTCCATCGCAACGAGGGCACTCGGCTGGGAAATCAGCAGCTCGGAGATATCATCGTCTTCGTCGTCTTCGTCGTCTTCGCCGTGACGTGCCGGGTCGCACGGGCGCTCGAAGCGATTCGCCCAAGGCCCCGGGCCCCCAGGTAGCGATCGTACGCAGCAGATTGCGGCAAACGGGCAGAAAAAAAAAACGATTTTTCGAGCGGGATGAGACATCAAAATAAGCGCGGTGGGCCCACGGACAGCGCCAGCATTTGGATTTGCGAGCAACGCTTACACTGTTGCTAAGAGAAGGGACCTAAACAAACGTTAAACGATGATTTCGGTGCCTGAAAACAAAAAAAATTCCAGGGTCGCGTGATCGCAATGGGGACATCAGCCATTGCGATGGAGAGATAAATTCCGCGGACGTTGCTGGGAGTTTACGTGGACGAGGCTATAGAGAAATACTTTCCGCTCTTTGCATGCGAGGAAAAAAAAAAGTCTGCGTGCTCGTGAATAGATAACATACAGTGTGAGCACAGAATAATTGAAAAAAAAGGTTTAAAAATATATACGTATAATTTATTGACAGATACTAGGGTGGAAACCCTAGAGTATACATATGGGTGTATATACATGCATACACATGGGTGTATACATGCACACTATGGTGCTTACATGTATATACACATGTATTCCCTGGGGTTGCCACCCTAGTGTCTGTCAATAAATCATTTTTATTTTAAAAAACTATTTTATAAATAATTCCGTGCTCACACTGTATGCTATCTAGTCACATGGGTGCATATACATGTACACACATGGGTGTTTTTACACATGCATGCACATTTGTGTATATATGTGTGTGTGCACGAGGGTTGCTACCTTGTGCGCAACAAAAAAACACCCGGGACACATCATGGGAAGAGGTATATCTCACAATTCCAGAGGAGGGGAGAACTACATGGCGATTCGTTGTCTTGAGTGGAGATTTATCGATGTTTTTGCTACACAACTGGCAACTACTGGGACTTGAAACGTCCCGGGAAGAAGCACATGTTTCCCAGGACAGCAGCCGCCTTAATAAAGGGGGCTTTGTAAATCCAGTAACCTGAGTTCGATCCCCAGCCACGGCGAAATGGTCTTAAACTGGTCCTGCCTCCCCACCCTTCCACCTCACCAGCTTGCACTGACCAGAATGGTGAAGTATGTCCCAAAAACCCTACGACCGACAGGACGTGTGGAGGCCTTCCATTCAGTCCCGGGGTTGTAAATAAAATAAAAAATGTCAGTGCCAATTATTCAAATCAATTCATTGACCAAAAAACGTCTGACTCAATCTCAGCAGAAACTTTCTCTGGGAAGATCAGCCAAATGCCATTCGTGTTCGTTCCACCTCTTGACTAACTCCTTAGTTGAGGTCAATGTTACGCCACCCTTACTGAAAGCATCCTGGGCCACGTCCCGTTGACCCCTCCTAAGGCGTTGTACGGTTTGCCAGAACATCTTTGAGGCTGCCCTGCTGTCCCTCTCCATGGCCTCTGCAAACTCCTCCCACGCCCTCCGAGGCTGTCGCTTCAGCGACTGCTGCAGCTGCCACCCTCTTGGCGGAACGGTACCTCTCAATCGAGTCGGGAGACCTTTTTCCGAGCAAAAACTCGGAAAGCCTCCTTCTTCAACTTGACAGCTTCCATCACCGCTGGAGTCCAGCAACGGGTTCTAGAGTTGCCGCCATGACAGGCACCAACTACCTTCAGGCCTCAGATTTTCGCAGCTGCATCCACAATGGAGGTCCTGAACATCGTCCGCTCGGACTCGGTGTCCACGTCCTCCCTGGGAGAACACGATCACTTTTCCCAGAGGTGGAAGTTGAATTATTTCTGCACTGGCTCTTCCGCCAGACGTTCCGAGAAAGCCCGTACTATTTGTTTGGGTCTTCCACGTCCATCTGATCAGTGCCCCAAGTGTCGGATCCAACGTACCACCAGGTGGTAATCAGTTAACAGCTCTGACTCTCTCTTCACCCGAGTGTCCAGAACATATGGCCTTAGGTCCGATAATACAGCTATAAAGTCAATCATTGACCTTCGGTCACAAGTGGTCTGGTACCAAGTAAACTTATGAGCATCCTTGTGTTCGAACATGGTGTTTGTTATTGATATTCCGTGACTTGCACAGAATTCCAATAACATCTCACCATTCGGGTTCAGATCAGGGGGGTGGGGGGCATTCCTCCTAATCACGCCTCTCCAGGTATCTGCATCATTTCCCACGTGAGCATTGACGTCGCCCAGTAAGACTGTGGAGTCGGTAGGTGGCACTCTGTGGAGCGCTGCACCCAACGTCTCCAAGAAGGCCGAATTCTCTGAACTGCTGTTTGGTGCATGAGGACAGGCAACGGTCAGAGTTTTTATTCTGAGACCCAAAGTCTCATTGGGGAGACCCTCTCATCCACTGGGACAAACTCCAACTGAACAGCACCCAGCTGGGGGCTTGTGAGTATCCCCACACCCGCCCGGTGCTCTCACCAGGGGTTACTCCGGAATAGGAGAGAGACCAGCCCCCGATCGAGAAGTTGACTTTCAGTGCCATTGCTGCGTGTAGAGGTGAGACCAACTCTACCTCGTCGGTACTTTTCCAACAGCCCTGGCTACTCCTCACCCCCCCACCCCACCCCCCAGTGACGTGACATTCCACGTCCCAATTGCGAGTGTCCATCGCCAAGGTTCAGTCCGTCCGAGACCATCCATCTCCCAGCCATACTGGCATCTCACACCCACCCCTCACCCTTCTTCCTGCGGGTGGCGGGCTCACAGGACGACGCCACTGAGCCATTTCGGGCTGGGCCCGACCGGGTTACGTGAAGCCACCCGGCCACCAGGCGCTTGCCACCACCCCCACGCCTGGCTCCAGGGGTATGTCCCGGTATCCCTTGTCCGCCTGGCGAGGTTATTTCATTTATTTTATTTTTTAAACCATTCACGAGGAGCTTTTTTCGGACCGTTATTTGCCCGGAACCTCCCCTCCAGACGTGTTCGCCAAGGGAGACCCTGCCAGGAGTACAAGACTCTGGGCGACAGAGCTCCGAGGGTCATTGGAACACACAGACCCCGCCACCACGATGAGGTTACGATCCTTCGGTGGGGCGGGAGGGGGGAGGGGGTTACTGTACTCATCTCAATTGCTTGCGCTGAGCGAGTGGTGGGAAAATCCACATTCCTATGGCCGAGACCCGTCTCTACAAAGAACACCACCAATAACAAAATGACGTCTGACTGAACAAAGTTATTCTCATTTGATTAACCCTGAAGGGAGAATGAAGGTAAAAAATGTTTTGCTTACTGGCAAACGAGGTGGTGCTCGAGTTCATTTCGCATCGCACAAACCCGTCTCTCTCGTTGTGCAGAGTCACAACATCGTGTGGACGCTCAGCTCATTTGCCACGGAGGGCTGGCACGGGTGACGGAAGGGACAAACGCGAATAAGGAAAGAGACGCGCGCACACACACACACGTCTCAACAAACGGCTTAATTCCGTTTAGGGCATTAAACGAGAGGAACGCAAATGGCCGTGTTATCTGCGGGCTTCTTGCCTGGGTGATTGCTCGGACAGATTTCATCTCGAACGTTCAAGAAATACGTACGAAGGCACCGCACGACACTGCCTCGTTATCTGCCTCTTTTTTTTGGTTTGTTTTTATTTTTTATTCAAGAGAGCAAAAAAAAACGGACGCTAAAAGCGCGATGCGAGCGTGCGTTAGCAGCGCAGGAGACCACCTCAAGTGAATCGTGGCCATCGACAGAAACGGAGAGGCACAGGCAGACAAAGGGGCAGAGAATGGCGTGGTGATGCAGACATCTTTTTTCCGTCCGTGGCTTATTTCATGCGTCGGTCACGAATATGCCCTCGTCGAGCGCTAGACAAGATCGGGGATCTGCCAGTTATAATTGTTGGGAGCTTCAAAGTGAACGCTACCTGCATACCCACGTCGCAGGTTGCGGCGTATGGGGGTATCTGGGCCCTCTAGTAGTTCAAAGCGACGGACCTGCACTGCCAAGATAGGGGACACCTGTTGAAAGTGGTCGACTCTGCACCCCCCCCCCTCCCCCCCGGCACAACTGTCGGTAAAGCGATTGGGTTACATTATAACAGTCAGCAGCAGGAGCAAACTAAATAAAACAAATAAACTGACGGGTGATTTTAAATTATATAATTACGTTATATATTGTTTAGTTCATCTGCTTCGGTTGTGATTGATGATGATGATGCTATCGATTGTGATGGTTGTTGATGAAATTCTTGCGATGATCATGGTGATGCAGTTTCTGCAGATGTTCCAGCTGTTAATGATGCTGAGGATGCAGTTGATCATGATGATGATGATGCTACTATTGATGATGATCCTGATGTGTTACGCTGTTGATCTTGCAATTGCTATTGATAAAGATGTTTCTTATTATGCCACTGTTGCTGTTGATGATGATGATGATGATGCAAATACGACTGCGAATGATGTTGCTGCTGCAGCTACTAATGCTGCTGCTGTTACTGCTTGTCATCATAATCATCATTATATTATAACTTAGACAATGCTGACATTGTCGGTGATGTTGACAGTGCTCCTGAAGCCTTTGCCCCAGATAGTTCGATGCTGATGTTGATGATGCCAATGGTGCAATTACCGAAGAAGACGCTACGACTGGTGATGATGATGATGATGGCGATACTGATGCTAAGTGTCTCTTAGGGTCTATGCGCCCAGTAAATGTAGCTCTATCAACTAGTTGGCTTCGCTATGCAACAGTATTTATATGTACGTACAAAGAAAAAAACATCAATTGGTTCATGAATTACTTTCAATTAGTTTGCACGGCAGCAACGCTGCGACTGTTTGCTGCTGCTGTCCGTTTTTAATCGGGGATGCGAAACTCACTCCCCCCCCCCCTCCTCTTTCTTAGCCCCCCCCCTCCTCCTCCTCAACCCCCCCCCCCCCCCCGTCCTTCAAGCTCGTGTCCAGTCCGCACGTGGTTCCGACCTAATGCGAGATACAGATCACACGCTCTGAATGCGGAGAGCCACAAAGGCATTTAATCACACTTTTGTAGATCGACCCAAATCTCTGTTGTTGCGCATCTGTTGACCACCCAATGAGATGTGCCCAGCCCAGTGCAGTTGGCGGAACCCGGCCTCTTGTGAAGGGAGCTTTTTTGGGGCCGGTATCCATAGTGCTGGTCACGTTTGCAACAAAGGTAGGTCCTTGTTGCGGATTAACTACCACCGGGACCTGGTTTTTTGTGCGCGTGTGTGTGTGTGTGCTCTACGCATTTACTATGTAAATCCTCAGAATTATGTTCTGAGGTCTCATTACCAGCCGCAGACAGATTACAGCAGCCTCCCCTTTCTACTCCTCTCTCTCCATTCGGAGGGATTGTCCTCCCTTTTCCCACGAGATCGCTTCTTCCAGCTCTCCGTGCGCGCCCTGCTCAAAGGGCCTCTTTGTCGGCGAGGTTTTGATGGGGCCGTCTGAAGCTCTCCTTCTTCCTTCCTTCCTTCCCCCCACCACCACCACCATCATCACCACCACCACTACCATCACCACCACCCCCTAGCGCTGTCCCCTCCGTCGCTTCGCCGCGGGGGGGTGGGGGAGGGTTCCGTGGCGGGATTCTTGCTGACGGCTCGGATCGTCAAGAGTCATGGGAAGGTGGGTGGCTCACAGGGTGGCGGTGTCGTGGTGGGGGCGGCGGCGGCCGTTGCACCGGTGGCGGTGGTGGCGGCGGTGGCGGTGGTGGTGGTGGCGGTGGTGGTGGCGGTGGTGGCGTTGGTGGCGATGGTGGTGGTGGTGGCGGTGGTGGTGGCGGTGGTGGTGGTGATGGTGGTGTCGGCGGTGGTGGTAATGGTGGCTGTGGTGGTGGTGGCGGTGGTGTTGGTGGTGATGGTGGCGGTGGTGACGGTGGTGGTGGCGACGGCGGTGGTGGTAATGGTGGTGGTGATGGCAATGATCGCAGTGGTGGTGGTGGCGGTGGTGGTGGCGGTGGTGGTGGTGGTGTTGACGGCGGTGCTCGAGGTATCCTTGTTTAACTGGGAGATGATTTCCAGGCAGTTTTGAGACGCTTGACAGTTGAAACACTGCCTCTTTTGTAAGGGCGACCTGGGGTTACATCAATATTTATATATATATAAACATTTCTGGATTAAATGTAACAATAATTTAATGAATGCATGTATAAGATTAAGTAAAGAAATGTGAATTGCACACTCAACATTTTATAATCGACAAGACGCAGTGCAATTTCTGGAGAGGAAAGTGTTCCTACATTGGGAGCTACAAAGATATGTCACGTGATACAGGATCTGCGATCATCACATCGGCTTCACAAAAAATATCAGCCTTTACTGTGCTCACGATTAGTTTATCACATAGGCTATTATCCATCAAAGAGGTTTTTGGGTTATATCGCGTAATTATAAATCTATCGTTAAACCCGCCACGACCCAGCACAGCCAATTAGTAAGGGTTGTCAAGTAAACAAAATGTGGCCAATTCGTTACTAGTTCAGCACACCGGTGTGTTGGAGAGTAAGCCCACAACATTTACAATTCGAGTACGACGTTTCGCCAGTAATTACAACCAGCATTATCAGGCGATAGCCAGGCTGTCACCTGATGATACTAGTTGTACAAATTTGAGAAAATTTATATAAAATAAAATACCCATGCAAGAACACTAAATGGGCAAATACTTGCAACAAATAGTTTTAATGAATAAATAAATTAACGATTATTGTTGTTGTTATTATTATAATTCTCACAACTGGAAATAACTGTCAAGATTCTTCAGCTACCAGCAAAGGTGCAAGAGTCAACGATGTTATTTTTTTTTGCCAACCCAGCGGAATGAACCCCCAGGCCAAAAACTTGGCTGACAAGTTTGTCTTCTTTCTCGAAGATAATTTAATTTCCTTGTCCTCCTCTTTACTTCTCGTCCTAACCAACGCCGATTCGACGAAGCGACCAGCGTATGGGTTGACTTTAACTGAAGGTGACACCACAGAGCTTCAATCCTGTATTAATTTCTACCCGCCCCAACCTTATTCTAACCCTGCTAGCGACATCATATCACGAGGTGACGAAATTTCCAGAGAAGTCGCATCTCACCACCCCTGCGTTAGATGATGGCCCGCAGAAGTAGATTTCACAGAATTACTGCTCAGATCCCTTCAAGTGACTTACTATCCACCAGATGGGCACTGCAACTTATCTTCCTCTCTGAAACGTTGTTGCGATGTTTGTCGTACGGCAGTCAATCCAAGCCTTTTATAATCGCGGCTGAATGTTTGGCGAATTAAGCGCAAAAACTTAATTCAAGACAATTTTATTTTTTTGTGCAGTCATTGGTGACCAAACTGAGAACACGAACTCACCGTTCACAAGAATTCGATTTAAATAATCGTGGGCGGCCAAACATTTCTTGCAAAAACCAGGATCCAAGCGGCGCGTGCTACGGCACATGGCGGATAAAACAGGTCTGCTGGAATTCCCTGTGGCCCTCAGGGCCTACGGTGCTGATTTATTCAAAAGTCTAAATGCTCCGGTAACAAGGGAGGAGATTAATACACGAGTGAGAGAAACAAACGCAGCTCACCATGGGCACGCAGCAGCAGCAGCACATCTGACGAATGTGGTTAAATCGCATCCACACTTACCGTTTGGAAACAACATTGAACTCGTTGGGAGATGTGAATCAGGGCCTGTGATCACTCAGACGTCAGCTTCTAATGGCCGCTGATGTTATAGACTCAGCGGCGGCCCAATTGGCGTCTCTCGAGCCGCATGCGGCCCTTAAATCCACCACATGCGGCTCTATCGAAGGGTACATAACGTAGACCGTGCTATCACAGCAGCAATGAATGATGAATGTCTCCCGTGCTGTGCCCAAAAAACTGTCAATATTTCGATTTAAAGCTTTCGTGACTGCAGGGATTCATCTTCTTGGTTCTTTCGGTAAAGTCACGTAGAGGGGAAATAATAAAATAAAACATAATATTTATTATTATTTTATTATTTCCCTTCTACGTGACTTTACCGAAAGAACCAAGAAGAACTGTCAATATGTGTATACACTTTGATGCATAAACTTGGCTCTGTGCAGAAATCGTGGCTACTGTTTGTCTCTTGGTCTGTTACAGCTTGGCCACCCCTGTCGTAGACCAAAGAGGAAAATTCACCCTCCAAAAGATTCTTCTTCTCTCGTGTGGCCGATGCGGATCACTCTGACGATGTCATCGTTGTCCTTGTTTCTGTCTTCTCCTTTCGTCTGGCTGATGTTGGATGCAGAGCAACAGCTAGAATGTCACGTGGTCAAGCCCAGACGAGCGCGTCAGGAGCAGCGGCGTGGTGTCTCATCGCGCGATGTCTACTTGGTGTTGGTGGATCGGGGGCATTGCGGTCGTCGTATGCTGCGCGGTCCGTCCTGGGTGACCCAAGAAAGTTGATCGCCAGGGTGAATAGAGAGAAACGGCATCAGCTCAAAAACCACGTGGTGTGCGAACGGGTGTGGACGATGCCCCCCCCCCCCGTTGCAGAACCATAAAGGGGCTACACGGCCCACCATGCAATTTGAAAAAAGTTATGAAAAACCGCAACTTTTTTCTAATTTTCTTGCTGTGGATTTCACATCTGATGATGATTGCTTGTGTTGCAGTCGAAACGTCGTGATAATTTTTATTGTTTTATATTTATATTATTTTATTATTTCCTTTCTACGTGACTTTACCGAAAGAACCAAGAATATGAGTTCCTGCAGTCACGAAAGCTTTAAATCAAAATTTCCCCAGCCCTGTTCAATCGCCATGGACTGTGAACGTCCAGACGTTGGTCGAAATCGGAGCGGCAAACTCCGTGAAGGTGCCTCGTAGTTGGTCTGACCACTGACCCACCGGGCCTTCCCGACGGGGAGCTCTCATGAACACGGAGGTTGGGGCCTGAGGGACAACAAATCGAATGCTGCGGGGGTGTAATGAGCAAATGTGATTAACACTCGCCGCTCGCATTCGAAGCAATTCGTTATTTGGTGTTGCTGCGCCTGCAGCGGATCGCAAGCACAACTCACACACGACAACAACAAAACTTGACGTTTCAGGCAATGGTGCTTCGCCCTATGTGCTATGGGAAAGGGTCATTGCTTTAAACGTCGCATGTTGTATTTTTTTTTTTATCCTTGAGGAGCAGTGCTATTGATGAACATGTTTTTTTTCTCTCTCATATCTTGGGTGATACTTCAAGCACAAATGTTTGTAGATGGGAGAGCGTGTCAAAGAAGGTGTTACACCACCGTGTGGATAAGCGGCCAATTGGAAGCACTTCAGATGTAGTTCTACGGTATACTTTTTCAGAATCATTCTCGATTCAAAAGGGGTTAAAAAAAACGTCCATACGTCTCGTGACGCAGCGGAGCGCAATTAAAAAAAAACCTAGGAATAAAATCAATAAATGTATATTTGATACAGCGTGCTTCAAAAAGAATGTTTAACACTTGTGAGACTTTTCAACAACGCCACAAGAAACGTGCTGCTTGTCGGCTCTGGAAACCATCTGGAGAAGATTCCAGGCATGCGTCGAGTGGAGACTCTGATGTTTTTAAGCTATTAACATTACATTTGTTATCATGTTAGAGTGTATTAACCTTCGATTTAAAGCTTTCGTGACTGCAGGGATTCATCTTCTTGGTTCTTTCGGTAAAGTCACGTAGAAGGAAAATAATAAAATAATAAAGTAATGAAAAAAATTCAAATGTTAGATTTTTATTATTTTATTATTTTCCTTCTACGTGACTTCACCGAAAGAACCAAGAAGAGTGTATTAACCGGTCTTTTACCATTAAAAACGAAAGTCCCATAGAGGTGTTAGTATTTTTTTTTCTAAGCACGCTGTGTAAACACAGGTGTACATCTCTCTCCAAGATGCACCCTCGCACACAATTGATTTTACTGTTCTGTTCGACACACTTTAATCTCCGTAATGAAATGATTGCAACCGTTGTGTGTGTGTGGGGGGGAGGGGGCCCATGTCATTGCCAAACGATTGTTAATAACACTGCCGCTAGCGCTGCCCTCTTGTCTGCCTGTCACCAGCAGGGCACGGGGTAGCTGTCCCTGCTTTGTCCTGTGGGACGAACATAAAAGGGAACTTGAGAACCCTTGGGTTTTTTTTTTCTGCTGCTGCTGCTGCTGCAGTGTCATGGGCATTATACCTGAGCAGATGACAAATTAGACAACCATATAAGGATTGTCTCCGCCGGCACTGTGATTGTCACATTTGGCTTCTGTCGGTGGTGAAGAGAAAAAACAACTTGACTTGGAAACTTAGAGGAATTTACAGATGTTCCTTGAATGTGGATTAAGCTTAATTTTTTTTTTATACATCTGCAGAGTACGCACACACGTAGAATTGTGTGTGTGTATATACACAGCAGGGTGCCACTCACTGTCCTACTCTCAATTTGTAGCTTTTCGTGAAAAAGTCAACTTCTGAGAATCTCATTTTACTCTGTTCATATTTATTGGTTGCTCACGGTCCCCTCCTCTTCTTAACCTTTACACTGCAGCCTTGCACCCCTCTGGTTCTAAATAGTTTTAAAAAATGTACAATTTCGATTTAAAGCTTTCGTGACTGGAGGGATTCATCTTCTTGGTTCTTTCAGTAAAGTCACGTAGAAGGGAAATAATAAAATAAAAATAATAATAGTATTTTGTTATTTTATTATTTTATTATTTCCCTTCTACGTCACTTTACCGAAAGAATGGAAAAAATAAAATAAATAAAACATAATAAAATAATATGTTGTATTATTATTATTGTATTATTATTTTATATGTTTATTATTTTATTATTTCCCTTCTACGTGACTTTACCGAAATAACCAAGAAGATGAATCCCTGCAGTCACGAAAGCTTTAAATCGAAATATACCGAAAGAACCAAGAAGAACATGTACAATGTTAATACACACATAGGGTTTGGTGCAACAAAACAGTTGTGCTCGCGTGCCCGTGATAAATGTGTGTTTTCGATGATTTACCTTCTAAGAAAAATCTGGCCATGTCTCGCACCCCCAGGGGATGCAACGTGCCCCCCAGGTGAAGAACCACTGGTCGAGAGCTTCCACTCGCTGTTTATTTTTCCTTCCGATATTAAGAGGCCACTGGAGCAATGCATTAGATTGAAATCTCACTTCTTTTGAACCGCTTTTTTGTGTTTAATTTGTTGTCGTCGTCCCCCCCCCCTCCGCACCTCCAATTAGGACAGTTGGTTACGTACGGTGCGAAAGAAGCTCAACGTACAATGCATGCATACATGTGTTATATGTGAGTGGACGTCAGCCCACGTGGCCACGGAGCCACGTGACGTGTGACACCCTCCTCCTCCAGCACGTGCAGGACAACAACCACAGCAACAACCACAACAACAACCACAACAACAACCACAACAACAACCACAACAACAACCACAACAACAACCACAGCAACAACCACAACAACAACCACAGCAACAACAACAACCACAGCAACAACCACAACAACAACCACAACAACAACCACAACAACAACCACAACAACAACCACAGCAACAACCACAACAACAACCACAGCAACAACCACAACAACAACCACAACAACAACCACAACAACAACCACAGCAACAACCACAGCAACAACCACAACCACTACCAGTCCCGCTCGGCACGCCCTGGCAGACTTCACATCTGGAGACGAATGGTCTCCTGTTGATCTGGACTGAAGCGCTCAAGAGTAATTCCGAACAAATCGGAAACCGATGATCGATAAAGCTCGTTTTTTTAACAGATGTCCAGTAGATGTCTCGACGCGTGAGACATGGGCGAAGCCTTGACGCCCGGTGCGAGACAGAAAGAGGTGGGAGGATCCCAGTCCGCATCATCGTCTTGAGAAGCAGATGGAGGGAAACAAGAGAGGAAACATGTCCAGGATGAGGCTGAAGCTTGCCATGTATTCTGGTACCAACGCCACCGTGAGCCTCCAAGGTTCACGCGTGCTCTCCGTGTGCAAAGTTAAATATTTAGACCCGTCATAGCCGAGTTCAATTGTCAAATAATCACCGGCAGCCGTTATCTATCCGCCGTTGCATGGGGGGGTCTCCCAACCACTTCCCCGCCCCCCCGGACACCGTCACCATCCCCGGCGGTGTCGCGATGCCACGCGCCGCGTCACTCCCGCGCCGCTGGCTTTTCCCCGTCGCTCCATCTCCACGGCGGTGGTTACCCGCCCTTCTCAGGCAAATTGACTCCTTTGGCCACCCCTTGTTCCTCGGTCTCGTCTGTCCCTAATGTCTAGGTCCTATTGTCTCTAATGTCCCAGTCCTAATGTCCCTAATGTCCCGGTCTTGTCCACCCCTAATGTCCCCTTCTCGGTCCTAATGTCCTGTCCCTAATGTCCTGTCCCTAATGTCCCGGTCTAGTCCATCCCTAACGACCCCTTCTCGCGACGTGCCCTGCCCCAGCCAGTTCACCTTCTTCAACGGTGAACGCGATTTAAAGCTTTCGTGACTGCAGGGATTCATCTTCTTGCGTTGTGGCCGAAACGTCGTGAGAATTGTATTTTATTGTGTTTTATTTTTTATTATTTTATTATTTCCCTTCTACGTGACTTTACCGAAAAAACCAAGAAGAAGGTGAACGCAATGTCCGATTTGCGTCTGTTCGCTGGCCAATGTGGCCCTCTGCCTTGCCGCCGATGGGTGTGCTTCTTGTCCTCGAGTGTGCCTACAGCTCACAATATTGTAACCTTCTCCAGGCCTCTTTGCACTCTTGTGAACCCCTTGTCCCATTTGCATTGTCAGTGTTAATATTTCTGATTCATGCGTCAAGAGCTGAAAAATATACATTCGTTTTAAACATTCCTCGTCAGGTACATTGGTAGCCTGCTGTCCATTATCACATTTATTTTTCCAATTTTCAAATAAGAATAAGAAATGTAAATACAACGTCAGTGCAATCGTGCGTTGAAAAGACTTTGAGACTCCAGTGTTTATGCGATAGCCAAGTATTGAAACAGAAGTCAAAGCTCCAAAACAAGTTGAGTGATATCACTTGTAGAAATTCATGCTGAAGTAATGTCATACTTATGTCCAAATAACACATGATACATACAGTATCTTCTCATCTAAGCAGCTAAGCAGGGTTGAGTCCAGATTGGTTACCATCATACCTATCGGGTGCTATAGGCTGCTGCTGTTGTAGGGCTACGTGGTGGGCAGCAGAGCGCATGGTTGTACTGTACTTCTACGGTTCCTGCACGGAGCTGTGCGGTGAATCAAACAACCGGCACAGGCACGGGGAGGCCCTCATCCAGCAGTGGATCGGCAAAGAGGCTTAACGCACACACACGAATAATAACCGAGTCGCACACCTGTATCGTCACTTGAGGCAGTGAATGCCATTCACCGGTTAAAGCTGCTACAAAACCATCGAGAGGAATGAAATGTGTCCATCGTAAATTAAAACAGCACAAGCGAAAGCCCAGCCAACTGAGCTCACGTGATAATCACAATAAATAATGCCTCATTCTCACGTGTGTTTCTCCACGTGTAAAAAATTTGTATTTTTTAATTTTTTACACACAACTCATCAGCCGTACACCCTACCGGGAGTGAACCTCATCTGGAGCGCTGATTCAAGGTTAGCACATCACAGACCGGTGTTTTGACATGCAGTGTCTCGTTTGAGCCAACGCTTGGTAAGCGAAGGTAAGCTAACCGATGTTCATCGGCAACGATCCGTTTTATAAAAAAGCACCAGAGAATCATCGGGCAATCAAAACTAACCGTGTAATATCATTCCATCCGGTTGACGTATTTCAACAGCTCTCATTTGTAGCAAATTTGAATGCAAGCCTTAATAAACACAAACAAAAACGCCTTCATTCGTTTTAGCTCCCACATTTCTCCCGAACGCATTCGGCTAAAACCTCAGGTGAAGCAAATGAGATTTGCGCTTTCCGATCGGACGGGCAGGAATAGAAACTCGGCGTGAGCTTCGCATCAGGAGTCCCCCATTCACTGGGAGGAGGTGGGGGCTCATTCTGCCGCACAATGGGCGAACAGCTGACGCAGGAGTGCATCTGCAAGCTATCCCCCCCCCCACCCGGGGAAGGAGAGAGAGTGAACACGGAGTGGATCGATCCCACGAGGATCTGCCCGTAGACGTCATCTTTATCGGGAGTTCTGTTGTTGTTGTTGTTGTTGTCGCAATATCCTTCGAGATGCACGCGTGCCCAATTTACAATTGTGCTGTATGTGTGATCCGCGCCGTGTTTTCATGTCATTGACAAGATGTGGTTTGAACTAAAAACAAACACGCGGTGGGGGGGGGGGGGCAGTGCTCATATCTATTGGTGACACGTCACGTCAACGCTGTTAATTCATCGTCCTTATGCTGCGTGCCAGTAGTGTACTGCATATCGGTTTGGCTAAACGTTATTGGCTTTCCACAAAGTGTTCTCGGGCTCCATTAGTTTGCCCAACGCCAGGTCCACCCATGGCTCGAGCTCCCTCAGTGTCATCCGCGCTTCTGCGGCCGTCTGAAACGCTCTTCCTGCCGATATTACGAAGCCACTGGAGCTTTACACTTTTGAACCATCATCTAAATATAATAA
This sequence comes from Lampetra planeri, assembly GCF_965212315.1. NCBI lineage: Eukaryota > Metazoa > Chordata > Hyperoartia > Petromyzontiformes > Petromyzontidae > Lampetra > Lampetra planeri. The sequence goes on along the minus strand of NC_136146.1, from coordinate 2,390,684 downwards.
TCATAATTTTTTAGAACTTTTTTTGTGGTTAGTGTGTTGTCCTCCTCCCCCCCCCCCCAGCACCTACAATTATCACGATTGGTTACGTACGGTGCGAAAAAAGTTCACCGTCCATGCATAACATCTGATGCGGATCCTCCCCCCCTCGCAGCAGCGCGCTCTCCTCTGCTCGAGTTTGTTCGTCATGACCAGCGGTCAGTAACCTGCGGCTCGCCACGTTATTGATTAAGGACCGAGGTCTCATAGTCACCGTGCAGTGCGTTGCGGCTCGTGAAATACCGAGGGGTGTTTTGTTGTTGCTGTTGCTGTTGTTGTTGCTGTTGTTGTTGTGTGGTCCAGACCGAGGGAGGATGGCGGAGAGGGCTTCTCATCGCCTTCCCCCAGGATCTTTCTAACGTTTCAGCACCAGCACCAGCAGCAGCGCTCGACCCAGGATGCACACGCGGCGCTCTTTGTGATCTGTAATTGACAGCCACTTAATCGGCTCTACTTGCTGTTTGGACATCTTCACGCCTCCTGTGTTATTGCCTGAAAGGGCAAAGCCTATGCTTATTATTTCATCATTTTGACACTGTCAAAAAGGTCCCCGATATATAACTGCTCAACCTGAGCTATGAAGGCTTCGATTAACTGCATTGTCTTTGTACTCCTCACCTCTTGGCGTTCTAATACCGGTGAGACGAGGCAATAAAGAAGGCTTGTCTCTGGTGTAGGCCAATCACTTTCAAAGACAATGCACGCATTGTTATCAGAGCACGTGTGTTCGCATGTTTTACCACAAGCATGTGCGGTTGATGCAGCCTTGATCTCTTTGCAATAGGTGTGTGTGCGCGTGTGTCTCTATTTTTGGTGTTTGAACATCTTAACACCGCCGGTGTGTTATCGCCAGGAAGGGCAACGCCTATTCTTCTAACTTCATAATTTTGACAGTGTCAAAAAAAAAAAATGTCCCAGAGGTAGCCCTTTAATCCACTGCTGGATAAACGTTTCCACATGCCACGTCACTTCACGGGGTCTTGTTTGACCAAACTTTGGCTGAGAAACGAATTCATCTTACCGGCCTCACAGTGCAGTGTGCTGACCATTGAGCCAACAGTCCATCACACGGACTGCTACCATACCTACATATTTTGACCGTGACAGGCCGAATCAACCCTGACCGGGTTTTGAACTCGCAACCTCCCGATCGCGAGTCTTAAGCACAGATATAAAGACATATTTGTCGTGCCTCCAGTGTTAAACCGTAGAAAGCACGGTCCCGTTCTCATTGTGGCACAGCGCACGCGGAACACAGAAGGATACTTTCGTGCACGACGATGCTCGCTGCATTTCACGAAAAGCATTCTCAAAACCTGTCCGCACCTTTGGAAGAAAAAATAATAATCTTTCTCCAGCCAAGAAGGTTATCGGGGCAGAAGAATTTGCTCGAATGTTCTTCTGCATTGAGACCACCCATGAGTCTCTTTTACATTTCAAGGTGCGAGAAGAGCAATTCATTCACACCTTTATCTGACTGCCCCCCCCCCCACACCGCTCGCCTCCCCGGCTCACACTGATGACACGAACGAAGCCGCTTAACACCGAGTTTGAACCAATGGGCCGAGTGACACATCTGATAATGATTGGTTTCGTATTTGCCGATGGCTTCCGGTCACCTGCTTGGTTCTTTAGTGTTATTGCTGCTGAGGTTTTGGTTTGAGTTTTGTTTCAAGGACGATGGTCCCGTGTCGACAGTTACCTGGCTTCATCTTCTTGGTTCTTTCGGTAAAGTCACGTAGAAGGGAAATTATAAAATAATAAAAATAAAAACTAATAAAATATTTCATTATGTTTTATTTTTATTATTTTATTATTTCCCTTCTACGTGACTTCTTGGTTCTTTCGGTAAAGTCACGTAGAAGGGAAATAATAAAATAATAAAAATATAAACTAATAAAATCTTTTATAATGTTTTATTATTATTTTATTATTTCCCTTCTACGTGACTTTACCGAAAGAACCAAGAAGATGAATCCCTGCAGTCACGAAAGCTTTAAATCGGAAGTTACCTGGCTGTTTTAGGAGAGAGATTGCGCGGTGCGTGAGCCCAGCAACAACAACACAACGAAGACAAAATGCATCGTTTTCGCAGAGAACGAGTACAGGATCATTAAGGAATATTTTGCACAACTAACGAACGAGGTATCTACTGGCCATAAACAAAACGCACGTGAATAATAATAATAATATTAATAAAAAAAAAACTGTGCAAATATAACGAGAGCAAGAGGTCCCAGAAAAGATTAGGTACAGGTGAAAAGTAATTGCAGTGTTTGAATGTAACGGTGATCACTTTGCGATTCCATTTGTGCGGTGAAAGCCCGTACGGTCGTGTGGGCGATTGTGAAGCTTACTTTGTTAACATTTTGACAGGCGTGCATTTGTTTTGATCCAAAATAGTTTTAAACATTTTTGAAAGTCTTCGGAAAAAATGATCATAATCCCCCTAACACTTAACACATCCGTGCTGGTGCACACTGCCCATGGTGAATACTGGTATCATATGTGGTACCTACAGACTGCCTGGCCTCATGGGCTCACACGAGAGACCCGTTCACTCACTCGCGCACACACACAAAAATAAAGTGCGCGTGCTAAAACCGAACTCGTCGCGTATATAATAATTTCACAAAACGGTTCTTTTGTTTCCTCCTTTTCCCAAGCAAAGTCAAAGCAACGCCACCAGTGCAAAGGTCAAGGATGTAGCCCTCCACGCAGCGCAGCGCGGTGCGGTTTCCACCCACGTCCATTGAGTCGCGCTCATGGAAATGTTGCGCATTGAATGTCGCACGCAAACGAGCCACGCGCTCACGCCGACTGCACGCCGACTGCACGCCCCACTCGCTGTCAAAAACAAACAAAAAAAACCTCCCTCCCTCGCGTCCAGCTTTGTCCGCGTTTGGAATTGTTGTCCAGCATTGAGCGCGCATCAAACTATTTTTAAATGTTTTTTTTTTGTTGCCGCGCGGTTTCCTGGGAACTTGATATTTCCATGTGCTGACAGCCTCCTTTAGCGATGTGTGTTGCCCGTGCCCATGCTTATTCATTGCGCGGACAAATTTCGTTTCTCTTAAGCTGCGTATTCATATAAAACTATCGACTTTTTCTTTTTAACGATTAGCAGATTCTACACCTTGCAAGATGCCTGACAAGTGTGGAAGAGTAGGCCGATTTCTGCTCTCAGAGGATCTCTCTCTCTCTTTCTTTCTCTTGGTGGATTCCTTTCCGCCAGCATTCGCGTTAGCAAGTATTAAACGAAACTATTTTTTTTTATTTTACCAGGTAAGGCCCACTGAGCTATTTAGCTCTTTTTCAGAAGCGACATGGCCACAAAGTGCCTCATTATGTAGAATTGTATAGCAGCCAAATACTCTGAACGCACGTTGATTCTAAATGTGGAGGGAAAAACCGGGGAACCCGGAGAAAAATTCACGCGACCATGGGGAGAGAGACAGGCAAACTCCAAATATACAACAGGCGGCAGGGTCGGGATCGTACCCACGACCTCCTGAATACCAGGCGAGGTTGTTAACATCTCACCACTGTGGCCATCGTTTCAAATAAGTGGTCCGTGTCATGGTACATGGTCTACAGCGCAGGATGCAGAATGCAACAATCACCGATGTTGACACACGGCACCAGGTACCGATTTTAGGCTGAGTCAATCTGGTGGAGGCCCATGTCAGTAAATTACGACTATTTCTGCTGCTGTTGTGCATAATCTCAGCTGGGATGGGAGGGTTTAAGTGCAGTGCACAAAGCACTAACATCTGAGTTGATTCGTTGCTCACAATAAATAATTATGCTGTTAGCAGGAACCTATTAATGCGAGCAGATTTCTTCCAGGGGTATTATTGTCAGCGTCGTATGCCACGATCAGCTAATATGCTGCTGTTCGCGAGCACATATTGCTCTGCCGATAACGCTCTGGGTGAGGCTCAACTATCAAATGATGAACGGGTTTCTTAATTTGAATCATACATTCATTCAAACCCTCGTCCTTCAGTGAAAACACGACAGAGCAGTGCCGGATCAGTCTTCTGAATCTAGATTTTAAGCTTTCGTGACTGCAAGGATTCATACTTTTTGTTTTTTTTCGGTAAAGTCATGTAGGTAGAAAATAAAATAAAATAAATGAAAACAACTCAATTAAATCACGACGTTTCGGGCGCAACACAAGCGTCCGTCATCAGGTGGGAAAGTATGGCCTACTGCTGATGCAGACTGTCTTCTGATGACAGAAATCGTGGTCACAGCAAGAGTGGACCCCTTCGGCCTGCTGTGTCACGCGTTCGTGTTTCAAAGAGATTCCAGCGATAATTGGCCCAGGGCGTTTGCAATGCTATAAAATTAACTCCCCTCCCCCCCATTAACGAAGCGATCAGTTAAAAATGTATTGACAGACCTTTACACATTCCACTCAACGCTTCTCTCCGTTATAGAGCCGTGGCCGGTTTTATTGCAATGTGCCCCATTTTCATGGATCCCGTGCATCAGGCATAGCTGAAAAACACGCGATGGTGTAGTTGGATAGGAGGAAATGTTGTTCCGTGGATCTTATCAGCCCACGTTTGTTGTTGTCCGTATCGATTAGGGACGTCTTTAGACATCTCGCGCAAGCCGCTGAATAGCAAAACGACATCCAGTTGTCCATAATACAGGTTTTAATTGGGTTAGATCGCGTAAACATATACATGTGTCGTTAAACCCGTCGCCACCCGACACAACCAATTCGTAAGGTTTGCCCGTAGCTACCCCGCGCCTCCGTGCGACAATTTGCGAGCTGCAAATTCCACAACATTTGCAGTGATGCTTACTACCGCTGCTATTTTATTTCACCAGGTAAGGCCCACTAAGATGCATAGCTCCTTTTCGAGAAGCGTGTTGCGTGAAGATTTTAAGCAGCCAAATATTCTGAAAGCATGCTTCTCAATGTGTAGGGAAAAATAGGAGGACACGGAAAAAAATCCACCCGACCACTCGGAGAACACGCAAATTCCAAATATACAGCAGCAGGCATCAGGGTCGGCATCGAACCCACGACCTCCTGTATACCAGGCGAGATAGTTAATATCTCGCCAGCGTAGCCAGAATGATACCTTAAACATGCAATTGTTATTATTTTTAAAGCCGCTCCTGCCTGAACAGGTGAGCGTTGCTCGACGTTTGCGTTGTCTGCCTCTCTTGGTTTTGCTTTGACGTGTAGTAGTAGGGTGCATGGCGCGTGTGTGTGTGTATAGTGTATACGTGCGTGTGTGTACACGTGCGTGTGTGTGTATACGTGCATGTGTGTGTGTATACGTGTGTGTGTATACGTGTGTGTGTGTATACGTGCATGTGTGTGTGTAAACGTGCATGTGTGTGTGTGTATACGTGCATGTGTGTGTGTGTATACGTGCGTATGTGTGTATACGTGAGTGTGTGTGTGTATACGTGCGTCCACATCCCTGTGCAAGGTATAGGTCAAAGCGCAGCCCTGCAATTGCTTGCTCACGCCACCGCTGGCAGAAGGGCGTCCCACTAGAAGGAGAACCAGAGATAGAGAGCTCACCTCTGAAGGTTATTTTGGTCTAGTCTTCCACTCTGGCTATAATACATCGTAGAAGAGAGTTGGGTGTACCCACACTTTACCCCACCACACTTCGCTCCACGATGCAACCAACCATAACTGCAGTGCACCCCGTGCATGCTGCTGGGTGGACCGAGGCAAAGGGGGCATTTCAACTGCCGCCACCGGGAGATTGAACTGGGTGACCTTCATATGGCAAGTCCCGTGTTAGAACCATCATTTCACGGCAGCATCCCAAATGTGTATCGCACACGTTGAAGAAATGCGAGGAATATTTCGAAGTTTCCCATGCGGAGTATCGTTTGGTCTAGTCTTCCACTCTGGCTATAATACATCGTAGAAGAGAGTTGGGTGTACCCACACTTTACCCCACCACACTTCGCTCCACGATGCAACCAACCATAACTGCAGTGCACCCCGTGCATGCTGCTGGGTGGACCGAGGCAAAGGGGGCATTTCAACTGCCGCCACCGGGAGATTGAACTGGGTGACCTTCATATGGCAAGTCCCGTGTTATAACCATCATTTCACGGCAGCATCCCAAATGTGTATCGCACACATTGAAGAAATGCGAGGAATATTTCGAAGTTTCCCATGCGGAGTATCGTGGCTGTTATCTGCTTGCACGTGTGTCGTTTCTTCGGCAATGTTGGCCTCCTCCCACACGCAGGATACGGTTAATATGAATTGCACTATCGTCCCAAGGTGGATGCCCGAGACAGGAATTCTTCAGACTGGGTGCAGCCACCCCCTCCCCCCCCCCCGTTAAATAAGGCACGACTGAACAACTGATCATTTCAACAATTATTATGAATAAAACGGACCACAAATCGCGCGCACGCAATGCGTCTAAGGTTGGGTCGGCTTGACTCTGCCAGGTCTTAGTTAAAAAAAAACCACGTGTAAATATATATGCGCACCTTTTGTGTAAATATATCATTTATGTTCAACGTTTCGTACGTTGGTGCAATGTTTATAGTCTGCGAGCGCTCGTCCTAGTCCATTAAGGAGCCGCGTCTGCTGTGGGACAGCGTTTGTTGTGAGGGTTACGGCGGGGTCACAGTTTGTCTGGCAGGTGTGCTAATTATGGGGGTGCGGGTTAGGCTGCTGGCTGAAAGGTGTTACCCTTAAAAAAAAAGAACCACGCTATGATCAGATAAAAACTCTGCTCGGGGCAAGGCATTCCATTATTGCCTATGACTTATGGCCCCTGAGAATGCCCTATCCCGCCTCGGTAAGCCGCACGTATCAACTGGCTGACTGGTACGCGGGCGCGCGCGTACAAAAGGCGGCATAGTTAAAGATGAAGGTGCGGAATGTTCACTACCTCGCCTGGTACACAGGAGGTCGTGGGTTCGATCCGGACCCTGACGCCTGCTGCTGTATATTTGGAGTTTGGGTGTCTCTCTCTCTAATTTTAGCTGTGACGGTCGCACCTGATGACGGAGACTTGTGTTGCCTCCGAAACGTCGTGATTTATTATTTTATTTTATTTCCATGATTACTTTTATTAACTTTTAATTTTATTTTTTTTACCTACGTGACTTTACCGAAAAAACCTAAGAGTATGAATTCTTGCAGTCACGAAAGCTTCAAATCTAGAATGTCTCTCTCTCTCTCCGTGGTCGCGTGGATTCTTTTCCAGGTCTGCCTGTTTTTCTCCCCACATTTAGAAACATTTGGCCGCTCTAAATTTCCACACCATAAATCACTTCGTTGAGCTATCAGCTGTGATAGTCAGGTCACTTCTGAGAAAGAGCGATATAGCTCAGTGGGCCTTACCTGGTAAAATAAAAAAATAGTTTAGCTTAGTTTACTATTGCTCATGCCAATGCTGCCGGAAAGGAATTCACCAAGAGAGAGAAAGAGGGAGAGAGATCCTTTGGGAGGATACCTCGGCCTACTCTTCCACACTTCCCAGGCATCTTGCACAACATAGAACCTGTTGATCGTCTAAGTGGGGTGAATCCATTTATTCTGCCAGGTGAACAGAAGCGAGAGGTGGGGGTGTGGGGGTATTGAAGACACTGGCTCCATTGTTTCAATGTATGTATGTACGTTTGTTGAACTTCTTTCGCACGCTACGTAGCCAAACACGTTGTAAATATGACCGTGACCTTAAGAGGAAACTGATCTAATCAGCGATGTTTCGGCGAAATGCCCCTTACCTACGTACTGTAAGGAACGGAATCGGAAGAAAAACTAATGACATACACAAACGTCATCGGAACGGGAATGGGTTAAGAGCGTTACACCGTCGCAACATTGCCGGAACATTCATTGCGGTGGGTCATAGAGTTGCGCCCACGCATGCCTTCCCACCATCAGCCGCCCAAGCATTCGCTCCGTCCCCTGCTGGAGATGAAGTTGTATGCACAGGGCACGCTTCGTAATGTATGCGGTCATTAAGTTAAATGCAGGGCCAACGAAAGGAAGGTGGGGTGGGTGGGGGTAAATGGGAAATTTGCCGTGGGCCTCACACGAAGGAGAGTCCCAATGTGAATCTGTTACTTGGTCGCTTATGATTAAGGGTGTCCCTCATGGCACTGTGGGTGGTCCTGATTATAAATATACAAAGAACCTATAAACTGCAGTATCACCATCGTATGTATGTTGACCTACGTAACCAACCGTGCTAATCGGAGGTGCGGGAGAAGGACAACAAGCTAAACACACAAAAATTATTCTAGAGAAATTAGTTTTCAATATAGATTTATAAGCGCGAAGCTCCAGTGGCTTTCTAATATTGGAATGAAGAGCGTTCCAGACTGCCGCAGAAGCGCATCTGAAAACGCATGATGGAGTGAAACCGTACATACAACATCGTAACTTATGTTGTATGTTGAACTTCTTTTGCACCGCACGTAGTCAACCGTGCTGTGCCACGTGGACCCAAAGTGAGACATTGTCGGCGGCTATCGGCGCTATCTCTCTCCGTCGCGTTTGAGGCATTGCATCGGCCCGCTCCATGTTTCTACAGCACCTGTCACTCCGCGGCCTGCACCTTCTCCTTCCTGGCATAGGAGAGTGTTTATTTGACTGGATCTGTACCATAACATTCAAATCAGTGGTTTAACTGGCATTTGCTCAAGTATGCAATATCATAAATCCATAAACCACAGCAGCTGTAATGCACGCAGGACCGACATACCATGTTTGAGATGGGAGGGTCCGCATGCGAGCTTGTGCGAATGTCCCAAAGCAAACACGGCCGGGGGAAAGTGTCCATGTGAAACAGTCAAATGAAATCTGTGCGTGCATGCGCGCGTGCACATCTACACACACACACGGTAGGCGTAGCGGGTAGCGCTCTGCTTTATAAACCCGGCGACCCGAGTTCGATTCCCGCTCACGACCAACAACAGTGACTATTTTGATGAACCGGTCCTGGGCCCCGTATAGCCTTAACAGACTGTTAGGAAAAGTGCTGTTAGCGAGGACCTATTTAGGCCGGCACGGCACACGAGAGGGTGGGTGGCCAACACCACGCCCGGCCTCCTTTGTTTCCCTAGTCGCGATGTTTACACACATCACCAGCTACTCATTTGAGGCTGAGTCGAACTAGGGGAGGCCCAGGACCGGTTCAGATAATCGTCACTGGTGTTGGCCGTTAGTGGGAATCGAACCCGGGTCACCAGGTTCGTATCGCAGCGCGCTAGCCACGCTGCGATACCGTTCCCCACAAACACATACACACTTCCACTGAAAGTGCTCTGCACCTGAAACCCCTGAGAGCCAGGTTTGATTTCTAGCCGTGGTGGTGAACAAACACGAGTCGCCCCCCCCCCCCAACCGCCCAACGGATATCTGCACCATGCAAAGTGGGGAACTCCCAAAGTTGACGCGGCCCAAAGTTGCGAAGGTGGCGTTTTTTGGGGGGGGGTTTTACGCACCGATCAAAGTTTTTCGCGAGAGACGAACGCCACTGGGTTCGCTCCAACGTTGGCCCACGCCGCCAAACCTTCCCCCGCGTCTTCCGCAAACCCACGACGACGACAACGCCCCCCCCCTGCCTTTCACTCCCTTGACTCGGAGTGGGATTTGAGCGTCGAATGGTCAAGCGAGTTGGAGATGTCAGCGGGGACGAGGCGAGTGACGTTCGTTGTCTTTGAATGGCTCCGGCATCGGCCTTCGGTATTGGGGAGGGGAGGGTTATTTATTTTTATTGAACTGAATAATTGGTGAGTATTTTAATTACTTTCAATCTGGCTCGCACACGTTTCTTGCAGATGGTCAACAGATGTGTGTACGTACGTTGAACCTTCTTTCGCACCGTACGTAGCCAACCGCGTGAATCGGAGGTGCGGGAGATGGACAATAAACTGAACACAGACAGCAGTTCGAAAGAAATGCGTTTTCAAACGAAAGGCTTTTGAAATTAAATACAGATTATATATTTTTTTGCATGCTGTACTTTAATTGACGAGCAGGCGAGAGTTTTGCTCATATTCCGCCTTTGATTTTGAGGTTCAATAAGAACAGAGATCCGTGATGAACTGGTATTGAAGTCGCACCTCGACCATGCAGAGTACATTTGCGTCCGCCAGGCAATGGAAGGACCTTTTAGAAGCAAAATGAATCTCACTAATGAATATTAATTAACACAATGAATCTCACTTATTAATATTATTATTACTCTTGGTTTTTTTCGGTAAAGTCACGTAGAAATGTTTTTAAATAAATACAATTAAAAAGAATGAAAACAATAAAATAGAATGAAAACAACTAAATTAAAATTTATTTTAGTTGTTTTCATTCTATTTAATTTTATTTGTAAAATTTTTACCTACGTGACTTCATCGAAACAACCAAAGAGTATGAATCCTTGCAGTCACGAAAACTTCAAATCTAGAATTGTATTTATTTATTACCGCATGCTCTAGATTATAAAATACTCTCTGCCCAGTAACACCCCCCCCCCAAACGTGTGCCATGCAAGTTCATCAGCAGTGGCACATTCACCGCATGTTGCAGAGGTTTGCTGTGCCTGATGTGGCAAGTCACGTACGGTGGGGTAAAGCGTGGGTGTGCCCACCTCTTCCAACACGTCTGGTTAACGTGGAAGAGTAGACCAAATTCAATCTCGAATTCACTCCACTGGTGGCCCTTCCACGAACAGTGGCACGAGTGAGTAATTGCAGAGCTGCACTTTTCGATTTTTTTTTTATGCTTCTTACAAATGTAATATTTATGAGGTTTTGCAATATTTCGTGGAGTAATTTCGCATGAAAACCAAGCGGTTGAGAACTGTAAACATTACAATTGACATACTGATAATAAGGTATCTTTTATTTTGTCAATGGAGGGGAAATATTTGCAAGAATGTGTTTGTGTGTTTAGTGGCACTTTTTTTTAACAACATTTCTCAAGTTGGCCAGATGTTGAATTTTCTCGAACGTGTTTATTTGTTAAAGGGTAAACTGTGGAAAGACAATCTTTAACCTTGAATTTGTTTTGTTTACTAAAATAACAAGGCCTTGTTTTTTGGGATTTGCAATTTCTTGCGGAGGACATATGGAACAGGAGAGTAATTACGATTATTTGTTGTTTTTGATGAATTTAAAGCATTCTAACAACACAATATTGTCATCTACTTAAGCCTATTATTTTTGCGGTATCTTGAGATGAGGAATGTCTTACGGGGAGATCGGAACGCTAATGTTAACGAACCTGGCAATAAATACCAGCCTCATTTCGGTAAAAAAAAAAAATTGTGACAAAAATGTGAAGGCGTAGCCCTGCAATTGCTTGCTCACCCCGCTGCTGGCAGAAGGGCCTCCATCAGAAAGGGAGAGAGAGCTCTAGAAGATATGTGGCCCACTATTGCAGTGCCCACACTTTAACCCACCACACGGAGCCTGACAAATCGACTGACTGTGGTGAACGCACTTCCGCTGCTGGGTGGACAGAGGTGGCGGCGTGGGGGTTCGTGAAACCTGGCCACGTTTTGGTCGTCGTATTTCAGAAAAAAGTCATATCCAAAATCCAGAAAACATCGTCAAATTACAGTTACTCACGATATATATCTAAATATATATGTCGTCACATTAAATCAGTCGTATATCCAAACGCTTGTGTAACAATACCAAAACAGCGTCGTTTATTAACATTATTTAAGTTTAAATGCACCGTGTGTGTGTGTTTTTGTACCAAGTACCTGGCTGTGTAAGCGTTGTTCTGGCAGTGAATTGTGACTTGCCGAGGCATGCGACAGATAAACACAACCGGATCCACGATTGATGGCACCGAATTCTTTAACATCGTCATAACCTATCAACTCCAAACTGCATCGTGGAATGTTCTCAGTAGCATCTGGCAAGGCGGTATTTAAAATCCGTGTCTTAATTTTTTTTACACCTTTTTCTGGCGTGGCAAATGAGAAAATATCCCGCATTCACGAAAACGGCAGGTTTACGTTTTAACAACAAGATTCGTAGCACACGTTTTTAACACATTCGCGTAATTGTCAATGACGCGCGTGATCTCCAACATCGCCGGACTAGCTGATACACGGAGACCATCAGCTTTGGCATTTTTGGTTATATTTTCAGGCGGCGTTTCATTTACCTTTTTCCATACGGTATTGTACGTGCCGTTACAGCAGAGGATTCTGTACTTGGGACAGCTATTGAAGATTGGGGAAGGGTGGGGGGAATCAAGAGCAGGTTGGAGTGGTTTTGGGAAGCTTGAACTTTAGAACAAATAGTAACATAACAGTGTGGCTGAAAGAATAAAGCTTTTAATCAGTGATTATATTGGTGATTACCCGCAATAGGGTATGGTTAGGAACCGTGGTCATTAATTCAATACTATAGAACAAATACTGATGGGCGTGCAATGAAACATTAACAGAAGTCATCAATTAACTAAACTATTTTTTTTATTTTACCACGCAAGGCCCACTGAGCTGTATAACTCTTTTTTAGAAGCGATCTGGCCACAAATGATAGCCCGACGAAGTGGCTTATCACGTGGAAATGTATAGCAGTCAAATACTCTAAACGCACGATGATTCTAAATGTGGAGGAAAACGCCGGAGGACTCCGAGAAACATCCACGCGACCACGTGGAGAGAGACACGCAAACTCCAAATACACAGCAGGCGTCAGGGTAGGGATCTAACCCACGACCTCCTGCATACCATGCGAGGGAGTTAACATCTCACCACGGAGAGAAAGGCATGCAAACTCCAAATATACAGCAGGCGTCAGGGTCGGGATCGGGATCGAACCCACGACCTCCTGCATACCAGGCGAGGGAGTTAACATCTCACCACAGAGAGAGAGACATCGCAAGCTCCAAATACACAGCAGACGTCGGGGTCAGGATCGAACCCATGACCTCCTGTATACTAGGCGATGGAGTTAAGATCTCATCACGGAGAGAGAGAGAGACATTGCAAGCTCCAAATACACCGCAGGCGTCAGGGTAGGGATCTCCACATATACAACATCAGAATCGAACCCACGACCTCCTGTATACCAGGCGAGGTAGTTAACATCTCGCCACGGCGGCACAGGCGCGCACGCTTGGATTTGTCTTGAGAGACAGGAAGAGGTACACCACGCGGATGAAAGAACGTGGCGCGCGAGTCAATGACATCATCCAGGAGTATGGCGAAAAGTAAGTTGGGCTTCGGCAGGGCACGTCGGGTTTAGAAGGTGTGAGAGGCGACGGTGAAGAGTAATACGAACGGAGTGGCAACCAAAGGAACGGAACGCGTTCCAAGAGGACCTCCACCGAGGATGCGGAGCGATGAGATCGGCTCGCGCGAGGCGGATTGTCACATCGCAGGATTGTGAGAGATGGCGGCGACTTTGGGGGATGCCTTCATCCAGCGGCGGATTGACCGTGGCCGCTGACGACGACGACGACGATTGAACGCGTCTCGCGATCGTACGAAAGAATCACGCAACGTTAAGCAGTTGTGCAGATGTAGAGTAGAGGAGAGTAGTGGCGTCGTGTGCGGTGTCCAGTGCGATGACGTCACGGGACGTGGGGTCACGCGCGCTGGACAGTGCACATGACGTCACGTCTCCTAGGGTACTTAAGGGATACCCCGTGACGTAAGCGGGGTCACTGTGGGAACGGGTAGAGTACGAAGGGTGAAGAGGGAACCAGCGGTAGAGAGAGGGATCGAGTGGTGAGTCTGGGGAGAAGCCGGTGGTAGCCTTAGAGGCGCTTCTCTCTCCGCTCGGTGGAGTCGGCAGAGTCCACGATCCGACACGAGAGAGAGAGAGACCGGAGCTAGCCGGCAGGGACCCGGACTCAGAGTAGGACCCTAGCCCCTGGGAGTTGTGTACCCTGCTGTGTGTAATATTGTAACGGCTTTAATAAACCCTGGCGGAAGCCCTTAACTTACCTCCGTCTACGAGTACGTCCGTCGGAACTACTCAACACATTTAACAACAACAACAACAACCACATTAAAACATCTCCCCGCACCTGCGAGCGGGTTGTGTGCACCTAAGTGACACGGCGCGGGTAATGCGCCCCCTAATCCAGGATTACAAATTGTTTTGCGATGTCTCCGAGCATCCAGCTGCCTGGGCTGACACTGCTTCTCCCAGCGGTGGACGAAGCCCGCCCCAGCTCCGAGTGGCTCACAGCCAGCTCGGATTTGCCCCCAGGGGCCCCCCGGACAGATTTGCGACGGGGGAGAGTTTGGCAGTGAATCAATCGGGACGTCAAACTCAAGTTGCTCCCTTACACTGACACGCTCGCTTTCCTCCACACCTTACCTTTCTCTCTCTCTCTCTCCCTTCCCTACCCCCCCCATCTATCTCACTCTCTCTTCACCACCCCATCTCCAAGCCAAAAGGCTTTAAAGCATGGCACGCCTGTCTCTGTGAAACACAGCAAACAATGAAGGGTTTTTGTTTTTACACATATATACTTTTGATTTAAAGCGTTCGTGACTGCAGGGATTCATATTATTGGTTCTTTCGGTAAAGTCACGTAGAAGGAAAATAATAAGCAATTGTTTTATATTTTTATTGTTTTATTATTTCCCGTCTACATGACTTTACCGAAAGAACCAAGAATACATATATGCTTGTTAAAATAAAAACTCACCGAGGGAATGAAACAGAAGTGTTTAGGCCGTGCAAAGTGAGCGGACGGGGTGAGTTGGCTGTGGTTAGCGCACTGCACTATGAACCAGAGGTGGGACAAAGTCATTGTTATGCAAGTCCAAGTCGAGTCGCAAGTCATCAAATTCATGACTCGAGTCTGACTCGAGTCCAAGTCACATGACTCGAGTCCACATCTCATAGGTGGGACAAAGTCATTGTTATGCAAGTCCAAGTCGAGTCGCAAGTCATCAAATTCATGACTCGAGTCTGACTCGAGTCCAAGTCACATGACTCGAGTCCACACCTCTGCTATGAACCCAGTGACACGGAGTTTGATTCCCAGCCATGCGCTTGGCTTCAGTGGCAAGTGATATCTGAACTTGCCCTGGGTTCCCCCTCTGCTTTAGCAACGCAAAGATGACCAGCGTCATGACGCACGGGTCTGATGTTACTTACAAGCAGATTGCTTTATTGTGTGGGGAGAGGGTGGGTGGAACGGGGAGGGTTGTTTATTATTTATTATTATTCTTTTCGTCGCGATTATTGTGATGAGTAGAAATGTTCACCCTAACGCCAAATGGATGTAAGGAAAGCCTTTCTTCGGCCAAATTTCAGTTTTTTTTTTAAATATCTTCTTCTTACGGCTATGATTCGCCTGTGAAGACCACATAGGTTACGACATGTGAATGAGTAATACGGTCGTCTCCTTGCGAGATGAAAAACCAACATCGTATCGTGTGTGTGTGTTGCATCTTTGATAAAGGGATTTCAGGTCGACTCAGCCTCAAATGAGTACCTGGTGCGGTGTGTAAACATCGCCACTAGGGAGACAAAGGCGGCCAGACGTGGTGCTGGCCACCCACTCTCTCCTGTACTGTGCCAGCCTTCATAGGTGCTCGCTAACAGCACTTGCCCCAAAAGTATGTTTAGAATATACGGGTGATATTTGTCTGTGTTCAATCTTTCCACTCCACCTCTCTCTTTAACACGCACTTGACCCAATGAGTCCTTATGTACTTATGGATAAATGGCTACCTACCAACGTAACTTCTTACCAACCTGATGACCTGCCTCCCAGTCAAGTTATCCACCTATCTACCCGCCCACCTATCTAGCCAACTATCCACCTAGCAACTTACATGCCCACCTACCTGCCGGTGTAATTATCTACTTACCTACATACCGACATGTCTACTTACCTAAATATCCACCCACCTCCCTATCCACCTATCTACCTCTCCATCTGCATACTAGCTATCCACCTACCTACGTACCTATCCATCGACGCAAGGCCGTAGCCATGGAGTCAACATTGGGGGGGACCCAAATCTTCCAGGGGATCTGGGGCTCCCCCCCCCCCCCCCCCGAGAAAAAAAATCTAAATTTGAAAACGAATTTCCTGCCTAAAATAAAAAAAAATTCCCTAACACATGGGATTGACTTTTTTTTACAATAATGTCTAATAGTGTATTGTATTACATTGCTCTGTTTATCTTCTTTTTTTTACCTTTTCTTGTTTCATTGTATGCAATGGCAGAGATTAGGGATTTATAAAGTACAACCATAACCACAATCATATACTGTAAACAGCACTCTATTTTATAGCAATATATTGGGGGGCGACATTTTGAGCATATTTGAATATTGGGGGGGATGTGTCATCCCCAATATATATTATAATTACGGCCTTGCCTCTACGTACCTATATATCCACCTACCTATCCACCGACATACTTACCTACTTACCAACATACTTTCTGTCTGCCCACCTACCACATTGTCTACGTACGTACCTACCTTCCTACCTGTCATTTTCCACTGACATTCACCATCCCGTCCATCACATACCTGCATTTCCCATAAATATGCTAAATTCCTCTTGATATGCAAATTATTTTGTCAAGGCGCCCTTTCCCCTCTTCCAACCCAGCTTAAATATACGCTCCAAGCGTGGGGGTGTTTCATTCAGACGCTGTCTCCCCGACAGACCTGGTCTTCACATGAGGACGGCTGCTTGCGTTGTGGCCGAAACGTCGTGAGAATTATTTTATTATGTTTTATTTTTATTATTTTATTACTTCCCTTCTACGTGACTTTACCGAAAGAACCAAGAAGATGAATCCCTGCAGTCACGAAAGCTTTAAATCGAAAAATCCCGTCCTTGTTGCATTCGGTGACTCATTCACAATCCTCAAATAACTTTGCACTGATTTTAAGTCCAGCACCTATTTGCGCCTGGCTTCACAGTAAATTTTCTACCGCTGTTCAACATATTTTAAAAGCAGAAAACCATATTGAAAACTGGTGACGTTTCAGTCAATGGTCCTTCTTCATCCTTTGTATACGTGCTACGAAGAAGGATCATTGCCTGAAACGTCGCCTATTTTATGCGTCCTTTTAAGGCGACACGCGTTGGTGTTATTGACACGTGCGTTGAATTTACCATTGTCGATTGCGTTTGTGCACCATTGTCAATGCAGCAGCAGCAGCGGCGGCGGCGTCGTCGTGACCAACAAAGCACGAGTTCAACACAACATCAGAATATTTCACGCGATCCGCGCCGACGAGACGGATGCTCGACATCGTACCGTCGCTTAAACGTAAACAAATCCACAGCTGAGCGATTGCGACACACGGGATGGACAGCCCGGGGTCCGACAAATGCTCCCATACTTTTAATATTGATCGGTAATTCAGGTGGAGGAGCAGGCGGGGTGGGGGGGGGGCGTTTTATTTGAACTCTTTTCCTGCATCAGCTTCTGCGACTCGACACCACCCCCCCCCCCCAGGAGTTCATGTCCACTCGCCATCCACTAACTTGCCAGAGATTTACTGCCGTGGGAATGCGGGCTGTGCTGGCCTACATCTAGCAACATCTTGGGGTTTGTACAATGCTCCTGGGATGCCTCAGCCACCGTAGCAAAACGGGGGGTAAAAGTTAATCAGCTCAAGTGAAATGTAAGTGCGCATTTATTATACGTCTTACCATCCTACCGCCTCCACAGAATTCGCCAAACAATGTTAATGTCAGTGCAATTAAAACTTTAGATGTTTTTTTTTCTTCCCCCTTTTGAACATATACATTGTACATGGCCTCGTTAAATACATTTGGATATTTTGGAATTGTTTTCTCTCCCAAATTGCCACTGTTCGTTTCTCTTTTTTTTAACACGCGTAGCCAGTAAACGGACCGTGTTGAATTTGTAAATGTAGGATGTTTGGCAGGAATGTTTTCACCTTGCAATGACAGATTTACGGTTGCTTGCTATGCAGCATGGCACTGATTTATTTTCACGCAGTAAAGAACATTTTACAGTCGCGCTTGCTCTATATATGTTCAGTGCCAGTCTACCTCAAGGATTGAGAATATCGGGGTACGTTTGATTCTGGAAGAATGTTGGTCTTGCTGCATGCTGCAAATTGTTACGATCCGGATCCGCCCCCCCCTCCAAAATATTATTTGCTCTTTGTCCTGAAATGTAATGCAATCATGCTGTCGGCATCATCTAATGAGACAAAGCCTCTTTTCTTCAAGAAGGTCCTGGGATTGGAATGTTTTGCCAACAACATTGCTGAGTGTTTGGTATGTGGGAGAAAACTGGATTACCCGGAGATAATCCACGCTTACCAAGTGGAAACACTCAGCAACGATATATCCTGGACACCTCGTAGACCTATGGCCTGGACCATCTCCAACCAAACTCAACCGTGGACTCCAATGAGGTCAGGGGTCAGCATAGCAGAAGACCGCAACAACCTTCACGTGGCCCCACTCTGTTAAGTGAGAAATGACGACGAATGGCATCAAGGCGCCGACCGAACATCGACCATCGATCTCTCGGTCTCCAGAGCAACAAAACCATGGGGGCATCGTAGCGCGTTGTTGGTTGTGCCACTGTATTGAAGCATTTCACATTTTCTGTGGAACTAAATGCAGTAGTTGCATTATTGCTGTAAAGTTATTATCATGACCTCTCAGTTTATCAGGTCAGTTATCACGTCTGTATTTTTTTAGCCCACAGTTAAAAGTGCTTTTGTCTTTGAGCAATCGGACCAAAGATGGATTATTGGTACCACCCACGGTGGCAAATGTTACCAAGGAATTTCTTGAAGCATTTTGTCTCTGAATCACGAATATTTATGATAGCAAGATCCGCGTAGAAGCTTTTTAAAAATATATATATTTTTTTAAAATAAGAGTACCGCAGTATGTGTGACAGAGAAAATCATTTTGGGAGTAAGAAAAACCCCGAACGTGATATGAAACATCTACAGAATATGAGAATAAATAATCTACAGAAGAGTGTCTCTAAAACGGACAGGACGCATGCCAAGATTTGTGCTCACGGTGCATATACTAACCATGGTGGATAGTGGCAATATTCACCACCCTAAGGGGTGTTGGGTTCATGGGCTACTTTGCATTTTACAGACAGCTTTTCTCTGCGTTTTACCGCATAGGATCCAGCCTCGTCTGCTTAACAGGTGGGCTGGCTGGTTTCCCGGGTATGCGAAGAAACCCACACGGGAGATTTCTCCCCTCCCCCCTTCTTGCGAATGTTGCTTCATGAGACACCGACGTGCCGTGGCGAGGCTGGCATCCCCGCGGGCGAAACGTCCGACGGTTCGCGCTCCCACCCCCCTTCTCCCCCCGCAGTCCGTGTTGTCGCTTCAACGTGCGCGCGCGAGGTGGTCGTGAGGGGGGTGGGTCACACGCACTTGCCCACCGCGCACCGCTGTCATCCACCACCACGCTGGGAATCTATCGAGCGCCTCTCGCGAACGTGTTTCGGCGTGCGTCTGAACGGGGTCGGGTGTCGGGAGAGGGGGGGGGTGTCCGGGGGTTCAAGGGGCAATCAGCCAGGGATGAGACTCGCGGTGGTCGCCCCTATTTACTCTCTGCGCTCGGGGCTGGGCACGCGGCCACTTGAAGGGCGCGCTCGATGTGCCGGCAGATTAGCCGCCCTTTTTTCCGCAGCAGCACTCAAAATCCCCATTGGATTTGTCTTTTTGTTATGCTCGTTCTCGTCATTCTCGGTGTCCCCACGCGTGTTTTGCGTTGAGTTTCGTTGAGATTGTTTTGTTGCTCTAAATGTGCACGTGATAAGCCGCTTCGTTAAGATATAATTTGTGATGACCAGGTCGCTTTTGGGAAAAGAGCTGTCCAGCTCAGTGGGGGCTGACCTGGAAAAAAAAATTTGTTATTCTACTCCCGGCTCGGGACCAGCAATGGAGGTCAGCACTCTTCACTGCGCAGTTTAGTTTTGGGCCCCTGTTTTTTGTGTGTGCACGTGTGTCAAAGTAAAATGAGATCCAACTGGAGGAAGAAACCCCCTTTAGAGGGCATTCATCCCCCACTTGCATTGTCCCCAGGCATCAGTTACCCACGCTTTACCCCGCCACACGCGGCCTGCCCATGGACTAACTATATCACTAACATGACTAACTCTATAATGTAGACTGTAGCGATGGTTAATAACCATTGCTACCGTCTATATTATAGGCTACCAGTACACTCACCAAACTAGATCACCGTGCTACAATCTACATTACAGATTGCCAGTACACTCACTCCGATTAAGAACCAGGCTGCAGTCTACATTCGTGTTTTTTTATTCACTTAATTTTTTATTATAATTTTTATATCTACGTGATTTTACGAAATAACCAAAGAATATGTAGAGCACCCATTCATATGTATGGTTGGACAGGTGGGGGGATTTAATAAACTCGCCCCCATTGTGTCAAATGACGCGCTGGGCGATCGAATCGAACCTACGGCCTCTTCGATCGATTGTGAGTCCCGTGAGCTCAGCATTTACACCACGGGGGGGGGGGGGGGCTACCTGGGAGAAGAGGAAAAAAACAACAACAAATCCCGTAATGCTAATCTCATAATGTATTAATTTTAAGCGGCGCAATCGCTCCGGGCAATGCTTGCATGCAGGGTGCGGTGAACAAAGTGAACCGGAGCGTAGAGGGCCCCGACACAACACGTGTCTGGTGAATGTCTTTCATTCTCTCGGTGGCGTCAAGGTACATTGAGCGTGGAAGGATGGCCGTTGTTGCGCCGCTTAAATTGTTGGCTTATTATTCAATAGGCGAAAGTGTTGGGGGGGTGGCAGGGGCGAGTGGAAATGCCCCTTCTTAACATCACTTCCTCCCGCGATACCCATTAAAGCACAATGCTCTTGAATGCCCCGTGCACCACTCAACGTTACCTCCTCCACCGTCCCCCCACCTTGCTCAAGTAGTTATAAAATTAACACGCCGCGTTAGATGCCGCGCGTTTAAAAACCCGCGCTCGCATAACGTCGCAATTCCTCCAAGCAGAGACGCCGCTCGTCTCGGCGTCCACATCACGGCACGCTGCCGCGGAGTTGCCGTTCGTTTCGCAGCTCCGCGAGGGAGGGTGGGCCTGGTATGCGACGCGGATTCGGGGCTCGCGTTGACACAATTCTGTCAGTGGCAATGGGTAACGACGTGAGAATGGAGAGGCTTTTCACGCGCACACACACACACAGACCTGGGTCTTCGTCTTCCGGGGGGGGGGGGGGGCGCATTGTCGACTGCAGCGCGACGCGCACTGAAGAGACACTGGGCGACAATGTAGTGTACTCCGTTAACGCACACACGCACACACAAAGACCCCCCATTTAGCCTTAACAGACTGTAGGGGCAAGTGCTGTTAGCGAGCACCTATGAAGGCCGACACGGCACACGAGGGGGTGGGTGGCCAACACCACGCCCGGCCGCCTTTGTCTCCCTAGTGACGATGTTTACACATCGCACCGGGCACTCATTTGAGGCTGAGTCGACCTAAGGGAGACCCAAGACCGGTTCAGATAATCGTCACTGGGTGTTGACCGTGAGCGGGAATCGAACCCGGGTCGCCGGGTTCATAGCGCAGCGCGCTAACCGCTACACCACCGCTCCCCACACACGCACGCACACACACGCACGCACGCACACACACGCACACACAAACGGAGAAAGGCAAAAAAAGCGTTGCTTGAGAGCCGTTGCACGAAAGGTGATTTATGATGTAGCCGTAACCTTGGGCCTCGCTCTCACCTTCTTGCCGACTGTGCGGGCCATGCTGTACCGTCATGAACCCCCCCCGAGCGGCCGTTGTCTTTGAGCGAGACGCAAATAATAAGCCCTCTGCCAATCACCGGGCGAGCATGCCACAATGGGGGCTTTGCTTTTCTCTCTCTTTCTCTCTTCTCTCTTTCCTCGCTTTACGCGTCGGAACAATGGACAAATATGTCGACATTTTGGGGAAAATAAATTACCGGGCGGACAAAGAAGGTAAAGAAAAATCCCCTTCAAAATATTTTGACACACTCTTTCACTGCCGAGAAGTTCAATCGCGTAGCCCCCCTGTGTGTTTGTGTGTGTGTGCGTGTGTGTGTCAGTGTGCGCTATCCACGCAAACACGTCCCCGCGCTTTTACTTCTTCGCGTTAACGTTTTTTTTCCCTTTCTGCTTAAAGTCTGCTCCCCTCTGAATGAACCCGTCACAATAAGCAGAGTGTTGGAAATTGATTAATTTATTAATTAGATTACCAGTGTGACGTCGCGAGCGGACGACACAATGGGATACCACGCTTTGAAAGCGTAAAAACCGTCAATTCAAAAGTTCAACAATTTGCCCTCCGCATTGGGGCCGTGGAGAGAAGTGGGAGGGGGGCTCAATGATTCCACAAAGTGTCAGAGTTCATTCGGGGCTTTTTGGGGCTTTGAAATCTTTCGCAATGAATGTTGAACTTCTTTCGCACCGTACGTAGCCAACCCTGCTCATCGGAGGTGCGGGTGAAGGACAACGCACGAAATGCAAAAATCAGTTCCAAGGATATGAGTTTTCATTCTATAGATTTTAAGAGTGCATAGCTCCAAGTGGCTTCCTAATATCGGAAGAGCGTTCCAGACGGCCGCAGAAGTGCATCTGAGAGCCCTGCCCGATGCAGTGACCGTCTTTCTTCGACGGCTAGCCAAAAGCCGCTGCTGCGTGCATAGCCGAATTACCTTTAAAACCACTAACGACGCTTTCCACAGCGCTACAACGTGGCAAGACCATCGCGAGAGTGCAGAATGGACCGCCAAAAAAAAAGGCATTTAGCATTTTTCCACCGCAGCGAAAAACTGTCGTGAGAGTGACATTGGGACTACTGAAGAAGGGGAGTTTTTTGAGCGAGTTCTTGAATTACGACAGTGACTGCTTCACGTCTTGTTTCTCTTGCTCAACCCCGGCAACATTTCTCCACTGTACATCTCCCCTCTGCATACCCAAGAGCCCGAGGGCACACGGCTAAGAAATCAGGTATGTGGATTGGGCAGGTTTGCACGTCTGCATTTATGAAATATCCCAGGTGCCACCTCCATCCCAGATCCTGGCCACGATCGTGAGAACCTGCCCGCGGTGCAGTGGTGGTCAGCGCGCCGGACTTGCAAACCAGAGTCCATCTTCCGTTAAAACAATGGAACGAGATATTTTTAACCCCCCCCCGCGCCCCCCCCCACCCACCACCCACCACCTCTGTCCAACCCAGCAGTGTAAGTGGGTTCGCCCGTAATCGCTTGGGCAGGCCGCGTGTGGTGGAGTAAAGTGTGGGTGCGCGTCCACCTCTTACGACGTGGTCTGGTCAACGTGGAAGATCGACCAAATGCCCCGTAGAGTTCGCTCGAGTTGGAGGCCCTTCCACCAGCAGTGACGGTAGCAAGCAATTGCAGGGCTGCGCCTTTAACCTCGTTAACCCCCACCCTCCCCCCCCCCGTGTCTTCACCATCTAAATTAAGGCAGCGCTCATTCTATCATCCTTGGAGGGCTGAGCCAACCTCTCAACCGGGAATTTGAACTTCCGATTGCGAGCCGAATGAGCCACTTACATGGCTCGGCTACTGCCACGGTGACGCGGCACCTCTCCAAACGCAACTCCCCCACCTTCTCCCCACCATCTCTCAATGTACTCAGTCGAAGCTGCCGGTTTTGGGTGCCCGCCTGCTGGCTCGCCGGCCGGCCTGGGCAAATCCGGAGAAGCGCATTTCAGAGCAATCATTTCGCTCAAGGGCTTGTGGTTAAGGAGGAGACCCAAAAAAAAAAAGTCGGAATCAGATTGTTTTTGTATTCATTCATACTGCAGGAAGAATCCGATGAGCTATGAAGCTCTTTGATCACAGATGTCCAGTAGGGGCCGGTCAGAAAGTTACAACAACAGTGCAAAAGCACGATAGGAGTGCAACGTATAGGAAAGGTAAGTAAATCATACACACAAGACAGCTATTTTTACTTTACCCACTGAACCAAAAAAAATCGAACTGGCTATCACAAATGGTAACAGCTCAAATAATAAAAAAGCGTCTTATCAAGTGTCAAGTAGTCGATGACGTCACGCTCGCTGCGTCTCTCTGCTGCTCAGGGTGGGCACCGCTGAGGTGGAGCAGACAAACACGGGCACGTGTCCTTCTACTGTGAGAACATCTCAGACGTGAAGAACATCTCACAACACCAGGAGACTTGCAACCTGTGGAGAACTTACGTGTAAAAACATCGCCTTGAGTGATGAATTATCATCATCATTATTATTATTATTATTATTCACCATTAGAACCTAATTTTCCAGTAGCAAAATATGATAATTGTTTTTTTACCCTTTATCTGGCAACAAAACTGACACCTTTTTTTTACAAGGAGTCATGTTTGCATTGACCACAATACTTGCAGTCGGAATGCAAACAAAAACATAACTCTGATAATGTATGCACTGTCCTTCAAATTGATTGGTCCACACCCGAGACAGCTTTCTTTAGAGCCTAGTCTCACATGGTGTTGGACCAGATGACGCCAAAAGGCGACGTATTGGACCAGATGTCCCGGGAAGACTCACAGATGTCCACTCAGGATTCACTCAGCATTCTGCCTCAACAAGAGGGCAGATCCTGGGGAAATCAGGACAGGCGTGGACCCTGATGGTCGGTCTTGTTCTTGTTGCTGTTGTTGTTGTTGTTGTTGTCGCACGGCTGATGTAGATGCAGAACAACAGCTGTAATGTCACACTCAAGGTGATCGAGACAGACAGACAACTGCCTTAAGGCACAAGTGCATCGCTGCGTATTTGTGGATCGAGGATATTGCGTCCGTTATGATGCTGCACTTTCTGTCCTGGATGACCACTGGTGCACACATGCATAATTTCTGATGGAGTGCAAGTTTCACTACTTTCTCACGGCTTTGACTCGAACATTATTGTCGTTGCATTTAATTTGAGTGTACATTGGTTTGATAATCCCCCTCGAGTGAAGGTGATATTACATTTAAAACGAACACTCTTCGCGGTTTCCATGGCCAGTGACGTGATCTGTTTATTGGCGATGTTCGGTTTCAACTCCCTCGCGAGGGGCCCCAGTGAAGTCCACGCTAATTGCACAGCAGTCGTTACAACTCCTTTTATGCGCGTTATACATTAAAAAAATAATAATCTCGCACTCACCTTTCACTAATCCGGCGCGGATTAAAGCGATTTATGTTTCTGCTTTTAAGTTTTAAAAAGACACACACACACTCAAATTTTTTTTCTGTCATTACGTTAAGTGACCTGAAGTGGTTTTCGCAATTAAATTAAATGGGTGTCTCTCATACATTACCGCAGAGCAAAGCCAACCTGACTGATACGGATTTAGTGCCGAGGGTGATGTGCGCTGTAAAGTAAAGTCACCTGGCCAAAGTTGGCACATCAATTCGAGCACTTTCCCTACTTCGTGAATAACACGGCATCCATAGCAGCAACAACAACAACAATCTACTGAATGTTAAGAATGCCAAATGCCTTAAAGAAAATTCCTTTTCAATTGCTCGCAGTGAAGTATGGATCACGCTCCACTCATTCCTCCTTCGACATCATGCACCATCGCCTCCTTTCCCTGCTGCGGCATCTCATTCTTTTTCCAAACCCGATTACCGACGGCCGTAACACTCCACCCATCCTGCCCTTATTTTGCCATGTTTATACCGTCGTGGGCAGAAGCATTGTCAAGCGCCTTGGCGAAAGGTGCCTTTATAAATTCCCCAAAAAGTTGAATAGTGTAGAAAAAGAAGTTTGAACAAAGACTGAAAAGTCCGGAGAGATGCACGCTCGGAGTTACGTGGCTCAAACGTGAAGCGGCACATGCGTTGGAGATGAAGGTGCAGCACTGCAGAGAGAGAGCGGGGGACTTTTGGGAAGGAGCACTCTTACAGATGATGCCCCCAGGGCACACTTGCAAATGATGCCCGCGAGGCAATCTGACGAATGATGCCCCCGGGGCACTCTTACACCTGATGCCCCCGGGGCACTCTTACAAATGATGCCCTCAGGGCACTCTTACAAATGACCCCGCTGGGGCACTTTTATAAATGAGGTTACCCTGTATATTTTCAGTTATCACTTGGTTAGAAGAAATCCACTTGAACCTTGTGTCCCACGCAGCCCATCGTCCTATTTCTTCCGGTATGCATCGAGAGAGAGAACCATTTCATTGATGCGTGTGGTGAGGGGCGATGTTTATCCGACGTCTCTCTCGACGGTGCCTGGGAGCTTCTTCAGCGACTGACTTCCAAATACAATTGAGGAAGCTCATAGCACGTGGTGCGAAACGCCGGACATCGTATCGAACAACACACACACACACACGGTAACAACTAGAAAATGCACCTGAGATCCGTACAGCACAACTGCGAAAACTACACAGCCACAAAACGAGTACCACTTTGTTCGAGGTCGACAGAGGGGTTTGTACTTTGGAGGGACTGGTCCCCATCGTGGGAATGTGGAATTGTCACCACTGGGCCACCGACAGATGAGTGGGAGCAGTGGATCTGAACCTGGGGTACACGCTGCACTCCCTGGGGGTGCGAGATGCCCTTTCTGGGGGTACGAGACACGGCCAGATTTTTTTTCTGAAAGGTGAATCATCGAAACAAAAATGAAGCACGGGCACTTGAACACAACCGCTTTGTTTCACTAAACCTTTGTAATTTATTAACATTGCACATTGAGCACCGAAGGGGTGCAAGGCTGCAGCGAAGGTTAAGAACCACAAATCTGGTACAAATCTGCCACTCAAAGCTCCACCATCACCATTAATATACTCAAACAGAAAAACAATAACTATACGCAAACACAATGAGAATAACAGATACATACTCTATCGTGTGCTCGCCCGTATGGGGCTCTCTGATTGCGAGTTGATTCAATAGCCACAAAGCGGTAGTGGAGTGTGGGTTCCGTTGAGGTTAAAGAGTTCATAGTTCCCGACACACCCACTGCATTAGTGCTTCACACGTTGGCCTCGGCAGCTCCGAGGCCGCTCTTGCTCACTCGGGTTGTTTGTTTCCGCTTCGAGGCTTTCAGCGATCGTGGCAAGCAGGGGCCCCCTTCCTAGATATGACCGCTCAAACCCGAGCTCTTGACGCTTTTTTTTTTAATATGCAGTGCTGCCGTTCAGCGCTGTTCTCTGGCCTAACACCAGCCGTGAGACATGGCCATGAAGGAGGCTGCCTCTGATGTAGGCCAATCCCTTTTCAAAGACAGTGCGTACATTGTCAAAGCATGTTTTAATCCGAGCATGTGTGGTTAATGCAAACTCGATATGTGTCTATTTGGTGTTTGAATATCTTAACACCTGCCGTATTATATTGATCAAATGTTGCATCAAATGTTGCATTGAACTCTCTGATGGGATTCTGGGTTGCACCTGTGTTGTTTCCCGCACCTCCGATTAGCACAGTTGGCTACGTTCGGTGCGAACGAAGTTCAACATACAGGGACTCCTCTACTTACAAACGACTTAGGTTCCAGAGGTCTGTTCATAAGTTTATTTGTTCGTAAGTCCAACTTTACTCATGTCGATTCCAAACACGCTGTACGGTGTGTACACTAAACACGAGGAATGGCTTTAAACGTTGTATAATCTTCCGCATATGTAAATGCCACTGGTTCTTCATGTTCTGCATCTGTAGATGCCACTGGTTCTTCATATTCTACAGATGTAGATGCCACTGGTTCTTCATGTCATGCAGATGTAGATGCCACTGGTTATTCATGTTCTACAGATGTAAATGCCACTGGTTCTTCATGTTCTACAGATGTAAATGCCACTGGTTCTTCATATTCTACAGATGTAGATGCCACTGGTTTTTCATGTTCTACAGATGTAAATGCCACTGGTTCTTCATGTTCTACAGATGTAGATGCCACTGGTTCTTCATGTTCTGCAGATGTAAATGCCACTGGTTCTTCATGTTCTACAGATGTAGATGCCACTGGTTCTTCATGTTCTACAGATGTAAATGCCACTGGTTCTTCATGTTCTGCAGATGTAGATGCCACTGGTTCTTCATGTTCTGCAGCTGTAGATGCCACTGGTTCTTCATGTTCTGCAGATGTAGATGCCACTGGTTCTTCATGTTCTGCAGATGTAGATGCCACTGGTTCTTTATGTTCTGCAGATGTAGATGCCACTGGTTCTTCATGTTCTACAGATGTAGATGCCACTGGTTCTTTATGTTCTGCAGATGTAGATGCCACTGGTTCTTTATGTTCTACAGATGTAGATGCCACTGGTTCTTCATGTTCTGCAGATGTAGATGCCACTGGTTCTTTATGTTCTGCAGATGTAGATGCCACTGGTTCTTCATGTTCTACAGATGTAGATGCCACTGGTTCTTCATGTTCTGCAGATGTAGATGCCACTGGTTCTTTATGTTCTGCAGATGTAGATGCCACTGGTTCTTCATGTTCTGCAGATGTAGATGCCACTGGTTCTTTATGTTCTGCAGATGTAGATGCCACTGGTTCTTTATGTTCTACAGATGTAGATGCCACTGGTTCTTCATGTTCTGCAGATGTAGA
Source organism: Lampetra planeri (assembly GCF_965212315.1). Classification (NCBI taxonomy): domain Eukaryota; kingdom Metazoa; phylum Chordata; class Hyperoartia; order Petromyzontiformes; family Petromyzontidae; genus Lampetra; species Lampetra planeri. The sequence goes on along the minus strand of NC_136146.1, from coordinate 2,362,114 downwards.
TGCCACTGGTTCTTTATGTTCTGCAGATGTAGATGCCACTGGTTCTTCATGTTCTACAGATGTAGATGCCACTGGTTCTTCATGTTCTGCAGATGTAGATGCCACTGGTTCTTTATGTTCTGCAGATGTAGATGCCACTGGTTCTTCATGTTCTGCAGATGTAGATGCCACTGGTTCGTCATGTTCTATAGATGTAGATGCCACTGGTTCTTCATGTTCTGCAGCTGTAGATGCCACTGGTTCTTCATGTTCTGCAGATGTAGATGCCACTAGTTCTTCATGTTCTGCAGATATAGATACCACTGGTTATTCATGTTCTACAGATGTAGATGCCACTGGTTCTTCACGTTCTGCAGATGTAACTTATAAAGGTACGAACAAACCCGGACAGGTTTGTTCGTACTTTTATAAGTTCGTAAGTCGAGTGTTCGTAAGTAGAGGAGTCCCCGTACATGCGTAACAGTCTGCCCAGCGACTGCCCACCCACGGGCTGAAAGGCGTCGCCGTGAAGAGACGACAACGGCTGACGGACGAGGGAGGATGGGCGATGGGGATTGTCAATCCGAGGCGTGGAAGGCATCCGAGAGGATGTCCACCGAGGAGATCGCCAACACAGATTAAAAACATAATGCCGAAATGCCTTTGAAGTTTCAGCGCAACAATATTGGAACGCACGAAGCGAATATTGTCTACGTCGTGTTTCAGTATGTAACCAAAGACGCAGCACAAAAGCGCATTCACGTGATTGTATCCGTTGAGCTCTATTCATGCTCATCCCCCCCCTCCTCCTTCGCCCCCCCCCAGCCCCCTTTGTATTCTTTATTCGTCTGTTCATTTTGCCTTTATTCCGAATGTCCGTTTTCCGTGCTCTTCCAAATCCGATTTTGATACTCACACACACGCACGGACACAAAGACAAAGCTCCCCCCGTATGGGCTGAACAGGCTGTTGGGGCAAGTGCTGTTAGCGAGCACCTATGAAGGCCGGCACGGCACACGAGCGGGTGGGTGGCCAACACCACGCCCGGCCGCCTTTGTCACCCAAGTGGCGATGTTTACACACCTCACCAGGTACTCATTTGAGGCTGAGTCGACCTAAGGGAGGCCCAGGACTGGCTTAGATAATCTTGACTGGTGTTGGCCGCGAGCGGGAGTCGAACTCGAGTCGCCGGGTTCGCAGCGCAGCGCGCTAACCGCTCCACCACCGCTCCTTTATTCATTTTGCCCTGATTCCGAATGTCCGTTGGCAGTGCTACTCAAAATCGGATTTTGATACTCACACACACGCCACGTACACACACACACACACGCAGCACCACACCGCACGCACACACACACACACCCACGTGCAGGTACAATACGCCTTTGTGTTGTATTGTGCGCCTCGGATAATCCCGGCTCACAAGTAGCCCAGGCGTCGGACGATACGAGGAGGATCTCGCCATGAGGCTCGGCGATTTTTGCCCCCCCCCCCCCCCCCGGGGTTCGCTTCGCAGTGTCCGAGCCGCTCGGCTTGTCACACGGTGGGGGGGGGGGGGAAGAGGCGCGGCATATCTGCGCAGATCACACCGGTCTACAATTGTTTTAGACGTCGTCTGCTTCAGAGAGATGAAATGCGGCGTTTGTTGTGGATTTTTACGTGCTGAATTGAAATATGACGATTTAAAACAACTGCTTTGCTACTGTTCCAAAGATATTTAAGTGTTTACATTTTACGTCTATCGATATTGTGTCGATAGTAGAGTTTTACTCATAAATTACAAACCGAGGTCTTTTCGTGTTTTTATAGTTGCTTTACATGATTACGTCGCCTGTCCTGTTCATGTAACACTTAAAAAAATCAGCAAAAGGGTTATATAAATAAAATGTATTATGATACAAAATGCAAAACACTATTATTGTGTATATATAAGTACATAGTTGAGTCCTTATTCAGTGTCTACTCGGCGCTTCTTGGCTGTCTCTTGTATTCATTAAATGGAGCATCTCTCGTCACTGTCCAGCAAACGTCTGCAAGCATTGATGGATTCCATTTGCCCTGATAGCAGTGCCGGATTATCCCCGTAGCAAAAGTACCTACATATGCTACAGGCCCCGCTTTTCAAGGGCCCCGCGCTAAATGCTTTAAAGCTATCAATTCCGGTTCAGTGATTCTGCACTTTATCTATTACTATAGTACTATACTGCCTTCAACTTTTATGAGCGACTGGGTGTTTGTTTGGCTGTATAGCGAATTAAAAAATACAATTACTTTACTATGCAAGTTAAACATTTGTGTTTTAATATTTATGTTTTTGATTGATTCTTTAGGGCCCCATTATAACAAATGCTACAGGCCCCGCACTAGCTTAATCCGGCTCTGCCTGATAGCGTTTCTCCATTGTTGGATAATTATCGGCCGGCTTCGCGGAGCGTGGGTCTCTCTCCTCTGCGCAGCTGATAAAAGTCGTTCGAATTGCCCCCCCCCCCCTCGTCGCGACGGACCAGGAGATGACGGAGACGAGAGAGAGAGAGACACCCATCAGCACCGTTGGGTCATCTTCACTCGCGTGGGGCCCAGGGCGGGCAGCAGTGGTCGTAGCAGCGACAAACAGCGGCAGCAGCAGCAACAAACAGCAGTAACAGCAGCAACAGGGATAGCAGCAACAGCAGCAGCAACAGCAGCAGTAGCAGCAGCAACAGCAGCAGTAGCAGCAGCAACAGCAGCAGTAGCAGCAGCAACGGCAGTAAACAACAGCAGCAGTAGCAGCAGTAACGGCAACAGCAGCAACAGCAGCAGTAGCAGCAGTAACTACAACAGCAGCAACAGTAGTAACAGCAGCAGTAACGGTAACAGCAGCAACAGCAGCAGCAACAGCAGCAGTAACAGCAGCAGCAACAGCAACAGCAGTAAACAACAGCAGCAGTAACAGCAGCAACAACAGCAGCAGCAGCAACAGCAGTCGCAGGAACAGCAGCAGCAGCAGCAACAACAGCAGGAGCAGCTATTGTAAACCTAGCATTGATGACATTTTACTGGCAAACGTCAATAATTCACGCTAATGCCGGGGTCTCATTAGCGAAGAGTTTAACTTTTATTGTGTAACATCGTAAAACTCCTCCGCATTTAACGTGGGCATATGAACCAACATGCGACGTTGATCTGCAATGTAATAATAGGTAACAGTGTCCTTTACTTACCCAGAAAACACCGCCTGAAGAGGATTTGTATCCATTACTTACTCAGTATTTATATATTTTTGAGTGTGCTCACAAATTTGCACACGTGGCCCAATCATGGGAAGGTGGTGAGTGTCAAGGAACAGTAATAAAACAAGAAGTAAACTAAACTAAACGTTGTATTTTACCAGGTGAGGCCCACTGAGCGATATAGCTATTTTTCAGAAGCCACCTGACCACAAATGATAGCTAAATAAAGTGGATCATCATGTGGACATTTTTAGCAGCTAACTTCTCTAAACGCATGATTTTAAATGTGGAGGGGGAAAAAAAAGTGGAGGACCCGGAGACAAATCCCAACGACCACGCGGAGAGAGACATACAAACTCCAAATATATAGCTGGCGTCAGGGTCGGGGTCGAATTCATGACCTCCTGCATATCAGGCGAGGTAGTCAACATCTCCTAGCCACCGTGATGATGATGAGAGAGAGACACACAAACTCGAAATATACAGCAGCAGGCGTCAGGGTCGGGATCGAATTCACGACCTCCTGCATATCAGGCGAGGTAGTTAAGATCTCGCCACCTCGGCGCCTAATGAATGGAAATTAGAAGAGAGAAGCTAAAAGTAATGGACTGTAAGAGGGAGATGAATGAATAAACTAGAGACAATGTTCACGATAGGTAAGGGTGGAGAGGAAGAGGCTGCATGAGGGCGTCACTGCTGCTGCTGCTACACGGGGCGGCTTCTGTTCTCACAGTGGGCGGGGAGAGGGGAGGGATTCAGAGTGGGGGTGGTCACACAGATGTCTCGTGATTGACAGGCGTTTTGCAGATACAGGTTTAAGGTCTATAACGCTCTTGCGAATTCCTGTTCAAGAGCTTCTCCGGTAACCTTGTGGTCAAGGTCACAGACGCCGCCACGGCCACGGCCGTTGATGGCACCACGCCTCGACAACGCTTTCCAACCTGTGCCAGGATCTACTACTGGTGCACATTAGATGCGTTAAAATGCGGTAATGAACGTTTTTTTTAAGTGTTTGTATTCATATCGTCACGCGTTTTCAATTTATGAGTCGAATGACACACCCCGGAGAATCTTGGAAATTAGATGTTCCATCTCATGAGATTTTCCAGGTAAAATATTTTAACGAATACAATACAAAAAGATATCAAAACAATTTAGTTCAAAACACTGTTGGATAAAGGCCTTCCCACACAGTACCGGTCGTGGGGGGTTGCTTGACCATACTTCACCATGCTGGCCAGTGTGGGTTAGTCAGGGGTTAAGGCTCAGGACCAGTTCAGATATCACGATTTTCTGATGTTAGCCATGACCGGGGAATCAAACTCAGGTTAAAGGGTCCTTTGTGAAATGCGCTAACTAATGCGCCGTCACTCCCTCGTCAATATGAAGCATGGCTAATGTCGTAAATAGTCGTGTAAATGAATCGATACCACGTTGTGGCTCGGGACGTGAATATGATATTGGTGGCTCAGTTGCTTGCGATGATAAAAATGTCACGAAGTCTGGCACAACGAGGCGCAGTGCCACTTGAGTGGCAGTTGAATTCCACTTGAGAATGTGGGTTTGTTTTTTGTTCCGTGTCTGTGTACATCTCACAGGTGTTGTGCTCGCTCGGGCAGCCTAACGAGAGGGAAAATTGCTCTGGCTTTTGGTCGTTTTTCAGCTAAGGATCCGTAAGATTAATGAGTTAGGCGTGCAGAGTAAAGCTTAGTTAGATTAAATCTTGACTTGAAGCTTTCGTGACTGCAGGAATTCGTATAAATGGTTATTTCGGTAAAGTCACGTAGGTATAATATATTATAATATATAATAATGTTATAATTGATAATAACATATAATATAATATACCTACGTGACTTTACCGAAAGAACCAAAGAGTATGGATTCCTGCAGTCACGAAAGCTTCAAATCAAGATTAAGTTCAACATACATCGGTAGGAATGTGTATAAAAGGTAAAGGCGCAACCCTGAAATAAAATGTTCAAGCCACTGCCGACAGAAGGACCTGAGAGAGAGAAAGAGAGCGAGCTCGGGAGAGTCCTTGTGTAGGCTGTTTGACCTTTTCTTCCACACTCTGCCAAGACATCTCGACAAATGTGGGACTACCCACGCTTTAACCCACACCACACGCGACCCGCACATTGACCGACTCTTGGCGAAGTCCATTCACACCGCTAGGACGATTTAAGAAAACTTGCTCCATTGCAGTCAACTGCCGGGCCGGGAGATCGAGTTGAACGGGCGACCTCTATAGCTTGCAGGTTTCCAGGTTCAGCGTGCGGTGTGTTGACAGCTACCCCGCGGTGCGGAGTCATTACATAGCGTGGGAAACACACCGGCAGTCACCAGGCGTGTGTGTCTGTAATATCCGGTGTACGCTGTGTGTGCATGTATGCACGTTGAACTTCTTTCGCACCGTACGTAGCCAGCTTTGTCAATCGGGTGTATGTATATCGAACTTCTTTCGCACCGTACGTACCCAACCGTGTTAAACTGGAAGGACAGCAAACTCAACACGCGAAAGAGCAGTTCTAAAGAGTTGGGTTTTCTAGATTCGAAGCTTTCGTGACTGCAGGAATCCATACTCTTTGGTTCTTTCGGTAAAGTCACGTAGGTATATTTATTTTATACCTCCGTGACTTTACCGAAAGAACCAACGAGTTGTGTTTTCCTTCTTGATTTGCAAGTTGCAGAGCTCCAATGCCCTTCCTAACATCGAACGGAAGAGCGTTCCAAATTGCCGCCCTAGAAGCGCATTTGGAAGCACGCGGCAATGAGGTGACCACCGTCTTCGTTAGACGGAGAGCCAAGATCCGCCTGTGCTGCGAGGATGAACCGGAGTTGGCGCGGTGGTGGTTTATGCTCCTTTCACGAGATGAGCGAGGCATTGTGGTTCATCTGTGTGCAGATGAACGACTCGTTTGGTCGGAGGAAATTGAAGTCGACAACGAGACTGGACCGGTCGGTGCTTGGAATGTCTCCATTGAAATCATCTCGATTGAAATCTCACTTCTTTAGAACAGCGGTCGCCTACGTACGGTGCTGAAGAAAGTTCAACAGACGTGCGCGCGCATCTCAAGTAAACCGCACGTTTAACACAAGTTCCCTGCGAGTGAAAACGACGTGTCTGCGTCCGTGGCAAGACTCAAGTGTAACAAGGCGAAGGCCTGCAATTGCTCTCCCCTCTGCCATCGCTGTTCAGATCTAGATTGAAAACCTGTTTACTTAGCACTGCGTTGTTGCCTTCAGTTTGTTTTCTTTCCCCTGCGCGCCTCCGATTAGCGCGGTCGGCTACGTACGGTGCGAAGGAAGTCCACGTGCTCACAGCGGTATACGACATCGCGGTTTCACTTTGCAATAAAAGACACAAAACAACTGCCCCCCCCCCTCCCCGACCACTACCATTGATGGTAACGTCATCATCATCATCATCAACAAACAACAACAAAGCCAAACAAAGTAAACAAAAAGCAAACAACAAACACGGCGGGTGAAAACAAAACTTAAAAACAAAACTAAAAAAAGTAAAAAAATTACGAAAAGCAAAATAAGGCGACAATTGGAGCTGCTTCTTTTAATTAGTTTTACTTTGAATGAAAATAAAGATTGCGTTTCTCTTTCCAAGTCCGCGTGTTTGGTGTGTGTGTGGTGTGTGTGTGGTGCGTGTGGTGTGTGTGGTGTGTGTGGTGCGTGTGGTGTGTGTGTGTGGTGTGTGTGGTGTGTGTGTGGTGTGGTGGTGTGTGTGTGTGGTGTGTGTGTGGTGTGTGTGTGTGTGGTGTGTGTGTGTGGTGTATGTGTGTGGTGTGTGTATGGTGTGTGTGTGCTGTGTGTGTGTGGTGTGTGTGGTGTGTGTGGTCTGTGTGGTGTGTGTGGTGTGTGTACGTGGTGTATGTGGTGTGTGTGTGGTGTGTGTGTGTGGTGTGTGTGTGTGGTGTGTGTATGGGATGTATGGTGTGTGTGTGTGTGGTGTGTGTGTGTGTGGTGTATGTGAGTGAAGTGTGTGTGTGGTATGTATATGTGGTGTATGTGTGTGGTGGTGCGTGTGTGGTGATGGTGATGCTGGTGCGTGCGTGTTTGAGTGAGAATATTTTTTTTAAAGAGAGACCCCACAAAACCTGTCAGCCACTGATAGCTCATTGCAGAATGGCGTGAGAGCCTTCCCACCATCACCTCCTGGGGGCAGCTTTGTGGTCTCCACACAGGGGGGCTCCGGCCTCGATAAACACGGCCAAGCGCTCCTTTCACGGCGCGGCGACTCTATTGGACGCGGATTTGTCAGGACGCGTTGAGAGCGCTCGACACTTGGGCTCGGTTTCACAAGAAAGGAGTGGGCAAAAGAGGCGGTGCGAACTCATATAGCGAATCTGCCAGAGAAATTATTACGAAGGAGAACGCGGTTCTTCCGTTACGCATGAGGGTTGCAAATGCCGCTGCTCTCTCTCTGTGTGTGCGTGGATGTGTACACGTGCGTTCATGTTCATAGGGTGCTCGCTGACGGCAACGTGCCCCAAAGGAAAACAAAAAAATCTGTTTCGACAATTTCGTGGGACCTTTGTCTCTGTGTCCATGTTGAGTGGCAGCGGTGGTGCAGTGGTGCAGTGGTGAGCGCGCCGTACTCCAAACCCGGCGACCAGAGTTCGATTCCCGCTCACGGCCAACGCCAGTGATGATTTTTTAACCGTTCCCTGGGCCTCCCCTAGGTCGACTCAGCCTCGAATGAGTTCCTGGTGCGGTGTGTAAATATCGCCGCTAGGGAGACAAAGGCGGCCGGGCGTGGTGCTGGTCACCCACCCCCCTCGTTTGCTGTGGCGGCCTTCATAGGCGCTCGCTAACAGCACTTGCTCCAAAAGTTTGTTACAGGCTATACTCATGGAGATATTGTCTTTGTTGTTGATATGACCGAGAAAATAAAAGTCTACCATGCATATATACAGTAGATATACTGCAATCGACTGATGTGTTTAGGCAATATAAGGAAGACCTGCTCCGATTGTGGTAAAACAAATAATTATTAATCTGTGCTTGGATACCACCGCTAATGGATTTTACGGTTTTTGTTGATTTGTTTCATGTTCGGGAGAGTATTCAAGTCCGAAACAGGAGGATTTCTTCACAACTCTGGCTGTCGCCTGATGATGCTGGTTGTAATTACCGGGTGAAACGTCGTATTCGAATTGTAAACGGTGTGGGTTTACTCTCCAACGCACCCTTGTGCTTGACTAATAACGGAACCTTACTTACGAATTGGCTGTGTCGGGTGGTGGCGGGTTAAACGGCACATTATAATGTACACGATCGAAGCCAAAACTCTCTATCATGGATTCTCAGGTATTCCATTTATTTCTCACTTATTTCATTGTTGCTCGCTACGAGGCCTGCTCACTGCCCCCACCCAAACTCCCCTTGGCAAGTCAATGAAAACAAATATCTCAATTCGGGGTCACGATTCTGGGTCGACATTCCGGGTCATAATGCGAGGTCCCAAATTTGGTGTTGCAATTTTGGCTCACAATTTTGGGGGTCGTACATTTGTATCACACATTCGTCTCATTTGCACATTGGCGTATGCGGTAATTTTCATAGAATGTACACAAGGTGAAGATGCAGGTCTGAAACTGCTTTTTCACGCCACCGCTGTTGGATAGCCCTCCACTCGAGGGAACTCAAGGGAGACCTTATATAGAGGGTATTTTGCCTACTCTTCCACACTAGAACTCACCACACGTAACCCACCGAGCATGTAACTGTGGTTAACTCATTTATACTGTGGGGTGAATGGAGGTAGGGGGATTTAATAAACTTGCACCAGTGGGGGGTAAGGGTTAAATGCGCAGCCCTGCAATTTCTTGCTCTCGCCACTGGCTGGTGGAAGGGCCTCCAACTCGATCAAACTCTACGGGGCATTTGGTCTGATCTTCCACGTTGACCAGACCACGTCGTAAGAGGTGGGAGTGCCCACACTTTACCCCACCACACGCGGCCTGCCCAAGCGATTGCGGTGAACCCACTGACACTACTGGGTTGGACAGAGGTGGTGGAGGGTGGGGGAGTGGTTGGGTTTAAACAAAAACAAAAACTTGTCCCATTGTTTCAACTGCCGCGCCACCGGAACATGAAATCGAACCGGCGACCTCTGGGTTGCAAGTCCAATATGCTCACCGTTACAACGACTGTGGCAGCATCTATACATTTTACCAAATGATAAATAATCAGTTTTTTTTTACAAGCATGTTTTCACGCGCGCATTACCGCTATTAGTGATAGATTATTTTTTAACCAACGAACCAATGCATCGTACGAACACCTATTTGTTATCTCGGCGAAGTAAAACAAATTGAGTAGAATTAAAGTCACGGTGACATCGCACGGCCTTTGACTCTCAGCTGCTGCTTGGCCCAGACACTGCCTGATGCTCACAGATGGCTCATTGTCTGCTGTAAGTGCTTTAAGTGGCCATTACGTCTGTCAGCTCTCACCTGGCCTGGGACTCTGCCAAAGACAGGGTCTGCGGTTACCCAGAGCTACTGTGGCTGTTGGGCCATTCCGACATAATCGCATTGCGCGCTGTGCAGTCACCACTATGCAATGGTTGGCGAGCTCTCGTGCTAATGAGGGCAAAGCAAAGGAGGTTGCTTTGGACAGATCAAACGAAGATGCCAACGGCACCGCTGCCTTGGCACCCCCCCCCCCCCCCCACGTGGCTCGTGACGTACATGCAGCGGTGGCAATTCGGAGGTGTTTTTCTCAAGGCTCAGTGCAGGCTGTTGTGAGATCACCTAGCTCGAACTATAATAAGTAGTAAATAACAAGGAACTGCCGGTTGTCGATCCACTGCTGCGTGAAAGACTTCCCGCACTGTGACAGTCAAGAGGGCTTCTTTGACCATCATTTATTGCACTGCGTTACAGCGCAATTTGGTTAATTGTGTGGAGGTGCAGTGTCGGTTCTGATATCACTCGCCACTGATGATAGCCGTGGCCCGGAGTTGAACTCTGGTCGCCGGGTTCATCACACAGTGGGCAAACACCCGTGCCACCACTCCGCCCAAAGCATTATTAAATGCGATTGAAATTTCGCTGAAGGTAATTGGCAGCTGATAGAATTTGAAAATACATTGTGTACGTTTTGCAACGTTAATTCGAGTTCCTTGTATAATGTGTCTTGATAGAATTCAATGGGAAACCAAAAAAAGAAACTAAGCGTGCTTGGTCGATTGATCCTCAACTCACTGAATCACTCAAGTCACCCACTCAATCACTCATTGCCATTCAATGGCTTCATTGTCACTTTTCCCACCCCCATGAACTTCACGCATTTATACCTCCGCCGATGTTAAGGACTTGTTCTACCAGACTGACCGTTTTCCTCGCATGCGCAGTGCGTTTGGGGAGCATCGGAACACCCTCCCGTGACCTCTTCATTCCCCCCCCCCCCCACCCCCCGGAGTTCCCATAACTCTCGCTCAACTCAAGAAATGCATCGATTCATTTCCGATGCGCGAATCATTGTTGAATGCAACCTGCTGCCGGCCACTGTTCGTTGGATTCCTCTCTGGACATGTGCCCAGGAATTTGTGACAACAGGCAAATACTTCCAAACAAGAGTTGACTGTCCGTTTAGTCACATGAAGACATCGCGTTTACCGATATGCGGTAGGGCAATCAGAAATAAACTGTTATATATTTTTTCTTGAGTAACAATTCAAATACTCTTTGGTTCTGTCGGTAAAGTCACGTAGATGAAACATTTATAATAATAAAAATAATAGTAAAATGAAAATAACTAAATCACGACGTTTCGGAGGCAACACAAGCTTCCGTCATCAGGTGGAACAGCCACAGCTAAATTTAGCTAATTTAGTTATTTTCATTTTATTATTTTTATTTTTTTCATCTACGCGACTTTACCGAAATAACTAAAGAGTATGGATCCTTGCAGTCACGAAAACTTCAAATCTAGAACAATTCAAATGTTATTCGTGTCATCGGTGGCAATTGTGAGTGATGAGTGCGCAGCGGCGTGAACCATGCTGCTTGTGTTCAATTCCTGGCTACGGCTGACATCAGTGATCATATCTGAATCGGAACTTCTCCCCCACCCTCCTCCCCCATTCACAAACCCGCATTGACCAGATTGGTGAAGTATGGACACCGCACAATTCCCACGGCCGACACGGACATCACGGTGGTGTGGTGTGGTGAGGCTTTAATCAAGCAGAGGATTTGCAAAGGGTCGTAGAGTTATATAATTCCCTTTACGCAGCTGAGAACGGCTCAATGATTTTCAAGACTCTCAGTATTGTGCAGTACCGGGATGTTGGGCCAATTCTCTCGCGGGTATCCAGCAATGATGAGATGTATTGTGAGCTGATTTCGTTCGCTACTACGGAGGCTTTTCGCGGTCGTGATGTTGAGCTCTCTGATGTGCTTTACTTTTCTTTCTATTTTTTTTCTGGTTCTTACCGAGTGCATTATTTGTTGGGCACGAAGTCCAACGTTTCACAGGATGTTCTGGGAGGTTTTCATTTCGCTCGCAATCGACCTGCAACGCGTATTTATGTTGAACGTCTTTCGCACCGCGCGTAGCCAACCGTGGTAATCGGAGTTGCCGGGGGAAGGACAGCAAATTGAACGCGAGTGTGAGAGAGAATGAGGGCCGCTTGCGTTGCTTGACTGCAGTGTATCGTCCTCATCTGCGGTGGAGGTGGTTGGATGGGTGCGAGAGAGAAAGAGAGCAATTCAGCGACTCATTGCTGACAAGATCTCTCTCTCTCGCAGTGTGAAATCGCTGCCGTTCTCTCTCGCTCCCTCCCCCCACCTCCTCTCCCTCCACTGGCCCGACCCCAGCCATCAGGGCCACTTATTAACCGGTGCCGGCAGCTGGCGGTGGAAAAAAACGCTACGCTCACGAAGGGGGGTCCCCACCCTGCCCCCCTCCCAGGCGACGTTTGAAAAGCGGTCGCTTCATTAAGATGCGGGGCGGAGCGCCGCCCGGAGCACCGGTGGTGAATCCTGCGGGGATTGCGGTGGTGGATCCTACGGGATTGTGGTGGTGAATCTTACGGAGATTGTGGTGGTGGATCCTACGGGATTGTGGTGGTGAATCTTACGGGGATTGTGGTGGTGGATCCTACGGGATTGTGGTGGTGAATCTTACGGGGATTGTGGTGGTGAATCCTGCGGGGATTGTGGTGGTGGATCCTGCGGGATTGTGGTGGTGGATCTTACGGGATTGTGGTGGTGAATCTTACGGGATTGTGGTGGTGGATCCTACGGGATTGTGGTGGTGGATCCTACGGGATTGTGGTGGTGAATCCTGCGGGGATTGCGGTGGTGGATCCTACGGGATTGTGGTGGTGAATCTTACGGAGATTGTGGTGGTGGATCCTACGGGATTGTGGTGGTGAATCTTACGGGGATTGTGGTGGTGGATCCTACGGGATTGTGGTGGTGAATCCTGCGGGGATTGTGGTGGTGAATCCTGCGGGGATTGTGGTGGTGGATCCTGCGGGGATTGTGGTGGTGGATCCTGCGGGGATTGTGGTGGTGGATCTTACGGGATTGTGGTGGTGGATCCTACGGGATTGTGGTGGTGGATCCTGCGGGATTGTGGTGGTGGATCCTACGGGATTGTGGTGGTGAATCTTACGGGATTGTGGTGGTGGATCCTACGGGATTGTGGTGGTGGATCCTGCGGGGATTGTGGTGGTGGATCCTGCGGGGATTGTGGTGGTGGATCTTACGGGATTGTGGTGGTGGATCCTACGGGATTGTGGTGGTGGATCCTGCGGGATTGTGGTGGTGGATCCTACGGGATTGTGGTGGTGAATCTTACGGGATTGTGGTGGTGGATCCTGCGGGATTGTGGTGGTGGATCCTACGGGATTGTGGTGGTGGATCCTACGGGATTGTGGTGGTGGATCCTGCGGGGATTGTGGTGGTGGATCCTGCGGGGATTGTGGTGGTGGATCTTACGGGATTGTGGTGGTGGATCCTGCGGGATTGTGGTGGTGGATCCTACGGGATTGTGGTGGTGAATCTTAAGGGATTGTGGTGGTGGATCCTGCGGGATTGTGGTGGTGGATCCTACGGGATTGTGGTGGTGGATCCTACGGGATTGTGGTGGTGGATCTTACGGGGATTGTGGTGGTGGATCCTACGGGATTGTGGTGGTGCATCTTACGGGATTGTGGTGGTGGATCCTACTGGATTGTGGTGGTGGATCCTACGGGATTGTGGTGGTGGATCCTACGGGATTGTGGTGGTGGATCCTGCGGGGATTATGGTGGCGTCTCCGCCGCCTCGGAAGGGGTGGAACGGAGCTGATCGGAGTGGAGCGGAGCGGATCTGCGCCGCTGCAATTCCATTGCCCGTGCCGACCCAGGAATTTTCGGCCGAGGATTCCGACCGCCAAAGCCGCCAAGCTGCGATGTTGTTCTGCGCTTTTGTGTCTCCCCCCCCCCTCCCCCCCTTGTGAGAGATTGGGCGGCGGTAGCAGTAGCAGCAACAATAAAAAATGGCAAGATTGGTTTGGGGTGGGATGCGAGGAGGGTGGTGGTGGGTTGGTGGGAGGGCAGTGGCAAATTTACGTTGCTGAATTCTCTCCGGCTTCAATGATCTAAATGGGAGGGCAGGAAAGGCTGCGGCGGCGGCGGCGGTGGTGGTGGGGGTGGTGGAACTGTGGCTAAACAGCCCTGCGAGGGCGGTGATCACCCTTACATTGGCCATCCTTTGTGCCCGCACTTGCTCCACTACCCCCCTTGAGTCGCCGCCACTGGCAATTGCGTTTCGAAAAAGGGGATGAATGCGATGGAATTGTGACACGGAGGGCTACGACCTCTCGAACCGCTCAGGTCCTCTCGCCCTCCCCACGAGTCTCCCACAATTTTAATGTTTTTTGTCGCTTTGCCAATCAGCAGATGCGTGAGCTCATTTGCATGTTAATATTTTTTTGGGCTAAACGGGAAATGATGGGAAGCTTTGAAGAGGGCGTTTGAGAAACGTCTGCATGGTGACACGCCTGCAAATCGCGAGCTGCATTTTTTTTTCCCCCAACATTTGTTCACCTTTCCTTCTGGTAGTTTATTTCTGATTGTGCTATCGGTGTTGTGCCGTGCCGCGAGAACGAGGGTCCGTGTAGAAATGCCACAGATCGATGCGTTGGTAGCCCCCCCCCACCCCCCCCGTGTGTGTCGGTAGGGAACGGTTGCGGGAGAGATTTTCATCGCAGTACTTTTGAACAAAAATAATCAGGTGGTCATTTCACCCTCTGTACAGCAGGAGTCGCACTTTCCCACACACGATGCTATTCACACGATATAACAACCCCCCCCCCCCGCAAAACAAACAAACAAACCTGCATTGTGGATATTGGTCGCGACAGCCTACGGTGTTAAACTATGCAATGTTGGTTGCGTGACAAGTCAAAACAATATTTGTATTACTGTTATAGTCAGATACGTTATTTAAGCCAATCAAGCGCAAAAGCCATTTTAAATCCTTTATATTAAGTTCGCTTGCTTGCTTGCTTGCGTGCTTGCTTGCTTGCGTGCTTGCTTGCTTGCTTACGACCGTGCAAATCTTTCGGTCGTTTTTTAACCCACTTCCCGTGATCCAATCGAGCTGACATTTTCCACACAGACTCGTTGTGCGAGACAATTAATGTTCCTGAAAATTTTTTTCAAAATTTTACACTGTTTAGGGAAAACAAATTATATATTTAATTAGCAATTGCTTAATACTGGCAGACAATCATCTGACCCATAGGTGGCAGCCATCTCAAGCCAGAAGACGAGAAGGCTCTAGCTGCCACGCATATAAAGGATTTATAGTGAAAAACTTTGTTTTTACGGGTTTACTTGTTAACGAGTTAAATATTTTCTTTGCGCAGTCATTGGTGACCGGCCTGATGCCGCATCCGATTTACTTCCCAGAGGGTTACGGCATTTCGGCAATTGGACGGTGGTGAGGGGGGGGGTGAGGTCTGGGGTGGAGGAGGTTAAGTTTGCGAATGGATTTCCACGGCTGGTGATAAAGTGCACCGAGTGGATCGACGATGAACGCAGTTTGTTACCGTTCTGCTTCGGTATGGGATTGTTTTTTTTCTCCCCCCACCCCGCCCGTTTCTCCAAATATTAAATAGTGCGTGGAATACGCGGAATCTTACTGCCGTCATTTGTTGCCTTGAGAAGTAAATCGGTCCCCAGTTGAGGGATGCAATATAAAAAAAACTGGACAAAGTGCTGCTTGCAGACTTTCATTCAAGTATCTGGGATCTGGTTTACGTACACCTGCAATAAACACCCAAGTACGTTTTGATGTTTCTGTAAATTGATTTGACTACACATGTTTTTTTTTTCTTTCAGTAAAATTGTCGAAGCCAATATTCCATTGCTTCTGTAGTGCGTGAGTCCTTTGCTTAAATATAATCTCGCTCGTGTTTGCCGCTGATTGCTATCTTCTTCACTGATGTATTTTTTTATTCTTACGTCTCGAGTACTCACCATGTTAAACAAAATCTCATTTGCACTCAATTTGTGCGGTCAATATAGTCCATCAACAGTTTTAGATCAGCTGGAATTAACCCTAGCATTCATGATACTATATCTACTAGTGGTTTAAAGATGTCGTCTCATCAGCGACATATATGTTCGTAAGCTCGCCGTACAATGCATCAACTTGCGCGTCTAAGAATCAATGATTTTAGATTCGTACGTGTTGCATTTCATGTATTTCAATCACCCTTTGATGCAATACAATTCACGCAATTATATAGGGGCGCCATGATGTTAAGATGTTAATTCCATCGCCTGGTATGCAGGAGGTCGTTAGTTCGATCCAGCAGACCCTGACCCTTGTATATTTGGAGTTGTATTCTTCTCCCCGTGGTCTAGTGGAATTTTCTCTGGGTTCTCCGTTTTGTACTTCCACATTTAGAATCTACATGTTTTTAAGAGTATTTGGCTGCTTTAAGCATCCACGTGTTACGCTAATTCGTTGAGGTATCATTTGTGGCCAGGCCATCTAACAAAGAGAGATGTATAGCTCAGTGGGTCTTGCCTGGTAAAATTAAATAAATATATATTTTAAATAGTTCTATAAAGAACGAATCCTTGAATGGAATCGTCATAATGTGGAATTTCTGTCATGTCATATTTTGGTTACCAGAATAATTCACGAATCTGTTTCACCACGAAAATATAATAAATTAAGTATTTTTTTTCTCCATTTGCCTATCAGCGTATGGAACAATTGTTTCACGCCATAATTTAAGCAGATAAATGCTGGACTGGTTTTAAATTTCCGAGTCATCAGCAGGGCGAGTGCTCATTGGCTGTTCACCACGCAAATTCCACGGAGCCTCAGCACAGAAAACAAAGCACAAACGTTATGACTTGCTGTTGTGGTGGATTGTATGGTTTACTTTATTTTTAAGTGGCAAAACAGACATTCGTATTATTATAACTGTATTACTGTTATTATCCGTTAGCAGGCCACTGATTAGAAATTGAATATTCATTTTAAATCTGGGGAATTTACATTTAAGAAAAAAAAACACTCGTCTTACTGCGAACTCTCAGAGCAGCCAACGCATCATCACAACGTACAACACGGGTCGACAGCCAGGTAACCCTTTTCAAGACAATCACGTTCATCGTTGTTTTTTGTTGTTTTAAACGTGGACAAAAGCAGACCCGAAAAAATGCAGTGATGGCCATTTATTTCTCTGCGGAGGTTTGTGCGCGTAGGCAAAAATTATTTCATACGCCGACAACAACGTGGGCACGCAGGCCGGCGAAACGCACTGCGCCCATCCTGCCTTGGCGTTCGCGCGACAATTCCAGGGTGTATAAGGCGGGCGGGGGGGGGGGCCTCACTCATGGTAACAACGAGACTACGGTAGCCTCGAACACCGTGCAATCCCGAAGACGGTGCGCGCCCCCGCCTGCCACCACCGCGGCCGCCACCGCAGCCGCCGCTCCTTATGCTTCTGTCCCGTGGCCGTTTAAGTCCCGAAACGCACCGCTTGTACACAAACCGTGCTTTCGTGAGAAACAAAATATAAAATAAACCGCAGGACAAACCCACCCCATGACTACGTGTTGCATGCCTGGCAGACAATATGACCACAGTTTCGTGCACTCCCACAACTATAGTGCTTAGACCAGAAAAAAAAGAGACAAACGCAAAATAACTGAATTTGTTCTACCACAGGTTTTCAACCGCCAGTCTGTATACCCCGTCTTTTTTTTGTTTTGTTATGAAGGCGTTTCAGGATTCGTCCTCTATTCTTCCCCTCCAGTTTTGAAAATGTTGGCCAACCCCTGCTTGCTTGCAGCCTTACTTATTGTGTTTGCTACACAATTCACCTTTGGTGTTCCCCCCCACCCCCCATTCGGTGTGCTGTCCACTGCCCGGCTGATCCGATTGTACAAACCTCGTGCCCATCAATCGCCCTCATTGTAGCTGCTAAGCGAAGGGCCTTAGGCCGCTCGCTGTGACCCAGATGAGCCGCTCGCTCTGCTGTCAACGTCAACGATTGTTGGCTTCGTGGCCGTGATAATCAAGAAGAAAAATCACATTTTTTATTACGCTCGACATATACGGTATGACGATTCTACCCGCTTTATATTTTGTTGTTTGTTATGGGTAACAATTATAATGATGATCGTACTAATTTTCATTCACAGGCGTTTTTCTTCACCCGCTGCTGGATGAAAGCCTCGTGATGTCGCGTCAATCGTGGAGCGTATTACACATTCGTATAACATCGATCTTGTACGTCACATTCACCTGGTTCTGAATCAAAGGAACTGGAACGATTTCGTGGGGCAGGCTGGGTAAATGTGGGCAAAGGTGCAGCCCCTGCAAATGCTCGCTCACGCCACCGCTAACGCAAGGCCCTCCGCTCGCACAAACTCTAAAGGGGACTTGGGTCCACCTTTCCACGTTGACCAGACGTGTTGGAAGAGGTGGACGTCCCCAGACTTGACCCCACCGCCACGTGTTGACCTCAGGTGTTTTCATTTACATTGCCAGGTGGACAGAGGTTGGTGGTGGAGGGGGGGGGGGGTGATTTGAGTTTCAACTTCCGCGCTGGAATATGGGATCACACCGGCGACCTTTGGATTGAAAATCCGGCGCGTGAATCAATCTGCACTTCCGTGGGGGTAGGCCACTCGTCGTCAATTCCCTTGTAAGTGGCCAAGACTGTCGTGTCAAACTATTGCAGTGTTTCTTCACAATTAGTGCAGTTCAGTTACTATGCAAGCGTCGAGAGAGGACATCGTGTACCGCAACTTAAACAATTAATCTGTCAGTGTTCCAAATAAACTTTTCCCCTCAGCAGTTACATTTACAAAAAAAAAACAGCAATATAAATAAAATATTCATATAAAAATACTCTCTTGCAAAATATACAAATAAATGCATTGCTAAGCAAGACTTCCCTACAGTTTAATAGTAAGTCCGTACAAAATAAAAATAAATAAAAGGTAGAGAAATGTACTTTTGCCTAAAATGCTAAACGGAAGCAAATATTCTCCACGAGTCCACGTGTACCGTCAACGTTCAGTCTCGCGGTTTATTTTTTTTATGCCAAACCCCTATAAATTAGTTACGAGGAACACATTCAAAAGTTGATACGCAACAAGATATTCTGCGGCATCAGCTGTATGGAAACGAAAAAAAAGCCGGCGTTGTGTGTTCAAGATTCAAATTCACCGATTTCCCCCCTCCCCCCCTCACAAACCCGTATATTGCTGCTATTATTTTAACTTTTTTCTTAAGTTTGTTAATTTCTCGCAACAACAAAATATTGATTCATTTCAATCTGAAAATTTAAACAAAAATAATTATACTTAAAGTACAATACTCCACAGTAAGTTTTTTGTGTTACCTTATTCGCGGAGACTTGTTAAAATTAATGTAAAAATATAATTCAATTTTAAAAGTTATTTAATGTTTATATCCTGCATGCAAAGATTAATTGGGTATGCTTTGCAGCAACAGCATGTTTAACTTCATTTTTGTTTAACTTTACTTCTGAATGTAAATGGATTTTCAGAAGTAATTAAACTGTTGAGGTTAAAACTTTGCCCCTCTTTCACGAAAGGAAATTTGCGTCCACGGTCCTCAATTAATTCTTCCCACTCTCAATCGGCACTTTAAGCACACGGCGATGGGATCTGTCATTATTGAAATCCACCGTCTCACGAATCGCGTGCCATGGAAATTACACTTCCATTTCACCCCGCGTTATAATCATTTAAAATTAAAATAAACTAAAAGTAAAAATAAAAAAACTGTCAAAAAGAACGCCGACAAAAACAACACCACCACAAGAAACAAAAACGTAAAATCAAACGAGCTCAATACTTAACGCCGGCAATAAAAACCGAAACAAACACAAATCAAACTGCCCTCCCTCGCCCCATCATTTCAAGAGGGCATCACCAACCGACCAACCGACCGACCGACCGCCCGCCTCCGTCACTTGCACGTGTACTCCTCTGTCCTCTCGCTGCACGCGCTGCAGCGCACGTAGCAGCACCAGTGGAACTTGCAGTTGCACTGCCACGCGCGCGTGTACTGGTGCGTGTTGTAGCCGCGGCCGCAGCACAGAAGGTCGCAGCCGTCGGCGTGCGGCGACGTGCGGTTGCACAGGCGACCGCGTGTCCCCGCGCTACCCGTCGCCGGGTCCTCCTCGCAGTAGTTGGGCGAGCGCTCGGTGAACACGAGCTCCGTGTCGAGCGGCTTGCGGTACGAGCGCGACTTCTTCACCTTGAGGAACATCGGCCGCAGGTAACGGCTGCCGCTCACCGGCTCCACGTGCACCGTGTGCTCGTACTTGTCCTTGAGCGCGTAGCCCACCTCGCGGAACTTGGGCAGCGTGGTCCAGCACGTCTTGGTGGTGCACGAGCCCGACACGCCGTGGCACTTGCACTCCAGCTTCATCTTCTCCTCCAGCACCTGGTCGGTGGAGTGGAAATGGCGATAAGGAACATCTGCGAACAAGCGCCCCAAGAAATACACGTGCCGCCGCTGGTTCCCGTGCCGCCAACAGAAGGCGGGTTACGGCAGAGCGTGAAGAGCGAAGCGTGTTCAAACACAAGTTGCGAGCCGACTGCATCCTTGCACTGGGCCGTTGGGTTTTACCGCTTACACCAATGCAATATTGGATTTTCAAACGAGTGGTGGCGCAGCGGTTAAGCACGTTGAACTGTGAACTGGGTGACGGAGTTTGATTCCTGGCTATAGCTAACAAGAGCTGCCTTTACCAACCTGCACTAACCGGCATGGTGAAGTAAGGTCAAATTAACCCCCAAAAACTGACACAGCATGGGATTCATTGCTAGTATTGGAATATTGTATGAATTTGAATAAAAAAGTTGCATGAATGTTGAACTTATTTTGCATCGTGCTGAATCGGAGTTTTGGTAGTTGTATATGAATGCTGAATATATGTAATTCCAGATTAATACATTTTGTTCTTATTTGTAAAGCTATTTTTAGTATTTGTTGTGTCTTTTGGTAAAGTCACGTAGATAGGTTCAAAGAAAAAAAACTAAACATAACAAAAAACTACGACGTTTCTATTGCAACACAAGCGTTCGTCATCAGTGTTTATGCACGAGCTCTCTCCGTCCGTCCGTTCACACATCACCACTGAATTTGGTTCCCAGAACGTGGGACGAACAGCCAGACATCGTTCCAAACAGCATGCAGCCGGCCCGGACACTATAAACTATTTTTAAAAGATGGGTTTTTTTTGACGAGGTAAGGACCATTGATCTATATAACACTTCATTGGGCTATCATTTGTGAACGCACGGTGATTCTAAATCTGGAGGGAAAAACCGGAGAACCACTGGGAGAACATGCACACCCCAAATATATTCCACGTCTATGCTTCTCTATG
Source organism: Lampetra planeri (assembly GCF_965212315.1). Classification (NCBI taxonomy): domain Eukaryota; kingdom Metazoa; phylum Chordata; class Hyperoartia; order Petromyzontiformes; family Petromyzontidae; genus Lampetra; species Lampetra planeri. The sequence goes on along the minus strand of NC_136146.1, from coordinate 2,341,007 downwards.
ACATCTAACACAGACTTGATACATTTCTAATGAAGCTGAACGATATCACAAAAAGGTCGATTTTGGCTTTCATAAATCTGGTTCCAAAGAATAAAAAATAATAATGCTCTCAAAATATTGCCACATACGTCATGAACGTAGTAACCTCTTTGTTGTCGATATTAATGTCTTAAATTCAACAGCAATATCCCTCTAACTCATTGCAATGGTTACCGGAGACGATATAGCTGATATATAAATTTGCGTCAATTGCAAAACACTGTGAATCAAACTAATGCATTTGGTAAAAAACACTCAAATCGTGTAAAGTTCAGCATTTTAAATGTGTTTCACAAGAACGCACGGCCACCTAACGCGGCCGTGGTTTTAAAGCGGCCACTTACGATGCCGTCGCAGGAGGATCGCTCCGTGACGGAGCGTCTCTCACTTCGAGGGTCATTTTACAAAACAAAGCGTGCATCCTTTGCGGGCTTTCGTGGCAAGTGGGTTAATTTTTGCCATAACACCATTACGACAAACGCACAATGACACGCTCTTGTGAAAACCTGCCTTGGTATTTATTGTCCGCGGGCTTAAATATTTTCTCTCTCGCACTCTCGGGAGGGGCACCAAAGGGCGGGGGGGAGCTGTGCAACCAGGTGGGGTTTAAAAAAAAAACCTCTCTCTCGCTTCTCAAACAATCCATCTTTAACCCTGCAAATCCCAAACTGTCTGCATAGCTGTGATGTTGCTGTTTCATCTGCTTGTGAAATGCGAGAGAGTCTGAGATGGGGTTTGGGAGGGGTTGGTGTGAGAAGGCAGGCGAAGGACTGATATGAGCTACCTGTCGGAGGCCGTCGGACTGCGAGGGGGGCTGCGTGCAGAACGAGAGAGAGCGAGAGAGCGAGAGAGTGAGCGAGCGAGAGAGCAAGCGAGAGAGTGAGCGAGCAAGAGAGCGAGCGAGCGAGCGAGCGAGCGAGAGGGGGGGGGGTTTACATAAAGCCAAGTTTTAAAAACTAAAAAAAAAAAAATTACGAAATGATGAACGAAGCAAAGTGTCGAATACACCGAGCATCTTCTTGTTTCCACTGATTGTAAAAAAGGAGGGAGGGAAGGAGGGAGGGAGGGAAGCAGGGATGGAGGGAGGGAGGGGAGGAAGAGGAGTGACCCGTTAAAAGTAGAAGGTCAGAGGTAAAGGTCAACGAGAGAGCTGCGTGCGGTCAAATTCGGTAACCCCCTGCGGTGTTTCAATCTTTGCGAGGTAAAATGGAAAAGTAATTTTTTTTTTTTTAGCCGTGACGTTCCAAAACGCTCTAATGCTCGCTCGGATTGCGAGGGCGGGGGTGAGAAAGACACATTTTGCAAGTGACCCGTCATTGCAATTCTGCATCATTTGATTGTGCAACATAACTGCTTTTGTTAAATGTTTGATCTGTAATTGTGGAATGCTGTGATGTTGTCTGCTGGCCGAGTCATCATTGAAAAATTGTTTCTTAGCTCTCTGTGGCTTTACTCAGTGGCAAATAAACTTTTGACTCCGATTCTGATTACATTTGGGGGATTTTATTAAAGTGTCTTGCCTGCTTCATACGGGATGATGTTTTTGTCCAAACTGCTCATCCAGAAGTGTCATTCTAAGCCAAGGATGGGGAGGGGGGGATGCTTTCCTTTACTGGTGGCCAAATACAACTCTCAAATCCCGTAAGCAGGTGAGCATGTACCTTGTAAGCCTCGACAGTGCATGAAGGAGTCCTTGATGCAAAGTGATTGCACTTTACTCAGATTAGAAGCACAGTGTTTCCAGGTCGATTACATCGAATATATTTCCCCCTGATTAGTGTTGCTAAGATGCTTGTAGTGATAGATCACGTGATCGTAATTTTAATTGTTTTCATCGTAATTTGATTTTAAAAAACATCATTTTACGGGAAATTCTATTTGATTTAATAGTTACGTAGATTTGCGAACATTTTTGTTCCTCCTCTAAACGCAGCTTTAGCTCCGCTCCGTTATTTACGGCCAATTCTTTTTTCAGTTTACATTTTTTTGTCGTCTTCGTCGATTCGCGTCCACTCTCGCAAACGAGGCTGGAATCCTGGTTTCCCCCCTCTCGACTTCTCGTTGGCTGTCTACACGACCGCCGCGTGACGACGGCGACGACGGCTGGCGAGCGACCGCCGGGCGCTCACCTTGCGTCCCACGCGGTTGTTGTGCAGGTTCATGAGCGTGCGCGCGCTCTGGCGCACCTCGCGAGCGTCCACGAAGAGGCGCGACAGCTCGAGGCCGTGGTGGACGTCCGCCGAGCAGCCGCCCCAGCGCCAGCCCTCGCGCGCGTTGTACGAGCCCTGGCGCGCTCGGTCGCAGCCGCACTCGCTCAGGTTGCCCTGGCTGCACGCCGTCGTGATGGCGTGCGCCACGCCCGCCGACGCCACCGCGTGCGCGAACGCCGCTTCTCGGCTACCTTTGGAGGGGTCGGTAGGGGTCGGTAGGGGTTGGAGGGTTCGGAGGGGTCGGAGGGGTTATTAGGGGTCGGTGGGGTCGGTAGGGGTCGGAGGGGTCGGTAGGGGTCGGAGGGGTCGGTAGGGGTCAGAGGGGTCAGAGGGGTTGGCAGGGGTGGGAGGGGTCGGTAGGGGTCGGTAGGGGTCGCAGGGGTCGCAGGGGTCAATAGGGGTCGGTAGGGGTCGGTAGGGGTCAGAGGGGTCAGAGGGGTCGGTAGGGGTCAGAGGGGTCAGAGGGGTCGGTAGGGGTCGGAGGGGTCGGAGGTGACACGGGAGAGGAGACGCGTATCAGTGGGGGAGGGGGGTGACATTTGCGACATCGACGAAATTCACTGAAAAACAGCATTGTGGGGGGAGGGGGCACCCTCGCCACCACCACCCTCACCACCACCACCCTCGCCACCACCACCCCCACCACCACCCTCACCACCACCCTCACCACCACCCTCACCACCACCCTCACCACCACCCTCACCACCACCACCACCACCCTCATCACCACCACCACCACCCTCACCACCACCACACGGGGGCGGCAACTGGAGGAGGACTCCCCAGCACCAGCAGCACGACTCGCGGTGGAAAATAGATTCTGGATGGCCAGCGATGCTCAAATATCAAAGAATAAAAAACCCGAAAAATACAATGTTGAACATTTGTGACATCGTTGGACGTATCTGACATTACTGAGATTAATAGACATTATGACATCACCGCACGTGTATGATTTTGTTGACTCTGCGGTATCTTTTTAAGGTCACTAATTTTTTTTATCACATCTGCACGTCCTCCTAACCTGCATTCGACCCGTTGTGATCTCCTCCACGGCTCATGCCTACAAATTCGATGACATCTCTTCAATCTGATGGTGGTCATCATCATAACCACCATCATACGTCATGGTCTATCAACTGCTGGATGAAGGTTTTCCCACCTTGTCAGCATCCCTCATGGTTCGGTGACAACCCACAATCCATGTCATTCTGAAGCATAAACTTCTCATCGCTCGCTCCATCCCTACGGAGGTCAACCTCTCCTTTGGATTGTATGTATGTTGAACGTCTTTCGCACCGTACGTAGCGAACAGTGCTAATCGGAGGTGCGGGCAAAGACTACAAACTAAACACAAAAAGCAGTTCAAAATAAATTAATTTTCACTTTAGATTTTAAAGTGCATAGCTCCAGTGGCTTGCTAATATCGGAAGGAAGCACATTTCAGACAGCCGCAGAAGCGCATCTGAAAGCGCGCGATGCGGTAACCGTCTTTGTTCGATGGAGAGCCAAAAGCCGCTGTCAGGACGACCGGAGTTTGCGTGAAGACGGTTTCCATTCTGTTAACAGCCTCGATCGGAGTCCATTGTCCCTTAGAGCAAACGCCTCCTGCCCAAGGCCTCGTCGCTTTCCCTAACGTTCAAAACGATGTCTCTAATTTGCGGGTGTTTCCTGTTCCACGTGTTCCAATTTACACCTGTCAGGGCAATTGTAAACGTGAGCCTTTCCATCCTTTTCACCGTTTGTTCCATTTTAACCATCATTGTCGATATTTTTTATGCATGTCACTGCGGGTAATATTAACCGATTGCAAATATTCTTCTGCATTGCATTTGCTGTTGTTGATCATCAAATTTAGATTTCTAATAATACTGCAAACCTTTGTCACGTTGAGCCTAATCTGTCCTGAAGAATTTCCCCTCGTGTAAATGTTCTGCTTGAGTTTATTTGTCTCCTTTTATCCTTACTGGACATTTGTAAAAAAAAAAACAGAGCTTCCTAGCTCATCGGATTCCTCTTCCAGTCTAAATCAAGATTCCGATTTTCCACGTTGACCTATGGCCTTTAGCACTTAACAGCATCAGCAGAAAGAATGCTGTGAACCGGCGATCTGTCTGGGGCCACTTATCCCATAATCACACTGAAGGTCAAGACTTAAGGTTATAGCTAAGGTCAAGAGAAGCTCCCCCTCCCCCCCACCGTGCACTCACCTTCACATTAAGTGGCGGGAATAATGACAAACGCCTCTGGTAGTAAGCAAAATACCACCTCAGTTTGGCAAAAGAATATTGTTTTAAACAAGCATTTTGGAAACACGCCGAGGGTGATAGACTTCAAGGCTTTGTCAAAAGTGCCGGGACATGCAAGATACTATTTATATATATTAAAACCTCTTTGAATGTTTGTGCTACTATCATCCAAAATTTAATTGGTGGTAATGAGGGAAATATGATTGTGAGAGATACCAAAACTAATGGATTCACGCGGACATTCATAACACGGTTGTTAAAAAAAATCTTAAATCGAATCGTGCTCATGCTCGCCAAAAACGAACATTCTATTGAAAGGTTTCTTCAAAGAGGGCGCGACGTGGACACATTGCCAACGATGAGAGATCAAACCAGGCCCTCACCCCTCAGCTGTCACGTGATTGATGGGGAAATCAGGGATATTTTTTTCCCCGGCCACAAACACATAGCCCCCATTTTTTTCCACAACAACCGATCAACGGATGCGCGTCAACGTTCACCGCCCAGGTGATAAGCGCTGCAGACGAAGTGACGAGGTGGAAAATTGTCACCCTGTGGAGTGTGACGCACTGCATGGCGTGGCAATGGTCACTGTGCGTTGTGTGTGCATTGGGCGCATATTGCTGGACTGTGTAGAGCAGTGCTTCTTAACCTGGGGTGCACGCATCCCCTGGGCGTGCGAGATGCCCTCTCTGGGAGTGCGAGACACGGGCAGATTTTTTTTGTTTAGATAAATCATCGAAACACCAAATTAAGCCACGGGCACATGTAAGTACAACAACTTTGTTTCATCAAACCTATGTATTATTTGTTAACGTTATGAATATTTTTTACGATTAAAAACCAAAGGCGTGCAAAGGTTGCAGTAACGGTTAAGGGCCACTGGTGGAGAATAACCGATGATCTGTCCAGCAGCTTTGTTGTTGAGAAGGTTGGCTTTGTAATCGATTGACCGTCTAACTGGTGAACTTCTTCGAAGGTAGACCGTGCAGCAGCAGCAGCAGTAGTTTGTAGCTCGGTGAACCATGTGTGCGGTTGGTGGCATGTCTGTTGCATCCAGTCGACTGTATCGCTGGTGGACTTCTCAACTGTGAATTGGGTGAACCATGTAGCTATTGGGCTTTCCAACTGGTGGACTCTGTCTCGGATGCATCTTGATCTTGGTAAACTATAGCGAGCAGACTGAGCATAAGTAATAGACTGTGTTGCTAGCGAAGCTGTGAGGCAGCTGGATTGTGCAGCCCAATTGATTATGTAGCTGGTGGGTTTAGGCTGTGGTCTGGGTCTCTGGTGGTCCGTATCGATAGATGATCGAGGCTGACCGCCTCCAAGACGGGTGAGTTGTGTAGCCGGTGGACTGTGCGCACAGCCGACAGGGCTATGTGACTGTTGTACTGTGAGACATGCTGACTTGGGTGTGCTGGCAGACTGCGAGTATAGCCAGCAGTCTATGTGGTTGGAGAGGGGACTGTGACGAGACACACGGACCGCGTGTGTAACCGACACTACTGCGTGTGTGAGCCACGCACCGCCGCGTGGACTGTGTGGACCGCGTGTGTCGGGGCGTGCCGCTGTAGCGAGGCGACTTACCTACTTTGAGCTCTTGCCCGAACACAGTACGTTCACCCAGCGCCGTGCAGTTCCAGCGGCCGAAGCGGAACTGGTACTGGCACTCGCTGATGCCCAACTGCGCGCCCTCCCCGATGACGATGATGACATCGGGCCGGCTTTGGCACAACGCTCGCTGCCGCGGGGCCAGACCCGGGATCTTGTTGCAGATGATGTTGGCACCCAGCGCAACCACAGACGACAGCGCCCTGCAGGTGGGCGATGGGGGATGGAGAGAGAGAGAGAGGAGAGAGAGGAGGGACAGGGGTGATGGGGGAGCAGGGAATGAGTGGCATATTGAGAAACAAAATTCAAATGTGTCCAGGTCCCCAAGGAATAACTTGCCAAATTCTATGCGTCATCCGGAGACCACCCATGATGTGGTACAATGGTTGGGCTATTCCGATAATCGGTTTCTTGGTTAGGGTTGTGTTGGATTGTCTGAGATTTTGTTTTGCTGTTGGTACAACGCTCGTACAACGCGCGTTGGTACACAAGTACGAACTGTGCAATGCGTGCGTGCTTTGTGACCTGAACGCATGTGTAAGCACAATATTAAATAAATATTAACTTATTAGTGGGCTTTTCATTCTTTCTATCACACTCCATGGGAGGTAGATTGCTTTGGTTTACTGACAATAGAGACGATGTATTTGTTGGTATTTTGCATGAGACTTTAAGCAATGTTAACCCTTAGGCAGAGCCTGCCCTATGAGTGAAATCAGTAAACCCTATAGACAATCATTCAGTTTGTCACTTTTGTATTCTAGTTATAGGCATAAATTCGACAATATTTGAACAAAGTTTTGGTTCTCTCGCGCTTTCTAAAACATCACAAAAATGTCCATCACTCACTCACAATCATCTCCACCGTGTGAGATAGGACCGTGATGTATTTGTGCACAACGCTGCTAGAAAGTAACACAACGATGGCGATTAAGTACATTCAACGCATTCATACATCAAGTCACATTTGAGAGGATTACAACGAAGATGCAATGTGGTCATCGATGGGACTGTGCTTTATTCTATAACTGAATGATAACACGATGTAACACGATTTTTGTTCCTGGGTAGTAAGTGTTATTATCTCATTGCTTATGCCTCAAAAGTAGTCAAACATGGCTATTATTCCCCACAAACTTTGCTTTTGTAACCAGGACTTTATGTGAAGGAATGACACAAATGCAAACCACGTTTGCTCATTGAAAATAGTTACATTTCAAAATATAATTGTCCTGATCACAAAAGCAAAGTTTGTGGGGAATAAGGCATTTTCTGTACTTTTGAGGCATAAGCAATTAGGAATTAATACGTACTACCCAGGAACAAAAAAAAAATGTTACACAGTGTAATATAATGTATTTATATAAAGTAATGTAATAACTCTGTGCAGCATATTATGTTAAATCACTGTTTACAGAGTAACACATCTAATTGATAAATAAATATCAGTTTAAAGATGTATACCCTATACATCTTGGTCTCATTTATAAAAAAAAACATTTTCTAAACCGCATTGTATTTTCATATAACAGAAAGACTTACTTTGAACAAATTATAAATTCAAAGTCAAATGAGTGTTTCTAAGGTAGACATATGCCAAATAAGTGATTTGTTTACATTATTGTCGATTTTTATTAAATAACTCAATGTTTCAGCACATGTGTTATCTACAATAATATACAGTTACATTTCACCGCGTTTACATTTGTAAACATATAACCAGATGCCTTCCAGCACGTTCGTGAGCGTTCATTTAAAATGCGACTAGGTTTTTAAAATACAGTACACAGTTAATTACCTTTTTAAATAGCGTGCTCTGTAAGAACATAGACTGTGCAGTGTGCGCGAACCTCACAGCGACTAGCAGACACTTTATGGATGATGGCCTCCCTCCCCCACGTTGTGTCGGTCAGAGAGGTTGTTTGACCATACTTCACCACGTGGTCAGAGAGGTTGTTTGACCATACTTCAGCACGTGGTCAGAGGTTGTTTGACCATACTTCACCACGTGGTCAGAGAGGTTGTTTGACCATACTTCACCACGTGGTCAGAGAGGTTGTTTGACCATACTTCACCACGTGGTCAGAGAGGTTGTTTGACCATACTTCACCACGTGGTCAGAGAGGTTGTTTGACCATACTTCACCACGTGGTCAGAGAGGTTGTTTGACCATACTTCAACCACGTGGTCAGAGAGGTTGTTTGACCATACTTCAACCACGTGGTCAGAGAGGTTGTTTGACCATACTTCACCACGTGGTCAGAGAGGTTGTTTGACCATACTTCAACCACGTGGTCAGTGAGGTTGTTTGACCATACTTCAACCACGTGGTCAGAGAGGTTGTTTGACCATACTTCACCACGTGGGTCAGTGCTAGTTGATAAATGTGGGGATGCGGAACAGGCGTGGTTCAGACATCACCCTCTAAAACAATTTTTTTTTACCGGCTAAGGCCCACTGAGCTGTATAGCTCTTTTTCAGAAGCTCCTGGACGCAAATAATGGTTCAACGAAGTGGCTTATCAAGTGGAAATGCACAGCAGCCAAATACTCTCAACGCCACAGATGTCAGCCGTGGCCCGGAATCGAACTCAGGTTTCATCGCCGAGATGCGCTAACCCGCTGCGCCACCGCTCCGCCCGTAACGATATTATTATTATTCAGGGAACTTCATTCAAATGCTCTCCCTTTCATCGCCGAATCCAATTATGTTACATTACCTGCCATTACCGAGTGTGATACTTGGCGCGGGGCGCGTGACGTACAATTACACAGCCACCGCTGATGTGCGGGTGAATGCCCCAAACCTGAACAGCAGCAGCAATGTGACGGAATTATTACTATCATTAGGACCAAGGTAAAATACAAAAAAACTCAACGCCGCATTCCTTTGTGTTGTGGATACTTTGGTAATTGCTCAGCCGAGATCAGCAATACCTGCGGGAGCCATTGCATCCTATCGGAAGGGCTCTCCCCATCCGTCGGGCACGGCTGTATGCCCCCTCGCATTGAAAGACTCATCGGAAAGTAAGACGCACCCCCAGCTTTCATCTCGCCTCACATTACAGACACATCGACCGGTTCAGAAGAAGGTGCACTTCCCAACGTTTTCATTCAGATACAGGCGGGACATGTGTTGTTTAAACGCAGGGAGACCTTTCACGGTGTACCATGCGCAACGAAAACGTAGCCCATGTTTCTTGTTCTTTCCCGTTCGACGCGGTGATGTCTGCCGATTGAGACGAGTTCGTTTTCGTTATTTGCGCGTGCGCACCCACTGCCATGGCAGCCAGCCCCAACACTAATTCAGTGCACACCACTGCCATCACAGGCAGCCCCAACACTCACTCAGTGCACACCACTGCCATCACATGCAGCCCCAACACTCACTCAGTGCACACCACTGCCATCACAGGCAGCCCCAACACTCACTCAGTGCACACCACTGCCATCACATGCAGCCCCAACACTCACTCAGTGCACACCACTGCCATCACAGCCAGCCCCAACACTCACTCAGTGCACACCACTGCCATGGCAGCCAGCCCCAACACTCACTCAGTGCACACCACTGACATCCCATCCAGCCCCAACACTCACTCGGTGCGCACCACTGCCATCCCAGTCAGCCCCAACACTCACTCAGTGCACACCACTGCCATGGCAGCCAGCCCCAACACTCACTCAGTGCGCACCACTGCCATGGCAGCCAGCCCCAACACTCACTCAGTGCACACCACTGCCATGGCAGCCAGCCCCAACACTCACTCAGTGCACACCACTGCCATCCCAGTCAGCCCCAACACTCACTCAGTGCACACCACTGCCATGGCAGCCAGCCCCAACACTCACTCAGTGCACACCACTGACATCCCATCCAGCCCCAACACTCACTCGGTGCGCACCACTGCCATCCCAGTCAGCCCCAACACTCACTCAGTGCACACCACTGCCATGGCAGCCAGCCCCAACACTCACTCAGTGCGCACCACTGCCATGGCAGCCAGCCCCAACACTCACTCAGTGCACACCACTGCCATGGCAGCCAGCCCCAACACTCACTCAGTGCACACCACTGCCATCCCAGTCAGCCCCAACACTCACTCAGTGCACACCACTGCCATGGCAGCCAGCCCCAACACTCACTCGGTGCGAACCAACGCATGCAATGCTCCACGGCGACTGAGCACCGCCGCATTTCTGTTCCGTGGCGATGTCGCCGCTACGATCTCGCCGGCTCGTCGTTCAGCCCATGGCGCGCGCTTGTGAAGAGCCGATATATAAATAATTATTTACACCGTTCGTCTTTGGGGTTAGCTCAGGGAACCAAAAAACAAATAACCCACGATCGTGACTATTGCCTATTTTGGAAAATAAATAAATAAAAACAACCCCGCCGCATTTTCGAGAAATGACAATTCAAACTCGTGTCGTCTCTCTGCTTGCATCAGTGCACACAAGTTGATGTGAATCTTGGCCCCACCATTTGTTTGGTGTTAAAAAACAAACAAACAAACAAACCGTCGAAACAAACTTTGAGGATGACTGATGGCTTTAACTGAACATTATGAATATGACTGACGGCTCCCACAGAGCAGGAATAATGCACCCAGTCGCATTGTGAGCATTGCTTTGTGCGACTGCCGTGATTGTGGCTAATGCAGAAGCTCGGAGTTTTAGTTGTTGTTGTTGTTTTAAATAGACATACCGTGCTCGTGTGATGCGTGTCGAGTTGTTGTCGTTATTTGTGTTCGTGGACCGCTGCCAATGCAGCAGCATTACTAAATAATTGGTAGAGTGCGTGTGTGTGTGTTGTGTGAATTGTGAATCAATAACTGTTGGTAAATATATTCACAATCGTCAGAAAAAAAAATACTGTCTTAATACAACTATTACGGTAAGGAGCTGTTGTAATATAAAACACACATCCAACTTTGTAGGAAATACACAATGCACACATTTGTACGTGAATGTAGATGCGAGATAACAAAAAAAACGTGTACGCACTCACGTGCTGCGTATCGTCCCCAACAGTAAGCAATGCGTTGTTATCTAAAGGCCCAAAACGCAGAATAGCCAGCAACAAACAGCACCCGGAAGAAATCAATAGCTACAACATTGATACGCTTCTTGCATCGGGCATGGTTATTAGAACGGTGGACAATGAGACGACGGGGGAGGGAATTTCAAAGTCGGGAATCCAACCGGATCTAATACAGCACCGTGAAGAGGTGGAACTCAACAACTGGTGCCATCATCGGTTCTGTGCCACTTTTGTAAAAATCAGACTGCGTCGGCAGAGGCTCTGGAGCACAAATCGAAAACATCCACCAACAGCACCACCACCAGCACCGCCACCACCAGCACCATCACCACCAGCACCACCAGCACCACCAGCACCACCACCAGCACCAGCACCAGCACCACCACCAGCACCACCACTAGCACCAGCACCACCACCAGCACCAGCACCACCACCAGCACCACCACCAGCACCACCACTAGCACCACCACTAGCACCAGCACCACCACCAGCACCACCACCACCACCAGCACCACCACCACCAGCACCACCACCACCAGCACCACCACCACCACCACCAGCACCACCACCAGCACCACCACCACCAGCACCACCAGCACCACCACCAGCACCACCAGCACCACCAGCACCGCCACCAGCACCAGCACCGCCACCAGCACCACCACCGCCACCAGCACCACCACCGCCACCAGCACCACCACCACCACCAGCACCACCACCGTTGCCTAAGTCGTTAACGCCGCTCGCTGCCTCGTGTGGTGGAGCAGTGACGGAGCGATTAGCGAGCGCACAGCGACGTGAACCCGCGCCCAGAGTTCAAGTCACGGCCGCGGATAACATCAGCGGCGAGTGATATCTAAACCCGCCTTGTGCCCACTCCCCCCCCCCCTCTAACAAAACTAAGATATGTTTTATTTTACGAGGTAAGGCCCCGCTGAGCTATGTAGCGCTGGTTGAGAAGCGACTTGGCCACAAATGACACCTCAACGAAGTGGCTTATCGTCGCATGGACATTTACAGCGGCCAAGCGACTTGCACCGGCTAAGGTGGTGAAGTTACCGTACGGTTGAACAATCCCTCACGACTGAAACGTCACGGGGAGGTGGGTCATCGCCCAGCAGTGGAGAGGACAACTTTGTTCACGTCTGTGGCACGTGTGGGTTAGTTCAGTGATAGGTGAATGCGTTCGTACATAGTGTGTAGAATATATATGCAGTGACACTGCGGTTTCTTTGTACATCTACTGCTGGATGAAGGCCCTCTCACCCTGTGTCGGTCACGTGGCCGTCTGACCACAAGTTCCTACTTCACCAGACTGGTTCGGGCATCAGTCGCCGCTGACGGCTGGTCAGGTGCTTCGCTCAATGCGCCACCCACTACTTCATCATCACCAGCTTAACACGTCGGCTTTCGCGACCAATATCATCCATGATACAGGTTTTTTGGGTTTGATCGCGATCAAATCCAAAACCTCTCCCCTGTTCGTGCCCCCTTTGTGCAATACATTGCTCATGACTGTAACTTGCATGGCAAGGTTAAAGCAAGGCAGGGGCTCAGCAACCAATATAACAAGAATATACATTTTTGTTCGAATTCGGTAACAGACAAAAAAAATGCCCTCAATATTTCAAGAGCCACAATGCACGTGCATACGAGACGGCGGTTCTTGATAAATAGCGACGTCACAAAGCAGTCCTTGAACAGCCGCATGCGGCTTCAGAGCTGCAGGTTGACACCACTGCCATGGTAAACTGGACTTTCCTAGTAAATTGGACTCTCATGGTAAACTGGACTTCATGAGTAAACTGGACTCCCATGGTCAACGGGATTTCCATAGCAAACTGGACTCCCATGATGAACTGGACTTCAATGGTAAATAGAACTCCCATGGTCAGAGGTCGGCAACCAAAATTACAAGACCAATCTTTTTTTTTATTCAGTAAACAAACCCTCAATATTTCCAGAGCCGCAATGCATGTGAAAACGAGACGGTGGTCCTTAAATCAAGTCACAAAGTGGTCCTTAAAGAGCCACCGAATGCGGCTCTGAAGCAGCAGGTTGCCGACCCCTGCACTGTGAAGGGACGTCTTCATCACGGCTGCTGATGATGATGATGAATGCATACAACAAAACTGCACGCAAACATCGAACAGATTAAAAAAAAAAAAATTCTGGCCTGGACTTTTGCAGCTGTTTTAGACTAATTTCAGGGTGCTGATTCCAAATCTGATCTCAAATTTGCTCTATCACATCTCATTTTTATGCAATCGGCATACCCCATTTTCATTGATTTTACCCGAAATTAACTCTGTCACTTATGATTGCAAGTTGTTGCGAGTCAGTGACTGCTTTAGTGTTAAAATATGGTGCTGTATTTTTAGGATAGTGTGTTTATAATATCATTTTATGTAGATATCCACATTTATTTAATATTTTTCTTCTGCAGTTTTTATTGAAAATGCAATATTTGATATCTCAAAAAACAGATTTGGAATCAGCTCCCGAAAATTACCTTACAAACTGTTGGAATACCTTATGCCAGAAAAAGTGTGTTGACCAGTGTTATTGATGATGATGATGGACTTGAACAATGTTGTTCACCAGTGTTAATATCACTTTGTAGACGATTTTTTATATATAAAAAGAACGCAGTTGTGACCAAAGGTTCCAAAGGCTCAGAACACCAAGTGGTCAGCAACAATCGGCACCGTCAAAGTTGTGTTGGATAAGAGAGTTCAACATGTTCTTGGTTCTTTCGGTAAATTCACGTAGAATGGAAATAATAAAATAATAAAAATAAAACAATAAAATAATTCTCACGACGTTTCGGCCACAACGCAAGCAGCCGTCCTCAGGTGGAGAGCAGGTCTGTCGAGGAGACAGAGTCTGAATTCATTGATTTTACCCGAAATTAACTCTTTCACTCAAGACAGAGTCTGAATTCAGACTGTCTCCTCAACAGACCTGCTATCCACCTGAAGACGGCTGCTTGCGTTGTGGCCGAAACGTCGTGAGAATTATTTTATTATGTTTTATTTTTATTATTTTATTATTTCCATTCTACGTGACTTTACCGAAAGAACCAAGAAGATGAATCCCTGCAGTCACGAAAGCTTTAAATCGAAACATAAAAATGTTTTATTTTTATTATTTTATTATTTCCATTCTACGTGACTTTACCGAAAGAACCAAGAAGATGAATCCCTGCAGTCACGAAAGCTTTAAATCGAGAGTTCAACATGTTTCTGGGAATGGGCAACGGTTATAAGATCCTGGGAGAAGAGACTATGGGAGGGAATTGCAAAGTCAAGCAGTAAGTGCAAGGGCAGAGCAAGAAAAGACAATGACATTTGTGACGACACACATCACCTACTCGTCAACAAATATGACAATGAAGGGATAAATGTCGATGTAAAGCTTTCGTGACTGCAGGGATTCATCTTCTTGGTTCTTTCGGTAAAGTCACGTAGAAGGGAAGTAATAAAATAATAAAAATAAAACATTTTTATGTTTCGATTTAAAGCTTTCGTGACTACAGGGATTCATCTTCTTGGTTCTTTCGGTAAAGTCACGTAGAAGGGAAGTAATAAAATAATAGAAATAAAACATAATAAAATAATTCTCACGACGTTTCGGCCACAACGCAAGCAGCCGTCCTCAGGTGAAAACCAGACGCTGTCGCCTCGACAGACCCGGTTTTCACCTGAGGACGGCTGATTGCGTTGTGGCCGAAACGTCGTGAGAATTATTTTATTATGTTTTATTTTTATTGTTTTATTACCTCCCTTCTACGTGACTTTACCGAAAGAAAAATGAAGGGATAGTTCCGATCATCAATAATGATGCAACTGATAAGGATGACATCATCATCACGATCTATGGGCAGATCGGCCGTAGGTGTCCACTGCACACTTCGCGTCACGTGTTGTTTCCACCTTCCTCCGTCTTGTGCCAATACGCTCAAGCAGTGCCCCATATTTTTGGCACCAATCTCTTATGTCGTCCTCTCTTTCCAGTTCCTTCCATTTTTTCCCAACGACGCACTTTTAATTTTCGTGTTGTTGTCCATCCTACACGTGTGTGTACAAAGTGCCAGTTCCCTTCTCATCGCTTCCTGCATGGTCAGGCCTTCTTCTATTCGAAACCTTTTTCTCACTTCTACGTTGGCCACTCTTTGACTCCAGGATGATATCACAGATTCTTAAATTGTAAAAATGTTATATTGCATAGCCACTGCTCAAAATACTTTAAAAAAACACACACAAAAAACAAAACTACAACAACTCGCTTCGGAGATCCGCTTTCTCAACACCGACTGGTGGGACGTGCTCAGTCGCAGTGCGCCTGATCTCTCGATTGAGCAGATAAAGGAGAGGGGGGGGCGATGGGAGAAGTGGGCGTGCGGTGATCCGTGACGTGAGCCGTGCCCGTGGCTTTCCGCACCATGGGGATTACAGCGGTTACAGACGCATTGCAACAAGCCGCTACAAGTGCCCGCGACACGCACAGCAGAGACCGTAGCCGTAGCAGCAGCAGCAACAGCAGCAGCACATTTCCCAGCCTGCATTCATTCATCATCTCACAGCTGAACACGTTGTGCGCATACGTGTGCACATTGTTTTGTGTGTGCCTGGTGTGTGTGTGTGGGTGTGTGTGGGGAGCGGGGGTGTAGCGGTTAGCGCTACGCTGCGCTACGAACCCAGCGACCCGAGCTCGATTCCCGCTCATGGCCAACACCGGTGACGATTATCTGAACCGGTCATGGGCCTCCCCTAGGTCGACTCAGCCTCAAATGAGCACCTGGTGCGGTGTGTAAACATCACGACTGGGGAGACAAAGGCGGACGAACATGGTGTTGGCCACCCACCCCCCTCGCGTGCCGCCCTTAATAGGTGCTCGCTAACAATACTTGCCCGTACGGTCTGTTAGGGCTACACGGGGGATCTTTGTCTTTGTGTGTGTAAAGGCGCCGCCCCTGCAATTGCCTTCTCAGACCACTCATGGCTGGCGGAGGAGACTTCGACCAGAAGCTTCAGTCACAATGAAGTGCTATGAAGAAGGGCCGTTACCCTAAACATCTGTTATGTACATTTTTTTTACCATTAAAAACAATGTTGTTGACTCATGTGTTGAGTTGTTTTGCTATTTGTGCACCACTTTACAGCGCCGCATCACCGCATTATTTGCTCAAGCAGAAGGAGCCCTCAGAGAGCCCCTCTAGTGGGTGAATTTGGCCTACTTCTCCACACGTGCCAGGTGCCTTGGGAGAGGTTAGAAGTATCCACAGGTTACTCGACACACGTGACCTGCTCCTGAATGGAGGTAGGAGATTAAATCATGCTCCAGTTGCATAAACGGCCACGTCCGGAGATCGAATCAAACGAGTGGCCTCTGGATTCTACATATTGGTCGCGAAAGACTACGTGTTAAAGCGACCTCTGGGTTATAAGTCGAGTGCGCTGATCATTATACAGGGGGGTGCTTCAAAAACATGTGAACACTTCCGAGAATTTGCAACAAGGCCACGAGAAATGTGCCTCGGGGCTCTGGAGACCACCTGGAGAAGATTCCAGACACGTGTTGACAACGATGGCGAACAAGTAGAGACTCTTGACTTTTTGAAGTTATTAACATCACATTTGTTATCACGTTAGAGTGTATTATGCGTTATTATTCCATTAAAAACGATAGTTCCGTATAAGTATTCTTGGTTCTTTCGGTAAAGTCACGTAGAAGGGAAATAATATAATTATATTGATATAAAACAATACAAATTATCACAACGTTGACTGCAACACAAGCAATCATCATCAGGTGTGAAAATCCACACCTTTTTTCAAATTTTCTTGCCGTGGATTTCACACCTGATGATGATTGCTTGTGTTGCAGTCGAAACGTCGTGATAATTTTTATTGTTTTATATTTATATTATTTTATTATTTCCCTTCTACGTGACTTTACCGAAAGAACCAAGAATATGAATCCCTGCAGTCACGAAAGCTTTAAATCAAAATTTGTCCGTATAAGTGTTAACATTTGTTTTAAGCACCCTGTATATACGTACACAGCGCATGTCTATCAGAACCAGAATATGTTTTCGTACTGGAGGAATCCGATTAGCTAAAATGCTCTTCTTTATAGGATGCCCAGTAGGGGCACGGGGTCAGAAAGTGACAGCAAATTAACTGGCAGCCTATTTATTTCGGGGGCTGAAGGCGAGCCAACAGACCACGGAGGCTAAGCAGCGTTGAGCCTGGAAAGTGCTTAGATGGATGACTACCAGGCACAAAGAGGTTGTCATAGAACCTCGCCGTTGTCTCAGGATTACTGTTAAAACTTTATATTTTTATTTTACGAGGCAAGGCCCACTGAGCTATGTAGCTGCTTTTCAAATGCGACCTGGCTATCACAAATGATAGCTCAACGAAGTGGCTTATCGTGTGGAAATGTATAGCTGACAAATCGTCTAAACGCACGTTGAGTCTAAATATCGGGGGGGGGGGGGAACCAGAGGTCACTGAGAAAAATCCACACGACCACGGGGAGAACATGCAAACTCTAAATATACAGGCGTCAGGGTCGGCATCATCGGGATCGAACCTACGACCTCCTGTATACCAGTCGAGGTTGTTAACATCTCGCCACCGAGATGCTAACACGTCGGCATGTTTGGCCAATGCCACATTGTCTCTTTGTGGGAGTAAACTGGAGATCCCGGAGAAAATCCACCACACCACCGTCCTTGCTACTGCCATCTATTAAGCAACACTCCAGAGCCGCGCATCTACAGCACACCTGGAACGCCCTGGCAATCGCCCACTAAATTCTGGGAGGCCCTTTGTGAATAGGTAGGGGTTAGCTGACGGGTTTGTTGTGTAACGTTTTGCGAGTAAAACAAAAAAAAGCATTTGCAAGCGCACAGGCATAAAGGCACGTCGAGGTTGGGAATAGATAGCATCTTGAAACGACACAAACAGTTCTGTGCCATAGGTACGTGTCACCATCACCGTCAGCCACGGCCAATCCACTGCTGGATGAAAACCTCTCCGAGTAGCCACCACCACATCTCACGATCACTCAATGCAATATTCCAACCGACGACCTGCACACGAACTGATTTCATCACTCTCGCTATGTATAAATACAAAATAACGATGTATATATCATACATATACAAGGGAATCATGACGTAATGTTCCGTAATATATATTGAAAACAATAATTTTAATTTCTGCACATATATATCCTGTCCTAATGTGCAGCTGTAAAGTAAGAACGATGGCCTTGATTTACCCAGGAAAGCCTTACTGAGTCTCAAGACCATATTTCAGGAGCATCCTGCATTTACATGTTTGGCCAATTCCCTTTAAGCGTGTTTTGCGTGAAAATAAATGTATCAAGTTAGAGTCGTGACATTGACACGAGGATAGACGAGGCGTGGGTGCAATAAAAATGTGCATGCACATGTACATGTGTGTGTGTGTGCAAGTACATACAAGACTTTAACATAGCAATTGCATAACACTCGGAATAATTCAAGTTACGTGTGCAAGTGACTTAACAGACAACATGGTTCAGATAGAGTAATATAAAATATTATTTCATTTTCATCAACGTTAGGAAAATAAATTTCGATTTAAAGCTTTCGTGACTGCAGGGATTCATCTTCTTGGTTCTTTCGGTAAAGTCACGTAGAATGGCTGCTTGCATTGTGGCCGAAACGTCGTGAGAATTATCGTATTATGTTTTATTTTATTACCAGGTCTGACCTGGTCTTCACCTAAGGACGGCTGCTTGCGTTGTGGCCGAAACGTCGTGAGAATTATCTTATTATGTTTTATTTTATTATTACCATTCTACGTGACTTTACCGAAAGAACCAAGAAGAGGTTAGGAAAAATACTTTGTTGTATAACAATTTGCTCGTTTGAACATGCATGGTGTCAACCTGACTGGCTGTATTGTATTCTGTGGCGGCAATGATTCCGTTTGTGCTACACGGGAGCAGCCAAGATGATTCTAGATAACTCTGTACAAGCCTGTGTGCTGCAGGAGCAGTGATAATTATTTCTTGATAATTCTACAACGTATAAATATCTTCTTGGTTCTTTCGGTGAAGTCACGTAGAATGGAAATAATAAAATAATAAAAATAAAACATAATAAAATAATTCTCACGACGTTTCGGCCACAACGCAAGCAGCCGTCCTCAGGTGAAGAACAGGTCTGTCAGAAAGACACCTGAGGACGGCTGCTTGCGTTGTGTCCGAAACGTCGTGAGAATTATTTTATTATGTTTTATTTTTATTATTTTATTATTTCCCTTCTACGTGACTTTACCGAAAGAACCAAGAAGATGAATCCCTGCAGTCACGAAAGCTTTAAATCGAAATTTAACGTATACATACATACATATAACAACAACAAAAACACATTTACAGACACGCTCTAACACATCGATAGACACAATGTTCCATCTCAAGGGATTACCCTGCAGGTTACATATTCCAATCGATGCGCAAGAAATCTTAATCGCAACTATACATTTCAGCGTATCATAAACGGACTATCAATTGGGTTATAATTCGATTATATCACCGATATGTACGACATGCAGGATGACTTCAAAGCAATCGCAGTGTCCAGCCGTGACAGCCCAACGTTTTGGCTGTAACGTTTCAATTTATGGCATTAGGTCCAAAGCCAATAATTGACAATGCTTTTATCTCAACGCATGCACTGTGGAATTATCGGTGTATAAATTGTAACCGTTATTTTATAACGTTAACTCCAAAGTTGTTTATATTGATGAACCAATGCTATTTGGTAAAAAAAAGCCGTGTTCTTTTATATATATGTGTGTTTTTCATGCAAGATTACCGTTCAAATATAACCTAATTCTAAAAGAAATCGATCTAATTTGGACGATTAATTCAACATTGATTATTCCTCCAAATCGAACACTCGTCTGCCATATATTTATCCCACTTGCTGAACAATATAACCGCACGTGACCGTTTTACGGTGAAAGCAAAGAGGCAAGTACGTATATACTGCATTGAATGTTCACAAAAAATACACACACACCCGCAGCTAAAGATACAAATATAATTATACGTTGAGAGTTGGCAGGGAGGCGATTCATCATATTTTTTTCCACCGAAGATTTTTTTTCTTAAATAGCGTTTTAAATTACGCAACTTTAAAGGGAATGCGGCTGAGAGATAGACCGTGTGTGTGTGTGTGCGCCCCAGGCAACGGATGTGTATACGAGACGTGTGTACCAGGGCCATACCGCACCCGGCGTGCTTTCAACACACTCCCCAAACATTTGTGAAACGAATACTTGCACACACACACACGTACATACATGCATATATACATACCAAAGATAAAGGTCCCCCCGTGTAGCCTTAACGGACTGTTGGGGCAAGTGCTGTTAGCGAGTAGCACCTATGAAGGCCGTCACGGCACACGATGGAGCTGGGTGGCCAACACCACGCTCGTCCGCTTTTGTTTCCCCAGTGGCGATGTTTACGCATCGCACCAGGTGCTCATTTTAGGCTGAGTCGACCTAGGGGAGGCCCAGAACCGGTTTAGATAATCGTCACCGGCGTTGGCCGTGAGCGGGGAATTGAGCGGGGAATTGAACTCGGGTCACCGGGGCTCGTAGCTGTACGCGTACCATAAAGATAAAGATCCCCCGTATAACCTTAACAGACTGTAGGGGCAAGTGCTGTTAGCGAGCACCTATGAAGGCCAGAACGGTACACGAGGGGGTTCGGTGGCCAGCACCACGCCCGACCGCCTTTGTCTCCCCAGTGGCGATGTTTACACACGCGTACCATACACACACGCGCGCGCAGACACACTCAGAATCGCATTCAGGTGAACTCCGTGATGATGCGGGTGGACGATTATAGCGGACCCTATTGTCGGCGAGATTTTACTCGAACTCATACGCAGAAGAAGAAAAAAAAACATGTCGTTGATAATTAAAAAAATCCCGCGGATAATTGGGTCGGGGTTTCTCTACAAACCGCGGGTTTCCCCACAAACTCCAGTCCGATCTCGGACCGCCGCGATCCGACACTGCACGTGCCGCCTTCCCCGTTCCAAACACGAATTAAGTCGTCAGCCGCGGAGAGCGCAGCCTCAAGTGAAGATAGCGATCAGTTCGTTTGGCATATGCGCGTATGCCGGTGTGCGTACACGTGTGCGCGTGTCCCACGTACTACCAATCATCAGGCGCGCGCGGCGTGTGAACGCGACGAGATGCGTGTTAGTTTCGAGGACTCCGTGGTTTGGGGAAATCGCCCTACAGGCCTGAGACACCTCTAGGCACCTCTCTTACCCGCCTTGCATTCAATCCATGCGTAGCGCGCTCATATCAACGAGACGTGATGCGTGTTTTTATCAAAAAGTTGTCATTCAATAATTCCGGAGCCCTTTGCAACCTCGCCAAGGTCGTCTCGGAAGATGTTGCGGCGCGTTGAGCATACGGGCAACTTGTTGCGCGACTTTATCTGATGGTGTGCGTGTCAAGTGTCGTGTGAATAGACCTCGACTCGATACACACAAAGACAAAGATCCCCCGTATAGCCTTATTCGACTGTTGAGGCAAGTGCTGTTAGCGAGTAGTACATATGAAGGCCGGCAAGGCACATTCGGGGGTGGGGTGGCCAGTACCACGCCCGACCGCCTTTTCTCCCGAGTGGCAATGTTTTTTTTAATACATCGCACTCTGTACTCAATAAAGGCTGAGTCGACCTATGGGAGGCCCAGGACCGGTTCAGACAATCGTCACTGGTGTTGGCCGTGAGCGGGGAGTCGAACTTCGGAAGCAAAGCGCACCAACTGCTACACCACCGCTCCGCTACACACACACATTCTCGTAGAAGCTAATGTCAATGTGCCCAATACCAATTACGAACGATCCCGCGTGCGTGCGTGTGTGTGGCATTGCTAATCGTTGTTCCTATATCTCACGGTGGGTCGTGTTCGCACGCATCGTAAGCGATGGGTGGTAGTGCGAGTTCGGCGAGTGAGGGGGGAGCTTACGAGAATTTCTGAGCACTGGCTTTGCGGGCGTATTTATGAGCGATCTAGTTTAACTAGTTTTATGTGTTTGATGTAAACAGCCTATCGTGTGCACAGTAGTCTGTGGATGCGCTGCCATACGAACAATTGCAGAAGTTCTAGGAACGCGTCTCACTTTGATAACTCTTGTTGATGTAACAAAAAATAAGTATATTGTTGGAAAATGTAAAATGATTATGCCAGTTATTGTTTTATAGTGCATGTAATATTTTAAAAGCTGTTCGATTTCAAAGGGAAATATAAGCAGAACTCCGCTGTGTCTCTCCACGTAAGAATAAAAATGTGTTTTAAGTCCATCGGCTGATTGGCTCTTAAAGATAAATATATTATCAAGCAGCCTGCATTTTAAGCAAGCAAACTCTGGACCGGATTCGACTTTCGGGGTCTAATCACAGTAATCAGCAGTGGATTACCAGATTGTATGATTAACAGATGGTACGAACATGCTGCGGCTAATCTACCAATTAATGACAAAACAATTAAACGTGAAAATATATAGAGCGTTTTTATCTTTGCGCAGATTTCTAACTGTACGGGATATGTTTATATCCTTAATCGCACTAATATTCGCAGTGAAACCTGACATGAAGCAAAATCGATACGGACGAATCACGCTCTCCACTTGGCCGTCGAGCGCCAATGGGTCCTATCAATCGAGTTGTGTCGCGATAACTTCACAGGTAACTTTACAGAAGGCGACTGAAGACAGACGTGTATTCGCAAGCGCGTTTTCACAGGTGCGTTTCATTGGAGCAATAACGAGTCGTTTACAATGACGAGTCATTTACAATTTACAATGACTCGTGGCCTCTCTACGAAGATTGATAATGAGAGCGGCAAAGATTTTGGGATCGAGCCAGTCAACCTTGTTAAATGCCTTGCGCGAGGGCTGTTGTTATAAGCCACTGTATATGTGTTTTTTTTTAAACTAAACTTTTCAGCGCGCGCACTATTTGCTTGCTTATCAGATCTGGAGCCCTTCTTTGTACGCTTCAACAGTTCGACTTTAGCTCTCCTCGTTATGAAAAATAATATAGCGCGTGTTACATGCAATCTGCGCTTATGTTACGCACGTACACGACACATTTGATCTTAACTTGATTTGATCCTGACCAAGTCGTAGCACGTTTTTGTATTATGAAACGTTCCTCGGTCTACCATCCACACACGTGGAGAGTCATGTACACCACGACTATCATGGTACATGTGCGAGCTACGCACGCATCGTCAACGATTATACATGGATACGTTCATTCATATGGTTGTTCTGCCCGAACTGTGCACCCCGTGCGCTTTTCTAGAGTTATCTTATCGTGGGTGGTGGCAAGTCGGCTTTTGGAGGCCTTCATCCAGCAGTGTGTTGAGCATGGCTTTATATATAAAAATGCGGTGCACTGCAGTACTAACATCCACACATGTATGCGATTCGTAAGCAGTGTCCCTAGTTCGTCCATCGCGTCAACTGTGTGCACATTTCTGTATTTGCGATACAACAAAAAAACCACAACTCACCCAATGCTTAGGTAGATGACTCCAATGCAAGGCAGAATGTGTAGCATCCAATGTAACATCCGCAAGCACATGATGATTAACGTCTGTGTGGAGCGGTCTATACGAATGTACAGCGAAGTGCGCGGCCGCTTGCCGCTGCTGCTGTTGCTGTTGTTGTTTAGAAGCGCTTGTTAATAATAACCAAGGGCAGTCTAATCCCCGGGCCTCGCCTTCTCTTCCATGCAAGAAGTTCTCTACGAAATGTCAATCCGGTCCACGATGCAGCCAGTCGTGTAAAGGAGGAAAATCAATGAATAAGGGAAGACGCGGAGACAGAAGAGAGGGAGAAAAGAGGGAGAGAGAGAGGGAAAGCACGGTGGTGTTTTTATAATTGACGGATAAATCGCCGCTCTTCCCTCTTCATCTGTATGCATTTCATGAATGCGAGGCGTCATGAATTCCACGCGCAGGCAGGAGACGGACACAGCTTCGATGAGACTCGTTGTGAGCATCGATGATGGTAGCCTTCGGGTATTTTATCTCGTAGCTTCACACTCGCCCGATCAAAGCGCGCAGCACGGCCCGAGTATTCGCGCTTGTTTAGAGTAACTCTCCCTTGGGTATCCAGCTATCCCATCGCTCCGAGTCCCCTCCCCGTGCAATGCTACTCCAAGTCACGCACACGTGGCGCGCTCGCGGAGATAGACACCGGCTTTTACTTTGATGCGCGCACGGCTGCACCGCAGTCAATGTTGTACGGGCGTGTGCACCGCAGGGCATGTGTAGCGTACAGACGATCTGCGACGAGAATGAATAAATGCCAAGAATTGGCACTTATCTTCGTCAGATTTTTTTTTCTGGCCGGCGAAGTTTTACCACTCGCTACCTTCGGGGCTAAGCGGCTGAGGAATTGAATCCTTTTTTTGCATGAAGAAGACGAAAAAAACATCCGCAATGTGGCGCCATTCCAAATTAAATAGAAGGTGATATGTACACTGTTGGGGGGGGGGGTTATGGGTGCAATCTTGGACCGGTTTGATATACACACAGGCACACGCACACATACAAATACAGACACCACGAATTCATCAGTCGACGAATATATACATTGCGTCTGTGAAGTTAGTCGGATGACACTAATGATTGATAATTATTAGTGCTCGCAAATGGGAGGTTACTCGACTCAGTACTTTAGCGTTGCGGGGTGGGATACAATGAAGCCGACAGCGCTTTAGCTGTGGATGGACTCAACGTAGGAAGGAGGAATTTCCATCATTGGCTCAGGTTTGTAAGTAGGAAAAGTTTTTTTTCAACAATTCGGTGTCAATTGCGGTGCTTAAAATACATGAAAAAAAGTTATGTTTTAATAACACATCGATGTAGTTTTTCGCCCATATTATGTATCTCAGAGTCCCCCAGAGACCGTGATGAAGTATTTACAAAGCCACTCCAGCTTCCGTCAGCCAGTGCAGAGACCTATTGACAAGACCATATGTTCAGCCCTTTGTTTAATCCACCGCTGGATGGAAGGCCGACCACCGACCGTTTCAGGTGTCGGTTTATATAGGTCCCATTTTGTGGGTTTTTTTATTTAAAAAAAAAAATTCACCACTCTCGTCAGCGCCGGTTGGTGATGGAGAGCGAAGACTGCTTCGGATATCACTTGCCCCTGATGTTCGCCGTGGCTGGGAATCGAACTCAGTTTTGCCGAATTCAGAGCAGCGCGCTAACCACTGCGCCACCCCTCATTTATCAACATCCAATCTACGGAGTGAAAGGATACAACTGTTGCCACCATGAGGGCCCCTTCGGCCCACGTGTGAATATACCGGTTCCAGGCACTTGTGTGTCCAAGCAGAATAGTATATCATTAATTTAAAACTTACATATGCAGGATTAACCATTTTTAATTATGCACTTAAATATATATATATATGAATATACCTACGGATGTTTTAGTTAATCTACTGCTGGATGAAGGTCTCCCCCGCGTTGTGTCAGTTGCGAGGATTATTGTACCACACGTTACTGCTACTATAGCCAGTCCGGGTCGTTGTAATATAACTAGCCACGGATGTTAGCCGTGGCCTGGAATCGAAATTAGTTAACCGAGTTCATAGTTATCCCCCCCCCACCCTTGCCTTCACTAACTCGTATCGACCAGCGTGGTGAAGTATGGTCAAATAACGCACACGGCATTGGAAGGACTTTAGCAATTAATTTACGAAAAGAGTTGCAATTTAAAAAAAAATGTTGTAACGTGTCCCGCTTCTTAACCCGCATATGACTATTTACTCGCGTTTACAGAGTATTAATATAAATTTTGATTTAAAGCTTTCGTGACTGCAGGGATTAATATTCTTGATTCTTTCTATTTTTTTTATTTCCCTTCTACGTGACTTTATCAAAAGAACCAAGAATAGTATTAATATAATTTAACTAACCGTACGTGATCTTACTCTCCAGGACAACACGGTAACGAGGACATTTCCTTTACACTCCTATCATCGGCCATTGCCAATCCACTGCTGGATGAAGTCCTCTCGAACTCGTCAGCCCTCTCACGACCGTGCCATTGAAACAATCGCACCGAGCGCCTGCACGCGGACTCATTTCAACGCCCCATCTCTCCTCTCGCTGGACGAGCTCCATATCCCGTTAAATCCCTGTCGACCGCCAATCCGTTATTGATCTTGACCATCGGCCATGGCTGCTTCTGGCGACGCGTTCTGTATTAGTAATATTCCCTCTCGCCACAAGCCCAGCATTGAGCGTGCGTGCGCAAATGAATGGAACAGCGACGCTGCCTTGTGCCACGAACCCAGCAAAACGAGTTCGATTCCCAGCCATTGCTAAACAGCGTTGGCGAGTGATATCCTGAACTGGCTAATTCTGAGTCGACTCAGCCTTAAATGAGTCACCTTGCGTGGCGTGTAAGGCGGCTGGGCACATCTGTAAAAAATAATAACTATAACCCATCCAATTCCTCCAGTATCAATAAAGATTCTGATTCACACCACCACCACCACCCCTTCGTGATCCGTTCTGACCTTAACAGGTGCTCGCTAACAACACTTGCCCCCACACGTAGATGTCGGGGAATTTTTGCTCTTTGGGTTCCAAATAATACAGGCACGCATTGAAAACGGTCAACAAAAGGCTTCCTTGACATCGTGTTGAGCAGTATTTCATCGGCAATTGCATGCGATAATGCACGCGTCTTATTTACCCCGCTACCGAGGTCGTTTGTGTGTGTGTGTTCTGTATTTTCCACAGCATTCTGCTGAAACATTATTCACCGACGTGACGTCACTTGTGTGCACACTCACAACGGCCGAAGGGGCACGCGAGAGAAGCCCCCAAGGGTTACTTGGTCACAAGCCCATTCCGTAAATATGTTGACCAAATGTCTTGCGTGCAGTGGCTGTTTGATATTTAATTTTACAAGTGTAATTCAGTACAACTAAATACTGGAGTGCGGTTTTTTATTTATTTTCGTACCTCATTTAAATAATCACGTGGATTCAACTTTGTAAATTTGTCTGTTTTCTTTCCAGAGAATTGCGAATGTTACACGTTAAATAGACCTTCGGGTTTCATTTACGGAGCTCCGCCACGGACAACTGCGGTTAAAATCAATCCCTGCCGTTACATGTGTGTGAAACGTGGATAGCGTTGCAATTGTTGTGCCAAAAAAACATCGGCCAGGCTTGGTGAATAACGCCTGCCATCTGGTGGAGGCTGATGCGAACGCTGCCAAGAACTTTGACTCAATTGTGGCCCCATTCCCAATCACCAAATTCTGCCATCTATCGAAATGCTGAAGCTTATTATAATGATCTTGCTTTACGTTGCGTCTGATAATCATCAGACGCACCCTAAAACTGCGCACCGTTTCAAGAAAGGGACCGTATTAAAAAAAATCTGGTCACACGTACACCTACAGGGTTTATAAGACTCACCCATAAATAAGTAACATTAAAAAAAGTTTTATAAAACACGCTTTTATGAAATGTACCGTACTAGTAATGGAAGAACTCCACGACTCCAGGAAGTGGCCCCGAAGCTTGCCATAACGTGAGGGACTGTGGTCAATTACAGCCAACTTGAGTTGAGCGTGGGCAATTAGACCCAAGCCGAAACATAACATATAAAAAATAATGTTTACATTTATTTTTATGATAGAATATAGTATTGTCATCAGTATGACATAAGTATACCAAATTTGCAGTCGATACCACATTGTGAAGTGGGTAAAAATTGAGTTACAATATTTGAGGATACGACAACAACAACAGACAGTGAGTTAAATAAATGCGTGTAATAAAAATGCTCACTGGGTCTTGAGACGTGTTTTTTCAAGAGGCTCCTGCAACATTGGGACGTTTGGCTTTGCGTGAACTCCACACAATATATTCAGGAATCCATTGCTGTATTGTACTGCCATCTAATGGCCAACTTGCAGCGTAAGACCGATTGTAGTCACTACGCCACTGACAATGTATTCACTCCCCCACTGATAATACTGGTAGGAACCTCCTGGTTACACCAGCCCACAGGGGATTATTGTGTCCGTCCGTCCGTCGTGCAGGTAGGGGCTGGGTGGGGAGGGAGGGGCTGAGTGGGGATGGTGGGTAGGGGCTGGGTGGGGAGGGTGGGGAGGGGCTGGGTGGGGAGGATAGGGCTGGGTGGGGCTGGGTGGAGAGGGGAGGGTGGGGAGGGGCTGGGTGTGGAGGGTGGGGCTAGGTGGTGGGAGGGGTGGGGAGGGGTTGGTCACACCGTGGTGCCCTTATAAAACTCAACGTTTAACCTACTCACGCCGGCTTGTGCCCACCCTCACAGTCGGGCATATTGCGGAATACACCACGCCGCCGTTGACCCTGGCCATTGACCGAGCAACCCAACGTTCCTACCAGCTCCCTCCGCAGGAATGTGTTTATGTAGTCACTAAGCCACTGATAATGATGCAGTTACTACGCCACTGACATAATGTTAGTTACTACGCCACTGCCTACGAGTAAAACAAACACGATTGAATTATCGTTGCACTGCACAGCGGTCAAAGGTCCGAAACACCCAAGCGCCCAGCAATAATCAGGGGCCGGCCATAAATGACGTCACGCACCTGGGGGTCAGACATTTGTGACGATGTGTGACGCGGGGGGGGGGGGTTGAGAAATGTGACGTCACATCAAAATGCACAACTTTAAATAAATATAGACAACACGTTCTACTTAATTAAATATACTTTTTAGTAAATGTTTTCTCCTACAACATCAGAGTGCAGCGCCACATTAAATACGCACTACAATGACAATAGTTTAAAGCGATTTGAAGAATGAATTTTTGGTGTGGGGGGGGGGGGTGCAGAGCTTTGTGACGTCATTTGAGTGGGGGGTCTGACTTTTTGTGACGCCGTGTGAGGAGGGGGGGGGGTCAAAAATCGTTCAAAATTGTGTGACGTCATTTATGGACGGCCCCTCAGATCAGAAGTTAATATTTTTATTGAATTGGACATTATGAGAAGAAGTTCCAATCATCCACAGCAACACCGTGGTAATGCGTTTGTGTATAAGGGATTTAGTTATAATGCATTGGTTATAATTAGTTTGTTGTGCCCTGTATTGTGATATGATAATGTGGTGAAGATGTAACCTCTTGTAACCCTCTAATTAACATAATTTATGAGAGCGTGACATCGGGCGATGGGGGGGCGGTGGCAAAACCTCACTAGTAATTAGCATAATGTATGCAAGAGTAGCATCGGACTACGGGGACTCCCGTATCACCTCGTGTTGATAATTAACATAATTAATGTAGATGTGCCTCTGGGGGCCGCGAAAAACTCACTGATAATTAACATATTTTTCTTTATATTCTTGGTTCTTTCGGTAAAGTCACGTAGAAGGGAAATAATAAAATAAAACAAATATAATATTATTTTATTATTTCCCTTCTACGTGACTTTACCGAAAGAACAAAGAATATGAATCCCTGCAGTCACGAAAGCTTTAAATCAAAATATTTTTCTTTCTCCGCGACTTTACCGAAAGAACCAAAGACTAATTTACATAATTTATTGGGGCGGCAATGGCCTCAGCCAATGGTAAGCCGCCGCGGCGGTGACGTCACGACTGTTTACTTCGCTGCAGTCGAAGAGACCGCTGCTTTCAATGTCCACGCTGAGCGTCGTAACGCAACGAATTTTTTAATCGAGTTTTGTTTGTTTCCTTCTTCCTCCTTCGCCTTTCAGTATTTTTTTTTGTGAAAACCGTCGGCTATTTTCGAAGAGAGAACACCAGGTGCGTGGCGACATCCGCCAGCGTTTTAAACCTTGCGTGACGATCGGCGCCGTTTGAATGAACGCGTTCTGTGGTAGGCCCAGGCGTGTCGCACTGTAGCCAACGGGGGGCCTCGCAAGCCTGTAAGCCAGTACTTTCTGAGGTAAAACTCACCAGAACCGTCGTGTAACACCGCTTAAAGAGCACCGCCGCGGCTAATCAAGATATTACGTTGTGTTTTTATCGTCGAGTGACTTACACCAATGGGGTGTACTGTACTGTAAACTGCTATTGTGCCATAGGAACGGGGAGTTGCCACTGGCTGTTAGTGTATAATTTGGCCTTACAGCTGGCACGCGCGCGTAATTCAGATATTAACGTTAAAACGTGTACGATTAAATACACACTTTATAATTAAATCACTGATGTTTTGTTTTTAATTGACTGCTGTGGAAAATTACGTCTGTCATGTTAACGCGGTTCTAGCTGTTCGTGAATGTCGCAGAGGTAAAGGTGCAGCCCTGCAACTGCCTGCTCACACCACCACGAGAGCCCGACGAGATGTTCCTCAAATCACTCCTGTGTTGGTGTATAGCACAGAATATGCTCTTGGCCTTCATGGATGAGTGCTATCTTGTCGTATGAATGTGGAGTTTCCACAGCAGAAACCGGCTGTTAGTGGACCAATAGATATTAACAGCTGTGTACATTGTCCCTTAAAAAACCTATAAGATTAAATGTAAAAATGTAACATTGATTAAATAGTTGACACCGCTGTGGCAAATTGTCTCTTGTAAATGCGACAGATTACTGCCGTATTACGGAATAATCGTTATTGTGTCCTCTTGGTCATGCGATATGAATGTGAAATTCCGCTTGTTTGGCAGAAATACGCTTTGTATTAAACGTAGTCACTTAATTATGGACTGGCTAAAAGAACATGTCATAGGAATGTGTAATTTCCACCGCTGGTAACTGGATAGCCAACTTAAATGAGCACTGCTCCACATGTCTTCTTCTTGGTTCTTTCGGTAAAGTCACGTAGAAGGGAAATAATACAATAATAAAAATAAAACAATCAAAAATTCTCACGACGTTTCGGCCACAACACAAGCAGCCGTCCTCAGGTGAAGAAACAGAGCTGTCGGAAAGACAGCGTCCCAATGAACACCGCCAAGCTTGGCAGCGTATATTTAAGTTAGGTCGGAGGAGGAGAGCGCCTTGACAGAGGAGTTTACATATATACTCTTAGTTCTTTCGGTAAAGTCACGTAGGTAAAAAAATGAAATTATAATTAATAAAATAAAACAATAAAATCACGACGTTTCGGAGGCAACACAAGTCTCCGTAATCAGGTGGGACCGTCACAGCCAGATTTGCTGCATCAAGTGAGGCAGCGATTCAAGATGCAAGCTCTTAAATACAAGTTAAGGGGGGAGGAGAGGGGGGGGAGGAGTTTATCAGAATGTGGTAGCCAATGAATGGAAGGTATCGGGATGGGGGGGCGGGGCTAAAAGAAGGCACGAGGTACTCGTGGGCGTCCTCGACGTGGACGTGTTTGTGCGCAAGTCACTGGATGCACATGATAGAAAAGAAACGAAAATGCCCATGTTTATACCAGTGTTGGCTGACAATAAAGAGAGTACTGTTAAACGCTGGGGATGTTAACACTCGGTAAAGTAAAATAGTGCCTGTCAGATAAGATGGTCCAAAAATGTGTAGTTAAATCTTTTTTGCATGGTTGATAACATCTTTCCAATGATTACTAAGTTTGTACTCATCATCACGGTTGAAATTATGTCTGTGTTTGTATATCTGAATGGCTTCGTGTACAAACCTTTGATGGTAGCCAAAGGGTTTGCAGAGCACCTTAGTCTCGGAAAAAACAAGGTGCTCTGCAAACCCTCTGGCTACCATTGGAAAGACAGCGTCTGAATGACAGACCTGTTCTTCACCTGAGGACGGCTGCTTGCGTTGTGGCCGAAACGTCGTGAGAATTATTTTATTTTATCATGTTTTATTTTTATTTTATTATTTCCCTTCTACGTGACTTTACCGAAAGAACCAAGAAGATGAATCCCTGCAGTCACGAAAGCTTTAAATCGAAATAATAATATCACCAAGGAAATGTATAATTTCAAGCATGCGGTGGTCCTCAAAATGGTTGGAGGTTGAAAAGGGGTCCGCACACTCGAGGATATTGGGAAGAGTTGCTGGAGAGCATGTCCTTCGGGGAGATATAACCGCGTGTTCAGCGCTTAGTGGATTGTTATATTGCAGGAACCTTGAGGAATTGTGATGGCTTGGCATGGAATTAATCCAACAGTGGATTGATAATGGCTGATAATAATGCCGTTCGTTTTCGTTTTGTTCTTTGACTTTGTTAGCCCTGCTGAAGGAATGTGGAATGTTTACAATTTGGGCAAACAAACATGAGCAGTGGCACAGTTTGAATTTAGTGACCTTTGCGAGTAAAGCTTGGTTTTCTAATACACTTCATACTGGATATTGCATAGTAATTTAAGGTTCCACTTGGCAGTATGCATTGCAGACTTTTGCATTAAGTAGCTTTATTTACGCCCCGTTAGAGCCATTTTATTTATATAGTTTGGTCGACTATACATTTTCATTTCGTCAAATGCTTTTCCATCATCTACAAATACATTGGGGTATTCTAATTGATTTTAGCAATCATTGTTGACATGGATTGTTACATTGCAACACGGTTAGATGTCGGAGATGTGTGGAGAGGCTTTAATCCGGAAGTGAATAGATCGTGGCTGATATGTGAGCCCTTTAAAAGGTCTCTGGTTTATTGTTATGATATATTCTAGTCTGTTATTGTAACCTATCATTAAGTTAATTGGGATTTTTTTTTTACTAATTCATTTCATTTCATCGTCTCCAAATGTAGTCGGCAGTTACAGTTTTTCATATAATTTCAACCAAGTTAAATTGTGCCAACTATATTCAGGCATTGTATGTTGTCATACAAGACCTCTAAAGTTAACTGTTTAAAGTAAAATGTATTTTAAAAGCTAAGATGTATAATGGAGATGTTTGATATAAATTGAATGTTTGCTGTTTTCCCTCAATTATATCATGTTCTATGTATAAATAGGCATAAGGCACGTGATAGTTTTTAATTTTATTTCATGGATTTGTTTTTCAGGGTAAACCAACAAGGTGATATGATTACATTCAACTTGGATATGAAGGAACAAGACATTATGACTCTTCAATAACAGCTCATAAGATATGTGGCTATCACATGCAGTATGTTTAATAAAAGGAAAAAACACTGTCAATATATTAAAAGCATTTAGTATTGGCAATTAGAATACACAAATCAATTATGCTGTTTTGAGTCAAGTAGGATGTATAACTGAAGTACATTGGTAAAGTTGCGTTCAGGTGATCCAGTTGCCTTTGGAGTTTGATTAACATTAATGTACTGAATGTCACGTTTGAAGAATACCTTGAACTGTTTATCAAAGATTATAGCAAGCACAAGCAATGAGCTCAGAGAGAGATTTTCTTTTGTGAATTTTAACCCTGCCACATTTCCCCGAACTTCTGAGTCTGTGAATAGGACGTCAGTAACGGGCATGCCTGTGAGTGCACCAGAAAAACGGGTTAAGAATGGTAATAACGATGATGACAGTAAAGGCAATGGGAGTAGAGATGGCAGCTCAAAACCAGTGGAATCATCCGTTCATGATGTCCTTGACGATAGTAGTCCTAAGGGAAATATGTTTAGCGTACCATATTTTGGCGTTGACCTTGGTGAGGCCAGCAAGCACATTTCAAAGCATGTTGATCAGCACTTCTGGGAAAATGAAGCTACCACGTCAGAAGCCGGGCAACGGGCGTTAGAACCAAGTCAACCGTCACCTGAGAAGCAACCTGTTGAGTCGGTTTCGGTGCAGGTGAAGAGTGGTGTCGAGGAACCGGTGCAGGAAAAGCCGGCGAGTGTTCGAGGTCAATCTCCGAAGAAAAAGGCGTTCTCAGACCACATCCGACACCCCGTCAATTTGGTGGGCGGCTACGTCACGGGGCTGGCGAGCAAACTCCGTGAGCCACGGCTTGTGAAATCCTCGAAGATGGGGGAGAAGGATGCAGCTGATATCTCATCAGAGAAAGAGGCAGGGCCTCCAGATAAGCCTGGCAAAGCTGTGTCTAAATCGGAGGAGAAAATGTTGAAGCTGCAGCTTCAAAGAGCCAAGGTAACCTTAGCATGGTCTAAGCTCCTGACCATTTGTACTTTCATTTCTGATTTGTCACACTCTGCACACAAACACTCCTCACTGTGAACACCTTGAATATTAGTTTAACTTATCCAGTTGCAGTTTATATTCAAATACTTTCATGTACGTCACCTTCACAAAAACAGATTGAACCAATTTAGTCATAAAGCTAGTGTTGTGTGATTATACCATTAATATAATACAATTTTTACGGAAGTGGCTGTAAATTCTGAAGCTATAAATTATCGCTACATTGACTACATAGGAACGACAGATAATGACGCCGGCTGGAACTTTGCACACCTGACAGTGAAAATGACCTGTTGGCTTGTTCACCTTTCTCCTTCGTCCGTGCACTTTTTTGTTGGGAGCAGGTGCTTGCACGTGTGAGCGCGGACAGTCACACGCGGTGCCTGGTGCAGGACCTGAGAAAGGCCAACGATTTGCCCAGCCAGGTGTCCCGATTGGGTGACCTCAACAAGCATCTTGTGGAGTATCCCGAGTCCAGGCTCGTCGCTGTGGAGGTGTGCAAGCTCGCATGGAATTTGGAATCGAGAGTCAATTTTATACAGCATGCACCTTGAACAATTCAGTCTTGACAACATGCGCATAGGATGTATATTAGGCGTATTGTTATAGAAGGATACTGCATCTAAACTGGTCCCAAAGAGTGACCAACGTAGAAGTAAGAAAAAGGTTGCACATAGAAGAAGACCTGATAATGCAGGCAGTGAGGAGAAGGAAACTGGCACTATTTGGACATATATGTAAGACTAGCTTTACTACCTCGCTTCGCCCTCCCCCCCCCCCAAAATACAAAAGTCTATTTTTAGACTTTTAGCATTGTGTAGAGTCTGGAAGCTACCCACATGCCAAATTTCAAGTTTGTAGCATGTTGGGAGGTATGCTAAACATTTCTAACAGACACACATTCACAAATTACCCTTTTATATATATGTAGGATGGACAACAACAAGAAATTTCAAAGTGTGTTGTTTGGAAAAATGGAAGGAACGGAAAGAGAGGAAATCCTCACAGAATGGCTTGATGACATAAATAGATTGGTGCCACATAAATGTGGCACTTATTGAGCATATTGGCACAAGGAGGAGGAAAATGGAAATAAGTTAGGAAATTAACCTTATGGTGGAACCCCGGGGTCCCATAAGCCCCCAGATTTCGCATAAACTGCGTTGCGACGTCATTTTATGTCTGTTGAAGGCGAACAATACGGCAATCTATTCCTCTCGACGAGCTCTACACAATGCGCTAATCAAAGTTTAAAAGTTTTGTTTATGTCTACGGCAATTTTGGCAATGACGGGTGCTTGGTGAAGAAACGAGAGGATTGATTTCTGGTGGGTCGCGGCGTTTGTGTGTGCGGTGGGATGGAGTCGCCAAAAAAAAATTAATTACGATTTTGACTTCCGTTTATTCGGGACACCGGGCTCCCGCCATAAGGTTCAAATGTGCAGTAGACACCTACGGGCTCTGCCCATGCATCGTGATAATGATGAGGTGTGTAAGAGTGCATCGATTTAATCCATGGCAATTGGTTATAATGTTCATAATGTATGTATCCAATTGAGTGTACAAGAATCAAGTATTTACGATTTATATTTGCTGTACGTAATTGGTTTGCGTAAATCCTACAGCCAGTAGCGATTCCACATGCGTAATGACAAACTATCCATTCTTGAATTGAATTGTGACCCCAATTTGTGAA
Organism: Lampetra planeri; assembly: GCF_965212315.1. Lineage (NCBI taxonomy): Eukaryota > Metazoa > Chordata > Hyperoartia > Petromyzontiformes > Petromyzontidae > Lampetra > Lampetra planeri. Next base: position 2,305,010 of record NC_136146.1, on the reverse strand, counting down.
AATTATTTCATCACAATGGAGTGAATCGCGATGTACCTATTATATTATAGATATGTCTGAGTGAGGCATTACATTGAATCCAATTCACACTTCTGTTTATTGTTTTTTTTAAACAAGAACCATCAACGATATCGTTCTTCTCTTGTACATAATGCGTATTAATATATCTGACGCTGTGAATGTGTAACTTTTATGAGTGGGATGTACACAAAAACATTTTGGATTTGCCATTCTGAAGATTCACAGGTCACGATTCAATAAAAAAAAAATAGATTTTTCTTTCTTTAGATTGTGGTGAATGTGGCAATTGGGGTAATTGAAACCAAGTTCTTTCAACATGTATTGATAGAATCATATATTTTTTGCCACATATGATTAGAAGCATTCATATAGCGCGTAATAATATATTTAAATCAAGGAATGTATGCGATGTTGCATGCCTGTTGAACACTGCCAGTGTTTACTGTTGCGTCATTGGTCATAGAGGTATTGAGTAACAAACTACGTTTAAACTACATGGGACTGGCCAAAGTCCCAATGCACTTTACAGTATATGACTCTATTGACGCTTGTAATGACCTGTACGTGACACTTTTCGCCTCGCAACAACCTAATTCTGTGACAACGAGTGACCAAACTTGGCGGATGATAATTCAGCTCTGCAATAACAGTACACAGGTAGACATTCTTTAAATGTATTGTTGAACAGCTATTGTACCCCTGATCACCATGGTTGGCTACGTGAGGTGCGAAATAAGTTCAACCTACTTTTTTTTGGCAGTGTCGCAATGTCTGTAATTTTTGGAAAATGTTCAATTTTGGCAGCAGTTTAAAGCAAATGTACATGGAGGGTGCCGTTTCATTATGTGCCTTCAGATGCACTGCTGCGACCATCTGGAACACTCTTCTGTTATTAGGAAGCCACTGGAGTTATGCACTTTAAAATCTAGATCGAAAACTACATTTCATTGGAACTGCTTTTTTTGTTGAGTTTGCCGCCCTTCACCCACACCTCCGATTTCCACGGTTAGCTACGAACGATGCGAAAGAAGTTGAACATTCATACATACCTGTGTGCTGGGATGCAGGAGAAGGCTATTCCATGCCTGTTGCGGATGAGGCAGGCTGGCAATGAACGGCTGCAGGCGTCTGTACGTGAGGCCCTCTCTCTCGTCGGATACGTTGACCCCGTGCGGGGCTTTGGCATTCGTGTACTCTCCATCGACGGTGGAGGAACGAGGTAGCGCATATCCACTTACTCGTCTGCATCATTGTCTTAATTTTTGTGAAGTGAATCCTAATGCAGGGATTTCCAAACTCTATTCCTCACGATCGATGACCCATTACATCAAAGTGCTTTCCACAAATTAACTACAATATCTTGCTGATCTCGTAGAGGAGCGTAAACTATCACGTGAATTCTGGTCATGCTCGCAGCAGCGGCTTTTGGTTAACCATTGAACAAAGGTGGTCACTGCATTGCGTGCTTTCAGATCCGCTTCCAAGGACGCCTTGAACACTCTTTCTTCCGATGTTAGGAAGCGCAAAGATGCGCTTCGAGATTCATTATTTGAATTCCATTGAGATGAAAAGGAGCATATGGACAAATTTACATAGTGAAAGTTAGATATTCTGACTGTTACGACATGTTTCCGGTCTTGGGCAGGATATGTCTCTGATGGCTGATTAGGGATGATGGCTGATTTCGAGAACCATTGAGCGGCAGGCAAGGGAGGGAATGCGCCTTAGAGGATGCCCACTGAGGTGGAGGTCCGTTCGTGTGCAGTCACTTTACAGGATCATAAGACAACGCACACTCATCCAGCAATGGCTTTATTGTAACTCTTCCGAATGGTATATTTGTTTGTAAACGTGTGCATTCTTTAATATATGTAATCGTTGTTAAAGGGATAAGTTAAGACGAACTTAAGTCTCATCATGGGACCTCCTTTGGCAAATCGCCCGATGATGCTGGATGTAATTACCAGCGAAATGAAATCTTAAACAATTTAGGACGCCTTATTGAGTTGGTCAGGTGGAACTTTAAATTTCTCCCATGCAGAGAGGTGTTATCATTTTCAGCCATTGCCTTTCCACTGCTGGAAAATGAAAGCCTTCCCATGCTCTCACCGCCCCTCATGGTCCAGTGCTGCTACAATCTCATCTCTTCATCTCCGCGATGGTCACCAACTTGGACTCGCTCACTTCTTTGGCTGCCATTCAGTCACCAGTCTCGTCCATCGACCATCTTGCCGTCTGGAAATATGTCCTGCCCAATCTCATTTAGCTTCCTTGTAATTATGATGTCTCTGATTTGTGTTTTTTCCTTGATCCTTGTGTTCCTTCTTCTGTCCCTCGGTGTTACGTAAAACATGTATCTCCCCTTTGTGAACTTTTCATCTTTGGCCCTGTTTTCTTTGTCAGTGTGTTTCTAATTTATGTCATGGCTATCAGTTGGCAGTGATTGAAAACGCTTCTTTAGATACAGTGGTATTCTCATTTTCACGTTAAACTTTAACTTCATCTGTTGGATCCTGATCCACCTTCAACAACTACCCGATGTACGCATATTCTGCTGTGTTTACAATTTGTGTCGTTTCAACATTCATATTAATTATTTTTACAATAGGCTTGTTCGTTTTTTGCGCAGTCTTTCAGGACTGTGCTAGGTTTCACCTTTACTTATTTGTGCAGGTTTATGGATTGAGAGACTCAAACTCATGATCTCAGAGGCGATGGCTCACTATCTGGACTGGCATAAAAATAAGTCCTGAGCTTCTCCAGCAACTGGCAGTGTATGGGGTGCCACGGTGGCTAGATGCTAACTACTTCGCCTGGTATACAGGAGGTTGTGGGTTCGATCCTGACCCTGACACCTATACATTTGGAGTTTGTATGTTTTCCCCCGTGGTTGTGTAGTTGTTTCTCCGGGACCTCCGGTTTTCCCTCCACATTTAGAATGAACATCACCCGTTTAGAGTATTTGGCTGCGATATATTTCCACGTGATAAGCCACTTCATTGGGCTATCATTTGTGGCCAGGTCGCTTCTGAAAAAGACCTACATAGCTCAGTGGGCCTTACCTGGTAAAATACAAATAGTTTATAGTTTAGTTTTACATATTGCACAGTAAGCGGACGTCTCCTTTCTACAGCAAGTAATCAATTTCTTTCTGGTTCGCTTCTCGAACAGCAAGCAATGAATGCTGAATTGCATGTTTCATCTATTGCCTTTTGAATACGAGTGTAATCTGCTCCAATGTCAAACCAACATCGCAAGCAGTTCCAATGACGTATGCAATGTCAGTGGCGTTAGGGATGTTGTTGAATCATCAGAAATGTTTTACAGTCTCAAATAATTTTATGACACTGCGATTGTAATGCTGTCATGCAATTAATATAGCCAAGCATGCTTAATATGCAACGTTATAATGTTTTCTTGTTTAACCTGCTAAGTGCAGCTTGCTTTGAACGATGTTGTTATTTACGCACGCCCAGCATGGGGTGGGGAAGTATGTCACATTGGACGCATGTGTTCCACTTGCATTGATATGTGTCAGGCAGTACAATGGGATTGATATAGAGCTTTATGGCTTTTTTTCACCATTTACAAATTTGGTTATCGTAAAACCCTGCAGCAAGCACTCATACTGAATTTTCCGTGCAATGTCACAGCGAAGGCATCAGATGGCGCCACATGCAAAGCTTTCGGTGTTCCCACATGGAATTAGCCAAATGTATTATACCGAAAGAGCATTGGAATACAATGCTGCAGTTTATGAGTAATTTGCGATATCTATTATCTAAATAAATATAATGTAAGATCTATGTACGCATATTGAACTTTTTTCGCACCGCACGTAGCCAACCGTGCCAATCGGAGGTGCGGGAAAAAGGCAACAAGTCCCACTCTGGGAAACTCAGCCGTGCTTGTCCTATGGATAGACTTTCCTCCACCATACGAATGTGGAATTTCCCCCCGCTGGCTCAGGTGCTGTATATATCGATGCTCGTTTCGGCAGCAAGTAACTTCGACACCTTTTGCCTGTTTCCGAAGGGGGCTTGTGGCCTTGCAAGCACTGAAGAAGCTGGAGGGGCACACAGGGAAACCCGTTCACGAAATGTTTGACTACATCTGCGGCGTCAGCACAGGTACTACCATTTATGTTGTCCTCACTCGCGCACCCTTCACCGCGTGTGTTGTGTGTTTTGGTAATGCGTTGTGGCTGCACACCCACTTGCCCGGGATACGTGACTGTCATCGGCAAAGAGTCTGGATTCGCCTCTGTAATGTTAGCACATTTTCTGAACTAGCAGTTTAGCATGTGAGTAAGTGTACTTGGGTTGGGGGGGGTGGAGTGTTTTATCCCGCTACTCTAGCAGTTTCGGCTTCAAAGGCCACGCTAATTCTTAAATATAACCTTGTTTGTGACCCATAGAATGCAAATTTGCCTTTGAATTGCCAACGTTTGTCAAAGCTTAATTGTGTTTCATACTGCAGTGTTTCTCTTTTATTTCCTGAGAAGAGTGCTCTGGCGTGTCTCACTAACACAGCCACCGTTGCTCGTTTTCCTCGATGTGGCGGTGGTTTTCGTTTTTCCTACATTGACATGCCCATCTCTCACAATGCAATGGCCACCTCCGCAGCTTCGTCGTCGTGGAGGTAGCTCAGCTCTCCGATCTTAGATTGACATGCAAATTTATTCACTAACCCCGCCCACTTCGCTTATGACCGTTTGCCTTCACCCATCTTAAACCTTTATAACATCCTGCCTCAGCAGCTCTCCCGCTATATTTTTTCACTTGATGACGATTGCTCGTGTTGCGATCGAAACGTCGTGATATATTTTTATTATTTTTCTATCTACGTCGCTTTACCGAAAGACCCAAAGAATATGAATTCCTGCAGTCACGAAAGCTTTAAGTCAAGATTCAGTGGATTTGTTTGAGTTTCTGTGTGAGGATGGACGTCATTTCTCGTTAGATGACAATAAAATTGAAATTTTTAATGGAAGCCTAAATTTTATTTTTTTACCTAAGTGGATAAAAAAGAGAGTGCATTGACATTGTATGTTTGACAGCTGCCGTTTCACTGGGTTAAACCTCTGTGTCGTTAAAGTGCTGCAGTCAATGCCTTTGGGCTCCCCTGATATCAAAAGCAACCCAGACAGAAACTCATTTCACTCTGTTAGCATTTGGTTTTACCGCAAGCCACGAAGTTTCGCCGTCCGTGGAATACATTTCGATCACTCCACTACGATTTTCAATCTCTAGAAGTGAACTTAAGAAAATTTGTGGCAAATCAGCCCTTGAGAGGCTTGCCAAGGAACAGGGATAGAGTGGGAATGCTCAGAAAAGTGAGGAAGTTAGAGCGTGAGGATTGAAACGAGGGATATTCGTTCACGTGAGGCAAGGGGAATTGGCATGAGAGGAAGAGAACTTGATTTAACACGTAGGCTTTCGCGACCAATATACTTAATAGAGGGTTTTTTGGGTTAGGTCTCATGAATATAAATTTGTCTTTAAACCTGCCACCACCCGACGGCCAATGACTCCAGCCCAGCTCGCGCGACAAACCTTACTAATTGGCTGTGTTGGGTGGTGGTGGGTTTCATGACATACATTTACGCGACCAAACCAAAACAACACTATTGTGGAGAACTTAATTGCTGCCTGAGTATGAGGAAATGTACCTTTTCGTGATTGTGCCTAAAGTGTGTTGAGGAAACATTACTGGTGACAATTGTGCCTAAATAGGCACCGAGCATTAATTGGTCTGACAAAAAAAATAACGAAAGTATTAATCGGTGAACGCAATGATTTTCCTGATGAGTCAGATTAATAATGCAGGCTAGTTTCAAACACAGGTCCAAGGTGCATTCGATTATAGAGCGTATCATTGAATCCGTTCACAGTCATTGATGCAAATGCTCGAAACATCAGTTAAGACAAAGGGTTCATATAGAGCAAGAATACAAGTGGAGATTAAGCAACAACATGTAGGAGCTTGATGGAGCATAGCTTGTAATAGTACTGTAGGCAGTTTTGCCGACAGAGGAGCTGCTAAATGTTTCACATTACAATAAATGACTCCCATTTTATTCTGGCACCGCTGTTGCTACGCACGTGAGTGTGAAACGGTGTGAGGTGAATTGAAGCAAACAGTTCCTGATTTTCTGACTCGTGTACAGGTGCCATCCTGGCGTTCATGCTGGGCGTTTACCACATCCCGCTGCAGGAGTGCGAGGAAATGTACCGCCAGCTGGGCTCTGACATCTTCACTCAAAATGTTTTTGTTGGCACCATGAAGATGGGTTGGAGCCACGCCTTCTACGACAGCCAGGCCTGGGAGAAAATACTCAAGTAACTGTTCCCGTTTTTTCACAACGCAGCGCGTTGCTGGAACCCCCCGGTCGTATATCAGATCGTCGTAAATTTCCTCAGGTAGTAGAAAGAGCAGAAACACCAACCTGCTGATTAGTTTTTTTCCTTTTATCAGCCGTATTAACACAGTTTAATTGGTAAAAAAAAACACTTGAGAATAACAAAAACCTTCATTCCAAGTCACATCGGAAACCAGACTATTCAAATGTGTCCCAGAGTCGTGTCGGAAAATGCGTCGTAAATCAAATTTCTGCGTCGTAAATTGATTCATGGTGGCAATGATATAAACGTCGTAAATGCGGATCTTTGTAAATCGGACTGTCGTAAAACCAGAGAGACCACCTGTATTCACCCACCGCGCACGCATGGTATGACTATGATGAAGTAATCCGGAATGCACCTGATCCCGTCATATCTCGAAAGTCAAGCAGGGCTTTAGCCTTGATAGTGCTACGTTGGTTGTCCACAATGTTTAAACTGGTCTTGTAGGCTGTGGGGTTTTGTATTGGCCAGCAGGGGGCAACGCAGCAAAATCCATTGGTGAACTGTGCTTTGATGCCCCCCCATGTTTATACTAACCCGCCTTCAGCAACCCACGCTGACCAGTGTGGGGGAGGTATGGTTAATTAACCCCCACGGTCTGCATGGAGTGGGTAGAACCTCGCACGGAAGCGGATTGACAAAGGGCTGCCACATGTACATGCGTGCAAGTACTTGCGTATACGTTCCGTATGTGAGTTCATACTGCCAAGATGAGTAGAAACGGTACTCTCTGACTTTGCATTTATATTTATGCCTAAGGGATCACTTGCAAAATAGACATGTGTCGAAACATTTAACATCCCTCTGTACATACTGTGTTTGCATACACACATAGTATAAAGCAAAATAATTTCAATCTTTCAAAACACATTTACTTGGGTAGATTTTTTTCAAACAAAAGCTTGGCACCGAGATGACACGATAGCTCTCATAATGAACATCGGCGTGCATTACAGAATTACATCCTGTCCTTTTGCGGCATGAAGACAACACGCAAGTTACTTAATTATATTCATCCGCTTTCGGCTCTCCACCGGTGCCTCAGCATTGGATTTAGCACCGCAAGCTTTTGTCTCTGTTGCCAAATGCATATTGATTTGGCAGTGGATTCACAGTGCGCAGCGTCTGATGAGAGACGCTGTGGCTGACATTGCAATGCCTGAGCCGAAAGCTACTGGGATGCAAAGCCATTTGTCTCTGCAAACTTGCATTCAGGACTTTTTTTTGCGTGAACTGCTCCGTTCTGTGTAACATGTTACCGGCATATACAGTGAACGTCGATAATTTAAATTGTCTTTTTCCCATTGTTTTTTGACAAGGGAACGGATGGGAGATTCGCGAATGATTGAAACGGCTCGTAATTCTGGCACGCCAAAGGTAATTTGGCAACATTTAAAAAACTGAATTCCAATGTTGTTACCTGCAAACCCTTGTGTCAATGAACAATCGCCCAAAATGTACCCAGCCATGCACAGTACACAGGGGCTTTAGGTTGCTGCAACGCTATGTTGTCCACATAGAGTCACACTGTGAAAGCCACTGATGTGCTGTTCTGTGCTCCAAAAACTCGAACATCGACTCCCTCTGCATTCACCAACCCACACTGAGGAGCGTGGTAAAATATGGTGAATGAACCCCCATTGCCTGCTCGTGCAGCATTGGATGCACAAGAGGGCTGTACCGGTACACAACATCTCTCTGCAGTAGGTTACTTTGAAAAGAAAATCCAGAATTTTTAAAAGTACGCTATGGCACCAAAATCACAGTTGAGTCTTGCCTCCTGAGGCTAAATATGGTCCCAAAACATGAATACAATGTCAGTAGAAAAGCTCACAATCGTTCCGTGCTGATGTTTCTTCGGATGATTTTTTAAAGAGAGCCACGCCTTGTTGCTTTGTGTTAACAGTCACTCATTTTTCTTTGTGGGGTTTTTGCGTTAGTGCTAAGATAGAAATTATTATGCACTCTGCTAGATTACGGCACTCTGCAGAATTGAATGTGTATTTGATGGGCTCTTCCTTTCGTGCCAAACTAAAGCACATCTTCTGCTGCCTCTAGTTTTAATAAATTGGGAACCATTATCTGGTCTGGTTCCCGATACCCGTCATGAATTTTTACTGCCCCTCAGCATTCGGCAGCAGAGGCCCTGCATGTTTCGTGCATGAGAGTTCTTTGTACAGCGTTAGAATCTCGAACACTCGATTTATTTAATGGATTTTCTGGAAAGTTATATAATACATTGTCAACCGTCATTTTCTCGTAGACTTTCAGACAGACTACAGACGGGAATGTTTAATATACCCTCAAACGTTTGTAGCTATTAAAAAAAAAAACATTGTCCAGTATTGTGTTGGGTTCATTAATATTCCGATAATTATATAATTAAACATTGGTCCTGTGCTCGTGACATATAAATCAGTGCACAGTGGTTAGATGTTTTTTTTTTACCATTTGCCTTTTCCCATTAAAAAAAATGTATCCCTGTGTACCCACGACCTCCACGTGCTTGTGTGGACAAAACAGGTGGTGGCCGTGAGCACGGTGGTGAACGTTGGTTCGGCACCCAAGCCCTTCGTTTTCAGGAACTACAACCACCGCGTGGGCATGCGCTCGCACTATCCGGGGGCTTGCAGCTACCGCCTGTGGGAGGCAATCCGCGCCTCCTCTGCCGCGCCCGGATACTTCCAGGAGTACAAGCTCAACGATTACCTGCACCAGGTGACGCCCCCTCTCCTCTCGGCCCGTGCGTTGTGTGACGCTCCACCAGCAAACGCTGCGTTGCCGTCCGGTGCGCCGAAGTTCCACATCTGAGCGCGTGCACGCGTGCGGAGCGGTGGCACGGCGGTTTAGCGTGCCGCACTACAAACCCCGGCCGCCCGAGTGCAACTCTTGCTCATGGCCGAAGTCCGTGGTGAATATGTGAACTGGTCCTGGGCCTCCCCTAGATCGACTCAGCACTTATTTAGTCCCAGTCAAGGTTCAGTCACTATCAACGCTGGGCAGACAAAGGCAGCCAGGTTTGGTACTGGCCACACTCACTGGCGGAGCCTGTGGGGGGGGGGGGGGGGTGGGGTGGCACGGGCCCCCCCCAATGATCCGATCGAAATCCCTAATTTTGATCGGATCATTGGGGTTTATTCGTAATAAATCGGCATTTTGCGACCCCCACTGCTACTGTGTAGCATATTATTACGTGCCAGGGACTATGAGATGATAGGAAAATAGTCTGAGTCCATAATTGGCAATCAGTGACTCACAGAATTGTGCACAGTTGCGTGTACAGTACACGACTTCCCTGAAGGCAAACACCTTCAGCGAGTGCGATGCCGATCACAGACGATTCGAATTCGACCATCGATCGATGGCTGCGCCAGCTGGAGGAGTTGCCCCCTCTACCTGAAAATCCTGGCTCCGCCATTGACAACACCACCCCCGCGTTGTTTGTGATTTTATTTATTCAACTCGAGATAAATTGAGGTTTTGGCTAGCAGGACAGCAGAATATTGGTTTTTAGTGTGAGTTAAAAGTTTCGTAAAAGATCGTGATGAAAACGCCTACTTCAGCCTCGAAAAGTAAATCGTCAATTTTCATTGAATGAAAAATACATCCTTGTTTAGTATTTGTTTGCTCAATAAATAGTGGGGTTGTACGGTGATGGAAGCTCTTACTGCGCTATGAACCCAGCAACCCGGACTGACCAATGTGGTGATGTATGGTCAAGCAGCCCCTTTGACCAACATGCGTTGGGGAAGCCTTAATCTCTTTGTCAGTTGGTAAAGGTCTGTAAATTATCTTTATAAATAAGTAAATAGACAACGAACATTAACACACCCATACATGTGCACACACAAAAATAGGCAAAGATCCCCCATGTAGCATTAACAGGCTGTTTGGGCAAGTGCTGTTAGCGAGCACCTATGAAGGCTAGCATAGGGCACGAGGGAGTGGGTGGTCAGCACCACACTTGACCGCCAATAATTACCACACCAGGTGATAAGTTCAGGCTGAGTCTACCTAGTGGAGGCCCAGGGCTAGTGTTATTGGTCGTGAGCGGGAATCGAACTGGTGGGCGGGTTTGTAGTGCAGTGCGCTTACCACTGCACTACCGCTGCACACACAAATACAGATAAAGATCCCCCATATAGCCTTAACAGACTGTAGGGGCAAGTACTGTTAGCGAGCACCTATGAAGGCCGCAAAGGTACACGAGGGGGTGGGTGGCCAGCACCACGGCCGACCGCCTTTGTCTCCCTAGTGGTGATGTTTACACACCGCACCAGGTACTCATTTGAGGCTGAGTCGACCTAGGGGAGGCCCAGGACCGGTTCAGATCATTGTCACTGGTGTTGGCCGTGAGCGGGAATCGAACTCGGGTGGCCGGGTTCATAGCGCAGCGCGCTAACCGCTACACTATCGCTCCCCACACAGATATACTGTTGTTTATTAGACATGTGTTTGGAATTTCTGTTATGGAAGTTTCAAATTCTTTCAGTAAAATAGATGTTCTGCATTTGGATAAATTTGTGAAAGATAAAGACTGCAGTGTCGTTCTTTTCATTACACATGTTCACTGGAATCTGAAACATGAAAAAATTATAATGTTACAGTTGAATAAACCCGCTTGCCAAAGGATAACAGTGTTGATGCAGCATCTGACCTAAATTGATCATTTTCACCCTTAGGTTGGAAGTCATTGCTGCTCAATTTATATTTCTGACCTCCACACATGTGCGTTGTGGTGACATCCGTCACGTTTCCCGGAATTAATTGACGGCCTTAGCCTGCTATACGCTGTCACTCTGCCACTGTTTTCACATGGGATGCTTCATCACTAAATGTAGCTCTGGAGCATTTCCACACGTGTACAGAAAACACTTGCACATGTTATTTATCTGGGTGAGGGTTAGTGTGCTTGGAATATTTAACCAGGCATGTTGTTTGCTTTGTACAACACGTGGACTGTCCTATGCTAATTGGAACATCTTTCATGAGCCATGTCAAGCCATTGCAGGCTTGAGGCCCCTCTGAACCACCACTATCTCTCATGATCATCTTTCTCACTTGGAGCAAATTTCCTAAGGCAGTACTTGGCATACTAATGGTAATGGCGATATTTTTTGTTGAAGTTACAAGTTAGCCATTTACCACTTATGCTGGCGGAAGGGTGTACGTTTTCAGAATTATAATGATGGCTCAGAGACCAGCGCTTTTGTCAGCTGGATGTGTGCCGAGCACAACATGAGCCAATTCTTGGGTCACCAAGTGGTAAGCAGAACAGCAGCGGGATTTGTACACCAGAGTTGGCAAGTTAGAAGCAAATGCAAACGTATTCTCTAAATAACTTATTGCAGAATGTGTGTTTCTGACACCAGTATGACCCTGTTTTTTTCTACTTAAAGACACATTATACCCGATTGGATAAAGCGTGGTCGAAGAATGTATTTTTTTTAACCATGACACTTTTACTACAGAGTTGCATTTTGGGTGAATTTGTGTAGTACTTTGTGCAGTAGCCTCGTTTGGTCTCTTTAATAACCTAATTTAATGGTATTAATTCAATCATATGTGATTTCATGCACAAGCATTGCACACAGCATGTGCTTGCACAGCCCCGTTGTATATTAAGTAGACGATGATATAAGGAAGCTTCCAGTTAAGCTGCCTTCTGCATTTCTTCGTCCATACTATTTAAAAATCCGTTCCAGAATAACATTTAATGCCAATCATTATGCTGCCGTTATTTTTTTGCCCATATCTATGGCACGTTTATTTATTTATTGCAGCATGTAATTCAATCACCTTGGGACAATGCTCATCAATAAATGTTTAGTGGGAATGTTGACAGCTCCTGATTTCCCACGGGCTAGTGAAATCTGTTACAGCACCATAGGAATGAAGAAATAGGTTGAATGAAAAGAGTCGTAAAATACTTAATGTTATTCTTTACTTTGTGTATTCCCTAATTTTTATCTTGTTAAATGTTAAATGCAAACTATTGAGTAATATATCACGGCTTAGCGAACTCCCAAGTGCATCTCTGTTATTCGATAACGTAATTTTAGTAAGAATGCATCACCATTTACAGACGAACACACCAAAAGGGTCATACCACATGAGGCTCATCATAGATAATTGCAATAAATTGCACAGTGCTCTTTGCAAACTTAATCATTAAGCTTTGACAACAAACTAGTCGCTAGGAAGCCACCAATTAATCTGCAACCACTTCCAATAAACAAATAATAGTATGACACTGCAAAGTAATGGGCGCTTTACTAAATGACGGGCAGAAAGAAAAGCCAATTTATCAAGGCAGTGAAGGTTTGGAGTGTGGGACAAGGCTGATTTAGGAGGAATGTTAATTTTCCATTAAACTCGCAACTGCTCTTCCCATGCCGATTATAGAGGCCAATGTGACTTGTCTGTTGGCCTCTTCACCTTGAATATCGATTACACTGGTCAACACACTTTTTCTGGCATAAGGTATTCCAACGGTTCTAATGTACTTTTGGGGTGCTGATTCTAAATCTGGCATCAGTTTTTGTCTATCACATCAGGTTTTTGAGATATCAAATATTGCATTTTCAATCAAAACTGCAGAAGAAAAATATTAAATAAATGTGGATATCTGCATAAAATTATATTATAAACACACTATCCTAAAAATACAGCACCATATTTTAACACTAAAGTAGTCACTGACTCGCAACAACTTGCAATCATAAGTGACAGAGTTAATTTCGGGTAAAATCAATTAAAATGGGGTATGCCGATAGCATAAAATTAGATGTGATAGAGCAAATCTGAGATCAGATTTGGAATCAGCACCCTGAAATTAGTCTAAAACAGCTGCACAAGTCCAGGCCAGAAAAAAATGTATTTTTTTGTTGACCACTGTAATGAGTGAGAAGCTGTCTTTCAATACCTTACCCATCCCTTAATATACAGTGTAAAGGATTTAAGGGACACCCAAACATTACTACAAGGATGCTTCTTTGCATATTTAAAAACAAAGCCGGTAAAAACCTCGTCTCTTAAACATTACAATTTGAACATTACAAGACTGGGAAAGGTGCATACACATTTTGGGTGAAGATGGCTGGGTGAACTTAAACGGGTTTTCGGTTTTGCTATTTTAATGTTCATTTCCGATAGCCAAGGACTTTTTCAGACGATAACCCTTGAGTAAAACACGCTGCTGTGGCCTAGAGAGCACAGTTGAGAGATTGCGGTAGACAGATCCATAACGGATGCTACTTCCAGGTCCATCCCATGGTGGTGTTGTGCGTGCCTTTGCTGTTGCAGAAAGGTCATGCATAATGATTTGGTGTGTGCTGAGGTGGCGGTTGCATAGTCGGGAAATCTTTTTTCTAGAAGGGAAATTTGTGAATGTGTGTGTCTGTTTAAAATGTTTAGCATACTTCCCGACATGCAACAAACTTTAAATTTGCCATGTGGGTACTTTCCAGACTGTACACCATGCTAAAATTAAAAAAATACACTTTGGTTTTTTTTTTTGGGGGGGGGGGGGGACGCAATAATGCATATATTTTGCACGGCAAGTGAGCTGTGACGTCACATCTGTCATGTGACCCGCGCACGCGTAGTGCTTAGCGCGCTGCACTACGAACCCGGCGACCCGAGTTTGATTCCCGCTCACGGCCACCACCGGTGACGATTATTTCAACCGGTCCTGGGCCTCCCCGAGGTCGACTCAGCCTCAAACGAGTAACTGGTGTGTTGTGTGTGAACATCACCACTGGGGGGACAAAGGCGGCCGGGCGTGGTGAATCCAAGTCCAGGGCGAAGCCGGGTAGTAAAGCTAGTCATGAATATATTAAAAACAAAAAGGAGAAATGTTATTGTAGTATTGTGGTTTTAAGTTGTAAATAGGTAGTCACATTCACATGTCACACAATCTCCTTAGGCTCCTGGTGAGCAGGAAAGACAGCTTGTGTGTTGCGAGACACTCGTGCCTGATAGAAATTGAGGTTAATTGATTTTTTTTAATCAGGCCATGAGGCTTTAAGTTTAAAAGCATTAGTTCTTCTCTCGTTGCAGCTGATGGCTATGCAAATTATTGCACCAATTGATGGCCTTAAGTAGTCAAGTTAATTAGTGCTTTGGGCCGGTGCATTGATTTGTAATTGCACATCACATCTACAAATAAAGTGCAAATGAATGTAATGCACTGTTTAGAATAAGATAATTGACATTGCGGAGCATATGCCCATGGAACAATTATGCAGTGGTTTTTTGGAACGCAGTGGTTTTTGTAACGCCGTATACAACGTGAATACAGTTTGTAGGACGTTGATGAATGTTATGCCATTTGCTTATTATGTGGGCCACACCAACAATAGTTTCCCATTAAATGTAACTGGGTCATCAGTGTCATTATTGTCTTGACCTTGATACAGTAGTATGGGTTTCCTATTATCAGTATGCAAGCATGTACAATTGCACTCATGCATGGAGTGTGTTTATATATCCACTTAAACAAACAATAGTCTTGTTGTCAAATATAATTTGCTTTGCCAAGGACAATACATTAAGAGTACATTTCTGAACGCAATTCAATATCCGGTTTAAGAGGTTATTAAAGCCACTATCTTAGATGATAGCACACCAAGCCGTCACTTGCTTCTTCCTGCCAGATTCTACAAATATACTGGTAGGAACCTCCTGGTTACACCATCCCACAGGGGATTATTGTGTCCGTCTGTCGTGCAGGGAGGGGCTGGGTGGGGAGGGGGAGGGTGGGGCTGTGTGCGGGGTGGGAGGGGTGGGGCTGGGTGGGGAGGGGCTGGTCACCCCGTGGTGCCCTTATAAAACTCAACGTTTAACCTACTCACGCTGGCTTGTGCCCGCCCTCACAGTCGGGCATATTTGCGGAATACACCACGCCGCCGTTGACCCTGGCCATTGACCGAGCAACCCAACGTTCCTACCAGCTCCCTCCGCAGGAATGTGTTTGATATGAAACCTCCACGGTCTACTTTAAGTCCATCGGAGCGTCTGTTTTTCGGGTTTTATATTGATATTCATCGGTGCATTGAACACTCTTTGTCGTTGCGGGAACAGGACGGCGCCCTAACGGTGAATAACCCATGCGGGCTGGCCCTTCACGAGTGCCAGCTGCTGTGGCCGGGCATGCCGTGGCAGTGCGTGGTGTCGTTGGGCACCGGTCGGCACGAACTCACCAGCTCCAGCAACGTCTCCTCCACCAGCCTGCGCGCCAAGCTGAGCAACGTGATCACCAGCGCCACGGACACGGAGGGTGAGTGTGCGGTGCAACCTTGGCGTAGCTACCATCGCGTACTCCCTCTCTTTATTTTTTTGTATTAAATATTTTCATTCCACATCCTCCTTCACATTATACATTGCAACATTCCGACGTTCCGGGTGGTAGTTTCAGGGGCATTGAGGGTATCAGGCACACCGGACTCATCAGAGCAGGCCAGGTGCGACTCAGGTTGAATGTGTTAATGCATGAGCTTTGTCGTCCATTTGACTGTGATTTTGGGTCACGATATAACTCTTCGCATAGACATATCAATATAAATGCAATATAATTATAACGTTGTTTCCCCATTGGAGACTTAACCCTCAAGAACATCGGGGAAATTAATCAAAGCATTACCCATAATTTGGTGATTAAAAAACCAGCGGTGATGGGGTGAGCCTCCTCGGCCAGTGCAATGTCGTCATGCGCCACGACGCCATAACCATGCATGGTGTCATCTCACGACGTCACAGGACAGGTCATGTGCACGCCTCTGCTCATGACGTTTGGCCGTGTCATGTTATTAGTTTGATACTTTCAGAGAAAAAAAAAACTAATGATAGAAAGCATTAAAAAATCCATTGGTATTTCTTTTCCGAGATAGTAAACTAACCAACAGTTAAGGAATGACCCAATTTCACCTTGTCTCCTTTTAACGCTAAATCCATCTGTCTTTATTGGTATAAACCTTCGAGGTTAATTGGTAAAACAAATTAAGGGAGGGAATTTCAAGCTGAAAGGGCTAAATGTATGGGGATGAGGGGAGGGGATTTAAATATGTGCAGAGTCCTCATTTGAACTAAAGGAAGAGTAATGAAGACAATAAGGAGAACATTAAATAAGAGTGAACTCACCTGGGTACGAACCCAGCTGGATTATGTTAACGCCCCTGAAAGAATTTGGCAGAGTGTAAAACAATGGGGACCAGATCTGTTGGCAAGCCAACGATCTGTTTTGTCATTTTGCAGCCCAAATGCTCCGTGGACATTACGCGGAAAAGTTTATTGACCCAAATCTTAAACTCAGGAGGATCATGTGTTTTCCAGTTTTGTAGTTCGCCATGCAGAAGATTTTAATGAGAGCCTCCTACTCCTTTAGTCTGTTATGTTGATATTGTCTGTCCATAATTTAGTGATGGCATTTGAGTATTTTATTATAAAATCTTGTAAGGACTCATTTAGACCAGAATGAATGAAGCATTTCTGGGATTTATGGTGAGCTATATACAAGAGAAGTTACGCAAGTTACAGATATATTGACAGTGAAGAAAATAAGTGTGCTTGGGAAAGACACATCCCTTGAAGGGATTATGGCCAGTGGACAAGACTAACAACACAATGTTAGCTGCTGCCAAATGAGGGAATATTCCGGAAAGGGTGCCCACCATGGAGATGGAGCAATTACTTCAGCTCATGTGCAGGTCCTCTTCAAAGTTTAATTCCATCACAGGTCCGTGACATAGTGACTGTTTGCAGAGGCCTTCATCCAGCAGTGGATTGATCATGACTGATGGTTATGATGTATAATTGGTTTCAGTGGCAGACAGCAACGTCAACTTTGGATTCTAAATCTAAGCGCTTGGTTGGACAACCGTGACTTTGCATGTTGTCCTGGCACTGTCATTGTTTTTAAAACATTTTGCAAGTTAGATGGCCACAGGCCTAGCCCCAGTAATGGTTGCAAAAAAAACCCACATGGATCTTCGATGAAACGACAGTGGCAACAGACTGCACTCGGCCCAGTAGTGACAAGAGGTGCATTTTATTATGAAAAAAACCTCACATTAATGTGGTAGTGGCATCATACTTTTGTTCTGCTTCAGTTGCAAAATTGTATATATGCAACCATGCTGGGAAAAGGTATGGAGTATACAGAAAGTTCCGCTTGAAAATTTGATTTGTTGATATTCTGTACATTTTGTGAATATTATACTGCTCATGATGATCTTTTGGGTTGATATAAATCTCCAACAGCAAGCATCCTCTATCAGCAATTTTACTTTTATTGCACACATTTTTTAAGTAATTGCTATGATGAGATATTGTGCTGCAGATTTTTGGATGCAATTTTTTTAATTAGTATTATTCGTTGAAGAAATGCATTTCCTTTCTTGGGACCTATAGCCAAAATTTGTTTTTTCAAAAAAGCTAGTTTTCTAATGTTCTGGAGTGAGGCTGCCAAATCAAGCCAGTAGACTGGCAAAACACTCTGGATAACTGAAACTGCAAAATAATAGTACAGAGAAGCATTGCAATTTAATTGCCTCTGTTACATTGATGTTAGGCATGAACGCTTGTATGCCACTCACATTGTATCGATTTCGAACTTTGCTTACATGACAGTAGAGCATTCATCAAAAATAGTTTGTACTAACATTTAATCTGATCTGGTGCTACTGTGGTGGAGTGCTTGACGTTTGCGAGGTCATATCCTGCTCCAGGTGCAACTCAGCTAATTATCCCGCCCTCGATGGTCGATAAAATAATGATGACTGCAACATGAGAATGAACAAGCATCTGGGAAATGCAGTGGTGTAGTGATTATCCAACCACGACACAATGCACACTGTGACCTGATTTGCGGCGAGTCGTATCTAAACCGGTCCTTAGTCGTCCCCCCTCCTGCACCAATCCACACACCGATGAGCGTGATGAAACATGGTGGACGAGTGGGTGATTGTGTGAGTGAGCGTGTCAGAGGGTGTGTTGTCACGATCTGCAGTATTGGGGGGTTGACCAGAGCGTGGAAGAGACGAAACAGTCATTCTGGTAGATTAAGTCCAGAACACGGGCGGAGGCGTCAATGAGTGAACGTACCCATTGCAGAAGCGGTCGACTTATGAGGAGGCAAGTGACCTCTCGTTGAGTGATTAACTGGAGTGAATCCACGAGGGCAAGATCATCAATGGGCGTCACGGTGGAGAGATGTTAACTATCTCGCCTGATATACAGAGGGTCGTGGGTTCGATTCCGATCCTGACGCCTGCTGTATATTGGAGTTTGCATGTTCTCCCCTTGGTCGCGTGGATTTTTTTCCACGTCCCCCCGGTTTTTTCCCTCCACATTTCGAAACAGCATGCGTTCAGAGTACTTGGCTGCTACAAATCTCCACGCGATAAGCCATTTCGTTGAGCCGTGTCACTTGTGGCCAGGTACACTTCTGAAAAAGAGCTATATAGGCTCAATGCGCCTTACCCTGGTAAAAAAAAGGTGTAATAATTTAATAAATCAACCTGACCACATACAGTTTAACACGTAGGTTTTTGCAACCAATATCATCCATAATACTTTTTTTGGGGTTATATCGCGTGAATATAAATGTGTCGTTAAACTCACCCCCACCCGTCACGGCCATTTAGTAAGGTTTGTCACGTAAACAGAACATGCCAATTCGTTACTAGTAGAAATCCGTAACAAATCTGGCTGTCACCTGATGAAGCTTGTTATTACTGGCGAAACGTCCTACTCAGATTGTAAATGTTGTGGATTTGCTCTCCAACGCACCGGTGTGCTGTACTAGTAACGAATTGGCCTGTTCTGTTTACGTGACAAACCTCACTAGTTGGCTGTGTTGGATGGTGACAGGTTTATCGCCGTTCATATTTACGCGATCTAACCCCAAAAAACCCTATATTATGCACATACATACAAACAAACAAAAATCAATCTCAGGTACGACTCTTGATCATCTCCTGGGTACCCCTTGCGCGCCGGTACAGAGGTGCACACGATGCTGGACGGCCTGCTGCCCGCGGACGCCTACTTCCGCTTCAACCCACTGACGCGCGAGGACGTGGCGCTTGACGAGCGTCGCGCCGAGCGGCTCAACCAGCTGCAGCACGACGCCCACGCCTACCTGGAGCGCAACGGTGCCAAGCTGGAGCGGGCAGCGGCTCGCCTGAGCCTCGGCAAGCCGTGGCGGCAGCGCGTGGCCGAACGCTGGCAGCTCTGGAGGGACACGATGGGTGTGCGGCCAACCGCCATGTCCAAGCTGTGATCGTGGATTTTCCGGCGATTTCTTTTCCGTAAATCTGAAAAGCTTTTTGAAAATGAGGGCCTAACTGATAACTTTGGCGAGTGGCTCCCATTTGTGTCCGATTTTTGGCATCAATGTGCCGGTGTTTCCGTTACCAACAGTCTGACAAATCGCCAGAGCAAGTGTGGTTTGTCAAGATATGAATGTGGCCCCTGGACGTTGCACTTTATTTGTACAACACAAGGTGGAACGTATCTGGAATTTTTAGTTTTGATTGCAATCGTGTTGATTTTTTTCTCTCTAAAGAATATGCATGCGTGCTGCAGTGATGTGTGCCGCATTTATAGAATTTTGCTGCTGAATCCATGGGATAGAGCAATGTGTAGCAGGTTGCATTCAAGACCTACATAATTGCAACAGTGAGTAGGGAGCACTTTCAACAGACGTATGCTGATCACTGACTGGCAATATTCACTTTTCTCCTGTGCTTCATTGTATTTTCAGTTTTTCATTCCTTAAGTCTTTTTTTATCAACAGTATATGCACGGTTGGACATGTCGTCTTTATGTTTTGTACATTTAAAATCAGTGCCGATCATTGTATGAAATTCAATGTAACTACCGTTAAATAAAACATGAAATGCTAATGTCACAATGATTTGACAAAACAATCCTTAAATATATTTTTTAATATATATTCTACCAGCTGTTAGTGTTCCTTAAGATAGGATTGGTGTTGTTTTTTCCCCAACGATTTGGTGTAACATGCTTTGAAATAACATGAAAACTACGTTGCCTATCTAGTACTAAAACAATGAGGATGGTTAAGCTAGCGTAATGGTACTTTAGTTAGAAACTTTGAAAGTCCTCTTCCTCATTCTAAACGATTTTAATCACAGGCTCACAACATTTGCATATGGGGTTCCAACATTTAACATTGTTCTTGCTATTTTTCATAATGTATCGTTCTGTTTTACTAACCTACACGATCACAGGCTGTGTTGTACTTTAGTCAACGAGTAAATTGTGTTATGTTCTCATTCTGTAATTTGCCGAGTAATCATTTATTCTATACAGTGTACTTGCCCGTCATTAAATTCAGCTGCTATAAGGGAGAAAGGTGCTTTTGAGACGGATATCTGCATAAATTGTGTCAAATACCTCTGTATCATTCTCCCCATATTCCCTGTGCACCACTTGTGGGTAAAGCAAGATGATACTTTTCGATTGAAAGCTTTCGTGACTGCAGGGATTCATATTCTTGGTTCTTTCGGTAAAGTCACGTAGAAGGGAAATAAAATTCTCACGGCGTTTCGATTGCAACACAAGCAATCATCATCGGGTGTGAACACCACAGCAAGAAAAAAACGCCACTTTTTTTTTATTTTCACCCCGTGGGGGTGCGAGACATAGCCGGATGTTTTTAGAAGGTAAATAATCGAAAACACAAATTAATCACGACCACGGAAGTACTCCTCTTGTTTCATCAAACCCTGTGTATTACCATGGGTTTTTAACGACTGCAGTGAAGGCGAAGAACCGCTGGATCACACCAATTACAATACGAAGTAGCATGTGACACGTTCATCGCCATTCTACATCTCCTGTTTTGCACGAAAATTGTATATTTCCACTGGCATTAAAAGCTCATCACGTTAATGCACTTATTATTTTAAGAACTGATTCACAAAATATGGTCTGTTTTATAACCTGCGTTAATAAGAGACACTTTTAAAATTGCTTAATAAATCTCAATGACAGTGGTACATTTAATTTGTTTCAAACCTGAGCACTTTCTACAAGATTGTGTTTCTTGAAATTAGTAATCTCGAATTACCGTATACGTACATAATTCATGAGGTGCTTATTTACATTTTGTAATGTTCATATGTTTCTGTTGCCGTCCATATGTTTGGCCACATCTCTTGTTTCCCCACTGCATTTATAGCAGCTAAGTGTGTTTACATTTCAAGATTATTTGATAAAGAAATACAAACAAAATCTGCAACTTAAACAAAATGGTTCACATGGCAGGGGGGATTATGGAATTTAGTAAATGTATTACATTCAAGCAATGAAACACGTTTGTAGTAAATGAAAACTAGTGGAAAACAGATTTTACCCTTGACTGTCAATTTGCAAAAAAAAAGTTGATCACTTATATTGCATGCAAAGCAAATTACGTGTTGCCAAATTGTATTTTTATTTAATGTTAGGTGGTGATTAGTGGTCTTGAATCGAAATGCATTTATTATGAAGAAGCGTTACTATGTTAATAGCCATAGGCAAGTATTACAATTCTCCCTGGCCATGCCCAGCTTAGATTGAAACTTTTCCTGAAGTCTTGCATCCCAAAACAAATCTTAACAGTTTTTATTTCAGAGAAACAATAATTGATGAATGTCATTCACTGTGGTTATAAATTTGTTCTCACTGCCAGAACGCAATATAGACGATACAGTACAGTACTTGCATTAACTCAAATATAATCATTGGCTCACAATAAAAAAAAACATGTGTGTAAAGTGTATGCACGATTGTAGCCAATATTGCTTTTTACAAAAAATAAATTAGCAAATCATTACTGCATGTCATGGATGGATACGAGTTTTTAATGTGGTCTGTTGCTGTTATTGTCGTGAGAGACTTATCTGTCATTGCGATCCAATATCGTTAGCAACAATATTAATTTTTCGATTTAAAGCTTTCGTGACTGCAGGGATTCATCTTCTTGGTTCTTTCCGTAAAGTCACGTAGAATGGAAATAATAAAATAATAAAATACAATAATTCTCACGACGTTTCGGCCACAACGCAAGCAGCCGTCCTCAGGTGAAGAACAGGTCTGTCGAGAAGACAGAGTCTGAACTTCAGACTGTCTTCAGACTGTCTTCTCGACAGACCTGTTCTTCACCTGAGGACGGCTGCGTGCGTTGTGGCCGAAACGTGAGAATTATTTTATTATGTTTTATTTTTATTATTTTATTATTTCCATTCTACGTGACTACCGAAAGAACCAAGAAGAATATCCATGTTAGTTTTAATATTGGTTGCTTTTAAGCACTATTCATGTGCGTGTTTTCTAGCGCACGACCGCGGTGTCTCAGGAGAAAAATCAGGCGAAACGGATGTGGGGCGCCAAACGTGTTCCCGGAGCAGCATTCTGGACTTATCGCTGACATTAAGCAATGCGTGGACAACTCGTTATAATTAATCGATTATATTAAATGTGATGGTTATTTGGGTCCAAGTGAGATTGCTATCGGGGGAAATACACTACCTATTTGTACATTTCTGGGGGGAAAAAATAGATAGTTGTACGTGTGCTTAGGAACATAGTCTCACATCGTCTGCCTCTGAAGTATTTAGGGTGACTTCGTCTTCATGGTATCTGTCACAGTGCCTTTTAGTCCGGCCTTCTCCCTCCAGTAACATACATCAACACACAGCCATTCTTTGTTGACCGATACGTGTTGAAGCAAGAAAAGGTGTTTAGAATGAGATGGCATGATGGAGTGCACACACATATATACACACTGCTGTTTAGTTCGCCCACCATTCTGTTGGATGACCATGTTGACTTTTAATCTCTACAGCAGTGAATCAATGTGCCTATTTTATGCTGATGTGATGTATTAGGGCACATCAGCACATTGTAGCCCTGCTCCCTTGCCGATACATTGTCAGGCTTGGAAATCGAGAGGCCACACTTCAAGAAAGATTACCGAACCCGACATTTCGGGACAAGCAAACGCATTCTCTGGCAAATAAAATACTCCAGCGGCTCAAGACGAAGCACGTCGGCCAATATTTCCACGTGGACTGTTTGAGAATGTATGCTTTGCGTGCATACTGAGCCACGTCGTTTACTTGAAAGAGGCAATTTATGGTACTCAAGTCACTGACTTTTGGCTCTCGAGTGTAATGTATAAATCACGGATGGTACCGGGCGTTGATTTCTCAATGTTTTGTGGAACGCTGCTGCGATGCCTTGGGAGTCGGGATTCCTGGCATAAGCTACTAGACAGGCGTATCCTTAGAGGACAAGTTATACCAAGCTATACGCAACCAATATTATGGTACCCAATATTTAAGTACGGTCCCTACAATCATCTGGAAACGCCAAGTTACTATACACGCATGGGTTGTTTTTTCACACCACCGCAGTATCCTGACGCATTGAGGTTAAGTGGATGTGGCGTGCCAACATTATTTTCCGGAGCAGCATTTCAGGACTGTTCTGCCTGAAATTAAGCAATAGGTGAATTACTCGCTATAATATTTAGAGATAAAAAAGTTACAGCTTCGCTTATATATGGACATGAGGATTGTTTTTTGGGGGGGGTGGGGAAGGTTACATAAATGCGCCTTTGGCTGCCTGGGTTCAGCGTAAGAGCACCACCACTTGAATGCTTATCGCTCGTGGCAGTGTGCCGTAAATCAAGCTGGCACGACCTGCTGTTGCCGTCTGGCATTGGAACAAAAAAAATCTGTTGGTCCATGCCTGCATGGGAGCCATCGTAAAATATTTCCTCTTAGCGCTGGCATTGGATATTTAACAAGGGTGTGTCGTCAAAGGGCACAACGTAATTGCCTTTTGCTGTGTGCGTGTCAGTTGGATGAGTCGGCAAGGGAAGAGGGGTTGGTGGGTCAATGTGAGCGGTTTGGACAGGACTCCACGAGACACGTTGAAGGTCATGAAATACAGAACGTATCCGCCGTGGGCATGAACTCTCGCTTGTGACGATAACACGATGTCTATGGGACATTTTTGCCAGTATCAAAGTGATGGGGGAAAAAAAGGCTTTCCCCTTTCTGGCAGGTGTTAAAATGTTCAAATGCCAAATAGATACATATTGCAAGACATCAAATCTGCATTTACCACTCAGACTTGTGGCAAAACATGCGGCAAGGCAGTACCTGGATGCCAGGTACTGCCTTGCCGCAGTTTGTTCAAATAGTCTGCGGCTCTAGAGGAAAGAGGCTTCCTGTACACACGACACATTAAAACGTGCGTATGTATCCATATGTACGGTAGGATAATTTAAGAACCTTAGTGCTAATGCACATGCAGCACGCACATCCATTAAGAAATAAACGGCGGTGTGCTTATCGATTGGTGATGGGCGGTCGTATCAATCTTAGTTTGTGTGCGAGAAGGCGGCGTGTGTGTTGATAATGCGCGCAGCCTGCTTCCGAGAAGTGCTGTCTTCCATGTGGGAGATCCGGACATTGCATGCCGTGGGATCCATATCTCTGGGACACACAAAGTGCTCAGTGCCGGACGGATGCTGCCGTGCTGTAACGTTTAGCAGCACACTGAAGTGGTCGGTTTGGTTCGATCTCCAGGCGTGGCAATTGACACAATGGTGCAATTTTTTGGAAATCTTCCCGTCTCTGTCCACCCAACATTATACTATACATTTTTTTATTTTATTTTATCGGGTAAGACCCACTGAGCTATAATAATTGACATTTATTTGTAAGGCGCCTTCCACTGTCTCAAGGCTATGCAGCTCTTTATCAGAAACGACCTGGCCACAAATGATAGCTCAACGAAGTGGCTTATCGTGTGGAAATGTATAGCAGCCAACTGCTCTTTAACGCACGTTTCTAAATGTGGAGAGAAAAAACCGGAGGACCCGGAGAAAAATCCACACGACCCCGGGGAGAACGCGCACACTCCAAATATACAGCAGCAGGCGTCAGGCTCGGGATCGGGATCGAACCCACGGCCTCCTGCATACCAGGCGAGCTAATTAACATCTCGCCATCATGGCACCTCTGTCAATGGGCAACACCACAGACGAGTCTATCAGTGGGATCAAGTGTGAGCAGTGCCGCCTCTTCTCAGCTGTCGGGCCATCGTGTACAACATAGGGGCCGTCGATAAATGACGTCACGCGATTTTGGATGATTTTTGACCCCCCCCCCACTCGTCACACGGCGTCACAAAAAGTCAGACCCCCCCTCAAATATGACGTCACAAAGCTCTGCCCCCCGCCCCCCAAAACCATATTTCCATTTTGGAAATAAAACATGCTTCAAATCGCTTTAAACTATTGTCATTGTAGTGCGTATTTAATGTGCCGCTGCACTCTGATGTTGTAGGAGAAAACATGTAACACGTTCCTTCGGAGTGGGCAGGTAGGAACTTGGTTGGACAGCGCATTCGTGCACGACAGACAAATATGCACGACAGACAGACAAATAATCCCTGGTGGGCAGTGTGGAACCTGTTGCTACTACCTGTAATAACAAGTCTATTTAATTCAGTAGAACGTGTTGTCTATATTTATTTAAAGTTGCGCATTTTGATGTGACGTCACATTTCTCAAACTCCCCCCCCCTCGTCACACACATCGTCACAAATGTCTGAACCCCCCCCCCCCCTAGATGCGTGACGTCATTTATGGACGGCCCCATAGGCCACATTCTGTCCTCTTCTAGAGCGGCTGGGCTGTCTTGAGTTTGAACTCGTAGGAGGCGCTTCTGGCAGTCGTTCGGTGTGACGGCAATTGCAGGTCTGCGTCTTCACCTTGATTATCCTATTCCGTGACTGGTGGTAAAAGTGTAATTCTATCCTTTTCAACTGAGGCTCAAGTGGATTATTCAACAACAACAAATATATTATCAGGCTCAAGGTCTTATATAATTCTCCCGAATACAAAGTGGACTACAGTACTGTACTTCAAGGCCACATAACTGCCATAACAACATTGCCATGTTGGTTTTGTGTTATAGTTCCATAAAAAAAAACATAAAAAGAGTCCTGTATGTTTAAATCGGATATCTATTACGCTATTAGTGGAGCAAACGTTGACAGGACGTGATGATGCTGTCATTATCTCAATGTGACCATCAATCGTGTTCCACGTGCGTTTATCAGGTATATCCATTCCGATGATTTGGTGCATCTGGGCAATGACGCATGATGGGGTGTCTGCCAATATGGCCATTTACATTGGGATGGTTACGAAAACATTTTCAGAAATACTGATTTAAAAAAAATTTCTAAAGACCAAAAGACAAAGATCCCCCATTTAGACTGTTGGGGCAAGCGATGTTAGCGAGCACCTATGAAGGACTGCACGGCACCACGCCAGGCCGCCTTTGTCTTCCTAGTGGCGATGTTTACATATCGCACCAGGTACTAATTTCAGGCTGAGTCGACCTAGGAGAGGCCCATGACTAATTCACACAATCGTCGGGCTCGTAGTATATAATGTAGTCGACTGTGAGCTTTCATTGTGCCGTACACATCCACGAACTCCACGCTAAAACGATGTCGTAGTCGGGTCATTCGTAGCGACCTTGGCCCGCGTTGTTGGGCTTCAGCTCCACACGTGTCCACTGATGATGTGGACCGGGCTGTGTGTGTTCGTCACGAGGGCTCGAGCGAGATGTGCAACTCGAGGCTGACCGTGCCCCATGAAACGAACGCAATGAACCACCAGGCCGTAACTTTTGGTGAACCCAAATTTTTAAAATGCAATTTTACCATAACCATGGATTCGACTATGTTTGTGTAAATTTTCACCTTTCTAGCCCTTCTAAAACACCGCTAATTTTGTAATCAGCCATGGCCAAATGCAGATTTCCCGCACGTGTGCACGGTACGCAGCGTGTACAGTTCAAGCATTAGCCTCCGACATGAAACCTCAATTCCATCCGCTTGCATGCACATGCACGTTACACGTGTGTGTGATACATAGACGACCTTTATTTGGGACTGGTTTTGAGCCCAAAAGAGACATGGGATTACGTAAATACAGCACAACACGGATAGAAAACGCGTAAACAACACAAGCGCCACGTTCCACATCGCCCTTTAATGCGCGGGTGATCTCGTTAAAACCTTAGAAACTCATCCAGGGTTGATACTCAGACTCTCTAGGGCAGTGGCTCTTAACATTGACTGCAGCCTTGTACCCATTTGTTACTAAATCGTAAAATAAAAGTACAATGTTAGCAAATACACAGGGTTTGATGAAACAAAGTAAGTTGTTCTTACATGCCCATGCTTCATTTGTGTTTTCGATTAATTACACGATGTAACACAATTTTTGTTAATGGGTATTAAGTGTTATTTCGTAATTGGTTATGCCTAAAAAGTATAGAAAATGGCTATTATTCCACACAAACTTTGCTTTTGTGACCAGGACAGTGATATTTTTTAAATTTACCTATTTTCAATGAGAAAACTGGCAAATTTGTGTCTTTTAATTCACATAAATTCAGACAAAAACACCATGAATCAAAATTAACATGTATTTATACTAAAGTAATAAAAAAAATACTACAAAAGATTTAGAAGTTAGTAGTTTTTTGAGATTTACGATGAATCTGTAAATCACTTTCAAGAATCAGCCCCCAAATGTAGTCTTCCATCATGTTCTCGTTCTACTGTCCTTCAAAGTCCAGTATATCATGGTGTAAGCGCTCGCCTTGCTCCTCCGAGTACGCTCCCATGTTATCCTTGAATTTATCAAGATAAGCATCAAGGATATGTACTTTGAGGGACATCCTACAGCCCCATTGTGCCGTAGTTCTTCACCAGAGTCTCAACCAGCTCCACATAGTTTTCGACCTTGTGATTGCCCAGGAAGCCACGGACCACTGTGACAAAGCTGTTCCAAGCCGCTTTCTCCTTAATAGTGAGCTTCATGGGGAATTAATTGCACTCCAGGATCTTCTTCATCTGTGGTCTGACGAAGACACCGGCTTTGACCTTTGCCTCAGATAGCTTAGGGAATAAATCTTGAAGGTACTTGAAGGCTGCCAACTCCTTATCTACAGCTCTGAAAAATTGTTTCATAAGGCCCAATTTGATGTGCAGTGGTGGCATCAGCACCTTCCGGGGGTCCACCAGTGGCTCCCACTTGACGTTGTTCCTCCCCACAGAGAACTCGGTCCACTGTGGCCAGTCCCGACTGTGGTAGTGCGCCTTGTTGTCCCTGCTGTCCAAAAAGCAAAGATAGCAGGGAAACTTGGTAAAAACGCCTTAGATACACATCAGGAATGCCACCATTTTGATTCTCGCAACATTTTTCATATATGATAGATTTTTTTAAATAACATTGAAAATTGTAAAACATTTAAAAATTAAAAACTTTGACAATAATTTTTTTACAAATTTTATCACGTAAAATTCCGAGCAACAATTGTCCATCTTACCTTCCAGAGTTTTTTTTGCATTGCTCACAGGTGAAATGAGGTGCCCAGGGTTTGTCTTGATCCCCGACAGGCATGCCCAAATATGCCTTGTAGGCCTCACACATCTTAGCAGATGCTTCCACAGAGTACTTTTTCGCTCTTGGCTTGATAAATTGGCCGCAGACATAGCAAACTGCGTCTGCCGGATGCTTGCAGCCTCTTAATGCCATCTCAGAAAAATGCAGATATGTATCCACTAAGGCAGCTGTAACTAAACTGAACTGGTGGGCTTAAGGCCCCTGTATTTATACTACTATTCATATTACCGGATATAAATAGAATGTTCTAGAAGTTACTCCAAGTTTACTCAGCACTGAATCTATCTGGAATGTTCTGGAAAATAGATAAATATCTAAATATCACTGTCCTGGTCACAAAAGAAAAGTTTGTGTGGAATAATAGCCATTTTCTGTACTTCTGAGGCATAAGCAATAAGAAAATAACACTTACAAGCGAGGAACAAACACAATTGTAACACAGTGCTATTTACCTTCTGAAAAATAAAATCTGGACATGTCTCGCTACCCCCAGAAAGGGCATCTCGCACCCCCAGGAGGTGGTGCGTGCACCCCAGGTTAAGAACCACTGGTTTAATAAAACATTGCCAGGTTAAGAGCCACTGGTTTAATAAAACATTGCCAGGTTAAGAGCCACTGGCTTAATAAAACATTGCCAGGTTAAGAGCCACTGGTTTAATAAAATATTGCCAGGTTAAGAGCCACTGTTTTAGTCAAACATTGCCAGGTTAAGAAGAACCACTGTTTTAGTCAAATGTTGTCTTGTTAAGTAGAATCACTGGTTTAGTCAAATATTGTCAGGTTATGAAACACTGAGTCTCGGAACTTCGGCAAGGCCCAGTGAGCTAAGACCGTCGACGGATGACGAAAGAGACTTGCTGGCGTTAGAAGTCTCTGGGGGGGCAGGGCGGGGTCTATGTTGTGGGAAGCATATTGTAGTGTAGGAAATAAACAAGCTATTGTACTCCACTTATATGCTCCCACGTAAATTCTCACCCGCAGAAAACCCTGCACTGACCAACGTGGTTGAGGTATGGTCAAATAGCCCGCACGACACGGGGATAGAGGGGCCTGTACGTATACAGTGCAAACGAAATGCGAGGAAACGCCATTCGACACCGTTTTAAATGGAACGAACAACTCAAATATGAAACCAGTTAATCATTTTACGACGAAACAATAAGTAGCGCAATTTACATATCCCCAAAAACAATAATGCATGTGCCTTCCATGTTTAATAAGTTAAACTATATAGTGTAATCCAGCACTCCCCACAACTCCAACCTTCAACCACCAGCGCTGACCAGCGTGGTGAAGTATGACCAAATCACCGCTTGGTGGGCGAGAGGGGGAGGCCCTCATTTGGCAGTGGATTGACAAAAGTGCCTGTACAGGTAAACAAAACGACGGAAGAAAACACGATTGTTGCCACAATCATTGTAAACTCTACACGAAAATGTCGTACTCATGCGTAACAATTACAATGCTGCGCACTCCTTGCTGACCAGAGTGCTGAAGTATGACCATGCAAACCCCACATCCTGAACGGACGGCTCAGGCTTGGCTGTGGCGTTGGCTGCCCTCATCCAGCAGTAGATTGGCCATGTCCATTGCGTCCGCATTGAGTCCCGCGGGGATCCCGCGTGATGCCAGCGCGCGCGTCTGCGTCACGGAAATCTGATGCGCAGTGCAAAGCCATCATTAGCATTACGTAATGGCGTGACACCGCCTCCGCCGCTGCTGATGATGCTGCTGATGATGCTGCTGCTGATGCTACTTCTTGCGAGCTGCAGAAGCAACCGCAGCAGCTCGCTCCTGTGACTGCGTTGCGAGGAGGCGCAAGAGGGCCACATGCGTTGGTGAAGTCTTTGGAGCTGCGGAGCTTTTGCCGAGACCTCCCCCTCCTCCTCCCCCTCCACCACCACCATCATCTCTCCTGCTGTGTTTATTTAAGCTCGTCATTCACAACGCTCGCGCCTGTGCCGAGCAAGAGGCTTGCGAGAGCCGAGCATCGTCCCGACGCTTCCTTCTTCCTCTTCTGAGCAGGTAACGCGAGAGTGGGTTACGGCTGCGGCTGCAGCAGCAGCAGCGTCGTCAGCACACCGCGACTCGCACTCGCATTGTTCGCCGTGAGTTTCAATAGCGCAGTGCGAGCGCGCGCTGCTGTTGTTGGTATGCAGAGGCGGTGTTGCGGTGCTGCTGCTGCTGCTGTTGTTACGCGCGTGTATTTCGGATTATAAGATGCGCGTTGCCACCACCCACCCTCGTGATTTAAAGCAAAAGTTGGGGGTTGCGTATTACAATCCGACGCAAGCATCTCGCCTTATTCTATCCCTCAATTCGTTTCGGAAATCCGTCCAAGACAACATGCATGGCACAACAATGCAGTATATGATTGTAATGGATACGTCGTGGTGGTAGTGCCTTACGCCGATAATCCGGCAAGCCCTGAAAAGCGAAATGTCGAGTGAGAAATTCATCTCTGGGTTATGCCAGAGACTTTGCAGTACACAGATAAAGATCCCCCGTATAGCCTTAACATACTGTTGGGAAAAGTGTTGTTAGCGAGCACCTATGAATGCCGACATGGTCGGCACCACGCCCTGCCGCCTTTGTCTCCCGAGTGGCGCTGTTTACACACCGCACCGGGTACTCATTTGAGGCTGAGTCGACCTAGGGGAGGGTCTCAGGACCGGTTAATATAAATCGTCACTCGGGTCGCCTGGTTCGTAGCGCAGCGCGCTAACCACTACACTACCGCTCCCCAGTACACACACAAGCAGTCGTTTCGGAATTTGTATACTGTATGTGTGTGTCTTTGCACAGTTTTTGTTCTCTCGATTATAAGACGCACTTGTATTTTTAAAATAAATATTATTGGTGCGTCTTATAATCCAAGTAGGTATGTGTGTGAAACCAAGTGTTGTATCGCCACTGGGGAGACAAAGGCGGCCGGGCGTGGTGCTGTCCACCCACCCCCTCGTGTGCCGTGCCGGCCTTCATAGGTGCTCGCTAACAGCACTTGCCCCAACAGTCTGTTGAGGCTATACGGGGGATCTTTTTCTTTGTATAACGAAATCACTCGTGCGAAAATAGTAGACTAAAACAAACCCCTACTTCTGCTGTGTTAGCGGTGCAGACGTTCGTTCGATGTCGACACCGCCTGTGATACACTCAATTGACTATGTGGACACGATTACTGCTGAGCGCGGAGTGAGTGCAATCGAGTGGTTAAACAATGGGTCGTCTTTCTTATTTGTTGACAGCAAGTGGTGTATATATTTTTTTAACCAACGTGTTTTGTTTTAAAAAATATATTTTATTCTTCAGATCATACAAACATGCTCACACACCTACTGGATTATGAGACGCGCCCCTGATATTTGTTTTCAAATTCAGAGGGTAAATGTTTCTTACAATAATAATCATCATCATCATCACCACTATAGTTAGTTAATTATCGAGGAAAGCCACACCAATCACGTCATAGGACTTTTTTTTTCACGAGGGGTCCACTTCATTGGATTGTAAATTCAGATGTTGCCAGAAAATGTGAGTTGTTATTGCAATTGTGGCGAAAACCTGAAGACCCGGAAAAAACCCGCGCGCACGATAAGGGGGAGGGGGGTGGCAACGCTCTATCCCCGTACAGATGGAAACAGATGGCGATTAGTCAACTTGCTGTGCCGCCCTCTCCTGGCGAGCCAGGGGTACTGCTCCACGTCGACGCCAACGGGAAGAGAGTTTCGCGACATCTGTGTGATCCACACGAAAGACAGAATGCAAGTCACCCTTTGGCATTGCAGCTCTGTATTCAACTGCAGTGTTCCAAACACGTGTTTGCGTATTTGATGGATTGTATTCCCCGCATGCATTCTCACGCGTGATTAGTTGCATTGCCCAATTGCTCACTCGAGCAGCATCTTGATTGATGTTGCGTTGCGTACAGCCTGCTTAAAAAGGGAAAACGATACGGGCCGCATAATTGCTCGCTTGCAAACGCGTGCGCCATGTCGACTGCTTCATTGGTACATATGTATTTTGAACTTCTTTCGCGCCCTACGTAGCCAACCACGGAGCGATAAGATAGGCTTGCGTGGCGAGAGCTAGCTGGATTGTTGGCATCATGACACCGTCCAATATGGATGGCGACGATTTTGGCTGGGGAGGCCTTCATCCAGCGGTGTGTAGAGACTATACACACACACACATATACTACACATACAAGTTGTCAGTCAAATGACAGCTTTACTATTTCATGCCCTATACACAACAGCATTTCATGAATTTCACATCACGTGGCTCGCACTGAGTAGATCTGCAGATGACGTGTGGTGGGGTCAATCGTCGTTATTCCCATCCCATGCAAGGACGTCCCAGCCAGCCCGAGAGAGTCAGCCACACACCCCTGGAGCGCTTCCACTATTGGAGGCCCTTGTGCACCTGCAATGCGGGCGAGGGATCGCTTTAACATCGCGATGTGACAGACAGCACCTTGCACCCCCGCAGTCACTCTCGGCACTTAACACATCTTCTTACAACGATCGAATGCATTGGACTCATCTCGGCCATCGGCTAACACCAGTGCGTTTGTCCCAGCCTTGTTAGCTTGAAGCTTGCAGCCGCAGTGCAGCCAGACCGCGTAATAGCGATGCAAATCCCAAATGTGTCTGAGCGGCCACGCGTTAGCCGAGGTCCACGGATTTCAACTTCAGGGACCTCCTCTTTGAGTGCTTGACGCAGCCAATGTGCCGTTGTGGCTGCCTGTACATTGATAGACGATTAATGCAAGTACTGTTAGCGAGCACATATGAAGGCCGGCACGGCAGAGGAGAGAGTGGGTGGTCAGCACCATGCCCGGCCGCCTGGGGAGACAAAAGCACTCATTTGAGGCTGAGTCGACCTAGGGGAGGCCCGCCCAGCACCGGTTAAGATAATCGTCACTGGTGTTGGCCGTGAGCTAACCGCTACTCCACGGCTCCCCACGATTATCAACACACACACACAATCCGTGCTGCTGGGTGAGATAACACAACTGGGTGTGGCCTTGTGATTTTTCGTGATTGTTTTCGTGATTGTGATTGTTTCACTATTGGTCCGTGATTGGAGTGATTGGAGAGACTGGTCGCTTCCATAGAAGGGCGAAGCTCATCTGGAGTAATGAGACACTCATGACGCTTTGTGGACGCTGTTGTTCCAGCGTTTACATTAATGAGGCTGAATATCGCACGATAAGTCACTTGCAATAAATTGAAACCAACAGGAAAATTAATTAATTATTCATGTTGACGCAAAAAACGATTTGAAGCTTAAGTTCTTCCACAATTATTTGCTCATTAATAAGTTATGTAATGGGCTATTAATAATAGGCCCAGCTAAGGAGATGCCACCCCCAGTATGAGTTCCCTTATCTCGCTCTGCTTGCAAGATGCAACGTGGTGTTTTAACAATTGAACAATGCTGTGCATATTCTTGGTTCTTTCGGTAAAGTCACGTAGAAGGGAAATAATAAAATAATATAAATATAAAACAATAAAAATTCCCACGACGTTTAGACTGCAACAAGCAATCATCATCAGGTGTGAAATCTACTGCAATAATATTTTTTTTCAAATGTTCTTGCTGTGGATTCCACACCTGATAATGATTGCTTGTGTTGCAGTCGAAACGTCGTGAGAATTTTTATTGTTTTATATTTATATTATGTTATTATTTCCCTTCGACGTGACTTTACCGAAAGAACCAAGAATACGAATCCCTGCAGTCACGAAAGCTTTACATCAATGCTGTGCATTTCAACGTACCTAAACTCCGGAGATTGGTTCTCTTTTAGGTATTCTCTATTGACCACTTGGCATTTCCCGCATGCCATGATGCCCGTGAATCATGTGAGTGTTTGCATAATGATCATGCTCGCCGATGTTGGCGGCGTGTGGTTACTTAAGATCATGAAGACAATTCTGAATACCTCAACGCAACCTGGGGTTTAAGCTTTTATAATTACTTGATCAACCAAGCAGCTGATCTACCGATGACATTTTAAAATTGTTAGTTAAATTGGAAGAAGTTGAACTTGTATTGCCTTTTACAGATGATGCCTGCGTCGAACGGGGTCCCACCGCTTATACGGAGGAGTGTTCTGCCAATAACCTCTGGTTATACAGGAGCACTTGTTTAACACACTTGCCTTGGCGGATGAGACAGAAAAAGTGTGAACCGAATGTAGAGTTGTGTTAATTAAATAAACACCGCTGGATAATATTGGTCTGGAAAGCCACTCGGTTGCCGGACTAAAACACACATATTTTTTTAGAATATCTAATTTCTATTGATATATATTCACTATTTTTTTTGCATTTATAATGCACACAAATTCAACCTAAAATAGACATTCAGAGGTGCGGGGGGAAATGCATGCTATGTGGAGAGGCAGATTGGAATTCTGTTTATGTGTATTTTAAATTGGGCATGCCAGCCTTGAACAGAAATGACCCAGCCCAGTGTCATGCAGCAAGAGGCGAGGCACTGCGCTGTGGAAGAAGGTGTTGCTGTCGTATTTCGGATAAGACGTTCAAAGTCAGTTCATAATCTGCACTGCAGATATGAGAAATCCCACGTTTCAAACAAAACAACAGCCCCCCTCCATCTAATATCCCCATGCAGCTCCCAATACGGAAATTTGTGGGTCCGGTCACCAGTTTTCCCCAGCGAGGATCATTTGTAAAAAAAAAAAATTCCATGTTGTTGTGCTTGCTTTTCCCATCCCTGTAAAATGACACCAATGCCTTTCAGCGGATACACTCAGCATGTCTAGGCTTTAAATATATACATATACGTGACTGCATACGACTAAATATATATGTGTGGGCAAATGCAAACAAATGTTGTGATTAGTTTCTATACACTGTAGTTGGCTCAACTATACAGTTTCAAAATAAATAGAAGCGGAAGTGCATTTTCTGCACAGAAAAATATAGAAATATTTAAGTCCATTAGGCTATTGGCTTTCTTGACAAATATTATTCAGCAGTAGTTTTAAGAGCAATTAAACTTGCTGCTTGATGTTATTGAACTAGAAGACTAATAAGAACATATTGTCTTTGTGTGGAAAAGCAGAATTGAGTTGTCTATGTTTGTTTTTACCCACAATGCTCTACTGGAGCAACGCATTATTTTTTTGCACAGTGAAAAAAATGCCGTACGTATTTGTGCAATATTAAAGTAAAAAAGCATGAACCCGGCGCAGTAAACATGGAACGTTGGATCAACATCGAGCCAACAGTCCCAGGCATCTGTATGTACTGTATGTTGACGTTCTTTCGCAACGTTCGCAGCCAACCGTGCTAATCCTAGGTGCCAACGTTGTCCCAATGTCGCACTTTTACTGGGGAGCAGCCTTCATATTTCTTCTTCTTGGTTCTTTCGGTAAAGTCACGTAGAAGGGAAATAATAAAATTATAAAAATAAAACATAATAAAATAATTCTCACGACATTTCGGCCACAACGCAAGCAGCCGTCCTCAGGTGAAGAACAGGTCTGTCGGAAAGACAGCGTCTGAAATTGCTGCTTTCTGACAGACCTGTTCTTCACCTGAGGACGGCTGCTTGCGTTGTGGCCGAAACGTCGTGAGAATGTTTTTATTATGTTTTATTTTTATTATTTTATTATTTCCCTTCTACGTGACTTTACCGAAAGAACCAAGAAGATGAATCCCTGCAGTCACGAAAGCTTTAAATCGAAATTCATATTTCTTCTTCGGTGTTCATAAAAAAAAAACACGGATCGCAAAAAAGAAAAAAAATGCTGCATCTCTTGAGGTTTTAACATATATATATTTTTTATTGCGTCCTTTGAGACCACTGGCATATTTGAGAACCCTGTGATGCATTGGATTCTGCGAGTGCGTACACAAGCACGCAGACTTGCGTGCAGCTCAATGCAGATGGCCCTCTCTTGATTTCACTGCAGCCCTCAGCGCTCTGCGACCGTGCTGGACAGATCGATGCCAAACTTAATCAATGACCTCGATAGCGGAACGTCAAAGTGCATGCATTCGCTCCGAAACACATGCCACTCGCACGCACTGACATGTAAATAGATGCACAGTTTGGACGAGAGGACGTGGACCGGCAATACGAAGCGATGAAATCGGTTCGTGTGCAGGTGCTGGGTAAACTGCTACGTCGTGGCTGATTTTGGAGGCCTTCATCCCACAGTGGATTGACCACGGCTGATGATGATGACGAGAGACGGTTGTTGGAGACTTACGAGTGAACAAAGCATGTGAGCAGAATCTATTTTTGTTGTTGAGTCTGATTTGTAAGGGTTTGGTTGATGAATACAGATATTCATGCCAGTTTTCTGGCAATGAAATAACACATCTGCTCTTCAGTAACTGCATTTTATTTCCCCTATGTAGTCCATGTGACCATATGGCATTGTATGATATGAATATAATGATCATTGAACAATATCTATTCATGCCCTTTGTCCATCCACTGCTAGATGAGGGCCTCTCCATGCCGTGTGGTTCGTGGGGATTATTTCCTTCTGTGCAGGGGATAGCGTGTTGCTCCCTTGCACACGTGGGGTTTTCTCTGGGTGCTCCGGTTTCATCCCACGTGTTTCATTAATTGGCTGAACACATCTTAAAATAAAAACCCAAAGGAATTACACTCCTGAAAAAGAGTCCTACGGCTCAGTATAGCTTTCCTGGATGCAAAATCAATTAGACTATCATCATCATCATCATATGTTACGGAAACGCGTCGCTGCACCGTCATAGACGGTGGGGAGGGCAGGTAGGTGGATCTCGCCGAGCCTGAAGCAGCGACCTCCATGCGGGGAGTGCATCTCACAGCAGATGGCCTCACGAGAAAGGCACCCCACATTGACCGCATGCACGCTTCAGATTTCATCGGGACATGAAATGCCACCGAGGTGTTTATTTATTTATTTCCCCCTTCCCTCCTCAATTTACGCATCTCGCTTTGCATCCACATGTGACGTCCCGGCACAATTGGGCTCAGAAACGTGTCGCTACTCGTGTGTAATATATATTTTTTTGTCAGAAAAATAATGCGAAAAATTATAGGGGAAAAATATCAGTGTAGGCTTTGCAATATGTAAGCAAATAATGAAAAAAGATGTACATTCCGAAATCATCATCATCATTTCCAGCCATGGTCAATCCGCTGATGAAGGCCTCCCCAATCTGCCACCACCTCTTGCAATCCCACCATGCGATAATCCACCTCGCACCTTCACACAAAGTGATGTCATCGCTCCTTCAACTTGGTAGATGTACACTCGGACACGTCCCATCCCTTGTCTGCCACTCTATTACCATTTTGACCGTCAGACGTCATCCCTTGGAGTGACGTGTCCTGTCCAAATCCACTCACGGTTGGCTACGCACGGCGCGAAAGAATTTCAACATACATACATAGAGAATGAAAAATGCTTCGAGTTTTTGAGTGTTAAAGATTGCCCAAAAAATGAAAGGTATTGTTGCATCCCCATCAAAACAACTCCAACACACGAGTCGAGGATTTATTCGGTGTTGGACTAAAATGTTCCCAAAATAAATATGCGCACACAGATTTTTTTTTTTTTTTAGAGCTGAATAACCTTGGTCATGAAGGTCAATGTGAAGAATTGCAACAATGCACGGTGAATAATAAGGGAGACCGTATGAATGCTGCTTTTGCATTTTTTCGGGAAAAAACTGGGTTTGTGTTTTCTTTGAAATGGTCACTGACTTTTGGGCCTCGGTTTTTGGCGTTCACACAAAGGTTCAATTCATGGCGTGTGATGCCAGGTCTAACGGAGCTCTTTGTCCCTAAGACACTGCTACGCTTCACTTTGGCAATCCCTTCTCGCTAATTGCAGAGTAACGTACTTAATGCTGTCTCTGTGTATGGGCCTGTTGTTGGTAAGAGTGACATCTGCTCATAAAACGCCTGGTTGCGTTCGGCAGTGTGTGCTGCGGGCTATGCAGTGAAAGATCCAAAAAGCGGCCTATGTGAAACGAGTTTCATCGCAACATAGCCGGGTGGTTGCACATATGCCGCTTGTTGTAGAGGTTTCGCGGTCTGAACCCATGGGCCACCCTGGTTAATAACAACAAATGAGTACGGCAACACCAATGCTAGTGCTTGCGTAGCATTATGGCAGGGCCCTCCTGAAATATAACAAATCGTGGGGCTCTGTGAGACTTTCCTGGATATATGAAAGACGTTCTTGTTGTTATTACTACTGTGGGTGCACACGTGCCGTCTGCTTCGCAGATATGTTTTGTGAAAGAAAGGAGGAGGCCTCCGTTGTGAGCCTGTGTGGCGGTGCAAATTTGCCGACATTGAGAATGACTCAGATTACTTTAATTGGTGAAGGAGCATTGCCCCTCACCTGTGAAATTACCGCAGACTTGAATTGTCGGTGAATTACTCAAGTAGCCTTGCGTTATGAGAATTGCGCAAATACCAAATGCTACGTTGTCCCCACCTGAAGAAGGATGCTTGTGTTGCGCCCGAAACGTCGTGATTTAATTTAGTTGTTTTCATTTATTGTATTTTTTACCTACGTGACTTTATCGAAAAAAACAAAGAGTATGACTCCTTGCAGTCACGAAAGCTTCAAATCTAGAACCAAATTCACCCTTTGATTGATTGTTTATCTTTTATTTTCATTCGAAATATTGTTTTTATAAGGAGCACGCTGCTGGTAATGTTATTGGATTTCATTTTCGTTTTTGTGAGTTGGAATGAGGTGGGGCAGCCTCTTTTTGCGAAATTAATTTCAAATCTAATTTTTTTTTTACATCACTGGAATTAAGACTTCGTGAAGAGCCAATTTGTAATAAGCCTCCATAACATTCTAGTGTTTTTTTTTAATGAGTTATGAGAGCCCAACATGTCCCTAATGAGATGTTGTGTACATTTATCCTGTTCATGCACCCTTTGTTGCAGGCATTTGTCCCGTTAATCCCAGCCGTAAGACAGTCATTCCAAAATAATAGTCACCTCCCCCCGTCATTGTCCAGTATTTGTATGTCTGCCAATCAACATACTGTCTTGTGTGCTATACAAACAATCCATTTAAGCGCCTGCACTCTGAAGAGGACATTCGCAAATGGCAGCATTACCTAGGGAAAGCGTTGGTTGGAGCAGGTCTATGTTATCATTCCATTCTTACCTCCGTCAAATATTACCTCCAAAGATATGAAACCCATAAACGACAAATGTGACACCACACACATTTAAATTGATATTCAACCTGTAAGAGTGCATCGCCTATTTACAAGTTGTTAGATTAATTGTCATGATTCAAGGCCAGAATTACATTCCAGGGAAATGTTTTTTTTTTTAAATCTTGTTTGCACTGCCTCATTTGTACTGTTTCACTAGGGTCCTTCTAGAATGTTTCAACTTATTTGTTCTGTCCTACTCTATGCTATTAGCCTGCATTTGGTGTAACACGATGGCTTTCGGGACCAATATCATCCAAATATGGCTGTCCACCTGATGTTGCTAGTTGTAATTACTGGCGAAACGTCGTACTCAGATTATAAATGTTGTGGATTTGCTCTCCAACACACCGGTGTGCTGTACTCGTAACGAATTGGCACGTTCTGTTTACGTGATAAACCTTACTAATTGGCTGTGCCGGGTGGTGGCTGGCTTAACGACACATTTATATTTACACGATCTAACCCACAAAAAACTATGTTATAACCTGCATCTGTTTGTGATGCTCCGTCGGCAGTGGTGCATGAGCATGGATAACAAGAAACTCGAACACATTCGTCAATAACTCCGTT
The DNA here is from genome assembly GCF_965212315.1 of Lampetra planeri. Lineage (NCBI taxonomy): Eukaryota > Metazoa > Chordata > Hyperoartia > Petromyzontiformes > Petromyzontidae > Lampetra > Lampetra planeri. Next base: position 2,264,274 of record NC_136146.1, on the reverse strand, counting down.
TTTCAAATCTGATAAAAAAAAAAATATCACAGGCAAAGTTTCGGGGCTATAGCGCTCCACAGCAAAGAGATGAGCAGATTTTTTTGATTAATATGCATATGGTTTTTATTACATTATAAGATCAATTGTTAGACGCATCTATTAAGATAGTGAGCATAACAATTGTTTTCCGTTAATGAATCGTCACGTTTGTCATTCACATATTTAATAAGCGTTCAATATTATCATGATGCACACAGATGCGCATGCACAACACGCAGCTACCAGATACGACGCTTACAATGCAGACAATCATAATGCTGAGAATATGGCCATTATGTCAGTTTGCTGATCGTAGTTGGATGGTAACCGAAGGACTGGTGCCTCGGTATCTGTGGCTGAGTGTCTGGGTCCCTTGGTGATTGTATGTCTGAGTCTGGTTGCCTCTGTCTATTCACGCCCGTGTGGCTGTTTGCCAACGTGGCGAGTTTTACTCGCGCAGCACGGCCACAATTCGCTCGTAATTCACGCGTTCTTTCGTTAAAAAAAACCCCCAACTTTTTGCCGTGGATACATCTTCACCATCGCCGTCATCAGCCATGGCCAGCCGACTGCCGGATGAAGTTCGACCCGAGCCATCGCCGCCCCTGGCGATCTTGCGATGTTGCCATCAGTCGGCGACCACCTTGCTCCGTTTCCGCGATGGACGTCGTGTCGGAATGCCTTCTCGTTCCCTGGTTGACGCTCCGTTGTCATCCTCTGCCCGTGGGCCACCGTCGTCCCCGTGACAGCCGTGACCCGGACCTCGGGAACCCGCGGAACCCGCTGATTGGTGACCGTCATCTATGCAGGACCACCGCCGTCTCGTATCCATCGCACGCATTGCGGCTCTTGAAATATCGATGATGATTTTTTTTTACCTCTTACCACGGCAAACTCTCTCTCCCACTTCAGCAAAAAAAAAAATTCTTGTTGTGGTTTTCCCAACTGATGATGGTTGCTTGTGTAGCGATCAAAACGTCGTGATTGAATTTATTTTATTTTATACCTACGTGATTTTACCGAAAGAACCAAAGAGTATGGATCCCTGCAGTCACGAAAACTTCAAATCTAAATATCTTCTTGTTATTTTAATTTCCGACCCCTAGTCAATCCGTACCATGCACTCAAGCCCACGTACTTTTCTGAAACGTTGAAATGATGCCATTGATCGGTTCTCCGATCCACATGTCGGCTGCATTTTAGATATTTGACAAAGTCACGCGTGACACATGTTTGTATGTAGGTATGTATGTTGAACTTCTTTCGCACCTGACGTAGCCAACCGTGTCATTCCGAGGTGTGGAAACAAACGGCTGCGCGATGCCACATCAGGGCACACCCAGACCCCACGTTCTTTTCAGGGGGGGGGGGGTACTCCAGCAACTGAGTGTGAGCGTTGGGCTCACAAGAGACAAATCGTTAGTCCTGAAAAGAGAACAAACGCATTAACCAGAAACATTCTCTCATTTGGTCACCGTCTGCACGCCCGCGACATGAATGTGCCCGCGAGCTAGAGGATGCGTTTGTCCTCTGCTTCCCTTTTGAGTTAAATGTCTGAGCTCCCAAGCCCATCGCACCCTCCCCCAGCCTTCCCCGAGATGCTAGTGGAGAGGCGAGGGTGGTGGTGGTGGCTGGCGATGCTGTGCTTGCTCTTGGTAGCAGAGACTTTCTTTAAGTGCCACTGCGTGCTCGTACGGCTGACGCTGCTAAACACCGTGCGCCATCCAAGGCGAGTTTGTGATGGCGATGGAGTAGAACTCGCTTTGTTTTGGTTTACACTGCCAAGGATGTATTTGCTGTAATTCATCAAAGGTCATTGTAATGCCACTTATTTAATCAGCAGAGACTCGGCAAATGTCAAAACTCCTTTTCAGATAGGGAACTGCTACGTTGAGATGTAATAACCAAAAGCCATGAATGAGTGCTTGACTTTGATTTGTTTGGCGTTCACCGGAGGGAGAAAGCCACACCTCACATATCATGGGGTGATTCTTAAAACTGACATCGCCATGGCCACCTCCCAGGGCTCCACACGTACTACAACACCCGGCAAGCCGTAGTGGTCACCCAAACAAGCACAAGCCAGACCCGGTCCTGCAGATGGCAATCCGATGAGACGGGGCACATTCACTTTAAGATGTTTCTTGTTCATGTTTTTGTTTGTTGCGGTTGCACCCGAGTCAAGAGCCGCATGGCTCACAGGGTTAAACCTAATACATGAAACTGAAAAACTGAACTGAAACATTCAAGTGTGATCTGCTCCCGCTAATGTCTACGAGTAGTTTTAATTTAATGTCAGCGTTTTACGTGGGACAAACCACGTAGACAATTTGTGAATTATGCTCAAGGGCTATGCGCACGCACATTTCTCCCACTCGGTAACACAACACTTGATAGGTCCCAGGAATATAATCGGAGTCTTGGAATTTAATTGTTGGTAAATCATTGATCGTGCATTTTGACGCAAAACACGGTCTAATTCAATGATAATAGTAATCCTGCACAATTAATGTCAGCGTTGCTTCTGTAACATCTTCAGAATGGCTTTATTCGGGCTATGCAAACACCACCATAATGTGCAGAACATTTGTTTCGCTGGTGTCAGTGTCCGTGCCTAAATGCTGTCATGTACCCGATTCTGTCTCACGGTGTGAGCGAGATGATTTATTTTTCAAAGCAAGCTCACGGGCGGCATTGGTGACAATGTAGAGTTACCGCTGTGGCTTGCTGCTGAGAAGATGAGAATGTTTAAGGACTGTGAAGAGCTGCCCAGCATGTGCAAGATCAAAACTCACCAGGCTGCGTGCGTGCGTGCGTGCCACGCGTGAGCGCGCAGTGGTGGAGAATTGTCGGAGTGGCTTCGCACAACGTGCTACGAAGCTGTGCCCTGCGGTCAATTGCCACTCATGGCGAACACCAGTGGTGAATGTCTGAAACGGTTCTGGGCCTCCACAGGGTCGACTCAGCCTCAAATGAGTGCCCAGTGCAGTGTGTAAACATCGCCACTGAGGAGACAAAGGCGGCCGGGCGTGGTGCTGGTTACCCACCCCCTCGTGTCCCGTACCGGCCTTCATAGGTGCTCGCTAACAGCACTTGCCCCAACAGTCTCTTAAGGCTATACGGGGGATCTTTGTCTTGTGTGCAGTGGTGGGGCATTGGCGCGGTAGTTTGCACAGCGTGCTACGTAAACTTGCCACTCACGGCTAACATCAGTGGTGAATGTCTGAACCAGTCCTGGGCCTACCCTAGGTCGACTTGGCCACACATGTGTAGCAAGTGCCGTGTGTAAACGTCATCAATGGGGAGATGGAGGCAGCGGGCCCGTGGTTTTGCCACACCACCGTGCCGGCCTTCACAGGTGCTCGCTCACAGAAACTTCCCCCAGCAGTCTGAGGCGCCCCGGTATCAAACAACCAACCATTACCATGATTAAAGGCGACGCGAGAGAGCCCTGTGTCTTCACAATCTTCACGCACTGCGAAAATATCGCGGTGCAGGGTCTAGCGGTGGCAATGTCCAACCGTTGGTAAGGGGCATCTTTAACTGGCTTGGCCACCACCTAGGTTGGCTCGGCTCTAAAAATTCGCAACAGCTCACCGCTTGGCTGATCTTCCCACTTGTCAGTGGTTCCTCGCGCCTCTGAGCCGTTCCCTCTCTTCAAGAGCGAGCGAATGCTGCGTGCGCGTAGCAAGTGAAATTTATTCTCGTTATTATCATCATCCCCGTGCTTATTTAAAACAAACAAAACTTCGACAGCACGTTAAATAGAGCAACCCTCCATGTATTTCCCCGTGAATTTGCTCTGGTCACATTCTAATGGGGCATTCCATGGCACCGTGGCAAATAGAGGTCCCATGTACAAGTGTGAATAGCGAGGATTAACATGATAAAAGGGGAGAAAAAGATAAACGGCGTGGGTTTGGAACAAATAATTAAATAACGCACATTGTTTTTGGACAGGATGCGTGAACACTAAGGCATTCACCTCGTGCTAATTTATAGCCGTTTAAAGTTAAAGAGCATCCTGGCAGAAGGCCAGAGCGAAGGTCAGCTGGAGGACTGGCCATTGGGTTGTGGTCATTCCAGACATGCGAAACGTCGTGAGAAATTTTTTCTTGTTTTATTTTTATTATTTTATTATTTTCCTTCTACGTGACTTTACCGAAAGAACCAAGAAGATGCGTGAGACCATAACCCAAACAACCCCAGAGTCAGATCCGTGCTGAAAGTCGCTAAGCTGCTCGAGCCGACTTAACTTCAGATAACACTGGTCAACAAACTTTTTCTGGCATAAGGTATTCCCAACGGTTTTAATGTCATTTCGGGGTGCTGATTCCAAATCTGGCATCAGGTTTTTGAGATATCAAATATTGCATTTTCAATAAAAACTGCAGAAGAAAAATATTAAATAAATGTGGATATCTACATAAAATGATATTATAAACACACTATCCTAAAAATACAGAACCATATTTTAACACTAAAGCAGTCCCTGACTCACAACAACTTGCAATCATAAGTGACGGAGTTAATTTCGGGCAAAATCAATGGAAAAGGGGTATGCCGATAGCATAAAAAAGAGATGTGATAGAGCAAATCTGAGATCATATTTGGAATCAGCACCCTGAAATTAGTCTAAAACAGCTGCAAAAGTCCAGGCCAGAAAAAAATGTTTTTATTTTGTTGACCAGTGTAATTCATTCATTCCAATTGATTCATGTATTGTTCCAATATTTTAGAACTCTCACGTGACATAGCGGTTGCTTTTGCTTTGATGTCTATTCGCTTGAACGCTGTGCTGCATTTAACTTTTCTTGCTTTTGGCATTTTCGTGACCCAGGTCACTCTTGCAAATGAGACGTCCGTGGTCCTTTTGAGCTCTCGCCTGTGTTAAGCGAATTAAACCAGGAACTTAAAATGTAAAGGTACAGCCCTGTAATTTCCTTGACCAGCTGCCGAAACCACACCGCCAGCGTGACGTTACAGCCCTCGACTTACAGCTTTCGTGACTGCAGAGATTCATATTCTTTGGTTCTTTCGGTAAAGTCACGTAGATAGGTTTAAATTCATGAAAATAAACAATGTAGTTTTTATTTGATTAATTTTAACCTATCTACGTGACTTCACCGAAAGACCCAAATAATAGAATCAGCATCTTTATTTAGACTGCATGAGGAATCCGACGAGCCATGAAGCTCTTTTGCACAGATGGGCAGTATCAGGGTGGGGGGGGGGGGTCAGAGTTGAATGCACAATGTGTGTGTGTGTTGTTTTGTGTTGCGGGCGTAATTTTTTTTTTCAAAGGAAAGCTCTCGGGGGTCGACTATTGACCCTTGATTGAAGCCACCCTCAAAAGTCAAAGGTTCCTCCCGGGCCTAAATGGGCAATGGAGGCGGGCTCGTTTTGGTGGTTTCACTCCGAACTCGTGGCAGAACATTCCAGATCGCCAACGGTGTGGGGGCGGATTTTCGCGGATGAGATTAAGTGAAACGTGTAGAGCACACACGTTTTGCTAGAAGTCGGATTCAATCCTTCAGCATAGTTTTTTTATTATCAAAATCGTCTTGGAATAGAGGGTTACCCCACAGCATTTTACATAAACGTCATCATATTTCAATCACGACATTACGGACACGTGGAACTTTTGGCTTTCCGAACCTACAGGAATCGGGACGCACCACTGCGCAATAAATGTCACGATTCCATCAGCCCTATTCATGTCCCATAGTTTATGGATAAGCTCTCCGCACGTGTTAATGAGTCTGTGCTGGCTAGAAATTCGCATGTGGTCATGTTGGTGTTGATTCTCCCCGGCTGTGCTTACGATCCGTTACGGATCGAATTTACCGTTTTATACACGAGCAAAGCAGAGCGCTGTTCGCGCGAAGTTCACGAGGTCAGACGGACGCTTTATACGTGCGGGGCCCGCGTCTAAGGGGCTCAGTTTCTCCCTCGCTGACAAATCTCAAACGCAGGGCCCTAGCCCCTCCCTTCTATCTCCTATTCTCCCACTCTCACCCACCCTGGAATCAGTCGTGGCTTTGTGCAGCCGAATGAAAGAGCATTTTAGTCACTGGTGAAACCACGCTCTGTAAGACATCCTTCCTGGCTCCATGAACTCCGAACTCCTGCCACCCTTTTCTCACTTCCCAAATCTCACAACTCTCCATGACAGACTGGACATCACCCCCCCTCCCCCATCGCAAGCCACCACTGACAGCCGAGCCTGACCCACTACCTGATACAAGATTAAGATTTGCGTTATGGTAGTGGTCACCCTGTGGATGCACTGCGGCCCCTCCATAGGAATATGGAATGTCCACCACTGGAGCAGGGAAATCAACAAATATGAGCATTCTTGATTTGAAATATGAGCATTGCCCCACGTCGAGTTTGTACTCATGTAGTGTTTTTGCCAGCAGCGGTTATCTAACTACGGTGACAACTCTAGATTTGAAGCTTTCGTGACTGCAATGATTCATATTCTTAGGTTTTTTCGGTAAAGTCACGTAGGTAAAAAATTAAAATTAATAAAAGTAAAATAAAATAAAAATCACGACGTTTCGGAGGCAACACAAGCTTCCGTCTTCCACCTGAAGACGGAAGCTTGTGTTACCTACGTGACTTTACCGAAAAAACCTAAGAATACGGTGAAAACCTCTCAAAGGCCGGACTCGAGCAAGCCATAATTTGGAGTGAGCCAGATGACTTTCCTAAATAAATAAATAAAAGATGTCTGCCGCGACACTGTTCGCGTGCTGATTGAAGCACTGTGCGTGCTTATGTGCATGATCAATTCTTAAGCTAGATTCACACACACATATCGTACCTGTCTGCTGTATGAAATTCAGGTGATCAGTCCCTGGGATATTGTCCATTCGAGACGGGAGGCATTCTCACTCGGGTTGGGTTTTTGTTTTCATTCTGAGACTCTGGAAGTGCCCTTGATTGCATTCGCCCTTCAACTGACCTCACGCTCGCATGAGAACCCGTGTTTCTTTTTTAAATCTTGGATGGGACGAAGATTTTGTTTTGGGGCCATCCATAAATGACGTCACGCACCTGGGGGGGGGGGGTCAGACATTTGTGAGGATGTGTGACGAGGGGGGGGCTTGAGAAATGTGACGTCACATCAAAATGCGCAACTTTAAATAAATATAGATAACACGTTCTACTTAATTAAATAGACTTTTTAATAAATATCTTCTCCTACAACATCAGAGTGCAGCAGCACATTAAATACGCACTACAATGACAATAGTTTAAAGCAATATGAAGCATATTTTTTTATTTGGGGGGGACAGAGCATTGTGACGTCATATTTGAGGGGGGGGTCTGACTTTTTGTGACGCCGTGTGACGAGGGGGGGGGGGTCAAAAATAGTCCAAAATCGCGTGACGTCATTTATGGACGGCCCCTTTGCAAGTTGGCGTGTACCGTACGTGACCTATAGTGTTCACCTGAATGATTGATGTGTACAGTGCGTACAACGTGGGTTTGAAGTGGCGGCACGGTGGCGAATCTGACAACTCGAGTTTGATTCCCGGCACGCCGCTAACGACGGTGCCAAAGTGATACCCTCAACCGAGTCCGCATTGACCAGGGAGGTGAAGTATGGTCAAACAAAACACATGTCCGAAGTGGCGTGTGGTGTCCAACGTTTCGATGCAGCAGGTTACCGGAAAAGAAACTTAATTCGTTTATGTATTAATCACATCCAAAGCAACAACAACCGTGTTTGTACAAAAATATGTTTTGCATCCATCAAACTTATAATAAATGCCAAACATTTTATGGAAAAAAAATTACAGATGTGTAAAAATAGCATGAAAAAAACAGCTACGTGATGTGCAGTAATGGATTTGTTTTTGTACGAGAACGTCGGGCGCATAGGTTCTAATTTTGTGCAAAAATAATCTGCGTGTTCCATCTATGGGGAAAATTACGAGGCATGGAAGCTGCCACTGTTAAGCTAAATGCGCTGCGGTATTGAGCGATCGCTCAATGTAATCCGGCTCCGAATTGGGGTTAGGGCCGAGGCACCTGCCTGGAGCATAATCACACAGGGCTGTAGGAGACGATGACAACTATGATTCTCACGCTGTTCCCAGGAAAGGAAAAAACTCCACTCGCTTAGAAACGAGCAGACTGTGATGGTGGAGGAGAGAAAACGCTCCCCGCAAGAGTAGTTCTGTCGGTGTCTCTTCCCCATTGTGAGTGGGTTTCCACATCGCATAGCTGTAGGGGCACGCATCCTCAAGGGCCATGTCGCATCGTTGAAAGAGAATACATAAAACATAAAATTAATCCAGCCTTTCGCACGTAACCTTGCAATCTTGTTTTTTTGGTGATGGATAAAAAAAATGTCCCTGTATTTCAACCAGCTCTTAAACGTTTCATGGGATGAACACGCGTGGTTTGTGCAGTGGGTTTTCACGCCACGCCATGAATCTCACCATCAGAATTCAATTCCCAGCCGTGGCTGATATTCATGGTGAGTTTTATCCAAAAAATGTTATTATTCTAACTTTTTTAAATTTAACTTAACAATTGTTCTAGGTTTGATTGTTCTATTTCAATTAAAACATTTTAATAAATACATGTTGGAAGCAATTCATCTATTTTAAGTTCTCATCCTTGCATTAGAATATATAGAGCAGTTCATATTTTGATGGTATCACGTGGTAATGCTCCATCACGTGTTTTAAAACCTATTACACAGTGCATATTGAACTGAAGCTTGACTTAATAAATTGCAATCACAAATCAAATCGCAATATCTGTCAGAAAAATAGCAATTAGATATTTTCCCAAAAATCGTTCAGCCCTAGCGTGGTGTGTGCGGTTAGCGCGCTGTTCTAAGAGCCCCGGTGAGCCAGCGCGATTCCCACTCATGGCCAACGCCGGTTTACGGATCATATCTGAACCAGTCCCGTGCCTGGTGCGGTGTGCGAAAACATTGCCACTCGGGAGACAAAGGCGGCCGGGCTTGATGCTCGCGTCCATAGGTGCTCGCTGACGGCACTCGACCTGGGAGTCGATAAAGCATTCTGTATTTGACTGATTCGTATTCTTCTCGAGCCTCTTATGGTGCTCGTAATCCGGTGGCGACGCGATGTTATCTCCTTCACTTGGTGCGCAGGAGGTCATGGGTTCAATCCCGGACCCTGACGATGTTCTGTTGTATATATTTGGAGTCTGCGTATTCCTTCTCTCTGCCCGTGGTGGTCGCATCGATTTTTCTCCGGATTATTTCCGGTTTTGCCCACCCCCACATTTAAAATATAATGCGTTTAGATGAATTGGCCTCTCTCATGAATTCCCACGTGTGATGATATAAGCCACTTCGATTAGCTATCATCAGGTGTGGTACAGGTCGCCTCTAAAAAAATTAGCTCACAGCTCAGTAAAAAGAAAAAAAAAGGTTTAGATATTTACTGCGATTCTACGATGGGTCGCGTTTCAGAAAAAAAATAGGATTCAACTTGAGAAATAAAATATTTTGTGGTGAATGCAGCGGCCTATAGTGGCTGCAGGTGGTGGGTCGCCAAAACCCATTAACGCACAACAAATACGAGAACAAACCATTGCATAGATTCCAGCACCCGTGAATCGATGCCCGTATTCGTGAAATAATTAAAAATAAACCAATATTGATTGATGCATCGGCGCGTCATCGTTAGCCCAATCGCGTAGCGCGCACACACAGGCATCGTGTACAATGTGGAAGAGGCCAACTGATGCGTCTGGCTCAGGGGGGAGTCGGCAATCTGCAGCCCCGGAGTCAAACGCGTTCTTCTTAGAGGGATGCATTCGTGAGACGTTATCCATTCAGCTATGGAAACGACCTTGGCACTTGAAATCAGGAAATCAGAGTCGGTAGCAAAAATGTAAGTCAGAACTCTTTGGTTCTTTCGGTAACGTCTATAACATTTTATACCTACGTGACTTTACCGAAACAAACAAAGAGTATGGATTCCTGCAGTAACGAAAGCTTCAGATAAAAAAAATTGTAAGTCAGCTTTGAAAACCCATCTCTTTAAAGTGTCCTTTTCTCTTTAGTTTGTTCGGTTTCCCCTGGTTTTGTTTTTGTTTCCTGCTTTCCATGCATTGCGCGTTGGGATCCTGGAATGGAATGCGCATTATAAATTTGAATTATTATTGTTATTGTTAAGGACCCACCGTCCCGTGATTCGCATTGCATCGCGGCTCTTGAGATTTTGAGTTCCTTACTGAATTCGAAAAAAAAACTCGGCTCTTTTTGTTATATTGGTTTGCTGTTAATGAATGTTACGTGATCGTCGCCATCCATCACGTGATCAAGCTAAGCCACCATTATGTGGTGCCGAGTAAACTCGTGCTTGCATTTAACTGGATGTGCATTGGACACAAATGCAGCCTAAGCTGTTCGGAGTGCAAACCATTACATCGAATAGGGGACTATTCAGAGAGAGAGACAAACTCAATTTTGAAATGGGAGGCAAATTAACCAAAGGATGAGCTTTCAAACGTGGGAGAGAAACGATTAAGTACTTAATGGGAGGCATAATGCCCAAAGCATCACCCGAGCGTCTATTGATTTTTACAACATGATGTGCAGGAAGTGTGCATCTGTGTTTATGAGTGTGCGTTTGTTTATCCTGGGGGGTGAGGCGGGGAGGAGGGGGGGCTTGGGAGCTGTGACTCACTTAAAAAACATATTAAAATATTTTTCAACAACAACAATAAAAACCAAAAAAGTAAACCAGAGCAGAAGAAGAAATGGCCAGGGTACAACAATGACTGGTGGCAGCAAATTAACCGTTACATCCCACAAGATCTGACCACAATACGAAAACATTAGGAGGTTGCACTCATTACACGCAACATGCTTGCCACGATGGAACCAGAGTACCTTGCTGATCTCGCCAATGAGCATACACCACCATCACGTGAACTCCAGTGCTCATCAGAGGTCGCAAACGGGTTTTGATTGCTTACCCGTACCCGTACCCGGCCGCACCAGGGTCGCAAATGGGTACCCGTACCCGTATCCGGCCAGGTACGGGTACCCGTTCCCTACCCGTACCCTACCCGAAATGAGTGACAAACGGTTACTCACCAGTGACTCACGGCCTACCCGTACCCGTACCCGGCCGCACCAGGGTCGCAAATGGCTACCCGTACCCGTACCCGGTCGGGTATGGGTAGCCGGGTATCGGGTAGGGTACGGGTATGGGGTACCCGGTTGCGACCTCTGGTGCTCATCCTCGCAGCAGCAGCAACGGCTTTTGGCTCAGCCATCAAACAAAGACGGTGGTCACCGCATCGCCGCGCGGCGCTTTCAGATGCGCTTCTGCGTCCTCCTGGAAAGCTCCTCCTTCCGATATGAGGAAGCCACTGAAGCTGTGCACTTCTAAATCATCTCGATTGAAAACTAATTTATTTATAACTTGCGTTGTGTTAAGTTTGTTGTCCTAACCCCCGCACCTACGATTAGGACGGTTGGCTACGTACGGTGCGAAAGAAGTGCATCATGCACACATGCACGCAAACTGGCAATCAAGCAGCTGTTGGTGACCCAATTGCACTGCCGGACGGACAGAGGGTAGGTGGAGTCGGGGGTTATTTGTTTACATTTTAGTCAATTTCATCAACTGCTGCTCTGGGAGATCGAACCAGTTGGCCTGTGTGTGCCGAGCTGTTTCAGCACAATGGCAATACATTAAAAAAAAATATTGGCCATCATTTTTGTTAATTGAAAACATTCTTAAATAGCCTCAAGACACTTTTTTTATCTTCAAGAGGATCTTGCCCCGACATGTTTGGACTGTGCCTCGAGGCGTCGGCGCATTTGATGCCACTCACGGTGCAGGATCGTGACGAACAATGTGTTGCACGTGATTTGTTGACGTGCATCCTGCAGCCATGGTCATTTACCACAATGTCAAAACACACCCATATATAGCAATCTCATTGTGACAGGTCATCAAATTGCAGCGCGAGTGAAGTGTTACTTGCCCCGGCAGGAAGCGAGATTCGTTTGAAAAAATATAAACTCTTTAAACTCAAATGTTTTTATTTATTTATTTATAGCAGGTAAGGCCCACTGAGCTATTCAGATATTTTGTCAGAAGCGACCCTGGCCACATATGATAGCGCAACGAAGTGGCTTATCATGTGGAAATCTATCGCAGCCAAATACTCTAAATGGGTGATGTTCATTCTAAATGTGGAGGGGAAAACCGGAGGTCCCGGAGAAACATCCACACGACCACGGGCAGAGAGACATGCAAACTCCAATTATACAACAGGCATCAGGGTCGGGGTAGAACCCACAACCTCCTATATTCCAGGCGAGGTAGTTAACATCTCGCCACCGCGGCGCCCAGAACATCCACGCACACAAGGAAACAGCACGCAACTTCCACACGGATGCAGCTCCCCACCTTGGCCACCTTACAGCCCCGCACATTTTGATGTCTCGCGCACGTCGTGATCCTTGTGTGATCCACCAATCCTCACGCACCGAGCGCTGGGTTGCAGGTGCGCACCATAATTTCTGGCTATCAAAAAAACAAAAAAGACTGCTCACGAATGGTATTGCCAAGTACGCTCCGGTTGTTACCATAGACAGTTTATCTCAAGGACAAATAAGTTGAATGCAAGTTCTTTCCTGAAGGACATCTGGTATTCCTGAGCACTACTCTTAGTTTTATTATTATTTAATTTTTATTAAAATTAATAATAATAAAATAATAATAAAATCACGACGTTTCAGAGGCAACATAAGTCTCCGTCATCAGGTGGGACCATCACAGCCAGATTTGCTGTATCAAGTGAGGCAAGGATTCCAAGATGCAAGTTCTTAAATACAAGTTAAGGGGGAGGAATCCCTGCCTCACATGATACAGCAAATCTGGCTGTGACGGTCCCACCTGATGACGGAGACTTGTGTTGCCTCCGAAACGTCGCGATTTTATTATTTTATTTTTATTAATTTAAATTTAAATTTTTTACCTACGTGACTTTACCGAAAAAACTAAGAGTATGAATCCTTGCAGTCACGAAAGCTTCAAATCTAGAATTCCTGAGCACTATTCACGGAAGTTTTTTTGTGTGTTTTGTTGTTCCACAGACTGTCACACAGACCGCTGCACAGACCACCGTGGGTATCGTGAGGACAGGGTATGGCGAGATGGATGTGGCGTGCCATCAATAATAATTACCGGAGCAGCCTTCCAGACTCCTCTTCTTGGTTCTTTCGGTAAAGTCACGTAAGAACCAAGAAGATGAATCCCTGCAGTCACGAAAGCTTTAAATCGAAAGCCTTCCAGACTGTTCCGGCTGAATTTAAGTCACTGGAGGTTGATTGTGAATCATGCATATCTCTGTATTTTTTTCGCCTGCATTATTAGCGAGGGGGAAGTTAACTCGGAAACACGGGCTGTGCACGAGTGCCAATGCAGCAACAACGCCAATGCAGCAGCAATGCCAATGCAGCAGCAATGTCAATGCAGCAGCAATGCCAAACGCTGGGAATACGGGGGGGGGGGGGGGGAATTACCTCGGAAAAATAGACTAGTATCCAGCAGATATGATGGAAAAACCATAAACAGTTAAGGTTTTACCTGGTTAATAACATCCTTACAATGATTGCTCAATTTGTATCCAGGTTGAAGTTATGTCTATGTTTATATATCTGGATGGCTTCATGAACAAACCTTTCATAGTAGCCAGACGGTTCGCAGAGTACCTTGGCATCTCTCTCCAACTTCAGCAGAAAAAAATATTATTGCTGTGGTTTTCCCACCTGATGATGATTGCTTGTGTTGCAATCGAAACGTCGTGATTTGTTTTAATTTTGTCAGTTTTTGTGTATTCAATGTACGCAAACTGACATTAATCACGTTTGGTCAAAGAATCATCGTTTTTTTGCATTATAATATTCTCATAATATCTTCTTGGTTCTTTCGGTAAATTCACGTAGAACGAAAATAATAAAATAAAAAAAATTTAACATAATAAAATAATATAATAATATAATATAACTATACAATAAAATATAATAATACAATTATATAATATAATATTTATTTCTATTATTTTATTATTTCCCTTCTACGTGACTTTACCGAAAGAACCAAGAAGATGAATCCCTGCAGTCACGAAAACTTTAAATCGAAATTCTCATAATAGCAGGTGGGCAGATGTACGGCACAATGGCTAGCGAATTGCGCGGTGAACCTGAGTGAAATGTCCAGCCTCGGCTAACATCTGAACTGAGCCTGGGCACCCCCACTTCGTCAGCCTGCACTGACCAGCTTGATGAAGTACGGTGAACCGACCCCCACAACCTTCAATCCTTGAATGGACGAAGGTTTATGGGTTGTTTCTTGTTCATTGAAATCAGTACCACTGGATGCACCCACGGATTCATACAAATTGGTATGACATAAACATTTGACATTTTCTGTTATGGCGATATTTACTTAAAAAAAACGCCAACAGCGAGTTCTGTAAATAATGACTTGCATGGCATGTGACGCCAGGCAGGACGTTATTCTAATCCTCTTTGTCTCTCTCCAGTCCTGATAATGACACATTGTAGCAAGGTACTCTTTTGAGGCTGAGTCCACCTGGGGCGAGGGCCTGGATCAGTGTCAGATAAGAGCCACTGATGCTAGCTGCGGCTGGAAATCGAACCCGTGCAAATCAAGTTTGTAACGCAATGCGCTAAACTGTGTCCCACCGCTCCGCAGAAAGACAACCATATCCTGTGCGTACGCACACGAAGACATTAAAACCATTATCTAAACGCATCTGCGATTGCCACCCCACTCAATGAAACCCCGTGTAAAACTCCCTCGCCGTACCCCAGTGCACAAGGATTGCATTTGTTGTGTGCTGCGGAATGGCAGTTTAAGACGTGAGTAGGGAGGATTGTGGTTGTGGTGCATTAATAGCACTTCTTCAGTGGCTCGCCGCAGACTTGGCGATATTATTGCCTGCTTATGATGCACTTGATGGAGCTATTACAGTACAAACTATTTTAACGAAGCTCTTTCAATTTTACGAGGTAAGGCCCGCTGAGCGATATAGCGCTGTTTCAGACACGACCTGGCCACAAGTGATTGCTCCACGAAGTGGCTTATCGCGTGGAAATGTATCGCAGCCAAATACTCTAAACGCGTGTTGATTCTAAACGTGTGGAGGGGAAAACCAGAGAACCGGGAGAAAAATCCACGCGACCACGGGGAGAGAAACATGCAAACTCCAAATATACAGCAGGCGTAAGGCGTCAGGGTCGGGATGGAACCCACCACCTCCTGCATACCAGGCGAGGTAGTTAACATCTCGCCACTGTGGTGCCCAGATGGATGGAGGCATAATGCCGGAGCAGTGCAGATGCGTTGCGCCGTCCCTGCGAGCTCACTCTCAGCAGTGCACTTGCTCGGCTCCGAACGGACGATGCTGCCTAACACCACCACCACAAGATTTCGATTTAAAGCTTTCGTGATTGTAGGGATTCATCTTCTTGGTTCTTTCGGTAAAGCCACATAAAACATAATAAAAATAATTCTCACGACGTTTCGGCAACAACGCAAGCAGCCTGCGTTGTGGCCGAAACGTCGTGAGAATTATTTTATCATGTTTAATTTCATTATTTTATTAATTCCCTTCTACGTGACTTTACCGAAAGAACCAAGAAGATGCCACCGCAAGACTTGACGTTGATTTTTACTTCACCTTTTGACCTCGTGGCCCACACTGTCCCGACAATGGCAACGCACCCCAGACAATCGGGGCTCCGACTACTCACATCGCGTTGGTTCCGTACCTCCGTGGTATGGACATGCTTTTATGGTGCCCCGTAACTTAACATGCAAAGGCCCATGCTCTTTGGTTCTTTCGGTAAAGTCACGTAGGTATACAATAGAATAAATCACGACGTTTCGGGCGCAACACAAACGTCCCACCTGATGACGGACACTTGTGTTGCGCCCGAAACGTCGTAATTTATTTTATATCTACGTGACTTTACGGAAAGAACCAAAGAGTATGGATTCCTGCAGTCACGAAAGCTTCATGCAAAGTCCCGTTTGACATATCGGTGCTTTCAATACAGCTGGCAAATAGCCCTGCTGATATCACGTTTTGAAAAACCGTATTGCTAAGGGCACAATTTCTTCAGTATATTCACAGCGTTACTCAGATGTAAAGGCGTTCCTGTGAGACGCTGCTTAGGTTGAGTAAAGAATGGTGACTTGGTTTGAAAGCATTTTATAGCGTAGGTTAAACAAATAAGCAGACAATCTCCTTCATATATCTGTCCCTCCAGATCGAACAAATGTATTTCATATCACATTAGCCGCACAGCCTTGTGGAAGTGCACAATTTCAGCATCATTGGTTCAATACAAACAAATTATCTAAACCGGTCTTGACTATCTTTATATCATCAGCAGTCAGGCTTGCTTGAACAAAGGCGATTACCTATGGACAAGGACCTTGTCTGTTGGGCTATGGGTCCAAGTTTTACTCAAAACTATGTAACGCATCACACAAAACAACAAATACAACGCGAGAGATGATTTTGGGGCAGTGAAAAGCCTGGGGTTGAAATCCCGCGAGGCTGTGCGTGGTCGTTATGCGATACATTTACACGTGGAGCTCGCTGGGCCGTGATGTGCCCAGGCTATGGTAGCAAACTAAGTGGTTTCATGAACCAATCTGTATAGTCATTTGAGGGTTATCCATTTATGTTTGTGAGGTTTTGTTCTGCTGGGTACTCCGGTTTCATTACACGTGCCAAATGGCTGAGTCATGGAATGGGCCAAACGTCCCAATGCAGGGCCCTCCTGAGAAAGTGTTGAGACTAAAGGTGGCTTCATGGGTAAATCATAAAGTATGGCGTTATTGTCATAGTTTGCACTTCACGAATTTAATTCGTAAAAAAAAACATTACAGTGTAGTCATTCACACGTTATGCAAAAAAAAAAATCTACCGTGCATATTATATGATGAACTTAGTACCCCTACGTTAATATTCGCAATAAACTGATTGCATGGATGGAACAGTTGGCCATGTTGGAGGAGCGCAGGCTGCAGTGGTTAAACGTATGCCTTGAGCTCATGGTCAAGCGTCAGAGCAGTTCCCCAGTGAACATGCAACGTTGAACCAACGTCAGCGTGTGGTTGGAACCATTGGACCAACTTTGAACCAACGTTGTGCCAATGTTGGCCCAACATTACCATGTTTACTGGGTCCTCACCACAACATCCGTGGTATGGTGCACATCGACTGTTGACTGTCCTGATCCAGCGATGGGAATCTAACAATCCCATGATCGGGCTAAATCTACCCACGCGACGTGCACTCGGGAACTTTACGCCCAAAACGGTATCTATTTTACCGGCCATGAAAGGAAGACACGGTATGAGATACACCCTTGACCGTCATTTAAAACCACAAACTTGGCACGGATCGAGCGGGCAAATGCACTGATGATGGCCGTGCCACCAAACAGGATGCCCTGCTGCTCTTGATAATATTGATGGCCACGCCCAAGGGCAATCGATAGCTCTTTGTGCATCGATACTACCTCGGGCTCACATTACCGTGTGTGCACATCGCACGGCTATTTGAATACCTGCAACCAAAGCATTTTGCTCTTCTTGCATCCCTGCATTGCTAGCGCGATGCCGATTTCCAAAATACGGCGCGGAATTGGTTTGCGTGGAACTGGAGTTGACGTGTGCCGACGCCTTGGAGTGTGTCTTCGTTCATTCCGGTCCATGTAATCCATGTCGGGTAGCAAGTAAAATGGTGCCACAGTAATGTGATTCCACGAAAAGGCTTACTCCAGCTTTCTGTATTGATGAACTTTATTAAGAAATGATTGTTACTGTACGTTATGTGTCCTTCTTTATATATATGCGTCTTGGATATACTGTACGATTAATAGTTTTCTTGTACAATAAGCACTCTAACATTCGGCTATATGTAGCTGAATAGTAGAGCACTGGGTATGTATGTGCTGCTTTGAACAAACCGGAAAGACATCGATTTTTTTAAGCTCCGTGCAAAAAAATATGTTATTGATGTGAAAGCCCGTATTCTCTGCATTTGCAAGCAAACAAAAAACCAGATGCCAGCGGTGTTCAGGTGAGTGGTGGGTATCCGGTGACAGTGTCAGGTGGTGAGTCGTGGCAGGTGCCTGGTGAGTGGTGAGAGCGGCCGACATAGGAGGAGTGGAAGCTCACGATGGAGACACCAGTCGAGGGAGAGGATACAGCTCTGTACGTGAGTTGAGCGAAGGGGGACTGAGTCGCTGACGAAGATAATCCCGTCTGTATAGAACGGGCTGCTCTCTAGAATTAAACACATTCCTGCGGAGGGAGCTGGTAGGAACGTTTGGTTGCTCGGTCAATGGCCAGGGTCAACGGCGGCGTGGTGTATTCCGCAAATATGGCCGACTGTGAGGGCGGGCACAATCCGGCGTGAGTATGTTAAACGTTGAGTTTTATGAGGGCACCACGGGTGACCAGCTCCTCCCCACCCAGCCCCACCCTCCCCACCCAGCCCCTCCCCACCCTCCCCACCCAGCTCCTCCCCACCCTCCCCTTTCCACTCAGCCCGACCCCTTTCTTCTTTGGATGCACGACGGACGGACGGACATAATAATCCCCTGTGGGCTGGTGGAACCAGGTGGTTCCTACCAGTAATATTTCAAGTGCATGGCACGCATTCCCACGTGTAGCTAGAAATGGTCACTTGAGAACCCTCTGTCAATCACACTGCGGGATGAAGGCCTTGCCATGCCGTTAGGCGACGTGAGATGTTTTGGCCATACTTCACCACGCTGGTCAGTGATGGGCTGATACAGCGTTAAACCATGGCTGAGAATCGAGCTCAGGTTCACAGGTTCAGAGCGCAGTGCCCAAATCACTGCATCGCTGGCCCACACCAAACACAACGTCCGTGTGTGTGTACACAAAATACGTAAACAACATTATCTAATAGAAATCAGGGTTATGCCAGTCTAAGAGAAATGTACGTGCACGTGTTGTTAACACGTATATACTGTAGCAGCGGCATTAGTATATAGATGTCTGACATGCACGCCCACACTAATACACGGATTAAACAAATTATCGTACCTCTAAGCCCGTTAAACAATTGTTTAATTCTTCAGTGTTTCAGCTGTGGTAAGTCAGCGATTAGAGGCACTTGATTCTAACCCTACCCCCAGTATCTTACCAGATAAGGTGCAGCAGTATATACACACACACGTAGAATAAGAGACACAGAACGCCCCGCTCGTATAAGCCATTGGCATGCAGTGCTGT
Source organism: Lampetra planeri (assembly GCF_965212315.1). NCBI lineage: Eukaryota > Metazoa > Chordata > Hyperoartia > Petromyzontiformes > Petromyzontidae > Lampetra > Lampetra planeri. The sequence continues at coordinate 2,244,922 of NC_136146.1, read as the reverse complement.
GTTAGCGAACAACTAGAATCGGAATATTTGTTCACACTTGGAGGAATCCGACGAGCTATGAATCTCTTATAATTGGTTATTTTGGTAAAGTCAAGTAGAAGGGAAATAATAAAATAATACTAATAAAACATAATAAAAATTCTCACGACGGCACACGAGGGGGTGGGTTGCCACCACCACGCCCGACCGCCTTGGGTCTCCCCGGTGGCGATGTTTACGACACACCTTACCAGGTACTCATTTGAGGCCAAGTCGACCTAGGGGAGGCGCAGGACCAGTTCAGATAATCGTCGCTGGTGTTGGCCGCGAGCGGGAGTCGAACTCGGGTGGCCGGGTTCACAGCACAGTGCGCTAACTGCTACACCACTGCTCCCCACCACTCTCCACATATGCGCACACGCACATGGCGCATGCCATCCACCTGCCATGGACGAACATGAATTGGAGTAATTGCAGCCGCTGCAGAATCTGACATGGAATCCGTCTGGGTGCGGATATTGTGCATTATCTTATACTTGGCGTCTGTCCACGGTGAGCTCTATATTATGAATGCAGCTTTTAGGTTTTGTAGCGCTTTCACGAAATACATCATCTGATCAGTACAAATATTCAGCCACTGGCCGGCTAAGTGTCTGAGTACATGCGTGTGGGGGAGCAGTCGCGTAGAAATAATAACAATGTACGGCTTATGTGTGTTGAGCTTCTTTCGCACCGTACGTAGCCAACCCGTGCTAATCCCCTAGGCGCTTTACGTAACAATGTGACTGGGTAAGAGGTGGCCCTTGAGTTAAAATAGAAAATCCCCACCCAACCGGCGACCCGAGTTCAATATCGGCGACGATTATCTGGACTAGTCCTGTGCCTCCCCGAGGTCGACTCAACCTCGTATGAGTCACCCTGGCGTGGTGTCTAAACGTCAGCATTGGGGAGACAAAGGCTGCCCCGGGCATGGTGCTGACCACCCACCCTCTTGACGCGCGGTGTTGGCCTTCGTAGAGGCTCGAGAACAGCACTCATCTCAACAAGTCTGGGAAAGGCTATGATGCGGGGGAGATCTTTATCGTACAGTACAGTACTTATACAGGGTGCTACAAAAAATGTTTAACACTTATATGGGACTATCGTTTTTAATGGAAAAGGAACGGATAATACACTTGTCAAATGATAACAAATGTATGTTAATAGCTTCAAAAAGTCAAAGAGTCTCAACTTGTTCGCCATCATTGTCAACACATGATTGGAATCTTCACCAGGCGATCTCCACACCCCGGGGGGTAGATTTCTTGTGGCAGTGTTGCAATTTCTCGGAAGTGTTAACATTTTTTTGAAGCACCCTTTACACATTAACGTGTATCCAGGGAATACCAGCGCCGTGGCTAGCATACTGCACCACCATTCTTACTTCCCATATCCAATTTCTGACGATGTCACGCAACACCAGTGACACCAATGACATTTTATTCTCTATATGAGAGCGTGCACTGGTGCTTCCAACTCGGTTGACACAACCAAAAAGCAGCGTGGTCTGCGTCAGCATTATGGAGAACAGAGAAAGCGCTCTCCGTGGTGCTGACCATGCCCCGATTCATATCGCTTAAAAGGTCCTCGCTAACAACGCTGTCCACAATAATAAGACTAACAGCAACATTTCAACGTATAGCGTATCGCTAACAACACTGTCCACAACAATAAGACATTTTAACTTATAAACGTGTGCAGTACTCGCCCGCTCTTATGGAGAGATAGGATGACTCAGAGGCCACAGACGAACGGGAAAGGCAGCCAGGCGTTGAGCCGGCACCAACAATTACCCAAGGAGGTCCTGAGTCCTCTCTGTCTATCAAGATGTTTTCACCCAAGTATTTGAGTGTTCAATTATGGGGAGGGAATGGGAGTGCGTGGAGAAAATCCACGCATTCGAGAGGGGGGGGCGGGGGAGTTTGGACACTGTCCCATACAGGCGAAAGAGGTGGAGTCTGAATGTTGCTGTACCACCTTCTCCTAGCGAGCCCATGGTGTGGCAACCTTAACGCCCGCGGGAAGGGAGATTCACCACGACGTTCGTGCGATCCACAGACTCTAGCATCCACAGTGCTGGATTACAGCCGTTCGCCACCAGTGCTACAATAGTTAGAGGGTATGCAGAAGTCAAGGGTTATCGTCCCTATGCTGTAGTGAGCGATGGCTGTTGAGGCAGTGGTTGATAACAAAAAAGGTGCCGGTGTATGATTGTACCCGTGGTCGACAACAAAAATAACAGGAAGAGGCATTATTTTCTAATTCAGTAAAGAAGAACATAACGGAATATTTCAAGAGCCGTAATGCGTGTGGTGAACATGAGACGGTTGTCCTTAATAAATAAAGTCACCAAGCAGTCGCTAAAGAGCCGCATGCGGCTCTAAAGCAGCAGGTCGCTGACCCCTGGATTAGACAGTACCGGAGTCAAATAGGCGAGTGGTGGTGCAGCGGTTAGCGCACTGCTTTCAGCCCGGCCACCTGAGTTCGATTCACAGTGGCGAGTGATACCTCCAGTCGGTTCTGAACCCCACCTCCACCCTCCTCCCCTGCCTCCGCACCCTCAACAATCTCCACCGACCCACGTGGTGAAGTATGTACAAACATACTCTTTGCTTTTTTCGGTAAAGTCACGTAGGTAAAAAAAATATAAAATTAACTAAAATGAAAATAAATATTTCATGTATTTGTTTTAATTTACATTTATTTTATATTTTTTACCTTGCGTGCCTTTACTTTTTTTCATTTTAATTTATTTTATGTGTTTTACCCACGTGACTTTACCGAAAAAAACAATGAGTATGGATCGTTGCAGACACGAAAACTTCAAATCTAGAATATGTACAAACAACCCCCATGATCGACAGTGCATGGGGAGGCCTCCATCTCATCCAGGATATTGTTGACAAGGGGCTCATGTTTATCACTGCACTGTACTACTAATTAATAGTATTGGTGTATGATTTCGAATGGATATACAGTGTACACCAATGTTAAATTGTGTATCAAGTACGCTGCATACGTCAACGTATTGATAAACTATCACAAAATAACATCGAATTTCATTTCTATCTCTTTCAACACATTTGTTTCAAAAACAGCTGCGTGCTTATGTAGTGGCGGTACGGAATTCATCGAAGATATTTGTAACAATCTAGATTTGAGTTACCGCATCGCAATTGATGTCATGCACCGCAACGCATCGAAGAGCTCTGTGTGTGATTACATGAGCAACCTTGTAACTCCACCTACACCTAATACAATCGCGATTATACGAGCACACAGGAGAATAGCAAACATATGCACACGCGTGGCGGGATTATGAAGCTGGTGGGCAGTGCGTAAGCCCCGCACTGAGCTCTTTATATCTGTTAACCCATTCACCCCACACCGGCAGATGTAATCCCTTCCCCGTATTTGTCAAACCACTAATTTCTTGGGCCAATGGCCAAGCGATGGATTGTTGTTACCCACCGAGGTGGCAACTGCTAACGTTGCTTACCTTGACTATTGTTTTCTCTTGATTCGCGAATATTTATGATAGTAAGGTTACCAACGTAGCCTTTATACAGGACACATTTTGGTAAAGAAGCTTGCCCATTGTACGTTTGATAGAATGTTTTGTTCCATTTTTTTTTACATGAAACATCTGGGGAATATGAACATGAATACGAATGGTGTCTATTAAACAGTGTGTATAAATACACACACACACTACAATCTACAAATGGTGGATACTGGCCGTGGTGGAAACTACCCATGGTGGACAATGTCCAAGGTGGACAGTGGCCATGGTGGACACTGGAAGCATTCACCACCCCACATGGTAACCGAATAACCCCCTCGGCTCGTTAGACGGATTGATAATTGAGGGCCTCTCCATGCCACGTGGGTATTTGAAGTTTTTTTTTTACTCACCTTGTTGTGATATGCCGAGTACACCGTCGTACTGGCGTTGACTGCGCTTCCCTCTGGGGTCCACGACGTCGTCCCGTAGCTGCTTGTGGTTCACATGGCCGTGGTTTACATGGCCGTGGTTTCCACGACCGTGGTTTGCATGCCATGGCCGTGTTTTGCATGGCCGTGGTTTACATGGCCCTTCAAAGGACTCATTGTCACATTGTATTCATGAAATGCAATTGGGGAAATTGAGGACATCACTGGCGTAAAAGACATTTTAAACAATGTCTCCTTCTTTAATTTTGAGCAGATGGTGAAGTGTGAGCCGGTGGTACGATTCGTGGCATAGTAGTAGTAGTAGTTACTTGCCACGCCCGATGTGCTGACGCCTCGGGCGAAGTGCTCGCTGAATAAAGCGCACAGCTTGTGTTTGTTAGGAGAGAAACAAAATCATTGCGCCTCACGGGCTGATTCGACATTGTGCCACGGGGATCGTTGTTGCTCTGCTTTTTTGTTTGTTTGGGTCCCAAAAAGCCAGCACAGGCCCTGTTAACACTCTACGCGAAGTTTCAACGACGAAGAAAACAACCGCGGTTTTAACATGGAAAGAATGATCACACATACGCATCGATTCCGTTATCCGTTTTGTATGAGGTTATACGGAGACACCTTTCATTTTGGGTGTGTGTGTGTATGTGGGCCATCATGTGTATATTAATTGGCATATATGTTAAACTATTGAAACTGTTAAACTGCTTTAATTTTACCAGGTAAGGTCCACTGAGCTATAATCTTTTTTTTTGTCAGAAGTGACCACACATGATAGCGCAACGAAGTGGATTATCACGTGGAAAATTATAGCAGCAAAAAATGATAAATAAGTAAGTAAGCAAGCACCACCACCACTTAAATTAAACGTTAAATCATTGCGCATCTCAGCGTGGACATTTTACAGCTGGTGACCTGGTGGCTCAGGAACACTTGTGCCAAGCTCCGGGGAGGCCTTCATCCAGCAGTGGATCCATCATGGCCGATGAAGACGATCATGACGATCTTCTTGGTTCTTTCGGTAAAGTCACGTAGAAGGGAAATAATAAAATAAAATAAAACATAATAAAATACAATTCTCACGACGTACCACCGGCTCATACTTCACCATCTGCTCAAAATAAAGAAGGAAACATTGTTTAAAATGTTTTTTTACGCCAGTCCTGTCCTTAATTTCCCCAATTGCATTTAATGAATGCAATGTGACAATGCGTCCTTTGAAGGGCCATGTAAACCACGACCATGCAAAACACGGCCATGTCATGTAAAAAAAAAGATCATGACGATGTCAACTTTGGCCAATCGCATACACGCAGGCTAATGGTAATTTAGCGCAGGACTGTGCGTCTAATTCAGAGCTGGAAGTTCAAGGAAAAGCTACACCACGGTTTCTGGTTGCATGCGTTTCGTGGTGCGACCCTGTTGAACTTGCACGTGGAATGTGGGGGGCCGGGACCTGCAGCCAAGCCGCGCTGGGCTGCCCTGGCAGAGCCAACGAGGGAGGATTATCACCCCGCGTCAATCACTGCGGATTTAACTTAACACAGGCACTCCTTTGTTTTGCTCTGGGAGGTTATAACCGGGGTGAAATTAAACACGTTTTTGATTGCCGGAGTCTGTCCTTTGTGCCATCGGCGTTTGGGGAATGTTGTACGTATGACGTGCATGTTGAACTTCTTTCACGTTGACAACCGTGCTAATCGGAGGTGCGGCGAGTAAGGACGCCGAACTAATCACACGCAAAAAATAAGTTCTAAAGAATTTTTTTTCAATCTAGATTTTAGATGACATCATATAGTGCCATAGGAGGATATACAACTAGGGAGACACAAACAAACATATTGTTAAGGTTGCTTTAAGAACACTGAATTGCGATTGTTTTTTTTGTTAGGAATCTTGCTACGTCGTTAATTTCCATGCGCTATAACCGTTGCCGCTGGCATTAGCGTCAGTAAGGTCGATACAATATGAAGTTATTCGGGCCTTGCATGCGTTTGCTCACATGCACATAATGCATTTATTTATAGTAAAATATTTAATCGTGCATGTAGGCCGATTAATTGCATTTAAGCATATTTATATATTTCATTAGCAATGGATTAACACATATTGCAACCATTAGGGTTAGATTAAAATAACCTGGTTCACCGAACACATGTTATACATTGGGGTGGATGGGTGGCGCATTGCTTGACGCACTGTGGTGTGAAACCGGTGACGTGCGTCGATTTGAAGCCACAGATGACGTCGGTTGTGAGAAATATCTGGACCGATCCTGGGTCTCCACCAAACTCAACAACCCACGGGGAACAGCGTGGTGAAGTATGGTCAAACAACCCCCCACGACCGACACAGCATGGGCAAGCCTTTATTTAAGCAGTGGAGTGTGAAGGGCTTTGATGGCGAGATGTTAACTCCCTCACTCGGTATACAGGAGGTCGTGGGTTTGATCCCGATCCTGACGCCTGCTGCTGTATATTTCGAGTTTGTATTGTCTCTCCCCGTGGATTTTTCTCAGGGTCCTCCGATTTTCCCTCCACATTTAGAAACAGGCGTTCAGAATATGTGGCTGTAATAAATGTCTACGTAGTGAGCCACTTCGTTGAGCTATCATTTGTGATTGGCAGGTGGCTTCTGAAAAATATGCAAATAACTAAATGGGTCTTTCTTGGTAAAATAGAACATAATCAAAAATATATTGATAGCACGTCATACGATCGATATTTTCTCAGTTAAAGGGTCAGGCATTGAATCAAATAAATAACAAAATCAGAGCATTAGTACGTTTGCTATTCGTAGCATTCTTAAGGTGTAAGGCTATACTAAAGGTGCGATGTTTCACATACGTAGTCGGCAGTAGTTTCGTAGTTAATGTGTGTTCTTGCAATCGAGTAATTGGTGAATCGTTGTTTTTATTTTGATGATTTGGACTACGACACCTCTTCAGGTGGCTTTCTATTTCAAACGACCTCACAGGATTTTCGTCGATCGCTGTGAAACAGACAGTGCATATCCATGGGCAACACACCAATGGTGTTCGCCGCGGGGTTCAAGCCGTAAACTTCTGCAACAAGTGGCAAACAGGCGGCTGATCAGCAATGCCACATACCAAACGGCCACGTGATACACCCCAGGGTTATCGATTTTTTCAAAGGTACGCGTATTCCAGCTAATCTTAATTGATTATCCTCCCATTTATTGACGTCCGTCAGTGTCACAGATGCGGACGGCGACCCGAAATGCACTGTGGGGATGTGAGACGTCTCGTGGGAATGTTCGAGAATGAGGCATTTCAGCTCAAGCGATGAGCAGAGCGAGTCACGGTGCAAGGGGGAGCGTGGGCGGAAGATTAAATTATCAAGGGAGAAGGGGCAATCGATTCGGATTCTGATCTGTACCCTGGGCGGCAGCTGTCAGAAATCGTTGTGGTATCATTTGTGCTCCTGCGGGGATGTCTGAACAAGGCTAAACGAGGCCACAAATCTGAACGTATTAAGCATATAGCGATGACCACCGTATCCACATGTGCGTGTACAACATTTTTGTCAAACTACCGCAAGATGAGAGCCTCCCCACGCCATACGGGAATGGTTGTAATAACAATACTCATCTTAACTTGTGACGCTCACAATATTCGTTTACTGTCGTAGAGAGAGAGAGCGGCTAAGAGACACAAGGACGGCAGGAAGGCAGCCACGCGATGAGCCGACGTCATAATTTTCCCAAGCTCTGCGGTCCTCTATATATCGCGGTGTTACCGGACGATGAATGAGTGTTTACCTGTGGGAGGAAACGGGAAAAGCCAGAGAAACTGCCACGTGTGCGAGGGCTAAACGCTCTATCCTGTCCATGATAGAGTTATTTTGGGTTCGATCGCGTAAATATATAAATGTGTCGTTAAAACCCGCCACCACCCGACACAGCCAACTAGTAAGGGTTGTCACGTCAACAGAACGTGGCCAATTCGTCACTAGTACAGCACTAACCGGTGTATTGGAGAGCCAAGCCACAACATTTACAATCTGAGTACGACGTTTCGCCAGTAATTACAACTAGCTTCATCAGGCGACAGCCAGATTTGTGTCAAGCTCGATCCCGTGCAGACGGAACAGATGGAGTCCACATTTGTTGCTGTGCTGCCCTCTCCTGGCCCGCCAAGGTACGGCAACCCCGGCGCCCGCCGGTAGAGAGTTTATCTTCTTGGTTCTTTCGGTAAAGTCACGTAGAAGGAAAATAATAAAATAATAAAAATAAAACATAATACAATAATTCTCATTTGCGTGGTCCCCAGCAACCCTGGCCTTGAGAGTGCTGGATTACAGGCGTCCACAGCCACCACCACCGCCGCTGCGAGGGTTATCAGACTGTACGCCATCACACTGGGCAGTGCTGATTGGTGAAGGACGGGTAAGGGGCCGTCCATAAATGACGTCACTCGATTTTTGGCGATGTTTGACCCACCCCCCGTCGTCACACGACGTCACAAAAAGTCAGACCCCCCCTCAAATATGACGTCACAAAGCTCTGCCCCCCCCCCAAAAAAAATGCTTCAAATCGCTTTAAACTATTGTCATTGTAGTGCGTATTTAATGTGGCGCTGCACTCTGATGTTGTAGAAGACATTTATTAAAAAGTCTATTTAATTAAGTAGAACGTGTTGTCTATATTTATTTAAAGTTGCGCATTTTGATGTGACGTCACATTTCTCAAACACCCCCCCCCCCCTCGTCACACATCGTCACAAATCTCCTACCCCCTCCCCCCCCTAGGTGCGTGACGTCATTTATGGACGGCCGCTAAGCATAGACATAGGGCAGGGGTCGGCAACCAAAATAACAAGAAGAGCCATTTCTTTCCAATTCGGTACAAAATTCAGTATTTCAAGAGCCGCAATGCATCTATGTACATACGTACATATCGTCAAGAAGCAGCCCGTAAAGAGCCGCATGCGGCTCCGGAGCCGTAGGTTGCCGACCCCTGCCATAGGGGCATTGTGACGTGTAACATTGAACGGGGAAGCCTTCACGCAGCAGTGGATGACGGACTGCGGCTGACGATGACGACGGTGACGCGTTGCGTTCGGTGCATCAACAACGCGTGGCCGTTCCCCGAACCTCAATAAAACATTCGTTTAAAAAAAAATATATACAACAACGGCCTCAAAACTTGCCCGCGTGCGGACGCGGTGAGACGGCCTTCAAGACGCGTCGAACCCTCCGTTCCCGCACATTATTGAAATGAAAATGGGTGGCCACGGATGGAGACTGATTACGAACAATTAGCAAAGCGCCTGGTCCTCTGTCCTCTGTCCCGACATGGCCTGCTGCGCTCCGCGCATTGCTGTGCGTGCCTGAGCAACTCCCCCCCCCCCACCCCTTTCCTGCTAAAGGCTCAGTCCCCATCCCACCCCGCCTTTTCTAATTCCTTGTGTGCGTTTGAAAGATGGGCATGGTCAGCTCGTAATCGATCCTTTGCTGGACATGTAGCCGGTGCGACAACAGCGGCTCATGGCGCGTCAAGGGGCGTCATCACGCGAACTCAGCCTGGCAGCAACAGCAGCAACAGCAGCAGCTTTGGGCTGGGCCATCGAACAAAAACGGTCACAGCATCGCAAGCTCTCAGATGTGCTTTCTGCGGCCGTCTGGAACATTCTTCCTTTCGATGTTAGGAAGCCACTGGAGCTATGCACTTTTAAATTATCTCGATTGACAACTCGTTTCTTTAGAACTGCTTTTTGTGTTTCGTTTGTTGTCCATCCCCCACATCTCCGATTATAATGATCAAAGTTATCTACGTACGGCGCGAAACAAATTCAACATGCACACACACACACAGGCGTGGAAAAACGTGCCAAGAACGTAGTAGGAATGTTAGAATTCCCCACCAATTGCACTGGGCTTGAGAACTGAACATGAGCAGAAAACCACGCGAGCCCTTTGCGTCTCAATGACGCGAAGAGTGAAGTGTCTGCGCGCAGTTTTCCTCTAACACCGCTGATGCGGTCCACGATATTTTTTGTTTGTTATATCGTGCAGGAGAATACTCGCCATCATCATCATCATATATGTTGTATGCGGTGGTAGAAATGGGGGCCGGTGTTGAGGATGGTTACTATGCCCATGCCATGATGTTTCCGCAGAGGCGAGGCGGGCAGTGGAATTGGGCTGCAGGGTGAATAGATGTCTACGTCAGGACTTCTAAATGTCCATTTCGACCACCGTGCATAGGCAATGGTCTACTCTGCTACGTACATATGATGTTGACCAAAGGTACGATGCGATGTCAGGCTCCACATTTTGCGATGCCCTTCAGCGTGTGGAGCTGAACTTAAAATGATTGGATGTATACGTAAAAAAAAACATATATACATAAAATATTTCCAAACCCTTTGTTAATTCACCAGTGGACGAAGCCTCCGCATGGTGCATTCGGTTGTCAACGTTTGTTTGACCATACTTCACCACTTCGTGGCGGTCGGTGACGGTGGATCGGTGGGGCTGGTGGGGGCAAGAGCGAGTCGGATGTCACTCAGCAGGGCTGTCTCCCGTCCAAGTACTAACCAGCCTCAAACCTTTGCTTAGCTTCCAGACACTTTGGTCCTTTGCTTCGTAATACAATGTCAAGACTTAGATATTGAAACTAAAAGTCGACAACTCGTACTGGTATAATCAAGTAAGCCCAATGATCGTCACTGAATGGGGGGAGGACTGTATCTAGCAGTGGATTAACAATCGCGGCTTACAAATTTCATTTTTTTTATAAAACAAATACACTTTACAAAGCTCTTGTACTAATTAGGAAATAACAAATTCATGATTAATTGTGATGGCAAAATGAACAATATAAGACAAACGCATTCGTTAATATATTTCGCCCATTCACCTTGGCGTAAGTTGCACTCACCCTGGGAGTATTCCCCATCCAATTGACTCCACATTCCCAAATTGGATTCATATTGTCTTGTCCGTATGCTAATATCACGGCCAGACAGTGGAGTGGGTGCATACGGTGAGACATTGGCAGAGCTTCCCCTGCAGCACATGAATAATACAGAGGGTTCTTCAGAGAAAGCTTTAGACAGAGCATCCAACGGAGGGACCATTTAAAAATCAATATGTGCATACGTGCGAGAGTGTGTGTCAGTGCATGAGGCGACGCTTGCGTTGGCTGGGTCACGTAGCCCGCATGCCCAGCTACCGCTTGCGCAAGCAGTTTTTGTTTGGCCCGATAGAGGGTGCTTAACGGGTGTGGCACGGGCTAGAGAAGGGATGAGCTGATGTGGTATGGGAGGATGTGGAGCTGAGCGGACTTGCCGATGACTGGTACCGGCGGTGTCAAGATCAACCTCTATGAAGGAGACTCGTGGAGGATGCTACTGGGCAGTTGGAGGCACTCACCCCTCAACAACAACAGAAGTTGGAGGAGCAACACTCACAGCAACGAGCGGACCACCGGGCGGCTAAAACACAGCAAAGTGGCACAATGAGGAGCACACGTGGTGCATCTCACCAGTCATTTCAGTCGGTCCATAACACCTGAGTTGGTACTGGGACTTCCTGCCAGCAGTGCTTTGACACTTCACGTGCCCACAGAGTGCCCCAGGTGGAGTGACTCTACTTGTCGAGCCTCTATGTGTGCTGGAGAAGGACCATTGCTCGATTGAAGACTCATTTCTTTCGAACTGCTTTTTGCGTTCCGTTTGTTGCCCGATTAGCAGGGTTGGCTACGCATGGTGCGAAAGAAGTCTAACATACATGCATTGCCCAAAACTTTGCCTTTTTATATTTTGATAAAGTGTAACGATTGAGCCCTGAAATATCTTGCTCGTGCCACTGCTGGCAAAAGGCCCTCCCTGAGTAGGAGCTCTAGACAGCTCTCTCCAGACCGAATTTTTGATCGTCTCTTACACGCTGGCCTGATGTCCTGATACCATCTGAGAAAAAAAAATGCCACGGCAGGGACATTGAATCAAGTCCCATAATGCGCCATATGCAGGGGAGTCCTGTGAGTAGAAATACGACGGGAACATTCGTAATTGTTTTGTATTTGCTGAGACAACTCACAAGTAAGACGGGATGGCACTCACACGACACATGAAGGGTGCCTGTGATAGTAGCAATACGAGAGTGATGTGGAGGCAACTGAATATTTGTGAGAGGCAACACGGTATACTGAACAACGCCCTAAGTGGCACCAGCAATATACAAGAGTCATAAGGACCAATGCAAGATGCCTAACGCGGGACATAGCAGACAGAACACTCAGGTGGCTGGGACACGTGCTGAGAATGGAACTCGAGTCCATAGCGAAAACTGTCCGACTGTGGACACCACAAGGTAAGAGACCACGTGGGCAGGCCCAAGTCCACCTGGCGACGGCACTGTTCAAGACCACATGAAGACCATGGGGGGCATGTCTTGGGGTGATGCAGAGAAGGCTGCGAAAGATCGTCCGGCATGGCTTGGGATTGCTGCGGCCGTATGCTTCACGGGGAGCGAACAGGAGTGAGTAAGAAGGCAACTGAACATTAGTGGCCGAGTTATTGGAGTGAATCGGTGAGTGTAGGAGCGTTATATTCTTAGGTTTTTTTCGGTAAAGTCACGTAGGTAAAAAATTTTAATTAATAAAAATAAAATAAAAATCACAACGTTTCGGAGGCAACACAAGCTTCGAAACTTCGTGATTTTTTTTTACTTTTATTAATTTAATTTTTTACCTACGTGACTTTACCGAAAAAAATCTAAGAATATGAATCCTTGCAGTCACGAAAGCTTCAAATCTAGAATGTAGGAGCGTTGATAAACCGGACTGATTTCACCCTAAGATCATCTTTACGTGTAATTTTATTAAACTTCGATCGCCCAAGTTCCTGACACAAGAACTGACCGATCCACCCTGGATGTTACCAAAGTGTTCCCAATTTGACCGGACTAGCACTCGATTATTCCATAAATGAGGTGCTCACACCAATACATGGAGCGGTCAAGGTGACTCTACGCTTAATAATATCAGATAAGGGCCTTTAATGATCCCGTAAGAAGTAATGCAGTGAAATAACAAAACGTAATGTCTGCAGCAAGTTGACATGTCATGGGTTCACGTGCCACTGTACTTATTGGTCCATCAGGCATGTTGTAGAAATACTGGTTTTTAAAGCGTCAATTATAGATTGTGTTTTAATTAAGTGCTAAAGTTTTAAAAAGAAAATGTCCTTCAAGCACCGTGACTTTAAAGTGCACGTGATTCGAGCGTTCTGTTAAATGGATTATCTGTCACTGCAATTATGAATATATGCACGCGTGAATAGGCTGGCTCTGAGAATATTAAAGTGGTGTTGACTTTACATTAATACATCGGGACATAAGTTGGTTGCAAAGCTACACATTTGTTGGGATAAGATTGAGAAGCAATGCCTTGCTGAAGCAATTCACACTCCAATTGCAGTCTTGGGTAAGCAGGCAAAACAGCCAAAGTGATTTCCTGCTCAAATGAGAATTGAGGTGGTGTTAATCTCCTTTATACTCAGTGGTTGAAATTCCATTCAGAATCAGAATATTTATTTATACTGAAGGAATCTGATAATCGATAAAGCTCTTTCACAGACGACCATCCCTATGGCAGGGGTAAGTCTATCCAGTGGATGACCACTGTTGACTTCCCCACAAAGCGGTTACTTAATTTATCGACTGCAGAGGGCTGATGGGCCAAGTCAACTCTCAACCAGGAGTTTGAACTCGTTAATATTCCGATTGTGATCCAGTCCACCGCTGAGCTACCCGGCCGGGATTAAGACGCGAGCCGTAGGAAACGATTCGCAAAGTCTGAAAGCATCGCATAGAACCGTATGATCAGTTTGCCTTGAATAGGAAAAGCAAATCGACAGTTATATTTGTTGCCTCTTAGCTGCCAATAAACAAAAATGACTTCGCAACGTATGGGGGTTTTTATATATGTTGAACTTCTTCCACACGTACACGTATGTAGCCGGCCGGGCTAATCGGAGTGTGTGGAGATGACAGAAAACAACGCAAAAAAGCAGTTCGAGATTTATAAGTGCATAGCTCCAGTGGCTTCCTAATATCGGATGGAAGAGCGTTCCAGACGGCCGCAGAAGCGCACGATGCGGCGACCGTCTTTGCTCGACGGCTCGCCAAAAGCCGCTTGCTGCGAGGATGATCGGAGTTCCTGTGATGGTTTATGCTCCATGACGAGGTGTTGTGGTTTACTTGCGCGAGCACTCTGTGTGTAATTAGTGCGACCTCATCATGTATTCGTTCGGCAACCGGAAGCCAATGACCAATGACTATTGGGACAAATTGGCCACGTTCGTGTGTGTCCCACCTTGTCCTCGGAGTAGAAATCTCAATCTTTGACTTTGAACTGAGAGTCGATGTTATACTTGGCGGGCTAGAGCAAGAGATGGTGATATAGATTCACTCAGCCGAGAGCTCTCTACGCAGGGCTGGTGCACTCGAGATGAAGAATCGGTAATTATTGATGTCTGGGTCCATTCGGTTGTTGTTCTTTTGTGCAAGACCTGCTCTCTGAATCTCGTATTTACATTTCAGTGGGCTTCAAAGATTCTGAATCACAGTCGGTGTTGTACGATGTGGTCTTTTTTGTCGAAAAAGTCTCCCCCTTATCCCCCCCCCACCCGCCGCCTTTCAAAATGCAATTATTTTTTAACAAAGTGAACTCTGCGATCGCGGCAGCCTCAGTTGTGGGGGCTGCCCTCCTCGGAAACTGCGACGAGGTGCGAGGATTGCAGAGATTCAACACGGTTTCGTTTTTTTTTTGTAGGTCAACGAAAATGTTATGTTTTTTTCTTCAACTGTTTATATTCTAATTTAAATATTCATTTATATAAAGCTATATTTATACATTTATATTTAATTATATTTCAACAGGAGCCCGGTGCAGAGCACAAACCGCGACGCGGCCATGGGGTACAGAAACGCCCTAGCCCCAGACGCAGTGCGCGTGAGTTCAGAGGAGAGAGGGGCTGGCGGGTTGGGGATTGGTCTCGCTGCCTCATCCAGTAGGCACAGCGAGCGTGGAGGTGTGCGTGTATTTCTATAAGGTCAACGGGAATGTTGCGCTTATTTTTTCTCACGCCGTCGTCAACATTAACCATTATCTATTCCAGGAGTCGGTCACCAAAACAACAACAACAACAAAATATTCTAGATTTGAAGCTTTCGTGACTGCAAGGATTCATATTCTTAGGTTTTTTTCGGTAAAGTCACGTAGGTAAAAAATTAAAATTAATAAAAGTAAAATAACGTGTGACGTTTCCACCTGAAGACGGAGGCTTGTGTTGCCTCCGAAACGTCGTGATTTTTATTTTATTTTACTTTAATTAATTTTAATTAAAAAAAATTACCTACGTGACTTTACCGAAAAAAAAACCTAAGAATAACAACAAGACACATTATTTTTCCGAATTCTGTCACAAAAATCAACCTCAATATTTCAAGAGCTGCAATGCATTTGGTTAATTCGAGACTGTGGTCCTTAAACAAAAAAAAATAACGTCACGAAGCGTGGCATGAACGGTCCACCTCATGCGGCTCCTGTAGCCACAGATTGGCACCCCCCGTGGTCTATTCCCTGTTGGACGAAAGCCTCTGTTGCCGTCCCTTTTGATGGCCCTTCAGTACCACAGGTCCATGTCACGCACGTCGGACAATTATCTCGCTCCACCTCCGCAGTGGTCGTCCTCCATGTCGAGTCTTCCTCTCCTTGGGGCGCCGTTCCAGCACCGGTCGCGTCCATCCAGCCACCATCGCTTCGAGCCGCAGTGGCGAGATGTTAACTACCTCGCCTGGTATGCAGGAGGTCGTGGGTTGCGATCACGACCCTGATGCCTGCTGTGTATTTGGAGTTAGAGTGTCTCTCTTCCCGTGGTCGCGTGGAATTTTATCCAATATCCTACAGTTTCCCCCTTCACAATGAGACTCAATAAGCCACTTTGCGTAGCTATCATTTGTGGCCACGTTCACTTCTGAAGAATAACTATATATCTCATTCGGGCCTGACCTGGTAAAAAAACAAACATAGTTCAGTGATAAACAATGCGATGCCTCTGATTCGTAGGTCTGAATCTGAGTGTAATTCCTGGCACGTATACGTCGCATTGCTTCTTTTTATGCAGTTTCGAGCTTTGCTTCCATTTTCTTAGTCAGTACCAAAGTCTTCGATGCATTTTTAGAAGTTAATTTCATCCACATATTTTTGCTGTGCACATTTGGCATTTACTTGGGAACACATTCCTGCGGAAGGAACTGGTAGGAACATTGGGTTGCTCGGTCAATGGCCAGGGTCAACGGCGGCGTGGTGTATTCCGAAAATATGGCCGACTGTGAGGGCGGGCACAAGCCGGCGTGAGTAGGTTAAACGTTGAGTTTTATAAGGGCACCACGGGGTGACCAGCCCCTCCCCACCCAGCCCCACCCCTCCCACCCTTCCCACCCAGCCCCTCCCCACCCAGCCCCTCCCCACCCTCCCCACCCAGCCCCTCCCCACCCAGACCCACCCTCCCCACCCAGCCCCTCCCCACCCAGCCCCTCCCTGCACGACGGACGGACGGACACAATAATCCCCTGTGGGCTGGTGTAACCAGGAGGTTCCTACCAGTATAAACGAACGGACTAATTCACAGTAATCGTTTGTTGCTCCGAGTAATTATGTGCTTAAGTGAATATACGGTGGGAATTTATCGGAATTGTCGTCTTTGCACGGAAATTTTTTTCAGCTTTCTTAATCACCTTTAGAACACCGACTCAGATATTATATTAAACCGAACATGTAGCATAATTAAATTTCGATTTAAAGCTTTCGTGACTGCAGGGATTCATCTTCTTGGTTCTTTCGGTAAAGTCACGTAGAAGGGAAATAATAAAATAATAAAAATAAAACAATAAAATAATTCTCACGACGTTTCGGCCACAACGCAAGCAGCCGTCCTCAGGTGAATAACAGGTCTGTTATGTAGCATAATTGTGACTCAAAAGCGTGTATCTTAAAGTGGCTGTCCTATCTCACATCGGGATTATTTTTTTGGTGCACGGGGCAATTGAATAAAAGCGGACTGGAGTAATGGTTGCATCGCCTGAGTGGCAGGACGTAAAATAATTATTTTCCCAAAAGCCGATTCATAGCACAGCACCACTGTTGCTATGAACGTTTCAAATTCATCTTCTTCAAAGCTATGGTGGGTATTCCATAAAATGAAAAAATAGAAGTAAAAAAAATATTCAATATATCATTCGTCATTCAGGGTAAAGGTGCAGCCCTGCTATTGCTTACTCATCCAACTGCTATGATGATTATTATTCACCTACGAAAGTCTCGATGAGTCTCGTGACTCTTTCAGGTGGGTCTTGCCAAGTTGTTTTTTTATTAAAACCGAGTGATTTGTGGGTATAATTTGTCTCATTATTTAACAAATTGGAACCATGATGCCAGCACACAATGGCTTACTCTTGCGAGTGATGTCACGGGATCTTTAAGGTCCACTTTGAAGCAAACGCCGCGTATTTGTATCGTGACTGCACCTGCAACAGTGGAGGCTGAAGGGCCTCCACAAGAAAGCCTCTTCAGTGGGTATTTGGCCTGCCCTTCCACGTGTGCCAGAAGTTGGAAGATATTGTTGTAGAACTGTGGCATAACCATGTTGAGTGTACACAAACGACGGGGGAGGGTATATTTAAGAAACGTGCACGACTGTTTCCGCTGCCACGCCCAGGGCATCGAATCAAACCGGCGACCTCGCGATGAAGCAAGATTGCAAGTTCAGCGAGTTAACTCTTCCATCACGGCGGCACGCCTCGTCCTTCACGAAAACTACCAAGCCAACGAGGGCTAGGACGTGCGGCAGTTGTATCGCACGTCGGATGCGATGGTCCGCGACGCCGGTCGGCTTGCGATCCGTCCGTCGATCGAACGCATTGCAACTCCACGCATCGATCGGCATTGTAACCAGTGCCGGATGTTCCTAGTAGCAAAAGTAGCTACATGTGTAGTAGCTACGGGCCCCGCACTTTCAAGGGCCCCGCGCTAAATGCTTTCAAGCTATCAATTCCGGTTCGGTGTTTCTGCACTTGCTCTATTACTATAGTACTATACCGCCTTCAACTTTTATGAACGACTGGGTGTTTAAGGTTAGCGATTTGTCGTATTATATGGCTGTATAGCAAATACAAAAATACAATAACTTTACTATGCGAGTAAAAAAAAAATTCACGTTTATGTGTTTTTTATATTTAGGGCCCCTTTATACCATATTCAACAGGCCCGGCACTTGCTTAATCCGGCACTGATTGTAACAGAACAAACAAATATCCGCGCTGCCGTGCCGCCGCCGCCGCCGTCCAAACCACACGTCCCGCCCATCCAAATCCCAACCTCCCCCTCCACCCACCAGCCAGCCACGGTCCATCCGCCCCGCGCGCACCCGAACGGGGACGCGTTTGTGCTCGTGCCAAAGTTAATTTCGCCGCGGTGACTCGCGCGAGCCAAGCAGCGGGCCCATCGCTAATCTCTTAGAGTGCGCTAAGCTGGGCCTCTGCCAGGTTGCAGCAATCGCCGTTGGCTACGGCGGTGGCGTCTGGCAGTAGCTGGGCACCCCCTCGATCGGACTCCACGTCGCGGTCCAGTTGCGGAACCTCCCCCGGCGTTTCGCTGGCACGGTCACCGTGGGCGTTGTCCCGCCTGGCGTGTTGTGGGTGGGGTGGTGAATACGCCTCTGGAAGACGGCTTCTGCCTACGCGCCTCGTTGCTTGCTGCCATCTGGTCCCACTGCTGTCTGTGTGTCTGTGTGCGTGCGGCGACGGAGATTTCTCGTTCTGCCAAGGTGAGTCGCGGCCGCTGCTGCTGCTGCTGTTTGACTCTTGCGGGAATCCGCGTGCGAATTATGATTTCGCGTCGTATCACAGCGGTGCAACGATTGTGCATTTTTTTTCGACGGATTTGAAATGCTATTTGTTTCGGGGGTGTTGTCTTGAGGGGGGGGGGGGGGTTGTCTGTTGCAGTATCGCAGTGAATGAACCACGCCAGTATAAACCTTCGCCTTGTGTTATCTCCAGATTTGTATCATTTGTGTGCACGGCAAAGTGAGTTAAATAGTAACTCTGTCCTGCAATGTGATCGTCGGTAAAATGATTTATTTCCCTGGAAGTCGTTTCCGTTAATGTTGTTTGTAAATGTTTGTATTTGTCAAGGACAAAATTTTCACGAGGGTCGATCGGGCTGCAGGTTTTTATTTTATTCATTTCTGCTGTTGCACGCTTCAAAGGTGGACATTTGCCGCATTTACGCAATTTCTAATAAATTCATGAGACCCTGCCGAGCTCATTTTTAATAAGTAAACAGCTATGAGGGTTGTTGCAGCCCAACAGCTCGCATGGACAATAAAAGGCAAGACACAGATGTACTTAGTGATGCTTTATACAGCGCTGTAAATAAGTAGGCATAAAAGCAAAAAAAACCCATCCATTTCCTCTGTTGCCATTATTTATTTCCTTGCTTATTATTATTATTATCCATTAGGGATTTATACTCCGAATTACGTGTCCTTCATCTCCATCCATTATTATCTTTTTATTTTTCTGCTCGTCTTCTTCCCCTTCCCCTCCCCACCAGACAGCGATTGCTGAGAACCCAGCGAGATTGAGCGAGGATACGTCCCGATCTCCCTCCCCGCCTCGCCAGGCCCATCGCCCCCGTCACACTCCCTCTGCCGTCTTACTTGTCCGCAGCTTTGCTGACGACCGGGAGAAATGTTGCCGCGGAAACCTCCGTGCGCCTTTCTGAGGGCCCTGGCGATACTGTGCATCAGCGTCGTGACGTCCTTGTCACAGGACATCCCCCTGCAGAGTAAGAACGTGCGCACGCCAGCCACTTGCTCTCCCAAGGGGCAGCGATCAGCCACTAAAATAACAGGAGGCATTTTTTTCTAGAATTCGGTAAAACAATAACAACAAAACCCCAAATATTTCAAGAGCCTCAATGCAATGCGGTGGATACGAGGCGTTGGCCCTCGATAGTTATTGAGGCCCTCAAAAATTATTGAGACGTTGGCCCTCGATAATTATTGAGGCCCTCAATATTTTTTGAGGGCCTCAAAAAATATTGAGACGTTGGCCCTCGATAATTATTGAGGCCCTCAATATTTTTTGAGGGCCTCAACATTTATTGAGACGTTGGCCCTCAATAATTGTTGAGGCCCTCAATATTTTTTGAGGGCCTCAAAAATTATTGAGACTTTGGCCCTCAATAATTATTGAGGCCCTCAATATTTTTTGAGGGCCTCAAAAATTATTGAGACTTTGGCCCTCAATAATTATTGAGGCCCTCAATATTTTTTGAGGGCCAACGCCTCGTATCCACCACATTATAATTAGCAAACGCCACAGAGCAGTCCCTTAAAGGTGCCGCATGGGGATCCAGAACCGCAGGTTGCTGACCTCTGCAGTAAGGGGACGCGGCACGCCCAAAGTTGGCCCTACGGAACTGTCACCAACCCGGGAAGCATTATGTGGTTCCAAGCCTGCAGGTGGCCCAGTGGCTCAATGGTCGAAATGTTCAACTGGCGCCGCGTCCACGGGCCAGAGCAGATATTTGCTACCGCACTAGAAGTGGTAAATGTTTACTGATGCCAGTTTCTGTATAAGGCAAGTAACATCGGATGATGTGATAATGTCTTTACTAACACAGGTTTACTCCACAATTCACTTTTATTCGCGATTTAAAGCTCTTGGAACAACTCAAGCTTTGCTATATCAGGTGGTATCAGCAAGCAAATTACATGAATTGATCTCGATCTATGCACTGGCTTTAAATTCGAGTTTCAGCCACCTGTGATTAACCTGGGTTCTCAAGATAATTGAGTTGATTTTACGAGACTTGTCATCGATGACCGCACACTTCAATTAAGGCAATACACTTAATTTAGTGAAATTCTAGCTCGAAGAGTGATAGCTCGATAACTATCAAATAAGATATACGGTACTTATTTTATATGCGACGAACCTACAACTATTGCTTACCAATTTTATAGTTTATCAGGTAAGGCCCACTGAGCTATATAGCTCTTTTTCACATATGATAGCTCAATTAAGTGACTTATCATGCAGAAATGTATTGCAGCCAAATAATCTATGCGGAGAAAACTCTACGTGACCACAGGGAGAGAGACATGCAAACTCCAAATATACAGCAGGCGTCAGGGTCGGAATCAGACCCACGGCCTCCTGCATACCAGGCGAGGTAGTTAACATCGCAAACTCCAGATATACAGGCGTCAGGGTCGGGATCGAACCCACGGCCTCCTGCATTCCAGGCGAGCACGTGATAAAGATTGCAGAACTCACCTTGATTGTAGCTCACAAGTACCGGGTGCTTGGATAACTCATTCCGCGGGCAATTCACTAACATGGGGCGATCCACGGCTCTGTGTGACATCTGAATGGATGCTGCGTCCACTGACGTTACAGCGGATACCATAGTCGGGACAATACTGGGGAAAAAATGAACAGCGTGAGATCATCGCAACTTGGTAACGCATTTATTTCAGTGTGGCTCTTCTCTTGCAAGTGTCCTCACACGGGGGAGGGGTAAGCAGCCACTAAGTATGTGACACTTAATCAATGAACTTTAACAAGTAACGCTAACCTTTTATTGACGTATGTCTTGCATTTTGTAGCCAAATTTCTTGAAGGTGGTAAGTGCCTTGCACGTTTAATATATGCTTCATTGTCTCGCATGACTTGCATGTTGCTGCAGTGTGTACGCATGCGTTTGAATCGCCACACGTGTTTGATCACAGATAGACATTTGTGTTGTTCGGTATAACATTGGAGATGTGTTCAATTTAACTGTTGTTAATCGGTGCTGATTTGAGAAATGAGCTTTGGATATGTTGTGGCTCTGAGCAGCGCGTCAAAATGTTTTTCGGAGAGACAGTTGTGTGTCGTTGAACTTGTGGCTAGAACGATTATCAACATCTCTTCGAACGGAAATTAAATTGGTGTTGAAGTTCATATCCTATTTGCCATCCATAGACAATGTAATAGATATTTCGATTTAAAGCTTTCGTGACTGCAGGGATTCATCTTCTTGGTTCTTTCGGTAAAGTCACGTAGAATGGGAATAATAAAAACATTTAAATAAAACATAATAAAATAACTATTTTATTTTATTATGTTTTATAATAATTATTTTATTATGTTTTATAATAATTATGTTATTTTATTATGTAAAATTTTTATTATTTTATTATTTCCATCCTACGTGACTTTACCGAAAGAACCAAGAAATTGTAATAGATAGCCAAAATTTAACCGTAGCATTTTTGTTTATTATCCATGCTTTGTTGGTTAGATCGTGTAAATATATAAATATGTCGTTAAACCCTCCACCACCCGACACAGCCAATTAGTGAGGTTTGTCACGTAAACAACACATGCCAATTCGTTACTAGTACAGCACTAGCCGGTGTGTTGGAAAGTAAGCCCACAACATTGAAAAAAATACTGTTTGGAAAAAGCTGTACAATAATACAGACATAAAATGTTGTTTGTTTGACTTTATCTTACAAGCCAGTAATTTTTTTTACGGATGGAGTAAATCGTTTTTTTAACATCAAACCTTCGTAAAACTTCCTGGCACGAGTGACCTGTAGTGTATGTAGTAGGCCTTGTCATCTGCTACCCGGTCACAATGAGCCTCTTCAAGTTTGAACAAAAGTGATATCGTGTACAAGTGACCTACAAACTAATAAAAATGTGTACTCTACATGCCAACTCACTTTGGACCTCATCGAATTTAGCCAAACGAACAAGGGCTGGATTTAACATGAGCGTTTCCCAAACACCGCTTGGGTCACCTTTGACCTCACCGACGATGGTAGGGATTACATCATCCCAAATTGTATTCAGAAAAACCAAAAACACCTATTCCATGTTCTTAACTGAAACACGAAGAGGCATGGGAGGATAGAGTTGGAAATGCGTAAAAAAACATTACCGTGACGGAAATATCCCCAATTTGTTTACCTAAGACAAAGGCGTTGTTTATCTAAACGTCGTAAAAAAGTCAAGCAGAACAATATAAATAATTAAATATTTTCATAACCCTAACGACTATTGATTGTGCTTGTACGGCCATTACTCCGTGTGCATTAAAAAAACACGACTACAGCACTGCAGTTGTGGCTAAATACAGCCACCGATTTCCCAACGTCATGGACACGAGAGTGCGGCCGTACAATGATCAATTCTGACCCAATAAACCAACGTCACCACGGCTCCCATCAAGCCACAAAATCCGGTCGCTTGCTTGTCTCGAGTGAAATGTGGACGAACGCACCCCTACCCCCCCCCCGCTGTATGACCCCGTAGTCGAACAACCGCCCACGATCACGAAGCAGCCGCCCAAGGTCTACTTTGTCGATCCCACGGACGACATCCACATCGACTGCGAGGCCAAGGGGAACCCTGCCCCCAGGTGCGACCCGCACACACGGCCCACGACGCGCATGCGCACAGGAGGCGGATGGCTTCAGCGCGGCCGTCGATTCCAGCGGCAGCTGCTGTAGCGGTAGTTGTTTAAAGCTGTAGATATTACAGCAGTAGCTTTTATAGTAGTAACGATTACGCCAGTAGCTATTACAGCAGTAACTGTTACAGCAGTTAATAACCCGGCTACAGTCTACATTATTGACTGGCAGTACACTCACTGCGATTAAGAACCAGGCTACAGTCTACATTAGTGGTTTAAAATTGTAATTGTATTTGTATTTTTCTATCTACGTGACTTTACCGATAGAACCAAAATACAGTAGTAGTCCTACATCATTAGACCTCCTTTGCCAGTACCAAAATAAAATAATAGGGTTTCCCCCCTTTTTTCTGGCAACAAAACTGAAACCTTTTTTTACGAGGATTCATGTCTGCATTAACCACAATACTTGCAGTCAAAATGCAAACAAAAAACATACTTTGATAATGTATGCATGAATTTTATTTTAATTTTTTACCTACGTGACTTTACCGAAAAAAGCCTAAGAGTATATGCATTGTCCTTGAAACTGATTGGTCCACACCAGAGACGGCTTTCTTTTGAGCCTCGACCCAATTGGTGCTCGACCAGAGGAAGCCAAGAGGTGTACAGCTCAAAGACAATGCACTATCAAAGTGATGAGGGCTCGGGGTGAGCATCGTGGCATATTGTGGTTAATGCAGACATGAATCCTTGTAAAAAAGGTTTCAGTTTTGTTGCCAGAAAAAAGGGGGGAAACCCCTATTATTTTATTTTGGTACTGGCAAAGGAGTTCTAATGATGTATTCTTTTTACTTTTCGTAACAGCTATTCTCGTTGTAGTATGACAGGTAAGGGCTCTGCCTCCCCTGACCGCACGTGCCATTAAAAATAATCCACTCATGCATGGAATGGGCACGTGCTCTCCCCAGCTTCGCCTGGACTAAGGACGGGGAGCACTTTGACCCGGGCCTCGACCCCAACATCGCGCTGACCAACAACAACTCGGGCTCGTTCAAGGTGCAAAAGTCGAACGGCGTCCTCAACAAGAAGTACGAGGGCGACTACCAGTGCATCGTGTCGAACGCCGTAGGCAAGGCGCTCTCCGAAAAGATTCGTCTCCGCCTGGCCAGTACGTCCCTCGGCGATCGTCGCTCGCTGGCTGGCTGGCTGCTCGGTCGGTCGGTTGTTGTTGTGAGAGATCTCGGGATGGACGGATGGGACATAGGTTTCCATCGCGCGTTCGCGAGCGTGGGGTGGATTGCCCTGTTCTCTGTGAGAGTTTCCCCCCAATGAAAATGTGTCTTTGTCTCATCGTAGCTGTCAAACCACACGGTTTAGCCCGTATTCTTGTACAGGGAAATTGAGCTTGCAGGTCCATATGGTGGCGTACAGCCGTTTTAATACCGGCAAGAAATGTTTTTTTGTCCATTTGTTCGTGTTGAGACTGTTGGATGGACGTTGAGATTTTTAACGGCACGGGGTGATGTCTGATTTGGTCTGCAATAAGGTAGGCACTGATAAGGGGTTGAAAGGTACGTGTCATTGACATGACACTGATGAGCTAAATTGGAATGTAAAGTGATTGGGGCAAAAAAAAACACCACGCCGTGTGTGTCTGTATGCTCACATGTGCGTACGTTGGGAGCGGTAGCGTAATGGTTAGCGTGTTACGCTACGAACCCGGCGACCAGAATTCGAATCCCGCTCACTGCCAAAACCAGTGACGATTTATCTGAGCCGGTCGTGGGCCTCACCTAAGTCGACTCAGTGTCAAATGACGATCTGGTGCTGTGTGTAAACATCACCACTTGGGAGATAAAGGCGGTCGCGCGTGGTGTTGGCCATTCACCCCCTCGTGTGCTGTGCCAGCCTTCATAGGTGCTCGCTAACAGCACTTGCCCCAGCAGTCTGTTAAGGCTGTAAGGGGGGTCTTTGTCTTTGTGCATGTGACACAATCTGAGCAACCCAAGTTCGATTCTTAGCCATGTATAACAACATCATTGGCAAGTGGTATCTGAATCTGTACTGAGCCTCCCCTAGGTTGACTCAGCCTTAGATGTGTACCTGGCAAAGTGGGTAAACATTAGGATCACAGCACTCCCTGATGTGCTGCGTAGACTTGAACAGCTGCTCCGTAACAGCAGTTGACTCTACCATACATCCCTCTGTGTGGTTATATCACTCACAAAGTTCATAAGTATTTCTCGAGGCGTCCATCAATGTATCACTGTGGTCCTAATATTCAAGCTCTCCATGTGTTGTTTTTTTGTTGCCTTTTCATTGCTGTTGTTTTAATGGCTGTGTCTCGTGTTGGAATGGGGTGATGTCCTTTAGATGAATTGCCTTTGATTGCAAAAGCTATTATCTTGCTTATTGAGTCTCTGCAAAAGACTGACCTTTAGTCAGAATCGTGAAAGCTTAACCCGAATAGCATCTCCTTAAAACTCATTATATTATTTTAATAACATTTTAAATGTAACTCTTACATTTGAAATACGTAAAATTCTGGTCGTATGACAATTACATTTAAGAGGATGTTTTGCTTAGTAATCCAAACATATTTTCTGTTGTTAATGCTATCCGTATCATTGCATTTTTATGGAGGTGCACCATTTATTGATAATCGATTTTTTACATCACTTTTAAATATTTCTATTGGGCTGTCAAATGCAGCTGACATTTGGAAAAAATATATATATTGATTATTTTGTAGATGTAGTTAATTTTGTGTTCAAGGCCACTGCAGGGATTTTTGCACAGAGCAAAAGCAGTGTTGCTCTTTAATAAATCCGTCAATAAATGATGTACAGACCCACAGGAGTATCCACAGAATTGCACTTAAAATTTGATTATCAACTTGGCAAAAAATGTATTAACGGGATTCCAAAAAAGTTGCAGATAATGTCAATCGAGGGAAATAACTAAATCGTCGTAAAATATCCTTATCGTAACTTGTCAGAGAGTAAATCACGGTACTTGGCAATACCCTATTTGTATTAAGTTTATAGTAAAAGGCTAAAGGTGCAGCCCTGCAATTGCCAGCTCACGCCACTGAAGTGAACTGTAGAGATCCCCACAAGACGTCACGTGGCCTACGCTTCCACGCTGGACACAAATAGTCACACTTTACCCCACCATGTCCGACCTGCCAATTGGCTCACTAAATAAATTGGTACCGCATATTAATTGAAATCAACGGTAAAAACGTCGTCGTTTTGAGATGAACAAAAATTATATTAATCTATGAATGAAAAAAAACAAAAACCTTGCTTGAGTTACTCTTACCTAGCAAGGAGGCAATGTGATAAGACATTAATAACGATAATAATTTACAATTGTAAGACACATTTCATCCGTAGATCCCAATGCGCTGTGTATGGAAAGCAGGGAATTATCAGAACCTGCAGGTTAAACGGGCAGAACTAGTGGAGCTAAAGGCCAGATTAAAAAGGTGAGTTTTCAAAACGCGACTTAAATATCGCTCTCATCACTCGAATTGCTTATTAGCATGCATCCCAGAACATTCTCACTTGATAAATCATTTCACGCGGATTACATTTTTTGGTTTTTACATTTCTTTTATTGTCTTTCCGCTCGCTTTTTTTTTCACTTGATTCCCGGACAGCGATTGAGGGTTTCATGCACCATGTCCTGCAAGGTAAACCTCACCCGCCTGCCAGTCCAAGCCTGTTTGCCAACGCCGTGTCTGCGCTGTGACTTTTAAACGCGCGATTTTCGAAAGCGGCAAGTCGTTGATTATATATACGTAAGGTATGCCTACATACTCAAAAAAAAAAAAATTGTATTACGAAATGAAATGCATTGGCATGAAGTGTAATACGATCGAGTAAATTCTAAATAATGACGATAGTATAATCGGCCAAAGCAGTAGCGCGGTGGTTCACGCACTGCACCTATGAAGCCACTGCAACTGAGTTCGATTCCCACCCACGACTAACGTCTGTGATTTCTGAACCGGTCACCGAGCCGCACTGACCCAGTGAGGTTCGGTGCGGTCGATCAACCCCCATGGCCACACGGCATGGGATGCCTTCATCCAGCAGTGGAATTTTCAAAGGCTGAAAATGTCTTATTCCTTTGTTAATATAATTTTTACTAAACGGGAAATCTATCCTCGGCTTTGGTGCTTTCGTCAATCGGTGATTTGCCCTCATTAGCACTCCCTGCCTTGTCCCGTGACCCTGTAGTAATGTGTTTCCCGATGACTCTACCCGCGTGTGTGTGTCGGAGATAGCGAGTGCCTCTGTGCGTGTGTTTATCCTATAAATAAGCCAGTGTGAAGGTAAAACAGAGGGATGCATACGTGTCAAAAGGTTTTTACCTCCATTTTTTTGGATGTGGCAGCCCTAATGGTGCTTTTTTTTTAAAGAATGATGTCACAAGTGCATTTATAGGTAAAGTAAAAGACAAGCCTTTTAGCGATTGTGCACGTGTCTCACTGGCTCGGGAAGCCATTCACATTTGAATGCAATTGTATTGTAAGACTCTAGAGTTTACGTAAGCGTTGTGCCCGTTTTACCGGTGTGTGGGCAGAAATAGTGGTGCATGAACAATCACTATTTGAGCTGAATACGTTTGTATTTGGTGGGATGAGGTTATGCATTGGTAAGCATTCTGCACTATGAACCTAGTGACCCAAGTTTGATTCCTGGCCATGTGCTAACATCATACATTTGTTTGAGATGGGTTATTTTGTATTTGGGCGGATGAGATGGTGCATTAGTAAGCTTTCTGCACTATGAATCTAATGACCCAAATTCGAATCCTCGCCCTGACTAACATCATACATTTGTTTGAGATGGGTTCTATTGTATTTGGGCGGATGAGATGGTGCATTGGTAAGCTTTCTGCACTATGAATCTAATGACCCAAATTCTAATCCTGGCCCTGGCTAACATCATACATTTGTTTGAGATGGGTTATTTTGTATTTGGGCGGATGAGGTGGTGCATTGGTAAGCTTTCTGCACTATGAATCTAATGACCCATATTCGAATCCTCGCCCTGACTAACATCATACATTTGTTTGAGATGGGTTCTATTGTATTTGGGCGGATGAGATGGTGCATTGGTAAGCTTTCTACACTATGAATCTAATGACCCAAATTCGAATCCTCGCCCTGACTAACATCATACATTTGTTTGAGATGGGTTCTATTGTATTTGGGCGGATGAGATGGTGCATTGGCAAGCATTCTGCACGATGAATCTAATGACCCAAATTCGAATCCTGGCCCTGGCTAACATCATACATTTGTTTGAGATGGGTTCTATTGTATTTGGGCGGATGAGGTGGTGCATTGGCAAGCATTCTGCACTATGAATCTGTAGTGTCGTAGATGGGCCACGCTTACCGGCAGTGGTAGACAGGGCCCATCACAACTTCTACAAAGTGTCTCCGGAACCCATCACAAATCTAATGACCCAATTTCGAATCTTGGCCCTGGCTAATATCAGTGGAGAGTGATATCTGAACTGATCTTGGGCACTCACCCGACAATCACTCACCTGCACTGACCAACATGGTGAAGTATAAAAAAAAAACACTTTATGATTGACATGGTGTGCGGAGGCCTTCATCCAGCAGTGCAATAGGAAAGGACTGTAAATGAATAGGAATATTATGCTTTTGTATTTTCAAGTGTCATGAATCGAGTCAAGGAGGTGCTTGGAAATGTTTACATTTTCAACGCACGTGTGCATTTACCCGCATTTTGCACCGCTCCGCAAAACCAGGGGTGGACTCGTCGTGGAATTGAGCATTGCTGACAGCGGCGTTAATATTGCACGCTGACAAAAAAAGTGCTTTGTTCGGCAGAGATCCTCACCTTCCCCCGTTAGAAACGTGCGCCTTTACGTTTCTGTGTTGGTGATCTTAAGAAAAATGTGCGAATGTCTGCTGCATTGCAAGGGTGGCCAATGTGAGACCTCGTGTGCCCGCAACCGGTCCATCTTTACACATTAAGTCATCTGCTGCTGTGCAAAACATCTCGAGAGAAATGGACACATCTAAATTCAAACGCGTTTCCTGCGGTTTAACACGCAGGCTTTCGTGACCAATATCACCCATAATACAGGTTTTTTTGGTTTTGGGTTAGATCGCGTAAAAAATTTACCCGTAAAAACTAAGTTTTTCACTATAAATCCTTTATATGCGTGGCGGCTAGAGTCCTCTCGTCCTCTGGCTTGAGATGGCTGCCACCTATGGGTCAGATGATTGCCTGCCACCATTAAGCAATTGGTAATTAAATATAAAAAAAAAAAATTCTAAAAAGTGTAAAGTTATGGAAAAAAATTTTCACGAAAATAAATTGTTACGCACAACGAGTCTGTGTGCAAAATGTCAGCTCGATTGGATCACGGGAAGTGGGTTAAAAAACGACCGAAAGATTTGCACGGTCGTAAGCGCGCAAGCAAGCAAGCGAACTTAATATAAAGGATTTAAAAATATAAATGTGTCGTTAAACCTGCCACCACCCGACACAGCCAATTAGTAGGGTTTGTCACGTAAACAGAACGTGCCAATTCGTTACTAGTACAGCACACCGGTGTGTTGGAGAGCAACCTGTATTATGGACGATTCCTTTCATTCATTCATGCATTTATTTGCACAGGAAAGCCCTCACTGAGTGAGTCTCAAGGCCGTTTTTCAGGAGGGTTCTTCTAAATTTAATGGTGTTTTCCCAATTGAGTCGTTAAAATAAAGAGAGTTGTTCAAAATGTGTCAGGTTGGATCGTGTGTTGCCTACGACAGGGATCTTTAACGGGTGACCCTCAGAGTGGCCTCCTGGGAGATACGGCTTGCCGAGACACGGCAGAGAGACAGACAGAAGATAGACATGAGAGAGCTGTAGACAAAGAGATACAGGTTAATGAAAGAGAGATAAACCAGACGTGGAGTTGAGAGAGCTGGATACGACGGATACAGATCAGTGGTCACATGTACAGATGTTGCGACGTCACGACGCCACGTGACATTGTAACATCTGCACCGTGTTACGCTGTCGCGCCACGTGGTCCACTAGCGCACGCTAATTGTGTTACTTGCCCCCCCTCCTCCTCCCCACATCGCCTGGGGAAGTACAGCTGAAGAACCCAGGCACACGAGTCCCGTGTGCGTTGGTCGTGCTTTTGTCAAGTGCGGGACAGTTTTTTTTTTAAAATGAGACATTTCTTTTTGCAGGTACTCCGAAGTGGCCTAAAGAAGTCCTGGAGCCGAAGAGGGTGGATGAGGGAAGGTCCGTGGTGCTGCCCTGCAATCCACCCTTCGGACTGCCTCCTCCCATTATCTACTGGATGACGAGCAGTAAGGCCCCGCTGTCCGCTGCGTGACGAACAGGATTCACACAGGGACTAACACTTTTCCCGTGTTGAGTAAAAAAATAAATATTCTTTTTACAGAGGCAAAGAGCCTCTCTTTTCCAGAAGAAACATGGCCACAAATGATGGCTTCAATGAAGTGGCTTATCATTTATGTGGAAATGTAAAGCAAACAAACACTCTAAGCGCACGTTGATTCTAAATGTGGAGGGAAAAGCCCTCCGACCCAGAGAAAAATCCACGCGACCATGGGGAGAACACACAAACTCCAATAATACAGGCGTCAGCGTCGGGATCGAACTCACGACCTCTTGTATACCAGGCAAGGTAGTTAACATCTCGCCACCGTGGCGGATATGTGAAAAGGTTGGCTACGTGGACATTTATATTTATTTATTTATGATCGAGAGTACAAATACACAACGCAGACATCTTAGAGGGAGTCACAGGTTATGATCGTGTAACAGTCCAGAGGGATATTTGGACCTTTAATAAATTGACTTTTAGTTTACTGGGCACAGCTAAAGTGCACAATGCTTTGAACGTCGGGTAAAGCTTTACTTGCTTTCAAAGTAAAACTGCTGCTTTCCAGAATTGGACGTAGAGTGAAATGAGGAAAGCTCGAGGTCGGGTAGGGTGGGGAGGAGTGTGACTCACGGACCTGGTGTATAACGGAGGGGACATTTAGCGGCAAGCGAATTTGCGCGAGATTAAGAACACAATACTGTACGTGCAAGTGGTCGGATTTCTAAAACACCGCGAGAAAATGGTGGTTGACACTGCACCGGGTCTACCCACGCGCACATGACGGTTGTGAAAAATAGTTTACACGTAAAATTAAATTAGAAAGAGGAGCTGCTCACATGCAGCGGCAATGGCAATGCTTGTCTCTGACAGCTGCTCCGGTCATGTGTCCATGGCTCCTCGCTCCTCACCCCCCTCACCGCCGCATGACCGTTTCTGTCCCGCACCAGCGCTCGACCACATCCGTCAGGACCGCAGGGTGACGCAGGGGCTCAACGGCGACCTGTACTTCGCGAACGTGATTTCGTCGGACAGCCGAGAGGACTACACGTGCTACGCCCAGTTCAAGGCGTCTCGCACCATCATCCAGAAGGAGCCCATCAAGCTCCAAGTGAACCCGCGTGAGCAGCGCGTTCGTTCTCTTGCGTTCGCAAAGAAACGTCTGTCGGATTCGTTTTGTTGATATATATATACACGTACATACGATGGTAATTTCTGCGTAGCACCATTCTTAAAAAAGAATGCATCACGAAAACGCCGTGGAATTTTAACGCGCGCAGAATCCCCCTCCTACAGAGTCGCAGGGAAGTGCAGACGATGCGGGAAAGCGTCCCAGAACTGGCTTCAGCAATTGCCCGAGCTCTGTGATCCTACACTCGGGTTGATTTAAAAAACTATACATTTTTATTGAGGCGATGTATGCGGGCCCGTTACGTCACGCTGTGACGCACGTCCTACGCACCGTCAACATAAGCCAAACCGGTTAAGAGAAAGGAGGGGACATTGGGATGTTTGGTGAACTGCCATGGATGAGTGTCTATACATGTGGGAGGATATCTGAGTATCCGGAGATGACTCAAGCATCGAGGTGGAGGGGGGCGGGGTGGTATCACCACGTGTGTATGGGTGTAATAGCGAGCTGAGACTTTAAGTTTATCTTCGCTCAGTATATTTTATCGAAACCGAAATGGAAAGGCGATGAGCCTGGCAATGTCTTGCTCGCACGTTGCTGGCGGAATGACCTCTCTCTCGAGAGAGTTTTGTTGGCCTATTCCTCAATATTGGTCAGATGCCTTGGAAGAGGTGGGGAGTTACCCTCACTCTACCGCACCCCAAGCGACCTGCTGATAGATTCATTACAGTGAACCCATTAAAGCTGCTGGGTGGACAGAAGCAGGGAGGATCTAACAAACCCCTCGCACTAGAATCCTCACATTCTAATGTGAGGAGTTTGCCGGCGTTGTATTGCATCGCAAATCCTGACAGCGTGTTGGTTTTCCATCAACACCATCCAAGGCCATTCCATGCGTTGGTAATGTACGGTTGTTGTTTTGGCAAACTAGTATTTTGTGCGTGTTTGTGCCTAATTTATATCTCCCATCGGGCACGGCTATGAGAGTCCCGACGAAAACAATCAAATGCATTCAGGTTTCTGTCACCAGGCGGTTGATGTAACTGTGCAGCAGGCAGCGCTGTTTCCCAAAACAGTGTCCCTATCTCGGCGCTTCTGTACACGGGGTCCTCGGGACCCGCTCAACACCCACCTTCCTTACCGTGTCCAGAAAATGTAGTCCGTATAGATTAAATAACATGTATAAAATATTTCGATTTAAAGCTTTCGTGACTGCAGGGATTCATCTTCTTGGTTCTTTCGATAAAGTCACGTAGAATGGAATAAAAAAAATAATAAAAATTAAACATAATAAAATAATTCTCACGACGTTTCGGCCACAACGCAAGCATCCGTCTTCAGGTGAAGAACAGGTCTGTCGATAAGACAACGCAAGCAGCCGTCTCTGTCTTATCGACAGACCTGTTCTTCACCTGAAGACAGAGTCTGTCTCATCGACAGACCTGTTCTTCACCTGAAGATGGCTGCTTGCGTTGTGGCCGAAACGTCGTGAGAATTATTTAATTATGTATTATTTTTATTATTTTATTATTTACATTCTACGTGACTTTACCGAAAGAACCAAGAAGATGTATAAAACATTTTTTCGCAGTATGCCTACGTCGAGTGCAATGGCTGGCACACTGGACTTGTGGTGCAGAGGTCACCGGGTCACCCGCAGCAGTTTGATGCAATGGGGCAAGATTTTTATTTTTGTAATTTCGCCATCTGTGGCCCCCCCGAGATTGTTGCGCCCATTTGCAATGCGGTGAGGTGGCCGTGTGGGTACTCTCACCACTTCCTAGATGTCCGGCCAGAGTGGACAAGTAGGCCAAATACTCTCTCAAAGTTCCCTATAGCAGAGGCCCTTCTGGCAGCAGTGGCATGAGATGGAACTTGCAGGGCTGCACCTCTATCCGTTACTGTATCAAGATCTTGCATGAAACTATTCCGTGGTTCAGACCAAGCAACCTTATTTTTTATTCTTAATATCATGTTTCTTTTCGCTTGCATTTTTAAGTTTGCCATTATGTTATTTTTTACGTAGCCATTTTGCATGCTTTTGTTTACAGTTGCTGTTCATAATGATTCATTGGCAACTAATGTGGATGGGAAGCAGTTAGGTGGTGGTAAGTGTCCCTCGGAACTAACCTCGTGTTGATGTGTAGCTTTAACCACAACCTCACTTTGCTTTTAATCGTTTTTTTGCAAAACCGGTATATGTTGAAATTAACCTTGCACTGATTTTAGACGCTAACTTTGCCGTGGTGCGTGTTTACTCTGCTTATTTCTAGTGGCATATTAGGGATCTCCAGGGTGCCTATTAACAGAAAATATAATGTCACGTATTTATTTTGAGGGAAAATTACCAACGTTTTACTATTGATATTCAAATTTAAGACTGTCCATTAGGGAACAATATTGACATTATATTTGTGTAAGGGCTCCATGGAGTATCGTACAGTTTTGACGTCATTATTTACTCAATCTGTCTGGCCTCTCTATCTCTCTGCTATGAAGAAGTCCCATTTCCCACTTTCTATATGTTTTTTCTGTCTTAGGACCGTGTTATTCATACGTGTCAAATGTTTAGTTTGTGTTGATGCACCACTGCCAAACGAGTATCACGAATACATTTGACGTCTTAACATGTCGATTGAGTTTGTAAAGTGACTTATTCTTTTAAACGGTTTCAAAGACTGGGGAAAATAAATGATTATCTTTGTTTCTAAAATACCGTTAGTTCTGCCTTACTCCTTTGAAAAATGTATGGCACTCGCCACTTTGTCAAAACCTCGGTGGGATTGAAACTTGAGCTACGACCATGCCTGCATCCATCTGGTGTTTGTGGGATTTTCCTTTCGAGAAGCCCCACCGGACCATATGTCCGCACATTTTGTCGGAGGCAAAAAACAAAAACACACGGAGAAGAATTATATTTTCTGTCCGTAGACTGGACTTGAAAGAAATACATCGGGCGTGCATTCTCGCAATGCGTCCACCGAGAGTCTCGCGAATCCGTAATGCCGTTGTGAAAAAGAGAAAAAACGACGATCAAACAAATGTTTTACAACCATTTATGATTTTTTTTGTCATTTGAATTGGTGTACATTGACTAAGCACTCCACAGTCATGGAAAGCAGAGCGCCTAAATCACCGCGGAACATTGCTCTGTAAACTTTCTTGTGAATTGTAACGCGTCTCGTTGCTGACGCCTTTTCCAAATCAAATCGTTGCGTATTGTATCCCATACGAAATGAGGCCGACGTTGATCAAACGCGAACTTAATCTCACATTTATTCGTTCGTGTTTGATTTTTCAAGACGGCGGCGGTCATTTGTGGCCAAATCAGCTAAATTAATGCTTCAAGCTGCTCCAAGCCACTGGTATTGATCGGGGAGGCTAGAAGTGACAATGACAGCATGCAATCCCCGTTAGTGCTGGATCACGTAAGGCCTCGACCGCACGCTTAAACCCCCCCCCCCCCCCCCTCGTGTGTGTAAAATAAAGTACGTCATCACTATTCGTGAGCTTGCCTTCCTATGTTTTTTACATCTTAAAAAAAAACAACCCAAACAAAGTGAATTCTTGCGCAAAAGTGGATCTAGTCACTACTGAGCCAGTGGTGGAAACTCGACTACCCAGAGGGCCACCGCTGTCGACTTCCCCGCAAAGTGGTACCTATTTTATCGACCCTGGGAGTGAAGATGAGCCCAGCGAACCGCCAACCTTCGAAATTTTAACTTTTGCAACCTCTCCCATCGCGAGCCTCTCGATCTAACCCCGAGCCGCCTCACGGCTTGCCGACTTGCAAACGACGACCTTGATAATTTTCAGCGTGCCAACGCGCTGATGCCGCAGCTCCCGCCGCCACCGCCGCAGTTTCACCGCGGTGCCCCCCCCCCCCCCCCCCCCGCTTGTCTCCGGCAGGCCGCCTGCAAAGCCGTCCGGCCAGGATGCTCACCCCCCTTGGGAAGAGCAGCAGCAAGCACGCGCTGAGAGGGGACGACCTGCTCCTGGAATGCATCGCCGAGGGGCTGTGAGTGCCGGACCCCCCCATGCCCTCCCCATGCCCCCCCCCCCATGCCCCCCCCCACGCCGCCCCCCATGCCCCGCCATGCCCCCTCCCCCATGCCCCCTCCCCCATGCCCCCTCCCCCATGCCCCTCCCCCAAAGAGTATAAACAAACGAAAAATAAGAATTTCTAAAGAAATGAATTTTCAATCTGGATGAGGATGCGCACCGTGCGGCACAACAAACGGTGCGTCACGCGCTCCCTGGCGCTGCACGTTGGATTTGTGCGTTGAACTTCTTTCGCACTGCACGTAGCCAACGAACTCCGGTTATCCCCGTCGCAAGCGGATTTTGGCTCGCCGGCGAACAGAGACGGTCTCACCGCATCGCGCGCTTTCAGATGCGCTTTCTGCGGGCCGCGTGGAACGCTCTTCCTTCCGATGTGAGGAAGCCAATGGGAGCAGCACTTTTAAATCATCTAGATTAAAAACTCATTTCTTTCGAACTGCTTTTTGTGTTTAGTTTGTTGTCCTTCCCCCGCATCTACGATTAGCGCGGTTGGCTACGTATCTTGTAAAAGAAGTTTAACACACATACAAACGCTGAACTTTACCGCATTCACAATTATATTTGCTTTGCGTTGTGCGGTAAATGCGTTGGCTTTGGGTTATCCGTTGTGTACTGCCATCTGGTGGGTGCATATGCCAATGCAGCTGAGCAGGTTGACATTGACCGCGTGTGTTTGCCGTCCATCAGCAATGTCACGCGCCCGCTCTCCCGTCGGAGCCGGGAATCCAGGCATTGCATTGCGCGCTGTCTCGTGCTCCAGCTGCATGTGAACAGAGATTGGTAGATGCGTCAAGTAACGTGACCTTGTTTAAAGTGTGTTGGGGGGGGGGGGGGGTGACGGGTGGGTGGAGGTGCAGTGAATGTCAACTTTAAACGAATGTTAATCGCTAAACACAATTAGTGACGATGCCATCTGCTTGTGTAACGATCCTGTAGGAAAGGCTGTGACCGGCTTATTGCCTATTTGCCGAAAACAACATAAGTCAAAGTGGTTTCCTGCCCAAGTTGAGCATCTCCCGTTTACAGTTCTGAGCCAGCGGTGGACATTTCACATTTCTAGGGCTGGGTCCAGTCTCTCCATCGGACGAACCACTGCTGATGAAAACCAACAAAGCGGTTCCCTATTTTATCGATCTGATGGGCCGAGTCAGCCGTCAAGCAGGATGATTTGAACTCGCAGTCTTTTCCGGATGTGAGCCGCTCGCTCTGTCGATTATCCACTCGGTCAGGTGACGTAAAATAACGTACCAACATCTTTTTTACTTGACTATAAATATTTAGAATGGTGGGCTGAGCATTCAGCAAAGGTCGGGGGGAGGGGGGGAGTGGGGCAGCTACCTCCAACATCTCTCGTCTGAAGAGTTTATTTATTCACGCGTTCAACACAACGAATACACGAAAGCACAGCATCGGGGCGGTACACAGTGTCTGTATGGCCCGGCCTGAACTCGTGCAAACGTTGGGTGCCGCTAGTTGTTATCTTGGTAACGGCAGCAGCAGCAGCAGCACACAAGGGAAAGGAGGCACAAGAGAAAGGCAAACTGAAAGAGTGGCGGAGTGATGTGCGGTGAGTACACAGTGGGGTGACACGAGTCAACGAGAGACCAGATCTTCCTACAAACGATGAGCGATCACCGCTACAGAGGCCCAGAGGTGTTCAAGACTGGATATCGCCATTTCATCCATTGCCTCGGTTATTACGTCTTAAGGGTACCGAAGGGTGTCCGGCATAGATGTAATAACACGGTTGAATCATCATCACCATCATCATCACTAACGTTGTTGTCGTGAATTTGCTTGAGCCGACAGGCCGACGCCATACATCACTTGGCGCAAGTTGGACGGCAGCCTTCCCCAGGGGACGCTGAGCTTGGAGAACTTCAACAAGACTCTGCGCATCTCGCCCGTGTCGCTGAGAAACGCCGGCCAGTACGAGTGCACCGCCAGCAACCCCCAGGGCACCGACAAGCACGTGTTCGACGTCACCATCGACGGTCGGTCCCGATGCGTCGTGCTGCCGATACATCGCAGAGAGAGGGTAGGGGGGGGGGCGTCCGGCATAGCCGTTTGTTAACGGCGTCCGATTCTCGAGCTGCTCGATGCGTCGATGCCCAGCACGGGCAGGGCAGCGAGCGGTTTGTTAGTGAGGCGTGAGATGCTACACTGCATCTGACGCTTTATTGTTAGAGCCGGCGAGGGACCCATTGAGCGGCTCTGCGACAAGGACTGGCACAGCGCAAGACCTTCGGCAGTGACGGTGCAGCCCTCTTGCTTCCACCGTGCCACTTGCGCTTTGGAGGGTTCCAAGGTCAAGCGACGATTTGTCGGCGGTTGATAAAAATGAGTACCACTTTGCGGGTAGTCTCGAATGGCCGTCCCATGGAGAGAAAAATACTCCTGCCAGCGAAAGGCCGAGTATTCCACGACTGGATTAGGGACCACCAGCGCAAATTGACACCCTCCGTTGAGTAATCGAGCAGAGAGATACTCTGACCTTTCGTTTTGACTTCATTGTTGTTATTGCTGTCGTCATTGCAGCCGCTCCCTACTGGACATCGAAGCCGGAGGGGAAGACGGTTGTTCCAGGAGACGATGCCAACTTGTACTGCGAGGCGGATGGCAAACCCAAGCCCAAGATCCAATGGCTCATCAACGGCGTTCCTGTGGAAGGTGCGCTCATTGTAGTATTGAACTTCTTTTTCAACGTACGTAGCCGACTGCGATAATCGGAGGCGTGGTGGGAAATAGAACAAAGGAAGCACACAAAAGTAGCTGTTGTAAGTAAATTAGTTTTCAATATAGATTTAAAAGTGCACAACTCCAGTGCTTCCTAATCACGGAAGGAGGAGCGTTCCAGACGGCCGCAGAAGCACACGTGTAAGCGCGCGTTCTGGTGACCGTCTTTGTTCAAAAGCCAGCCCAAAATCCGGTCGCCCTATTGCATCGTGGGCCTTTGCAATAACTCTTCCAGTCGCCGTCATTTCCCATCAATTATACGTTGGGTGAGCACACCGATGGCGGCTGGCGTAGGGTTCGGGTGAATACCCGAGATAACAAATGACGGCGTGCCAGCCTTTTCCAAAACAAGTGGGGCCATTTCACTGCAGCATAGAGGTTCTAGTCTGAAATTTTCCCAATGTTGTCATGGACTTAATACCCCACAAAGCCACTGCCTGATTCCTCTACCCTTGCTGCGGACTTGGTCTACTCGATTGCTTAGTCTCTGCCACACTGTGTTCAGCCAATTCCACACTGCAGGTCACAACAACACACTCACTCAGCTCACTCACACTCTCACTCACCAAAGTGCACCTAGCATGGCACACGCGCCGCGGTGACGTCACCGACACCCCGTGGGTTAAACGACGGTTGTTGTTGTTGCTCGTGATTCGTAAACACGCGGAGCTAACGCCGTGTCGTTTGTTCTTCCCAGAGGTGCCGCACAACCCCAACCGCATCGTCAGGGGGGACCTCGTCACGCTGAAGCGGCTGCCGATTGGCGGCAGTGCCGTGTACCAGTGCCAAGCAACGAACAAACACGGCTCCTCGCTCGCCAACGTCTTCGTCAATGTGCTGGGTGAGCGAGCGAGAGAAAAAAGAACCCACCGCCGATCTCGTAGCTGTCAATTTACGCGGGTTCACCCCGTATTCTTGTACAGGGACATTGAGTTTTCGGGTCCATAGGGCGGACAGCCGGTTGCCCGATGAGGCGAGTGGCAATTAGTGGCGGAACGTCGTACTCAGTTTGTAAAAGTTGTGGCTTGGCTCTCCAACACACCGGCGTGCTGGACTAGTGACGAATTGGCACGTTCTGTTTACGTGACAAAACTCACTTATTGGCTGTGTCGGGTGGCGGCGGGTTTAACGACGCATTTATATTTACACGAACTAACTAAAAACCTCCATTATAGGGCCCTAGTCCTTTCTGCAGTCAGAATGAGCGTTTGCTCGACTCTGACTGACAGACTCACTCACGGATGAACAAATTAAGTTTCTCACGTGATATTAAATGTTGTTTAAAAAAAACAAGACAACGCCCACCCGCGCACGCTTTTTCTCACGTTTGTTTTTCAAAACCGGTGTCTTGCCCATTCGACATTTGTACGACAAGTCATCATTTACGCGTTGTGTGTGTTTTTGTTGTTGTTGTTATAATAGTTTTTTTTTATATTAAACAAGAGTGTGGCACAAAGCGCGAGCAACGGGGAGATGGGGGGGGTACAGATATTCCGCGGTATGTTGTGCGTGTTTGATATCGCGTGTCGCTACGTATGACATTACAGCCCTCTGATTACGTTGCTGGGTTGCACCGCACGTTGTCCGACGTCACATCTCGACGTTTCGCTCCATCGCGCTCGGAGCTTCTTCAGGAACACGTCGGAGAGAGAGGGGGGGGGGGGGCTGTACAGCAGAGGTCGCAAACGGGTTTTCATTCCTTACCCGTACCCGGCCGCACCAGGGTCGCAAACGGGTACCCGTACCCTACCCGATACCCGGCTACCCGTACCCGGCCGGGTATCGGGTAGGGTACGGGTACCCGATTGCGACCTCTGGGATGAAGCCATGTTGCAGGCGCGGGTGGGTTGATTCTAGGAACTTGAATTGTGAGAAGAGACGACGTTGGGAAATGAGTGACAAACGGTTACTCACCAGTGACTCACGGCCTACCCGTACCCGGCCGCACCAGGGTCGCAAACGGGTACCCGTACCCTACCCGATACCCGGCTACCCGTACCCGGCCGGGTATCGGGTAGGGTACGGGTACCCGATTGCGACCTCTGGGATGAAGCCATGTTGCAGGTGCGGGTGGGTTGATTCTAGGAACTTGAATTGTGAGAAGAGACAAGATGTTGGGAAATGAGTGACAAACGGTTACTCACCAGTGACTCACGGCCTACCCGTACCCGGCCGCACCAGGGTGGCAAACGGGTACCCGTACCCGGCCGGGTACGGGTAGCCGGGTATCGGGTAGGGTACGGGTATCGGGTACCCGGTTGCGACCTCTGCTGTACAGCGCAAGCGTGGAAACCCGCGCAAGCTGATGCGTACGACGTCGCTGGCCTTCTGTGTGTGTCTGCAGCGGTGGCCCCACTCATACAAACGGAAAACAACAAAGTTTACGAGGTGGTGGAAAACAAGGCGATTGCCCTGGAGTGCAAAGCGTTTGGCTCACCCAAGCCTGTGATGCAATGGTAAGAGACTCGGCATCACAATTAAGGATGCTGGCAATGCAATCCCTCGCCCCGATAATTCAACGAATTGCTATAATACAGGGTCATGGTTTGATTCAGGAATTGGCATTTCCCCCCCCCCCCCTTAATTTCACCATCTTGTTTGCATTGTTTAGCAATTCTTTCTGCGTTGTCTGCACAGTTGTATTCTCTGTACGTACCATGAGCATACATTTTGCATACAGTGCAATGTGTTCACTTTGTGTTCTGTCTCGAGATGGGTCGGAGGCACAATTCTCTCCTCCGTGTGTAGCCTTTGTCTTCCACTGCTCCCTTCATCTCTTCATATGTCCTGCCTTGGTGAACATCGCCAACGCGTTCACCATTCTTTTTCTTCCTCTCGGTCTCCTCCCAAAGAATGTCCCCTCGATCACCTCCTTCAATGAGCCATTCACGCTCACCACTGTTGATGTATACATCGTAAGCAATGCATTCGTTCATACGCGATTCGATGCGCGTATCTGTCGCGAGCGTAGAGTGTCAAAATGAATCGATGCATCGGCGCATTGTCGATGTCGGTGGTAGTTATGCATTCCTGTAATCCTGCACTGTGGAGGCAGTGAGGGCTGATGGATCACAACCCCCACCCCACTCTCTCCTCTGTGGGTATCGAGGTGTGATCCCTGGCTTGGGATAGAGTATTGCCCCCTCGCACGTGTGCGTTTTCTCCATGTGCTCCGGCTTTCTCTCACACGTATGAATGCTCACGAATGGGCTGAAAGCATCTTAATATACGGCGATGGTTGCGGCCGGCCCACCGGCTGGCTGCCTTGCAGCTTGTTCGTGGTTGCTCAGCGACTGTGAGATGCAATTTGCACTAACGACGACGACGACGCTCTATAAACCGAGCAATCGTTATCGCTGTACGCACCTTTCCGTTCTTCCTAGGTCCAAGGAGAAGAATGAAAATGTCGTCTACGCAAATGGAAACCTCTTCATCCAGAGGACCACCAAGCGCGACCAAGGGCTGTACACGTGCACTGCGACCAATGAGCTCAACTCGACGAGCATTCAAGCCAACCTCATCGTCAGAGGTGCGCGACTTGAGACACGGACAGCCCAGAGCCCGCTCCCTCCTCACTGGCTCTCCCAAAATGCTCGCTGGCTCTCAACGTGCGCCATTTGTGAAATTGTAACGCAAAATTACATTTTTTGCGTCTGGGTCTTTTCTTTTTTTTGTGCCCAGTTTTTTTATTCAAATTCTGCTCTTGATGCCACGCGACGAAATGGGATTTACATTCGGCAACTCCTGCAGACCTCTGCGCCGCCCCTTTGTGTTCGAGAATGATCCATTGGTGAGGATTTTGTTAAACTACTGTTTGAGATTCCTCCAAGTGTAAGTGACGGGTATTCAAACCAAAGGCGCGTCATGTCCCCACGAGCCCTGCTGCCACAGAGACGTTTGCCGCACGGCAGGCGAGTCGATAAAAAATACAAACAAATCCGAGTTGGAATTTGTCATGAATTACGTGAGAAACCAAAGCTACATATTTGTTGTTGATGCAGTCATTGCCAGACCCTTGGATCTGCGACACTTGAACTTAAGGACCCAGTTTCATCACAGCTAACCGAAACCTGGATTTGAACCCAGGATTTAAGCAGGGAAGGGTCAGGGCTCCTGATGCTGTAATGCAGTGGAACGACTTTCCAGAATTTTTGCACCAAATTTCACCAGTCGGGAATAGACGCTTGTGTCCTCGTTTCATGGTTATTGCATTCATGATCTCGGCTTGGAGAGGCCTTAATCCAGCAGTGAATTAAGCATGACTGTGAGATTGATGCAGTCATTGCCAGACCCTTGGATCTGCGACACTTGAACTTAAGGACCCAGTTTCATCACAGCTAACCGAAACCTGGATTTGAACCCAGGATTTAAGCAGGGAAGGGTCAGGGCTCCTGATGCTGTAATGCAGTGGAACGACTTTCCAGAATTTTTGCACCAAATTTCACCAGTCGGGAATAGACGCTTGTGTCCTCGTTTCATGGTTATTGCATTCATGATCTCGGCTTGGAGAGGCCTTAATCCAGCAGTGAATTAAGCATGACTGTGAGATTGATGATCTGAAACTGCCTGCGTATATCGCGTGTCAATGTTACTCAAAAT
Source organism: Lampetra planeri (assembly GCF_965212315.1). Lineage (NCBI taxonomy): Eukaryota > Metazoa > Chordata > Hyperoartia > Petromyzontiformes > Petromyzontidae > Lampetra > Lampetra planeri. The sequence goes on along the minus strand of NC_136146.1, from coordinate 2,201,524 downwards.
CAGTCAACTGAAGTGCTTTAAGATATATCAGACACCAACACTTATATTCTGAATTTAGAAAATGTTGCACTTAAACTAGGGTCATTAATTTGTTTGCAAAGTAAAATTGAAATAAGGGAGTGAAATGAATCAGATTTGTAATGTTTGTATATGATTACTTTTTAAATTTGAGCTATTCAGGGAACATGCCCTAAAGACGCATGCTCGGCATGCTTCTGTAAATAGTTAAACAGTTTATAATTGCAATTCTCATTTGATCCAAGTATTTGTGAATGTTATACGAGTTTAATTACAGCCAATGGCATGACCCAATTTACCCAGACATTTTTCCTTGAAACTACCAAATTTGTCCGCTGCAGGGGTGATGCTTAATAAACAGAGGAGGGTCTCATCACAGTTGCTGCTCTGTCTAAAGTTGTTTCAGTGATGAGAGCTATTCACACATATATATATAAAAATGCAGCCAAGTAATGGAATTCATTTAAGATAATTCCTACAAAGGAGATGGTGCGATGAAATCGCAAATGCTGGGTGAATCGTTACATCAAAAGATTGTGAGAGATGGCAACGGCTTGGAGAGGCCTTCATCTAGCAGTAGATCGACCATGATGATGATGATGATGGGGAAATATTGTGAAAGTAGAGATGAATTCACGAGGAGTGTGTTGTCACCATTCAGATTTGGTTCGAGACTCAAGATTTTTTGTTTTTATTGTGGTAAATGCAGCGCCTCTGGTGGCTTGCAAGGTTTTGCGCGGACCCAATTCATGGGGAGGAAGAGCAATTTGAAAATAATCGGTTCTTGCATTCACCATTCGATTCATGTTTACGCAAGTGCTTTAAAAAAAAAGTTAATTGATGTGTTATCATATGCCTAGATATTGAGGAATGTAAGTAAGCTCAACAATCAGTCAAACTTTATTTCTTCGAAGGCACTTTTATGAAAACCAAGGCTTCCCCTTGGACGTAAAATGTATCTTGACTTAGAGCTTTCGTGACTGCAGGGATTCATATTCTTTGGGTCTTTCGGTAAAGCCACGTAGATAGAACAAATAATAAAAATAACAACGATATCACGACGTTTCGATCGCAACACAAGCAATCATCATCAGGTGAAAAATATAGCGGGAGAGCTGCTGAGAATATTTTCTCACGTCGTGATGTTACCGAAAGACCCAAAGAATATGTAAAATGTATCCTCCATTAAAATGTTAAAACCACGCAATTAAAATAGCAAGCAGGTTAATCGGCAACCATTAAGTTTGTAAAATGCATTTACTTTTCACCTGGAAAAGCGAAGCTTAACTGATTCATTTTAAGTTCTCTTTTTAAAACAATTGGACAGTCGGGCAGTCCCTCATCCGACGAGGAAGGGAATTCTACAGGGCAGCAGCCATGCAAGCAAAGCACCAAGATCCCAGAAGTTTACAGTCGGACCCCAGGGACCAGGCATGTTTAGTGATTGCTCATCGGTGGATCGCAGATTTCTCGGTCAGGGTACCGACCTTGAGGGCGGCGTATGACATCCCAGTCCTGATGGTGACAACATTATCTGTGAAGGACTTGAGATAACTCGTCACATCCATCTTGTTGTGACAGTGCGTCCACCTGACCGGACACTGATTTGCGCGCATACTGAGCTGGTTCATCCTGCATAGCACTTCGCGATTTACAGTTATTGAGCGGCAATCATATATATCTATACACATCTTAGCCAATCGGCAGGTCGTGTGTGGTGGAGTAGAGTGTGAGTGCTTCTAGCTCTTTCAAGACATATGGCCACCAGGGAAGAGTAGGCAAAATACCCTCTTTGGAGGCTCATCTGCCAGCAGTGGCATGAGGAACGTCATTGCAGTGCTCCCACTTTAGCTTTAACTATACCCGCACATAATGCACGCATTAATATGTTGCGTACGCATATGCACGTACACATTTGTACGTCAGCGAGAAACCAAATTGCTCCGCATATTATTATGGCTTGTGTTAAAGTGTCAAGAGCCCATAAGGGATGAACAGCAGCTACTTCAGCAGGATTCCTAATGAGGTTGTGACCACTCTGTTTATTGTTTCCCACTTGGCTCGAAGCCAGGCCCACAGGAGCCCCATTGCCCCCCCCACACACAAATTCACGTGGCACGCAAAGTCCTGAAACGGACGCCAGCTTGCGCTGAGAAAGGGGTGTCTGTCATAGTGCAGTAGTAGGTGCATGTGTGTGTGTTGTGGGGAGCGGTGGTGTCGCGGTCTTGCACGCTGCGCTACGAACCCGGCGGCCCGAGTTCGATTCCCACTCACGGCCAACATCGGTGAAGGATATCTGAACTGAACTTGGACCCTCCTCTAGGTCGACTCAGCCTCAAATTAGTACCCGGTGCGGTGTTTTAAACATTGGCACTCGAGAGACAGAGGTGGCCGGGCGTGGTGCTGGCCAATCACCCCCTCGTGTGTTGTGCTGACCTTCGTAGGTGCTCGCTAACAGCACTTGCCCCAACAGTCTGTTCCAGGATATATAGGAAATCTTTGTCTTTGTATGTCTGTCTGTTTGTTGAACTTGTTTCGCACTGTACATCGCCAACCATGTTCATCAGAGTTGCGGGGGGGGGGGGGTCAACAAACTAAACACACACAAAAAAACAGTTCTCAAGAAATCAGTTTTCAATGTAGATTTAAAAGTGCATAGCTCCAGTGGCTTCCTAATATCGGGAAGGAAGAGCGTTCCAGACGGCCGCAGAAGCGCGTCCGAAAGCGCGCGGTTGCGGTGTCCGTCTTTCTTCGATGGCGAGTAACATCAACCGCGAGCTTCTTGCGTCACGCCGTGCACAGATCTCTCTCTCTCTCTCTGCGTTTTGATCGGAGGCAATGAGTGGACATGCACCCAGACTGAGCACTGATCTAGCTCGCTCACTCTTCATAGTTTGGATGGTGTCGTTAACCTGTTTTCTAATCCACGCGCTGCTCTTTCTGTATCTCATTTCAATTCCAAGCATGCATGTCTCCGCTTCTGTGCATATTTTCAGCGCTCATTCAACCACATGCGATTCATAACAGGATCCCAAACATCGTGAGTTAATGGTCTAAGCCCAGTCATCAATGACTGCATATATATGTATCAAAAAAGCAATAAAATTTGCTTTTTCACTTAATTTGACAAAATTCCAGCTCTCATAATTAAAATAATATCGGTTTGCCTGCCAAGTGACGGCATTCTTGTGTAGTAGGGTGTGTGGGAAAGTGCACCAGAGGAGATCCTGAAGGGCACCATGGCTGTGAGATGTTAGCCACCTCGCCTAGTATACAGGAGGTCGTGGGTTCGATCCCGAACCTGATGCCTGCTGCTGTATATTTGGAGTTTGCATATTCTCCCTGTGGTCGCGTGGATTTTTCGCCGGGTCTTCCGTTTTTTTCCCTCCACATTTAGAAACAAAACACTCGTTTAGAGTTGTTGGCTACCGCTATGAATTTGCACGCGACGAGCCACTTCGTTGCGCTATCGTTTGTGGCCACGTTCGCTTCTGAAAAAGAGCCGTACAGCTCAGTGGGGGCCTTACCTGGTCAAATGAACAAAACATTTATAGTTAACAATTAAATAGATCAACACGTAATCTATCCGGCCGACGAGGGCTACTGCTGCTGCGCAGAGTAAACGTTCCGTTCGACGCGGGGCCACGCGGCGTTCTCGCCACCGCAGACGCTACGAGGATCGAGCCGATGGCGTCTCTGCGGGTGGAGAGGCTCAAGGACGCTCGGTTCGTGTGCAACGTCTCCTCCGACGAAAACCTCAGCCTCAACGTCTCCTGGGAGAAGGACGGCGCGGCGCCGATCGTCAGCAGCAGGCAGGTTCCGCACATCGCGTCGTTTCCAGCTGGTGGTTCTCAACCGAGAGGCGTGCAGGCGTGGTATATCGAGAAATGTTCCCACTGGGGGCAGGCGAGGCGATTTACAAATGCGTGAACTTGCGTCACGCGCGCGAGGCATTGGTGACTAATCGCGTAAGAATCTGCCATCGTGAAATAACTGCGGTGACATTTTAAAGTCAGATGGTAGCCTAGAATGATGTAAAATGCCTTTTTCTAAACTCGTCGATCGTAAACAATGGCGGTCTTCAAGAGTTACCGGCGAGCGCAAGCGAATGACGTCGCGCGTGCAAAGCGCCCGCTGGGTTTGGTTTGATTCGCTTGCGGTTACCAGCCGGTCAAGTACACCTCACGAAATGAACAAGTGGGTAAAATATTGACGTTTATTATGCATGCAATCATTTCTCAGAACCATCTTGGGTCAGGCAAGGGTGCACTCGGTGGAAACACAATTCAAGAAGGGGTTACAGTAGCCACAGCAAGCTTCTCTTTAGCTACTTGCTCTACGTATGTTGAACTTATTTCACGGTGTACGTAGCCAACCGAGCTAATCGAAGGTGCGGGAGGGGAATGGTCAACAAACTAAACACAAAAAGCAAAAGCAATGAGTTTTTAATCTTGATTTAACAGTACATCGCTCCAGTGGTTATGTCATATTCTGCCATGGTGGTGCAACGGATAGCGTCACGGGAATTGCAATCCAGACGGTCGCTAGCCCAGTCTCCTGGCATGGCAGTTTCAACAACATGGAACATTTCTCGATATCCACCAACTTCTGTCCACCCAGCAGGATGCACGGTGTCGTTGGGATAAGTCTGGGTACTTCCTGCTCTTCGAAGGCATCTGGCCAACGTGGAAGAGGAGGCCAAGCACCATAGTACAGAGTTAGCCTGATAACTTTAATCTAAATTGTCTTATGGTTGTTATTGTTTGACTTGCATCCCACTGGGATTTTTGCACACAGCGTTGAAATGCGGTGTTTTTTTCTGGAAGACTTTGCTGTTTTTTCCTGGATTTTTCTGTTTGCGTGTAGTCACTTTAAGATGTTTCTTGTTCATGTGTTTGTTTTGTTGCGGTTGCACCCGAGTCAAGTGCCGCATGGCTCACAGGGTTACACCTAAATAATTGAAACTGAAAACTGAAACTGAAAATTTTAGGGTCTCTTTTAAGGTCCCTCTTTTGGAGGCTCCCCTGCCAACCCATTAGACGGGCACCCTTCGCCTCCCCGCTGACACGCACCGAGTCCCGTGCAGGGTGGCGGTGGACGGAGGCGTGCTCACCATCGAGGACGTCACCGAGGAGGACGGCGGCGTCTACACCTGCTTCGCCGAGACCTCGCTCGACCGACACTCCGCCTCGGCCAGCCTCACCGTGCTCGGTACGCACGCCGACGCTTGCACGCGCGCGTGCGTGTACGTTGAACTTCTTTCGCGCCCTACGTAGCGAACCGTGCTAATTGTGCTAGTGGCGAGGTGTTATCTGCCTCGCCTGTTATGCAGGAGGTCGTGGGCTCGATCCCAACCCTGACGCCTGCTGTAGATTTGGAGTTTTCGTGTCTCTCTCTTCTCGTGGCCGCGTGGATTTTTCTCCGGGTCCTCAGGTTTTCCCCTTCGCATTTAGAATCAACGTGCCGTTGAGAGTATTTGGCTGATATCAATGTCCACGTGATAAGCCACTTGAGCGATTGTCTGTGCCCAGGTCCGCTTCTGAAAAAAGAGCTACATAGCTCGGTGGGCCTTAGCTGGTAAAATAAATAAAAGGTTATTTTTAGTAATAGTTTATAGTCTAAGTGTAGTTTTAGTTTAATCGGAGGTGCTGCTTGCCACTGCCTCGCCGTATATATCGTCTCTCTCCAGATTAGTACGACAGTCTGTCCGTTTAACGTGTCCGTGACGTAAATTGTCATTTCGCTATGCACATTTAGCGAACACATAACAAAAAGTAAGAACAACAACAACAAAAACCTCACCACATTTGTCAATAATAATACCGCCTTAAAATTACTAAGTACGTCATGCACGACATTTCGGAAAATGGCACTTCTTCACAGCACATGGAGTGACCAAAGGGATAGGTTTATTTGTTGTAGTACGGAGTTAGAATGATGGCCTTAATCTAAGTTGTCTTGTGGTTGTTGTTGTTGTTTGACTTGCATCCCACTGGGATTTTTGCACAGCGTTGGTGTACGGTGCTTTTTTTCTGGAAGACTTTGCAGTTTTTTCCTGGATTTTTCTGTTTGCGCTCAGTCACATAGTCACTTTAAGATGTTTTCTTGTTCATGTTTTTGTTTGTTGTTTGTTGCGGTTGCACCCGATTCAAGAGCCGAATGGCTCACAGGGCTATACCAAATAAATGAAACTGAAACTGTGTGCGTGCACCACTGTAATTGGACTATGATCAGTCGAAACGTGTTATTGAACGCTGATTTAAGCAGTCGTCTTTCCTCAAGAGTTTTTGCCCCTCTCTTAAAACTCACTTGTTTGGTTCCATCTTAATCTTCTCATTCACATGGCTGTCACTCATGAACCCCGTTCATTCAATCCATCATCATTTACCATCATCAATTTCGCGCTTTCGCCGAATTCACACACCATTGCTCCCTCCCATACATTTCATTCACCTCATCTCTACCGTCGCATCCACGCGAAGCGCTGTTAATTCCACTGTGAAGTGCTTGGTTAAGGCGCTTTATAAACAACGTGAAGATAAGGTACGTACGTGGAACGTTTTCGATAACTCACGTGACGCCGTTGTTTTAGCTCCGGTTTGAAACGTGTTCACCGCTCGACTTCATTCACTTTGCTTTTGTCATTTCGATCACCCCCCCCCCCGCAACTCCTCCACGTTCACTCGAGCAAACGGAGGCTTAATCCCCGGCGTAAACAACGACCGTTCTGTTGTTTTCTTGTTTGTTTCGTTTCTTCTCTTCCTCACGAGCAGACCGGCCGGCCGCCCCCGCGCAGCTCACCCTCTCTGACCTGGGCGATCGCAGCGTGGAGCTCCAGTGGGCTCCGGGCGACAGCCACAACAGCCCCGTCTCAGGTGCGGCTACTCTTGCCGCACGCTCTTGCCAGCGGTTACGAACGCCCTCCCCCTCCCCGCTCCCCCGAATCAAAATGTGGTCTCTCAGGATCTCGGAGGCGGTAACTTTGAACTTCGCGGCTTCAGTCATGGCAGCAGCGACAGATGCGGATTCGTTGATGGTGCACCGGATGGAAAAATGAGTAACTCCCCGGCAGTGTGCAACTGCGGTCACCAGCCAGAGCAGACCGTGGAAGTTATATAACGAGTCCGATTCGCACGTTTTTATATCTATATAAAGGAGGACGCATCGTCACCGCGATACACTCCGCTGCTCCTGAGCGCAAATTATCTGGCTCGACCATCTCAATGTAAAATTACATCAACAACATCGACCAGAAGACGAAGGAGCACAAGGTGACTCCCGTTTAGCAGTTATCTCTGAATGCACCTGATCTCATCAAGTACCCTCGTTTAACACTGTAGTCAGAGCAAATGGTGTGATACTGTCAGGGCATGTCTTGGAGGTCACGTGCCTCCTGTGCAGCAGCAGTGGTAGAAAGCATTGGCGAAGTGTGGTGGCATAGACGGCTTTGACCTTGATGACCTGTTGATCTTGTGTATGTGTGCATGTAGAGAGCGGTAGTGTAACGGTTAGCGCGCTGCGCTACGAACCCGGCGACCCGAGTTCGATTCCCGCTCACGGCCAACACCGTTGACGATTGTCTGAACCGGATGAGGGTCCTCCCCTAGGTCGAATCAGCCTTAAAAGAGCACCTTGCACGGTGTTTAAACATCAGCATTGCGGTGTGGCAAAGGCGGTCCGGGGACGTTGCGCCGGCTACGCCAAACCCCCTCGGGCACTGCGCCGGACTTCATAGGTGGTGCCCGCCGCCAACATTAGCATTCCTCTCAACACGCTGGCCGGTGGGGCATCGTTTTCTCCTGGCACGCAGGTGTGACGGTCCAATTCGAGGAGGACAAGCACCGCCCCGGCGATTGGCAGACGCTCGACAACTTCACGGGCGACGTGAGCTCGGCCAAGCTGCAGCTGCGTCCGTACGTGAACTACCGCTTCCGGCTGATCGCGCACAACGAGCTGGGACCGAGCAATGCCAGCGAGCCCTCGGAGCGATACTTCACGCCGCCGTCCAGTAGGTATCCGCGACCATCAACAAAGACAAACACGGCACGGCGAAGCATCGCTCGCGCCAGCCAGCTTCGTCTGCAGCAGCAGCAGTTTCAACGGCAACCACGCGGCAGTGCAGCCGGTTTCATCGTCTGCGCGTGTATGTTGAACTTCTTTCCAACCATGCTAATTGGAGGTGCGGGGGAAGGACAACAGGCTACACGTGAAAAGCGGTTAGAAAGAAATGAGTTTTCAATTTAGATTTAAAAGTGCACAGGCTCCAGTGGCTTCCTAATATCGCAAGACAGAGCGTTCCAGAAGCGCAACTGAAAGCGTGCGATGCAGTGACCGTCTTTGTTCCATGACTAGCCAAAACAAAAAAACACATTATTATCATCATCATCATCTGCAGCAGCAGCAGAATTATCAGTATTATCATCATCGCTGTCATTTATTATGCGATATTACACTAGTATGAAACAAGTCTGTTTAACAAACACTAAAAACAGTGCCAACAATGTCCACATCAGCCTCATCAGCAGCAGCAGCCTTATCTGTAGCTGCAGCGGCATTAATAACATTGCCAGCATCGTCAGCGTTGCCAACAGCATTGCGATGATGATTATGATTGGCATTGGCAACAGGAGCATCTAAATTAGCATTGTCTGCAGAAGAAGCTTCGGTAGAAATATCAACACTATCAATAGGGTCGGCATGGTCATTGTCATCATCGTCATCATGATTGGGCATATTCATGGCTGTGAGGTTGTTAACACAATGTTCGGTTTGATTGCCATGAGATGAACACCCCATTGGCAGTGAGCTACCATCGAGCGTGGACAATGAGAGGCACCTGAAGGGACCTCCGAAGTTTACTTTGATTTGTTGCACGGATGATGGTCCCGTTTAGCCAGCTGCCTGGCTATATCACGCTGCGATCGTCGCGGTCGGAGATCCCCGGGGTGCTGCGTGAGCACAGCAACGACACAAACAAAAGACGAAAAAAAAACATCGACACGTTGCAGAGAACGAGCACAGAGCAGAGTCCTTGAGGAATATCGCACAACTAACAAACGAGGTATATGAACCTTATGGCGGGACCCCGGGGTCCCGAATAAATGAAAGTCAAAATCGTAATTAGGTTATTTATTTTTGGCGACTCCGTCTCACCGCGCACATAAACGCCGCGACCCGCCTGGCGCAGATCATTCTGTTGTCGTGTCGTCCAAGCGTAGCAGCGAGGACGAATGCGCAGAAGAAACAAAACTTTGAAACTGTGATTAGCGCATCGTGTAGAGCTCGTCGATAGGAATAGATTGCCGTATCGTTCGCCTTCAACAGACATATAATGACGTCGCAACGCAGTTTATGCGAGAGCCGGGGGGTTATGGGACCCCGGGGTCCCGCCATAAGGTTAATATGACGGCCGTTCACGAAATACACATTAATTAAAATAAAATTAAAACTGCAAAAAAACAATACGACACCAAGAGTTGCCATTAAAAGAAGTTAGGTACGGGTGCCAGTGCCAGTAAGCTCTGCATTTTAGCCTAACGTTGCCATGAAGGACACGCGGATCGAAAAAGACAGCGCAAAACACGTGGGAGCAAGAGGCACCGGAGGAAAAAAGTTAGACACAGGCACAAGTAAGTACTGTGAGTTTTGGTCGAACAGGGGAGTAAAGAGGGGGGGGGGGGTGAAGGGAGGGAGCCAAGCTGAAGGTGAGCAGCCGAGGGTATTCCCTAAACGTGGAGCAGCTACGCGGAAAGGCCTTTTACCAATCCTGCACCTCCCCGAAAATGTTGCGTTAACATAAGTTCCAAATGGTCGAACAATTACGCATCGAGGCCAATGAATACAATCGACTATAATTTGGAAAAAAAGACGAAAAAAAACAACGAGTTTTGGTGAGTGTAGTTTGTGTGTTTTTTTTTCAGCACCTGACATTGCGCCATTTGGCGTGAAAGCAGAAGGGACCGATCCAGACAAGATGACCATATCTTGGAAAGTAAGCGTGCGAGTAATGCGCTGCACTATCAATGCAAACGCATGGACACACATGTAAACTGCTTCTCGCGTTTAGTTTGTTACTTCCCCCGCACCTCCTATTAGCACGGTTGGCAAATGTTGGCTACGAGCGGTGTGAAATAAAACACACATGTACACGGTGTCTGATTGCGACTGTCCGTCCTGCTTCGGGGATGTTTGGCCAATGCCATTTAATGAGAGTTCAGAAGCCTGTGGGAGGAAACTGGGCTACTCGGCTCAAACCCACACGCTCGAATGGGTTAACACTCAAAGTTCCGCACAGATGAATTCAATTAACTCACTTTACTGCCTCCTCCTGGCTACCTCGCAGTTCAGCGGCTTTGGGAAGTTCACAAATTTGCTCGATCCACCGAAACCTTACTTCCAAAGTGTTGGCTTACAGGCGTGAGCTCCTGCGTTTGTTTAGCGAGTACCCATGGGATGGCCCATAAGATCCTGGTGGGGTCGGAAACAAGCATCCAAAGCTGCCTTTCTCACCCCTATGAATGCTCATTTTGGATGGGGACTTGACTACACCGTCAAACCTCGTTACAGCAAACAAACATGAAAACTAAACAATCCACAAAAATAACTGTACTTGGTCAAATCCCAAACGTCAAAGTCACGCATCAGCGCGGTGCAGCTACGACAATGACAAACGTCATTTGTTTCTTGTATAGTTATTTCTCCAACTTACACAATAAAATTTACTTGCCTGGGAATCGAACCCAGGTCATTCTCGCTGTGAGGCTCGAGTGTTACCACTGCCACCCTAAACCTCTCGCGTGTCTCACACATTTCACAGCCACTGGATGCCCTGGATTCCAATGGCCCGGACCTGCAGTACAAAGTGAGCTTGCGACAGAAGGGATCTGGCGATGACTGGCGGGAGGAGATGGTTGGCGGGAACGAGTCCCACTACGTGCTGGCCGGCACGCCGCCCTTCACGCCCTACGAGGTCAAAGTGCAGGCCGTCAACAACCAGGGCAAGGGGCCCGAACCGCTGGTCATCGTCGGCTTCTCCGGAGAGGCCGGTAAAAGAGGAAGGCCTGCAGCTCCTATTGGCCGTTGCATGATCGGGGACAGGACGTTGTGATTTGTGTATGTACTGTATGTATGTTGAACCCACAGGCAATGCAAGTCCTCCACATGTGAATGTGGTGCTGTTCAACGTATGTTGAGCTTGTTTCGTATCGTGCGTAGCCAACCGTGCAAATTAGAGGTGCGGGGGAAGGACAACAAAATAAACACAAAAATCAGTTCAAAATAAATTAGTTTTTAATCTAGTTGATTTCAAAGTGCATAGCTCCAGTGGCTTCCTAATATCAGAAGAAAAAGCATTCCAGACGGCCCCGGAAGTGTATCTGAAAGTGATTGGTGGGGCATGTGTACAGCATGCAGGAGAACCTGGTTACCAGGCCTCCTACATCCAGTCGGAGAACAATACAGGGTTCCGCATTGGGATGTGCGCAACATTTGCACGTCTTAAATTTCGATTTAAAGCTTTCGTGACTGCAGGGATTCATCTTCTTGGTTCTTTCGGTAAAGTCACGTAGAAGGGAAATAATATTATTATATTATTAAATATTATTATATTATTATATTATTTTTGTATTTTATTATATTACTTTATAATGTTTTCTTTTTATTATTTTATTATTTCCCTATCTACGTGACTTTACCGAAAGAACCAAGAAGATTTGCATGTCTTGTTGGGCTTCATTTAAGAGGAATCTGGAGTATTCAGGGACGACATTCAAGTGGCGAATAGCTTCAAGGAATCCATTGCCATGACAAATCAGCTACGTAGGTTTGTGTTTCTCCACATACATGTATGCAATTACCTCGATCATTAATTTGAACAGGAGGTGGTGGCTACCAGATAGGTTCAGATACTGGGTTCGTACTGGACACTGGGTCACTGGGTTCGTTGTGCAGTGCGGTAACCACAGTGCCACCACCGCACCAACTCCTGTTTAAATGTAGCCTTTAGGTAATTGCATAAATGTATGTGGAGACACACAAACCTACGTAAGTGACTGCCACTGATTCCAAATAAATGATGGATGTTGAAGGCCCACTTAACGTCCCCTGATGCATTCATACGCAGAACTGAAAAAAGCCTCACAATCGATATTAATATTCAAGCACAGCTATTTCTGCTGCTCCTGCTGGTTTTAATCGTCGATGCTGTACAATCACACGAAGCGCAGCTGCTGTGGAAAATGCCCCGTTTAACTCTTAGTTATTTCAATTATCCGTCTTTCCCCCTCAATATTTCAACGAATTGTCACGATTCAATAAAACAAATTGGTGTGTTTAGCTTTCTAGCGAACGTATTGCCTCGCCTGCAGAGGTCACACGAACGCCTTCGCATGACGACGTGTACACACAATCAACATGACCGACATCTCCCCGACGTGTTTCCGGGGTGTACCGCGTGCGTCGTTTGGCGCGATGTCCGACGTTTCGCTTCCCATGCCCCCCGGGAAGTTTCTTCGGCAGCGGATGCATTGCACGCACCCTTCGATGCGTGCTCCGCGAGCACGCGAGAGCCGAATCGGAATCGGGTCGTTTATTTACACACTCGATGGAATCCCATGAGCTGCGAAGTTATTTCTCGGCCCGACCCGCGAGCGGTGAATCGGACGTGTATTGCCACGCATCCAATCGCTGTGTTCCCATTGCCTTATTGCTGCAGTTCCGCGCACGGCACCGAAGAACGTGATGTACAAGGTGGTGAACAGCACCGTGATCAGGGTCTCGTGGGAGCCACTCCGCCAAGAAGATGTGCTCGGTCGGCTTCAAGGTTATAAGGTAACACCGTGCCCCCCCATATCTCTCTCACTCTCTCTAGCTCCCCCTCTTCCCCTCTCTCTCTCTCTCTACCTCTCGCTCTCAGAGAATGCTCACAGGGGACACAAATTCGCACAGTGTCCCGTAGACTCACGCAGAGATGAGTAGACTTGCAGAGACCTGCATAAAGTCGCACGGAAATGCATCGACTCAATCGAAGACACAGACTTAGAGACTGGCGTAGACTTACAGAGGCCCAGACTCACACAGAGACCCATAGACTCACAGAGACCAGTGTAGACTCGCAGAGACCCACAAACTCACATGGAAACCCATAGACTCGCACAGAGAGTATAGATTCACACAGAGAACCATAGACTCACACATTGAGCCATAGACTCGCATTAGACACGATGTGTTACACTGTTGTGGTAGAATGCAGCCAGAGTTTGCGTGAATTCGCACACCTTTGATTCACATAAGTGGCATTTTTTTCGTGACTAATTGGTTTACGACTAACTTATCATGATCCTCTGAGTAGTGCTCCACATGACCATAGGTACATACGCCACTATCCCCATGAGTGAGCTTCTCCAGAAGGGAGGTTGAGTTGAAACCAAGCTGCTTCTGCTTGACCAGATAGTGGGGACTACAATGGGAATGGCTAGAGAAGCGATGGGGTGATGTGGTACAAGAGGATGTGAAGCTGAGTGGACTTTCTGACGACTGGTAACATCGTTTCAAGATCAGCCCCTGTGGAGGAGGCTCATAAAAGATGCTACTGGGCAGTTGGAGGCAGTCGCCCTTCAGCAACAACGGAGGGCAGAGGAGCGATGCTAAAGTGCAGCAAGTTGGCACAGTGGGGAGCACAGGTGGTGCATCTGCCAGTCATCTCAGTCAGTCAACCCATAGCACCTGGGTCTGTCCCGTGACCTCCTGCTAGCAGAGATCCTTCGACACGTCACATAACCTCTAAGCATGCCTAGCCTGGCACAAGTGCCGCAATGATGTCACCGCCACTTAGCGGTCGTTGCTGTTGTTGTTGTTGTCGTCGTAGTAAAGGCAGCGTGTGCGTTGTGCAACAGATTTACTACTCGAAGGTGAGGGGGCTGCAGGAGAGGAGGCGACGTCACACGGGCAAGAAGGTGCTGGAATTTCACGGCGCCAGGAACTTCACAATGCTGCCCGGCCTTGAGCCGTTCAGCGCCTACAGCGTGGAGGTGGCGGCGTTCAACAGCAAGGGAGAGGGGCCGTCAAGTCACCCCATCATCGCCAACACTCCAGAGGGAGGTGGGAAGAAATATGTATATACAAAGACAAAGACCCCCCATATAGCCTTAACAGAATGTAGGGGCAAGTGCTGTTAGCGAGCACCTATGAAGGCCGCAACGGTACACGAGGGGGTGGGTGGCCAGCACCACGCCCGACCGCCTTAGTCTCCCTAGTGGTGATGTTTACACACCGCACCAGGTACTCATTTGAGGCTGAGTCGACCTAGGGGAGGCCCATGGTCGGTTACGATAATCGTCACTGGTGTTGGCCGTGAGCGGGAATCGAACGCGGGTGCCAGGTTCATAGCGCAGCGTGCTAACCGCTACACTATTGCTCCCCACATATACACACACACACACACAGGGTGCTTCAAAAAAATGTAAACACTTCATGGGACTCGTTTTTAATGGAAAAAGAACGGATGCTACACTGTGACATGACAACAAATGTACGTCGTCAATAGCTTCAAAAAGTCATAGAGTCTCCACTTGTTCACCATCATTGTCAACACGTGCCTGGAATCTTCTCCAGATGGTCTCCAGAGCCCGGAGGGGCACATTTCTTGTGGTATTGTTGCAAATTCTCATAAGTGTTAATATTTTTTTTAAGCACCCTGTATATTAAATGTGTTTTTTTGTTTTTCAACAAGAGCCCCATATGGAGCAATAAACTTCTAATCACGAGAAGGGGCACAGAAACTCGGCGAACAGAATCCCCAAACGCAGTGCACCCGAAAAAACATCCAAAATCTATCATCTTGCATAATCAACAGAAAGGAGGCAGGGGAGCAATTGGGCTCACTATCCCACCAAAACAAATACATTAAAAAAGGATAAATGCCACCTATTCTCAATCGACCAATACGGATAATGAGTTGCATGCGTAGCGCACTTGTTTAATTGCCTAAGCAACTCACAGTGCCTTACATCCAGAGGCGGAGTTTCACTTCTATATTTGGGGGGAGGAGGGGTTTGCTTTTTCCCTCACATTAATTAATTACATTGTAAACTACTAAAAATAAATTAATTAAGTTGTCCAGTCTGGGGGGAGCATACCCCCTCAAAACGCCACCCATGCTTACATCACAACTCGACAGTTCCAATATCCCTTGCGAAGGGGATCTCCAGTGGTAACTGTCGGAAATCAAGGTGGACGCAGTACCAGCCTGCGTACACATTCACACCACATCACCGAGACGATCCATGGGAGGGGAGGGTTGACCATACTTCATCTCTAGAACTGGGTATTCCTCATAGCGCAGCTTGAGAAATCACGATGAGCGCTCGTATTTTGCACGAGTTCAAGCACTCCGCAAAGTGGATTACCAACGCAGCACCATCTGATTAGGGCAGCTGGCTACGTACGCTGCGAAAGAAGTTCAACATGTACATGCGTGCGTGCAGCAGGGGCATTTGAAACAATCGCTCTCGAGATGTTTGGGGAAATGCTTGGGACCGTCTAAAAAAATATTTGACGCGACGTGTATGGCCAATGCCACGTGGGGTTTGGAGAGACGAAAAGTGTACGTACAAATTGTGGGGGCTTTTTGGCGTCATCCCCGAGCTCTCATATTCTGATGGTGAATTGTCTTTGTGTTGTGCGCCTTTTGGCGTCATCTGGTCCAACCCATGTGAGACTAGGCTCTAAGGAAAGCTGTCTCGGGTGTGGACCGATCAACTTCAAGGACAGTGCACATTATCAGAGTTGTTTTGTTTGCATTATGACTGCAGGTATTGTGGTCATTGCAAACATGACTCCTTGTAAAAAAGGTGTCAGTTTTGTTGCCAGATAGAAGGGTAAAAGACTAATTATCAATGCCTCTTTCTTTATACGGGACATATTAACCACATACCTGCTTTGAATTGCATTTTACTCTAGCTGCAGGACCTGTACTAACCACGCGCACTGCTGTGTGACTTTTTCTTAATCTTTTTTTTCGTCCGTGTGTGCACGTATGTATATATGTGTGGTTTCTTTTTTTTACAGTTCCTGGAAAAGTTGTTGGACTACAAGTTTCTCAGACAACTTTGAATTCCGTGACACTGGAGTGGAAGCCGCCAGCAGAACGCAACGGTATCCTTACCGGATATACCCTGACGTACGAATACAGTAAGTCCGCCAAAGAAATCATCAAATAAACACACAAACAAATGTCTCTGCTTTTTGTTTCATTGGGTACAATTGTGAACAGCCATATCAGATATTAGTAACGTCTGATCGGCATCATCATTGGGTTCACTGCAGCGCAAAGGCTTGGTCGTACAAGGCGTGTGGTGCATTGTTTCTCGTTGCGACTGAGGGCGGGGTTCAAGGGTTGCTGGCCCTTGACCCCAGACACACTTGAGTAGTGTGGTGGAGGCGTAACACTATACATGACCTGATTTGAAAGCATCCGAAGACTCCATAACAGACCGTGCTCGGGCAAGAGCCACTCGGTCAAGGGTGGGGGTGACCAGCGTTTAGACCAGCGGGTTTTCACCTTCACTGCAGCCTTGCACCCCTTTGGTTCTCAATCATTACAAAAATGTACAATTATAATAAATACAGGTAGTCCCCGACTTACGATGGTCCGACTTACGATATTTCGATCTTACGATGGCGATAGCGATTTGACAAAATTGTAAAATATTTTACATTTCGCGCGGCAGGCAAACGCAGCAGCGTACGAGGTACGATACTGTACGTTGGGACGCTGCCGGGATGTACTGTACGCATATAGTTTATACAGTACGGTACTGTAAATTGCTCTTTTTTGCTACATTATCACCATTCTTTAAGACTCCTGGGTAGGCTATAGGCCATCTTCGACTTACGATATTTTCGACTTACGATGGGGTCGTCGTAACGCATCTCCATCGTAAGTCGGGGACTACCTGTACATAGGGGTTTGATGAAACAAAGTGGTTGTGCTTACGTGCGCGTGCTTAGATTGTGTTTCGATTATTTACCTTCTAAAAAAATCTGGCCGTATCTCGCACCCCCAGGAAGGGCATCTCGCACCCCCAGAGGATGCAGCTTGCACCCTAAATTGACCTAGGGGAGGGCTAGTTAAGGTTCAGATTCCATCATACACAAATATGAATGGTTGAAGATATAACCCAGGGCACACAAATCAGGGGACAAAGATCCCTTCTGTAGCCTTATAAACGGTCGGGGCAAGTGCTGTTAGCGAGCGCCTCTGAAGAGCAAACTGGAAAATGAGAGGATGGTGTAGCTATCACAATGCCCGACCGTGTTTGTTTCCCCGGTGCTAATGTTTACACACAGTGCCGGTGACTCGTTTAAGGCTGGGTTAACCTATGTGAGGCCCAGGACCAGCTAATACATGTTCTACTGATACTAATGTTGGCCGTCTCATACATATACGTACACACGCACACACAATACAGCGATGCCCACACTTGGTCTGCGATGGATAGCTGAGAGGAAGGGCCGTTAGTGAGCTCCTATTGAGGTCGACGTAGAAAGTAGGACAATGCTATGGCCAGTGCCATGTCCATCGCATGCACAAGGCACGCTCTTTTATTTCGCCTTAACCCTCCATGGGAATTTGTTTGGTGAGAAGGTAATGTTGCAGTGTCCTTGTCTCCTTTCATTTGGATAGCAATCACTGACTGTGATGGGCTAAAGGCTGTCTCCCATTCATAGTCAGAATCTGCAAAGCAGTCACGAATGCCCATCCTTTCATGAAGCTGGTCTCTGTGTCCAATGGTGCATTCTTGGCCTCATTAAAGCCTGAAAAAAAAAAAGATTAACCCAGCAATTTTAGTTTTAGGTCACCACTGTCACACTAAAAAGCAGCAGCAGCAGCAGCGAGCGAACCAAGCTAGGGCATGAGTTCTTCTGAGAAGTTAAGCACATGTGCTTCATGCAGTGAAACACTGCGTCCTGTGCGTGCACTTTACATATATATTTATAACTTAAATCACAGCCTATGTGTAAATAGTCATTTGTAGTGAAGGCCTGTTGCCTATGCATTGATGAAACTCGGAAGTGTGGAGGCGGAGCTTGATGAATCACACAAATTCGTGAAACCTACACTCCAGAGGGAGGTGGAAAGAAATATGTATCTACAAAGACAAAGACCCCCCATATAGCCTTAACAGACTGTAGGGGCAAGTGCTGTTAGCGAGCACCTATGAAGGCCACAACGGTACACGAGGGGGTGGGTGGCCAGCACCACGCCCGACCGCCTTTGTCTCCCTAGTGGTGTTGTTTACACACCGCACCAGATACTCATTTGAGGCTGAGTCGACTTAGGGGAGGCCCAGGGCCGGTTCCGATAATCGTTGCCATCTCTTGGCTCATGGCCAGACCATAATAGCAGTAAAGCAAGTGGATAAAGTTCCATCTGTATGGGGAGTCCACGTTACTCCCCCCCCCACCACTTCCCCCATCTCCTTGCACAAGTGGGCTTTATCTGGGTGCTTCAGTTTCCCCCCCCCCCCCGCCGCCTGGTTTATAAAAACTCATTAATGGAGTTGGCAAAACATCCCAATATAGGACCGCAGAGCTTGGGAAATCGTCGGTGCCTGTCCTGGCTGCTTTCCCTCGTGCCCTTGGGCTCCCGCGCCTCTTGCGTGCGAGGGTCTGCGCAGGTTACACATCCCATGACGGCAGCGTTTTGAGATCGCATTCGCCTAAAAGACGCCCTCTCGAGCTCCCTTTAGTTGAGGCTCTTCCGTCAGCAGTGGCGTGAGCAGGAGATTGCACGGCTGCCCCTTTACACTCGCCCGCTGTTGTTTCATAACGTCGACGTGGGCGCCTGTGGAAGTAACGCGAATCCCTTTAATACAAATATATATCACAATGTGCGTTGCGGCAAACGCAATCGCAAACCGAGAGGTCATTGGTATGCCCCGCATTTTGGATGTGGAAGTGCTAAACATAGACAGCCACACTGGAAGCAGCCGCGCCACTGTTTCAGTCTCCTTGACACGCTGGCATCTCCAAACACAACTGTCAATGGGCCACTAATAAACTCCAAACTAAACAACGGTTGTTTGTTTAACAACGTGGAAAGAGCCTAAGCTTACAGAGCTGAGCAAACTTAAATGCGTTAAACATTGAACGCGGACGCAGTGCTAGGGGTGTGAAATGTACTGCAGACAGGCAAGTTGTGGGCACACGCGAGCCGTGCAAACATCGCACGGAGATAACCAGCCCCCACAAACAAACACCCTTAATTGTCTCATTAATTTTCATTATAAATTCGCCGTGGAGTAAACGTCCGTCCACGTAACCGCAAAATGTATTCCAGCTCGGTTTTTTTCAGTAAATCGTTTTGGAACGGTGGGCAGGGACGCTTGCCTGCAACAAAACGTCCCGATGCGGTGCACGCACTCGCGGAAGAAAGACAAAAAAAAGCGTCCTTTGTGTGTTTTCAAATTTGCATTCGGCCAATGCTGTGGCAGTTTCACCCCCCAGTTCACTTTTCTCTGCACCGTAATTAAAGCAGATGCCCCCCCCCCCCCAAAAAAAAAAAAACGAACTCGCACCGAATCCGAACGGCTCGGTGGCACAGTGAGCATCTTGCGATCGGAAGGCCTGCGAGTTAAAATCCTGCCTGGGGGTTGACTCGGCCCATCATACCTCTGGGGTCGATAAAATGAAGGCGTCCCTCTCTATGTGGGAAAGTCAACAGTCGTTATCCTATGGGTACACTTGCTCCGCTATAGGAACGTGGAATTCCACATTCCTCTGCCGTTGGCACGTGGTCCTTAACCCTCGAGATATCAGTTTATACTCATCGTAATATAGCTCATGCCTTAGTAGTTGCATAGCTGCAGGAATAATCACAAATATTTATTTTCCATGTCTGTGCAACCCCCCCACCCCGTATTCCCCTGCCTCCCCCTCCACCCCCCATTACCCACGTTGTGCGTGTGTGCAGTTAACAGCACCACACAGGAGCTGGGTCCAAGTAAAACAGAAAACATCCCGGCGAATGTGACCTCGTGGCAGGTGACCGAGCTGGAGCCCCAGAGCAAGTACAAGTTTCACGTGGGCGCTCAGACCAACGCCGGGTCTGGGATCGTGATCACGGAAGAGGCCCACACCGTTATGGATGTCGGTAAATATTCGCCCTTGCTCACTTGTCCCGTGGGTGAACCGCTGACGTAGAACTGTCGTTCGCGCTCGTTTTCGTTTTTAGCTAGTTGCTTTGGTAAAATAATAATGAGGCCCCGGTTAAATTTCGATGTAAAGCTTTCGTGACTGCAGGGATTCATTTTCTTGGTTCTTTCGGTAAAGTCACGTAGAGGGGAAGAGTCAACCGCCAAACAGAATTTGAACTCCCATCATTTCGATTTGCCACTGCCCGGCCATGCTGATAATTCATCTTGTCAACCTATTTATTTATTTCCCTCGGGAAACCTTAAAAATAAATAATTACCATTGTATGATCCTATAGTTACCATGCAGTGATTATGTTGCTTATTATGTGTGGAATTGACAAAGGGATATGTTTTGCAAAGCATTTCCTCGTGCAACGCTGGCCATATTTGAGCTAAAGCACAAACCACAGTTAATTGTACTTTGCGTGATCAGGCTGAACAATTTTTAGAAACCTTAAAAATGTAACATTTTTGGAAGCAGTTTCCTTAATGCTGTGCATACATAATTTACACGGCAACTTGAAAGTGCAAATGCATTGCGGTGTGTTTGCCAGTGGGTCGCGTCGGGCTTGTGATTGTGTGTGTGTGTTGCCCTGTGCTTTGTCCTGATCAAGCAAGCATATGTCCCTCTGTTCCTCCTGTCCTTGACAATCAGGTGATTTTAACCGTGCTGTTCAGACAGGAATGGCAGGTAACGCTACACGAAGCAGGTCACGCTTCTCGAGAGGCATGGCTTCCGAATGCTTGCGGCTGATTTCCATTGCTTTTGAGATTGTGGATTATCATACTGCCCGAACCTTCCGGGACAAATTTAGGCTCCCCGTGGTCCCTTGAGAGAGACGGTGCACTTCGCGCTCTCGGACGTGACAGCGGCGTTATTGAAACGGCGGCGGGCGTCTTGACGCTATTTGTGGCCATGTGTGGTTGTATATATATTTATGTTGTTGTTGTTGTTCCTGTCACGTAAAAACAAGGCTGGAGCAAGTGGCGCAGCGGTGAGAACACTGCACTGTGCCAGTAGCAGGAGTAGCCAACCGTGATCAACTCACCTCCGATTAGCACGGTTGGCTACGTACGGTGCTAAAATATGTTCAACATACATTAGATACGGTAGTTGCGGTATCCTTTGCTTAACCAGCAGATGGAAATGCAGGCCCATTGAGGCGTATGATGCATGGCCTCTTTTGCAACGGTATCACCATTGTTACATTCAATCAGTTATGAATGCAAACAAATATGAATCAGGTGAGATGAGTTTGTTTCTAGACCGTGGCTAAAATTTTAATAGAGTGATATTTCGGTAAGCGGTGTCTCTCCTGCATCAAACAAGAGAGATCAGCGTGGTGAAGTATGGTCAAACACCCCCCCCCCCCCCCACACCGTGTCTTCATCCAGCAGTGGATTGACAAAGGGCTGAAAATGATGATTTATATAAGTTCACTGTAAATTGACCCACGGAATCTGAGACTGTTTTATCACACTCAAATACTATCCGTGTATTAATATACACCGCGCTATTCTGAAACTAGGAAGCCTTGTGCCACGCGTGGGAATTCGTTTTTTTTCCTTAACAGTAACACGTGTGCGTTATTGTCAACAATTCGTGGGCGTTTGACAATTAATTGGAGTCACTTGAGTTACATTTTGGAAACGTTCACAGCTAAATAAAAGGTCCGATTCCTATGCGGGTGTGTTATGTAGTGAAAGGTTACTTCCATGATTTAAAAAAGAAAAATGTTTTGTTATACACATCGATGCACACGCACCGTATGTATTACACCTCTGAAGCTGAGGTTCATTGGTTGTAACTGTTCTGTACGTAAATGATTGCACTCTTCAAAATAGTCAATCTTTGCTCAGTTGTAGGTCGCTCATTTTCCTTAGCTGCACCCCAAATGTAACTCCCTCCCCCCCCAGCCATCCGTGCTCTGGACTCCCAGCCTCTGTTCGAGACTAAGTCTCAACACCTTCCTCTTCTGCTCCGTCAACGACTGACTTCTTGTCTCTCTGTTGAACCCCCGTACTGGATGAAGGCCTCCCCACCAAGCCTGTGCCTCACTTATGCGACGCAACAACGCCATGTCCAGCAACCCGCACAAGAGCCGATTCCCCAGGCTGTCTGCATGAATGCGTACACTGTGCGTACAGATAGATCCCCGCTGTTTAATATAGCACCTCCAGATGCGGTCACATTTAAACGCCCTATAAATCTCAATTGCATTGTATTGTGAAAGTATTCCTAGGTTTTTTCGGTAAAGTCACGTAGGTAAAAAATTAAAATTTATAAAAGTAAAATAAAAATAAAATTAAAATCACGACGTTTCGTGATTTTAGTTTATTTTTATTTTACTTTTATTAATTTAAAATAAAAATAAAAATAAAATCACGACGTTTCGTGATTTTTTTTTTACTTTGATTAATTTAAATTTAAATTTTTTACCTACGTGACTTTACCGAAAAAACCTAGGAATATGAATCCTTGCAGTCACGAAAGCTTCAAATCTAGAATTGTGAATTTAATTGTTGCACAGCAATGCATATTGAACAATCCAACATGGTTGCCTTTATTTTACAGTAAACCTGCATCATTACTGAGACATTACAATAATTGATGGCACAGTCTTAAATCATTAATACAGGACAGGCTCGATGAGGAGATCACCTGAATCCAACAGAGGTTATCCTAGGAAATTCTTAAATAGTAACTAGTTTTTCGATTTAAAGCTTTCGTGACTGCAGGGATTCATCTTCTTGGTTCTTTCGGTAAAGTCACGTAGAAGGGAAGTAATAAAATAATAAAAATAAAACATAATAAAATAATTATCACGACGTTTCGGCCACAACGCAAGCAGCCGTCCTCAGGTGAAGAGGGCGGCTGCTTGCGTTATTTTTATTATTTTATTACTTCCCTTCTACGTGACTTTACCGAAAGAACCAAGAAGATAGTAACTAGTTAGTAACTAGTTGGCACTTTTTGTTCACGTGACAGACCTTACTAATTGGTGGGCTAACGGCACACGTATATTTACGCGATCTAACTGAAAGAAAAAACACTTATTGTGAATTTAACACGCAGGCTTTCGCGACCAATAGCTTCCATAATGTAGGTTTTTTTTTTTGGGAGGGGGGTGTTAGATCGCGTTAATATAAATGTGCCGTTAAACCCGCTACCATCCGACAAAGCCAATTAGTAAGGTTTGTCACGTAAACAGAACGTGCCAATTCGTTTATAGTACAGCAACACCGGCGTGTTGGATTGTAAATGTTGTAAATGTTGTGGATTTGCTCTCCAACACACCGGTGTGCTGTACTAGTAACGAATTGGCACGTTCTGTTTACGCGACAAACCTCACCAATTGGCTGTGTCGGGTGGTGGCAGGTTTAACGACGCTAATATATTTACGCGATCTAACCCAAAAACCTCTATTATAGGGCCCTTGTTCTACATTATTAATTTTTATCGTGAATAATTTTGGTCGCGAAAGCCTACGGCGTGTTAAATCGCCTCCTCCTCGTCCTCCGCGGAAGCGCTTTTGACCCGACATGCATTTGAATCCTCCGGCATGGCTTGCGTGATGCGACTGCCGGGCCTGCAACAAACCCGTCAATCGCTCCTTCCAAAGGGACGCGCATTCTTCACGCTCGCCGGGGCCGGATTCACGGCCGTGTCGCCCCTTTCTTGTAATGAGTGTCTTTCTTCACGATCGAAAGGCGCAGCGAGCAAACAAGTTGGTGTGCGCGTTGCGCGGCAATGGGTGATCGTTTCAATCCCAGACCTTGCATAGAAACTGCGATGTTGAAGTACTTTGTTGTGGTGAAATCTGACAATTCCATCACAGCGAAACCGCTAAAAAGCTGTGGTTCTCAATCTTCATGTTTTCCCCCTCTCCCTCCTCCACAATCAAGGGCTGCATGCGCCCTCCTCCTCCATCACTGAGATTACGAAGGCATTTGTTTTGCTTCGTGTGTTTTTTGTTGTGTTAACAAGGCACCTGTTTCACGTTGCGTGTATCTGCGCATCGTGTATTGGCAAGGCATTTATACAAATTTGTGTATTAGCGTGTTTCGTGTTACTAAGGCACGTGTTTCACATTGTGTATAGGTGTGTAAAGCATGCGTTTAACAGTATGCATCAGTGCGTTTTGTAGCCACATTGAGGTGCTGACGTTCCCTCGCATATTCAACATTTTCTCCTGCACGGTATCCATGCCGCAGCCTGTGCCCCCTCTCAAAGGCTGAGAACCGCTGTGCGAATGCGATGTAAAGCAGAACGATATTGTTTTCCCCTTGACGCACGCTACCTTGTATATTTTTGAGGCATCTGACAACAGATCAATTGATCCGTATAATTTCCTACGCTCACTTATACTTGCGTTGCGTTGTGCATGCATAAATGCATCGTGTGCGATTCATGCAAAGTGTATGCAGATGATGTGCTGCTTTAACGCGTTTGCAAAATTGCACGAACAAAGCAGTACAAACGAGATTGATGAAATGAGAAACAATATAGCTGTGACGTAACTAATTAGAGACGTAATATTATTTTAAAAATATAACTTTCCTGCCAATGGGCCGTTCATCTTCGTCTTTCTACTACGAATTAGGGCAATTGCCTGAAACGTCACCTATCCTACAACGTGTTCTGTGGTAGTTGTTGTCCTTATTCGGGCAGTGTTATTAACTAATGCAGTGTGAACAGCGTTTTTTTTTCTCGCTCGAATAACAAATGACGGTTGCTGACACGCTTTCTTTTGCAAAGCTCCGAAACCACCTTCGCTGCAGAGAGGGAGTCACATCGTCGGGAAAAACTTCGCCAACATCTCGTGGCTTCCCAGCGATGGGCAGGAGCAGTACGTGGTCCAGTACCAGAAGAAAAATGGTACGCCGTAGGAAAAGGGACACTGTGGACGCGCAATCAACGCCACCACTACTACCATCGGGGTCTCGAATGTCAGGCAATTACTTGTCAGCCGCGAAGCGTTAGTTGGAAATGCCCTTCTTATTCGGTGTCCTACTTACTCCGCTGCACCGCGCAGTGGAGTCGGAAAGTGTGTGCGCTGTGCGAATGTGAGCGTTGCACGCGTGGATGTGTGCCCGCTGTATGGATGTGCGTGAGTGTGTGTTGCACGCGTGAATGTGTGTGCGCTGCGTGATTGTGCCTGTGTTTTCGTTGCATGTATGTGTGCGCGCTGTGTGAAAGTGCGTGTGTTGCACGAGCGAATGTGTGCGCGCTGCATGAATGTGCCTGTGTGTGTGTGTTGCATGCGTGACTGTGTGTGGGCTGTGTGAATGCGTGTGCTACGTGTGCGAAAGTGCGTGAGCAGTAGTGCAGCAGTTAGAGCGCTGCGCTACGAATCCGGCGACTCGAGTTCGATTCCCGCTAACGACCAACACCAGTAACGATTATCTGAACCAGTCATGGGCCTTCCCTAGGTCGACACAGGCTGAAATTAGAACCTGGTGTGGTGTGTAAGCATCGCCACTGGGGAGACAAAATGTGGCCGGGCGTGGTGCTGACCACCGACCTCCTCGTGTGCTGTTCCAGCCTAACATAACTTGCCCCTACGGTCCGTTAGGGATGCACCCACGACTTGTGTTTGTTGACTGTGTGCACATGTATGTACGTGCTGCATGTGTGAATATTTGTTTGCTTTTTTTCAAGTTGTGCTTGCAAAGCTGCCAGGAACGAATGGCACTGTTCCAGCCGCAATAGAAACGAGTGAACACATTTCATGTATCGAGCAAGGCGAGAAGCACTTGGGAAAAGAGGTGGCGTGATACAGTCTGATCATTCAAAGCGCTCTCTGCCTGTACATTTCCCCCCCAAAGGCGATGACGACGATTGGAAGAATTCCTCTACCCTGGATTCTTCGACCAACTTCTTTGTCCTCGAGGACCTCCAGCCGGGGACCACTTACAACATCCGCGTCATCGCACGCAACGACTATGGGCACACCGTGAGCGAGGAGGACTTAGTGGAAACCATCGGCACGGGTAAAGGCGTTGCACGCATGCCGGCTTGCGTGATTGCAGCACGTGTGTCATCGCACGCTTGGAATTACGCTGTTCCATTCTTGCACAGGGCACCGTAGGTACCCAACCGTGTAAACCGGAGGTGCGGGGGAAAGGGGCAACGGACTAAGCACACAAAGCGGAAGTCATGTCGAGGTCTGCTAGCCACGTCGAGAGGGCCTCGGGAGAAAGTTTGTCGAGTTTTGCAATGTGGCTGTGCCTTCAATTGCCCGTTCATGAATGAGATGTTGCGCATCGGCCTGATGATGTTCAGATACGGTTGATGGTTACACGCGTGTCTTTGAGGAATGTCAGGGCCAGGAGGGTGCGATGTTTCCGTCTCGGACGAGGTGTTTATTCCGGTGTAACAGGCCGTAGTATACCCGGGGTTAAAACGGCCTAGGCTAGATTATACCCGGGTATATTATGGCCTAGGCCAATTTATACTCTGGAGTATATTATGGCCTAGGCCAAATTATACCCCCATGATAGTAATAGTGTTGAGCGATATACACATGAATGACTAAACTTTTTCAACATTTTATTTAAAACTGTAAACACATAGACTTTGATTGCTTCAACCAGGAAAACTTTAATAATAACCCTAACCCTCTCCCTAACCCTATCCCTAACCCTATCCCTAACCCTAACCCTAACCCTATCCCTAACCCTATCCCTAACCCTATCCCTAACCCTAAAAATGCTTCAATTGATCAAATTGAGATTCTTACTTCCATTTATACGCTTTTTAGTTATCGATTGAATTTCGTTTGAACTTTCACATGGGGCATATTCTGCCCTGGAGGGGTATGGTCTGGCCCAGTCGAGTTTAAACCCCCGGGGGGTATAGTTTAGCCGAGGACACTTTATGCCCCCGGGTATACTCTGGCCTGGGCCAAACTATACCCGGGGTCAATCGGGGCAGGGCTTATTTTAGCCTGTTACACCGGGCGTCCGCGTTGTTCCATCCTGTTCGCCAGCCGTTGTTCCTGGATCCGGGTGAGAATCTAGAGATGGTAACAGTGCAATCGCAGCAGGGGGATCGTCACTTAAGTCGGCGGCGAGATAGATTGTTGAGGTCTTGCTTGATGGGTCAGCTGTCGTTGAAAGAAGAACACATTGACCGGAGAACCTACGGCAGAGGTCGCAAACGGGTTTTGATTCCTTACCCGTACCCGTACCCGGCCGCACCAGGGTCGCAAATGGGTACCCGTACCCGTACCCGGCTGGGTACGGGTTCCCGTTCCCTACCCGTACCCGTACCCTACCCGAAATGAGTGACAAACGGTTACTCACCAGTGACTCACGGCCTACCCGTACCCGGCCGCACCAGGTTCGCAAACGGCTACCCGTACCCGTACCCGGCCGGGTACAGGTAGCCGGGTATCGGGTAGGGTACGGGTATCGGGTACCCGGTTGCGACCTCTGACCTACGGAGGTGAAAGACTTCATCCGAACTGCGCAGAAAAGCCAATCGGGCTTGGGTAGGACACGTCTCGAGAACGGGACGATGGCCGATGGTCAAATAATAAGGAACAGAGTGAATAATAAGGGATGGAATGCGTCCGAGAGAACATCCACCGGGGAGATGTAGCGATGAAGTCAGTTCGTGTGTTGGCACTCAATGGATTGTTCGTGGAGGCCTTCATCCAGCAGTGGATGATGACGATAAAAAAAATTCCTGCCGACAAGAGTTGCGCAACCGTAACGTGCGGCGGTGAGATTTTCACTTTTGTTGTCCGCGCTGCGGCTGCTGTTGAATGTTGTAGCTCATGTGGGTCCCCTTAGGGGGGCGCCACAGTGACGAGATGTTAACTACCTCACCAGGGATGCAGAAGGTCGTGGGTTTGATCCCAACCCTGACGCCTGTATATTTGGAGTTTGCATGTTCTCCCTGTGATCGCGTGGATTCTTCTTCGGTTCCTCCAGTTTTTCCCTCCGCATTTAGAAACATGCGTTTAGAGTATTTGGCTGCTATAAATGCTCACGTGATGGATAAGCCATTTGTGATAGCCAGGTCGCTTGTCAAAAAAGAGCTCTATCGCTTGGTGGGCTTTATCTGGTAAAATAAAAATACAAAATTTAGTTCAGTTTTAGATTTGAAGCTTTCGTGACTGCAAGGATTCATACTTTCGGTAAAGTCACGTAGGTAAAAAAATGAAATTAAAATTAATAAAAATAAAATAATAAACTCACGATGTTTCGGAGGCAACACAAGCAAATCTGGCTGTGACGGTCCCACCTGATGACGAAGACTTGTGTTGCTTTTTTATTAATTTTAATTTCATTTTTTTACCTACGTGACTTTTACCGAAAGAACTAAGAGTATATATAGTTTAGTTTAGCTCACGGGACCTCTGCGTGTGCCGCTTACAGCATACCCAACGAGGTCCGTGGACCTGGCTACTCAGGCGTGGTTCATCGCGCTGCTGTGCTTGATAGCCCTCCTCATCCTTATCCTGCTCATCATTTGCTTCATCAAGAGGAACAAAGGCGGCAAGTATTCCGGTGAGGGTCCCCACGTGCTAATTGCAGACGTCGCCGGACACTCGTCAGCGGCCTGCCTTGTTTAACGGGCCATTCCTTTGCACGTCATCTGTAAGATTCTGCCGATGGGAAATGTGATAATTACGTTGCCTTGGTTGCACTTTGTTGAAAATTCCGAATTGTTGTCGCCGTGCTGGCAGTTGGGTTTTGCATTTAAACCAATGCCGAAATGCCACTTGCTAGTTTAGCTGCAATAATATGAATGCTGAAGAAAGGGAATTTCGTGAAATGTGTGCTACTTTTTATCCACAAGTATGCTTTTGACATTTTGAGTCCTGACATCAGTGAGATAAATCGTATTATTAAAAAATATCTATCCATATTATTTCACAATCATTAATATTCACTGAGCCCCAGAGCACATTGAGTGGAATTAGCATATAAATAATGGATAGGAAGTCCATCACTCGACATTAAATACGTGGTTTTTTTTCGTTATCGTCTACCATGTGGAACAGAGGTCACTCAAAGGCATCTCAGAGGCAACTCTGTGATATCCACTTCCATGGACCAAGGGTTGCCACTGCTTTGCGAGATATTTGAATGGATACTTTGTCTAATGACGTGACGCCATTACCATGATTTGGATAAAATTGAGGAAATCTCTAAAAATATAGATTACTAAAAGTGTATTTGTTCTGTTATAGATGACGGACCATTCGGATGAGAGTGTATTTTTTATTTTATTTTTACAACAGAATTTATTTGGTTTGACCTTCAGTCTCATCAGCAGCCAGACTTATTCAACAGCCTCATCAAATGTTATTGGTGTTCGACGTTGGATGTCATTCGACAAACGTGAATGTGATGAGTGTCCTTGTTTGTGAGTGCCTTTCTCTCGTCAACAGTCAAAGACAAGGAAGATGCCAGAGCAGATCCTGATATAAAACCCACGAAAGAGGACACTTTTGGTGAATACAGGTATGGGAAAGTGAACTCAAACAAACACCCCAAAAACATATACACTCATCCTCCTAAAGCGGAGTGATATTTGCAGGTAGCTTCAACACGTGTTGTTTGTCGCTCGTGAAGTCAGGGTAGGCGTCTTCCTGTGTATCTCACTTTTGGCCATGGCCAATGTACTGAAAGCTGTGTTTAATGCCAGATAAATTGCAGGTGTGTTCAGAGTAATATTATTCACCGGGCACGAACACGATGCCTCTCCTGGGTGAGATCGGCTCATGCAAAGGAGCGATATGGATTGCGGCATCGTAACGACGTGAGGTGGCAAAGTGGTAGCTAGAACGTGGAGAATGATGTCCAGAATTTGAGTACAACGTTGCATCAAATCGTGCGTGCGGGAATTAACGATT
The DNA here is from genome assembly GCF_965212315.1 of Lampetra planeri. Taxonomy (NCBI): domain Eukaryota; kingdom Metazoa; phylum Chordata; class Hyperoartia; order Petromyzontiformes; family Petromyzontidae; genus Lampetra; species Lampetra planeri. The sequence goes on along the minus strand of NC_136146.1, from coordinate 2,171,439 downwards.
GTTAAAGCGTATGCATGTTGCGTGTCATCAGTCGTTCGTTCACGTGATCCCCTGCAGCTACTGGAGGCAGCAAACCTGCACCTCATTATAGATTATGATTGAATTTTTTGTAATTCTTGATTGATTGCAGCCCTAATGGGTAGACTTGCTCCCATCATAAGAATGTGTATTATTTCTGATCAATCGGATCAAAACTAGCAATAGGACATGGACACATTTCCTGATCATCTTTTTTTTAATTCTCCATCGCCGGTTCTGAAAAAGAAATAAATAATACGTACATTCTTCTCACAATAGATGAAACCCATGTATGTTGTTTTAATTTAACGGTGCTCGCATGGTTATCATTATTATTTATAAAATGCATTCAGTTTTGCCTTTGAAATGTTTCCTTTGTTTACCCTGCCGAGCTCTGCTTGCTGTGTGTGTGTATTGGTGCATGTTATCTTACGTGTTGCCTGCCCAAGCATGCATTGCCCAAATGGATCTTAAGCACTAATGCCTATATAAATAGCACATTTCAACTGCGGTACCATCGTATTTTGCTCACACGTGTCTCATTTCTCTGGCTGAGAGAAAAACTTGCTCGCCTAGCATCAGCTTTCCAAGTGGCGCAATGATAAGCATGTTTTAATAATGTCTACTGAGGCCACAGCAATTAAAGTGCAGTGACGTCTCACATTTAAATGTGATTTTTAAATGGCTTCCTGTAAGGATCCACTTAAAATGCACTTACGTGAATACATACATATATTATTTCCATAAAATGTTAATTTGAAATTGAAAGTAAAAAACATAACTTTCAATGTTGAAGTATCCACAATTGCACCGTAGACATGTCCCCTGACTTAAACACAGAATTGAAACGTTTAAGTCAACTAACTTTCATGGGTTTACAATAAATCGACATCTTTCCTTTAGACATTTAACAAACATGAACACGCATGTCTTTGTTGTTTACCATATTTTATCTTGAAATGCACATCTGCAAGGCAATGTTAATCACTTTTTAATGCCTTTCAATTCATTTTGTTTGCAAACCTTTGGATATATAGACCACTCGAAAGGTAGGTACTGTTCACATTTAACAGATATTTCATTTAAATGTTTAAAAAAACGCTTTACCATAATCAACAAACTGACACCTTAAATAAAGGCTATTCTTGGGGTGGCTCAGATGCCAGAACCCTGTGTCGGTACGGGTGCCTAACTTTGAATTCAGGGAACCACCCATGATTTAACCAGGTTGTCAAGCGCCGTGATGGCTTCATGGTCTCAGCCTGGTCACCAATGATCTCACAGCAACGCCATCGCATTAAATGTGGTTCTGCAATGCATTTTCCACCTATGAGAATTCAAATATCGGCTTGACAGCCATGCGACGGGCATTGCTCTCATATACACCAGAGGCTGTGATGCCCTCTGCTCCGAGGACAAGGGATCACTTGAAGGGATCTTAAATGTAGTTCTGGAGTGTCTGCTTCTGTAGGCTCTTCTCCAGGGATATTTCAATGGATGCGTCATCCTATCAAATTATGCCATTTGCACGATCGGCATAACGTGGGAGAAAATGACACATTTTTAATAAACAATCGCCATTTTCTATTAACTGTTGGTTTAACCATTGCCCCTATCCAGCAGCAATGAATATGCACCAGTTTAATGCCCTATGTCCCTGTTATGGATGACACAAAAAACATTTGGCAGTCATTGCTTCCGTTACATTTTCAGTTTTTCCTGCCCCACCGCGCTGTACCTGCTCGCCAACCTTTCTTTCTTCCCAGCCCCATTTGCTGCTCACCATCGCAAACTCATCCCGCAACAGTGGCTGGGGCGTAGCCAAAACAGCACATACCTGATTGAGTGCCAGCGACGGAAATGGCTCGGAGGTGTTGTGAAAAGCGACACTGCTGAGCAAATGACAATCTATTTTGAATATTTTCATTGCGGATCAAGGACCTTTGAGTCGTTATGGCAATATCACGGGCTATAGGGTTTGTCCCTTATTGAAGCGTGTTCAGGATTACTCCTAACTTGGCACAATCTGCTGGGTGACCTTTTTTTTTGCATTGCCAATGGATTAATTAGTGTGGCCCAATGTCAATAGCTTTGCATCAGCCCCTTGAATTCCTGGTGGGGGAGGAGGATGAGCATGAAATAGTGGAATATAAAGAAAAATGTTTGCACAACATTTAACACCAGTGGCAAGCCTAATACACAGCAGGTGGTATCTTTCCTGATTCTGTTTATTGATTAATATTCCTTTCAACGTTTATTCAACGTCTTTCGTGCACCTCTCTAATTTAACAAAGTCATGGTACAGGCTCGCTTAGAGTTACTGTCACTTGATTCCCATACATTTGAAGGAAAACTTCGCTTGCGATTTATTCCAAAATATTAAATAGTTATAACACTGCCTGTGAAATGTATCATGCGCACAGTAGCTTTGGCTCAGCTGCTTTGGTGAAGCATACCTTAATCAGCTTCATTATTTAATGGTCAACTATGCGTGTGCGTGTGTGTATAGTGGGGAGCGGTGGTGTAGCGGTTATCGCGCTGCGCTATGAACCTGGCGACCCGAGTTCGATTCCCGCTCACGGCCAACACCCAGTGACGATTATCTGAACCGGTCCTGGACCTCCCCTAGGTCAACTCAGCCTCAAATGAGTACCTGGTGCGGTGTGTAAACATCGCCACTGGGGAGACAAAGGCGGTCGGGCGTGGTGCTGGCCACCCACCCCCTTGTGTACCGTTCCGGCCTTCATAGGTGCTCGCTAACAGCACTTGCCCCTACAGTCTGTTAAGGCTATACGGGGGATCTTTATCTTTATATATGAAAATCTCTTGAATTGCCAGGGCATGCAGGCTGCAGGGGGCAAGTGCCATTAGCATGCAGCACCGGCACAGTGCTAGTTTACACACCCGCCACTAATTTTAAGCTGATATGATTAAGGCTGAGTTGATGGAGGGAAGGTCCAGGACCGGTTCCAATAAACGCTCGTGGTGTTTTGCTGGGTCTCATAACGCAGAGTGCTAACAACCACTACACCACCGCTCCCCCTCCCTCCATGTCTCCTCCCCACAAAGACAAAGATCCCCCGTATAGCCTGTAACAGATTGTTGGGGCAAGTGCTGTTACCGAGCACCTATGAAGGCCGGCACGGCACACGAGGGGGTGGGTGATGTTTACACACCTCACCAGGTATTCATTTGAGGCTGAGTATATCTAGAGGAGGCCCAGAACCGGTTCAGATATTCATCAGCGATATTGGCCGTGAGCAGGAATCTAACTCAGGACGCCGTGTTCGTAGCGCTGTGCGCAAACCGCTACACTACCGCTCCCCACCTCCCCAACAACAACCGGCATTCCCCACTAAGTGACGGTGATGTCACCATGCTGATTGTGCCAGGCTATGTGCACTTTAAAGCCACGTGAAGTGTCGTAGACTCAGGTCAACGGGACAGGCCCAGCAGGTGCCATGGGTTAACTGCCCGAGATGACTGGCAAGATGTTCACCCTTTTGTGCCAACCTGTGCCCCCCCCCCAACTCCCCACACTTGTTCGCGTCGCCACTGACCCCCACCCACCCCGCAGCGACAACGACGAGAAGCCGCTGGCCGCGAGCATGCCGTCGCTCAACGGCTCGGTGCCGCACGGCGAGAGCGAGGACAGCCTGGCGCAGTACGGCGACGGCGTCGAGGGCATGTTCAACGAGGACGGCTCCTTCATTGGGCAGTACCGCGGCAGCAAGGAGCGCGTCTCCTCCACCGCGGACGGGGGCCCGGCGGCGCCGCCGCTGCCGCCGCCCGGTGGCTCGGCCGCCACGTCGCCCGTCGCCCCTACGGCCTGAGCCGGTAGCCGGCGGCGCGAGCCGGGGGCGTTTTTTTTTTTGGAGGGTGGTGGGTGGGTGGGTGGGGGGGCGGCTTGCGAGATTTGGCGACAGAAACGGTCGCTCTTCGTTTAGCCGGCGCGTGGCCGTGGCGGGGCTGGACTGGGGGGGGGGGGATCGCCGACAGTGACGATGACCGTGACCGGCGCACTGCGGAACGCGGAACCCGTCAGGCGTAGCTAGGGGTGGGGGGGGGCAGGGGGGTACATGTGTCCCCGGGCGCCAAGGAAAAGGGGCGCCACAATGAGGCTTACAACGTTACATTATAACTTACTGCGGCGGGCGCGGCAGCCTGAAACTACCGCACAAATCTACATCTCAACCTAAAAGTTTATATATGTCATGTAATTACATTTTGGTATGTGATTAGACGGGGGGGGGGGGGGGGCAATTTTATAGTTCGTCCCCGGGAGCAAAATATCCCAGCTACGCCACTGGCCCCCCTCCACCCCCACCCCCTGCATTTGCCGGCTTGACGCCACAGCCGGTGGAAAGGGGGCATCTGGCTAAGGGGGAGCGCGCCAGAGAGTTCCTCTAGAGGAGCTGACCTGTGACGAGACGAAATCAATGGGCCTGAAGTGGAACGCAGACCCCACGGTAATATGGTAACGCTATTGGAGGCTGCTTGTGCGCTGATGATTTCCCAAACGTGGTAACTGGCTATAAATGTATAAATAAATAAAAAGTAAGGAATTTACCCAGCTGACCAATTGAATGACCTGATGGGTGGCGACAAATTCCGCGCTCCTCACACCAACGTTTAATAAGTAAAGAGCGTTTGATGAAACGCCCGACTGCTTTCATCGACTCGACTTGGAGAAAACGACTCGATGAAATCCACAGACTAAGACTGCGTGACTGAAAAAAGAAAATACGTTGACTAAATTGACACTGGGTTAGAGCATCATCTTCACCGTAATTATCACCATCAGCATCATCAGCGTCGGCATTAGTCAGCAACACTGCGGATGAAATACATTTCGTGTCAGCCTGGGCGAGACCCCAATGTTGTTTTCACCGTTTCACCTCCTCACCCTTTATGATTATTGCATTCGAATGGTTTTGTGGCTCTCGTCCGAGAAGCAGACGCCAACAATTTGCTGATACCTTTTCCGTGAATCTGTCTCGTAATCTTTTCCCATCCCCTGACTGTCATTGCACTTCCCATTTAATCCATCAGTCCTCCTGTCCCTGCTCGGCACGTTGCCACTGATCACTCGCGGGGCTTTCTTCGTGTGCGCTTGATTCCCCTTCACTTTCATTTCCAGTTCCGTATGTTCAATGGAATGTTTTTATTTGTTTGTTTTATTAACGGTTATATTTCCAAAAGGTTTTTTTCCATAATTGAGTGGGAGAGTAAACATTTACAACCCTGGCTGTCGCCTGATGATGCTGGTTGTAATTACCGGCGAAACGTCGTACTCGAATTGTAAATGTTGTGGGTTTACTCTCCAACACACCGGTGTGCTGAACTAGTAACGAATTGGCATGTTTTGTTTACGTGACAAACCTTACTAATTGGCTGTGTTTGGTGGTGGGGGACTTAACCACGTATTTATATTTACACGATCTAATAAAAAAAACACCTCTTATGGATAACTGTGGTCGTGAAAGCCCGCCACGTGTTACAACGTGTTTGGCTTGCATGGGCGTTCAGCTTTTGTAACATCACCTCCGCTTGTCAGGGACCATATTTCCAATCCATGCCTTTTGATCGACGGCTTCTCACTTGGCCTACGGTGGTGACTCGCACTCCACGATGGCTTTCTGATTCCCCCCCCCCCCCAAAAAATCTCATTCCAACGTTGCAATCCCGTCCGCGCCAAATGGAACGGGGAGTGTCACACACGCATGCTACCTGCACCGCTGCAATAACACACACACACACGCGCGGGTGGCTGAATAAGATAAATACAATATATTTGTTAGCGTTGTGAAACCAGTACAGTGGTTGACAAATGATTCACGATAGCAAGCATGCTGGGCAGGTTCAAGGGAGATGTTTGCTCAAAATGCATCGGTGTACACATTAATTGTTAACACATCAAGCTCAGTTTTTGGAGATAATTTAAGACTGCATGGAAGAAGCAGAGGGCTCTGGTGTAAAGCCCCACTGTCTTATTATGTTTAATTTAACAGCAATGCCAAACCGGAGGTGTGTCGAGGAATGTGTCGGAGATGTGCCGAGGATTGCACCCGAGATGAATTTCTTCAAGTAACTCTCTGATCCCTCCTCGTTCACTCTGCGTATATATGCGTGCGTTCACGAGCTATTTCACGGTTTTACTGTTAACAAAAAAAATGAAAGCAAACAAAAAGTCTCATATAATCTCTCTCAATATGACACGTGAAAACACCGTGCGATATATATTGAAGAAAAAAATAAATATATATACATGTATACTAGTTGCACAGCAAAATAATTGATGCTGGGAGAATGGAAGTAAGTGCTGTATGTGTATATGACCGTGTAACTAAGTAGCAGTACCAGATATTCACGAATGAAAAGCTAAAATGTCGGATCTAGATGTGTAAGTCGGAGTGTGTGTGTGTGCTTGCAATTTAAACAAGGGCCGCAGTCAATACAGCTTAAAATGTATTTTAAAACATACTTTGCCCCACGTGAGAAAATTAAACTGGAGCTTTGATGATTGGACATTTCTAATGCTAGACTAAAATGTGATTTCTTGCATGAGAAAGGTGCACGTGTCTATGTTCTCAGCCCGATCAACAATGGCTGTCAAAAAAAGATCACGTTAAATTGGGGCCTGCACTTAATTTTCTTCAATTCCAGCTGTTGGAATTTCAATATCCGGCATGTGGTGGACCTCTCATGTTCAGAGGAAGTGAGGAGTGCTGCCCCTCGAATCTTTGTGGACGAGGCTATCACTTGAAGGGATCTCAGAGGTAGCTCTGGGATATCCACCTCCGTGGGCCATTCTCCAAACACGAGTGGGTTGCACTGTTCTGCAAGAGGCCCGGATGGATACTTGGTCCCGTGACGCAACGCTGATAGTGCAATTGGGATATTAAGAGGGGAAACATTATGAAATGTTAAATCGGTACATTTGTAGCAATCTCACAACAGTTGAGGACGATCTCTCCATAAGCAAAGTGCTCCTGAATACATTTTTGACTTTAATTCTGCAATAGCGTTTTTGTTTTTTAAATCAATCTTGATCATGTTAGTACACATGTATGAAAATAGAAACAAACTACAAGACATGACAAAACTGTACTTAATTTTTGTGTTGCATCTCTGCAATCCTTTAAAACAAATGTACATTATTATTGTCTATTTTCTTTTTTCCTTAACAGGAATAGTGGCTCTGATCCCAAACTAAACCTTTCATGCATGGCTGTACGTATGACTGTATGCGCAAAAGAAAATATTCCAAACATGCATCATCCGCCACATGTGCCGTACATTTTGGCCACGTGATCGTTTGGAGCGAAGAATGTATTCCGCATGCTTAACACGATTTTCAAATTCGCGTCAAGACAGCCGCTTTTCTTTGGGGAAAATAAAACGCCAGCTTCTGACCTCTTGCGGGAAAATATTACACGTAGCTGTGAGAGTGACACAGCCTTAGTAATACTTTGGGATAAAAAAACCACTTAGATGAATGCTGTCAAAAAATGTTGAACTGCACGTTATCATAATTTTTATTATTTGTATCCGGTAAAAATTACTGCCCCCATTTTTTAACCCGCTTCAGGTGTACGCGTGGTTTTCCGGTCTTGCAAGTAGTGTCGAATGTTTAGCGTTTTGTCCATGAAGCTTCAGCCACACACTAACTGTGGGCATCTTCAACTCCCGAAAACCACGCCGCGACAGCGTCAATGTTAAATTTGTTTCAAGGCTTTGTTGTGCACAATTTTTACTCAACTCATTTGAAAGCCACTAAAAACATAGTGTGTTTTTTTTATTTCCGTTTCATGGTTTTTGTACATTTTCTTAATGCCAAAGTGTGTTGTTGTCGACTTTGTGTATACTTTTTTGTAGAGTTAATGCATTCAGATTTTTGTCATCGTTTACCGTTCATATTTAACGTTTTGCGTAGAAAGTTTAAACATTTTTTTTGGTGTGGTGGCAAAAGTTCAGTCCGTTTTGGAAGACAGTGAAGCCCAGCAAACGATTTGATTGTAGTTCCCATGGTGGCTTTGAGGCCATAGAAATGTATACATTTTGCATTTTGTATTCCTTTGACACACATGTTCACTGAATACAATGTCTCGCAGACAAAACGTGTCTGCCCTGGCCCATTCAAAACCGCCTCTTGGATTGGCCACCACCACCACCACCACCACCACCTCGCCATTCACTCAAATGACTAAGTTCCACTAACAGTCCTCATTAGAGTACTCACCTTTCACTAGGAATAACGACACATTGCCCCATATTGTACTAAATACATTCACTTTTTCGGCTATCGGCTATTGCAGATTATAATATATCAATGCTAATAAAAGATCATACAATGCATAGGTTATGTGTGTTTGACGTATGCTTATTTGCCTTAATATGTCCAAACATTGCGTTGCTACTGTCTGTCCTGAGAAAAAAAAATATTGTGATTGAATATAAAAAAAACGTACGTTTATTTCATGCGCAGTTTTTAAATAAATATGCAAACAAATCGCGACTTACGTGTGGTTCATTGATGTATGGGACGATTTTTGTCATCATCAACCCAGTTTAACTTTCAATTAGGGGTAATCGTTGACGTAATTACGGGTAATTGTTATGATTTGGGAACTCTCAGTCATTTCTGCTTAGAAGTGGAGTTGCAATAGAGCGGCCCCCCATTACATCGCGAGCTTTAGCGAAGTCAGCGTCCTGGCCGGGTTATATTTTAGAAACGGGTTGTTGATTCACAAATGTGGTGCTGGTTGGACAAATCATTAGGAGGGCCATTGTCTGACACAGCCAATTTTGTTACACGCAATACCATTCGCGCAAGTAAAACATTACATTGTCTAAAAGCTATTAAAACGTCTTGCTATGGCTGCTGAGATTTTTTTAAATATCTTTTTTACTCAAGAAAAGCCTCGCTGAGTCATAACACTCATTTCAGCCGGGTCTTCTTTGGCCAATTTTGTTTTGAGAATCTTTGCATGTGGGAATAATTAAGAGGAAGCACTCATACTAGAGACCATTAATATGTTTGAACCTTTTTTTTTGCAATACTGCAATGACAGCGATGTACAATATTTTTTTAAATAAAAACAATCGTCAATAAAAAAAAATAGCTAGTTACCTAACCATCCCTCCCAGCCAGCCAGCCAGCAAAACGTCTACTCTTATATAGGGCCCTGTCTGTCTCCACCTCTCTTGCATTCTCTATGCTGTCTATTGGAATGTATATCGATGTCTCACGTTGTCCCTTTGTCTGTTGCTCTCTTTTTCGACTTTTAAACAACTTTTATTGCCGCCAGCAGCAACAGCACCGGAGGCGATTTCGATTCGAAATACACAAAGTCACCAGCAAACAAATGGAAATTAACGCTACAAATCCACGCGCTGTGGCGCTAAAAGCACCGCGCACAACACGAAAGAAAAGTCACGTGGTGGTGGTGGTCATCGCGCACGCCACTGGTGACGAGCGAGTGCTTCAGAAGGTGAACACGAGGGTAGAGAGAGAGGGAAGGGGTAAGAAGGAGGAGAGCAGAGCGTGAAATCTTTTGTGAAATATTTCATTTAAACAGGGGGGGGGCACGTAAAGCTCTTCCTCTGTCCCCTCTGCTACCTCTCTCTCTCTATTCCTCTCCTCCCTCAACTCTATCTCCACCCACTTCCCTGTTCCCCTATCTCTCCCCGTGTGTAATTCTCTCACCCCCCCCCTCCATTCTTCTTAGTCCCACACTCTCCCTTCCCCGTCTCAATCTCTCTCGCCTCTCCCTAATCTCCCCCACTGTTCATTGCTGCCCTCGCTCTCCTCTTTACGTTTTCCCCTCTCTCTCTCTTTTCCCTCTCCATTTGACGCTCTTTCACACCCGCCTCACTCCTCTCCATTGCTGTCCATCTCTTCCTCCCTCTTCTACCCCCCCCCCCCCATCGCATCTGCATGCGGTCCACGGTCGAGGTGGATGATGGGGGGGGGGGTGTGTGACGTGGGCACGCCAGCCAGTCAGACAGACAGGAATCCAGGCATTGAGTCAGCCAGAAAACGATTTCATCCGTGGATTCATGCATTCGAGGGTTTATTTAGGGATTTGTTTTGTCGGTCGCGAGCCCAAGTGGCAGGTGTGAGCCAGGGAAGTGTTCACGATCACTTTGCGCGCCGTTGCAATTTCGTCTGCCCGGTCGGTGTTCGCCGCTGATGGGCGTGACGGGTTCTATCTCTTCTCATTCCCCGTTGCTTCGTGCCCCCCCTCCCCCAGCGCCGTTTCCCGTTCCCCTGGAACGTGCGCCGACGCCTACGATATTGGCGCACACTAAATGCAGACTGATCGATTGATTCATAGGTGTGAGCATGATCGTGTGATGACGTGATGGTATGACAGCGTGTCCTGAGCCTTTGAGTGGGATATGCTAGCGTGCTGGTCGTCGACAGACGCAGCCCCGAGGCCTTCCCCCACCTGCACGTGGTCGAGAGGAGGATTGTGGCGCGCCAACCGGTTCGCTGAAGTGGAGTGCAACGTTGTCGGCGTGCTCGCAGTCCATAAAACGCACGCGGCCGACGGAGGGTCCGTGGTGGACTGCAGCTCTACCCATCAACCGGTCGATAACCGGCCAGAATGATGGAAGTGCTAACATGCACCCCCCCCCCCCCCCCCGTTGGCACATATTTTTTCAGGGACAGGTAGAAGGGTGACGGGACAGTAGCTGCTACCGTTGGCTGCTGGCGAGCCTTTCCCCTTACAAAGAGAGACAATCACACGCCACTGCTCTAGCCAGCCAGGACTTGGCCCAGAGGTTCCGTTCAGGGTGAACAGATTCTGATTCTTCTTCTTCTTATTGTCGTACGGCTGATGTAGATGCAGAGGGACGGCTACAATTTCACGTTCAGGTGGTCGCGCCGGATAACTGCTTCTGGTGGAGCAGCGGAGTGCGTCGCCGTGATGGCTCCTTCGTGTTTGCGGATCGGCGCGTCGCGTCGATGTGCGTTGTGCGGTCTGATCTGGAGGACCACAGTCACACACTGGAGAGTTTTTTTTTAAATTTGACATTCGTGTGTCAGATGTCCGTATCTGCCATGGTTTGGGGAGTGGATGCAATTGAGGGTGGACCATGAGCTTCGTGGAAGATCAAAAACCCGGCCGATCTTCTGCGTTTGGTCTTTCACAACGAGCTGTTTTACGTGACACATCTTGCCAATTGACTGTGTCGGGTGGTGGCGGGTTTAACGACACATGCGTACATTTCCGCAAACTAACCCACAAAACCCGTATTATGAACGAGGTGTGTGTTTGTGAGTTCTTTTGAACTCCATTCAGTGTGAACAGATGACGCAAGGCGATTGCTAACTGGCTTCAATCGCCACTCTTCAGGAGCTCTGTCGGCTTGGCATCCAGGCCCCTGCATAGTCACGTGACGGCTGCCCCATACCTCCAGCAATGTAGGGCAGTCAGGTGCGATATTCAAGACCCCGCGTGCTATTTCTTGGATGAGGATGTACCGAGGTGTGGGCGGGCGGTGGCTTGGAGAGGGTTTCATGTAGCCCCCCCCACCCACCGCTTACCCCCTCCTCCCCGTGATTCGACGACGACGACGACGGCTAGAAGATACTCTGGCGCTGTGCTCTGTCCTCCCGAGACGTGGGCGACGACGCAACAGACGAGCGCCGGAGATTTGTGAAACGGCACCGACGCTTTTGTTTCAGAGTGGTATTCCGAGGAGCATTCGCGTGCCTGCAATAATGACCAGACAGAACCCCCCCCCCCCAACTCCCCATCACCCTCCACGTCACACAACAACACCTCAGCTCAGTCTCTCAGCACGGAATCCACCCCAAATTTGAATTGAGGCAGTGCCCTGCACTCCGAATCAAGGGACCCGCGCTAAAAGCTTTCAAGCTATAAATTCCGGTTCAGTGATTCTGCACTTGCTCTATTACTATAGTACTATACTGCCTTCAACTTTTATGAACGACTGGGTGTTTAAGGTTAGCGATTTGTCAGATTATCTATCTGTATAGCAAATAGACAAAATACAATTACTTTACTATGCAAGCTAAAAATGTATGCGTTTTAATATTCAAGTGTTTGTTTTTATTCTTGGACCCTTTATAACATATGCTAGCGGCCCCGCACTAGCTTGATGTGGCACTGCTCAGAATAGAGTATGTGGCTGCTGTAAATGGTCCAGCTGATGTCACTTCGTTTTAGCAACCATTTGTGGCCAGGTCGCTTCTAGAAAAGAGCTCGTAGCTCAGTGGGCCTTACCTACTAATGGGGTCCAATCTCTGATCATCATTGCTTTACGCTTATAATTAAGTTATCCCACGAATTCAATTTAACACGTAGCCTTTCGCGACCAATATTATTCACAATGAAGGTTTTTGGGTTATATCGCGGGAAGCTTTCACGACCAATGTTATTCGTAATAAAGGTTTTTGGGTTGGCACCAAAAACCAAAATATTAAAGGCTATTGGAGCGTGAAATGGCCAGCACTGCGCACAAAGCAGCTGTGTGGTCAGCACCACGCCAGACTGCCTTTGTCCTCCCCAGTGCTGATGTTTACGTGGAGTGCCATTTAAGGCTGAGTTGACCTAGGGGAGGCCAGGGACAGGTTCAAAGGATACCTGCCATCAATGTTGGCCATGGGTGGGAATCAATATAAAGTCTCTGTGATAAGATGCCATTAGCACGCAGCACCTCCGATCAACACGGTTGGCTACGCAGGGTGCGAAACTCGTTCAAAATCCATACCTACAAAGCTACCCAGTACAGCTTGTATCTGAATTTTGGGGGAGCGTGTTGTTAGCGAGCACCTGTGAAGGCTGGAACGGCTATATACGAGTGGATGTGGCCAGCATTATGCCAGTCTGCCTTAGACTCCCAAGTACTGATGGATGCACAGAGCACCAGGGCCTCACTTAAGACTGAGTTGACCTTGAGGACATCCTGCGCCAGGACTGATATCAGTCGACACTGATGTTAGCAGCCGTGGTCAGAAATCAAATTCACAATTGTGCTAACCGCGGCGAATGACTCCGCGCAATAACGTATTAAGAGAAAATTATGAACACCAGGATCACAGTGCAATGCAGTGCATGCCACATCATTATCCATTCCACTATCAGCTTCCAACAGCAGTGGCTGCAACAAATGGGAGCTGTTTCCATTTGTACCGAGAGCGAGGGTACCCTCGGCTCAATGCGCACCATGTCACTAGGTGTCGCTACCACACAATGGACAACATGTACAGAGGCAATGACAAAGATCCCCCGTGTAGCCTTAACATACTGTTGGAGCAAGTGCTGTTAGCGAGCTCCTGCAAAATGTATAGCGCACACAATATCAAGCGATACGAAGGCAAAGATCCCCCGTGTAGCCTTAACATACTTTTGGAGCAAGTGCTGTTATCGAGCACCGATGAAGGCCGGTAGGGCACACGAGGGGAGGTTGGTGGGATGGCCAACACCAATCCATACAATGCTCACACACACACACGCAAAGACAACGACCCCCCCTTGTAGCTTCTAACAGATTGCAATGGCACGTGATGTTCGCGAACGCTCAAGGGCGGCACAGCGCACGAGGGGGTGGAGTAGCCAGCACCGTGGACGGCCGCCTTTGTCTCCCTCGTGACGACTCCAGCACGAAGAACAACGATAATAATTAGACATCGCAGAGAATGAAGTGCAAACACAACACATGGTATACAATGGTAAAGTGAGTGCACTTGTATGCAGATTTGTATCCCAAAGAAAGCGTTGCCAGCAGACACGGTGACACGAATGTTAACTCCTTCAAGGAATTGTTTCAAATGTCATACCACCTGTCTCCTATGTGTTTGCAGGCATTCAAGTTTAACTTGACGATGTTACGAATGCAGTGATATCATCAGCGGTGTTTCCCCCCCCCCCCCACCATATTTTTCACGCCTGATTTCGTCCTTCCTTTGTGTCGTTTGCGCCGATTTCCTTTAATTAAAGTGCACTTGCTTTAATTGATTTAATTGGACAAATCCTGCGCTGTGTTCCCGCCTTAAATTCCCCACTGCATGCGTCGCATGCCCCTGAGATTTGTCTTCGAATCAATATTAAATAACCCTTTTTGCGACAAATGTAATTTACTGAACACAAGTCGCTCGAACAACCCGCAGATATAAACACGCTTATAGGAACCAAAGATAAAACATCCAACCCTATAACCATGCAGACTGTTTGCGACAAGCGCTGCGAGCGGTCATCCATGAAGGCTGGTGCAGTGCACGAGGCAGTGATGTGGCCAGACGCCATGCATAGTCGCATGTTTACAGGCAGTACCAGGTACCCATTGACGGCTGAGTCGACCTAGGGGGGCGCCACTGATGTTAGTCGTGACTGGGAAGCAAACTCAGGATGTGCGCCCATGGCGCAGTGCACGAGGGGCTAAGCTACAGCTCACAACTATTTCAACTTTGTATATAGTGTCAACACACCCGGGGCATATGACGACAAAACCCATCACAGTAAAAACAAATATATAGCAGGCCGGAAAACCACACAAAGAGATATATGTTTAAATGACAAAACAGCCAAGCATTTAGTTCTTTTGAGCTAGTGGCCTGGATGAGGCTGATAGCTTTTAGTGTATTCAATGCGAATCTTTGAATGTTGTTAAATCCACAAATGGCAAACCGCGTACAGTGGACAGGACACAGATATAGATGCAAATGCAAATTTGTGCAAAATGTATGACAAAGGTAAAAATCCATAATCCCAGAGACGCCCTGAAGCGAGTCCACTGCGGATCAGCAGGCTCGGCGTGCAAAACGTCCGAGGATTGATCAAGTATCTCCTGCAGCCCCAGAGAGAAGACAACCAAAAACGTGGCCTCGGCGGACGGCTGGGTCAGTGTGTCACGGGGAGGCTTAAGTGCGCTGTGGTCACAGTCAGCAAAACTACCAATGTGCCCATCTTACTAAAGGGGTAGCAATGCATTTTTAATGCACGGCCTTGAAATCTGTTTTACGTTTACCGAGCCGTGAATGCAAATCATTTCATTTAAGCGTCGCCGATTTTTTTTTGACTGCTCGCCTGAGCCAAACGCCAGGACTGAAAGCGATAAAAAAATTTGCTCTGCAAACGAATCATGAAAAATTAAGAATAAACAAATCCCGTATTGTTTAAGAGATTTCTTTTTTTGCACATGCACAGACTGTGCATGTGCAACTCCGTACGGACGTGTGAACACGAGACACTTTGAAGTCGCAATGAATGCCAAAATCTGTTTACACATAAATAGGCCGTTATTCTCTTAATATGCTTCACACGTTAATATCTGCATTCACTGTTCTTATAAATGTGTGACGACAGTGAAACAATGGGAAATTAGTTTATCGTTGGGGATAACACGAACATTTGTGTGATTCAATACATATTGCCAGCACAACTGATACAGCAAATATAATCGACGTGTGGTTTCATTAAAATTATTCAGTGATCATTAAATTTAAAAAATCACTATTTTTTTGCTTTCTCAGTCATTTTCATTCATATTGTGCTTTGAACATCATATCATGAGACAACCATTTGTCAGAGAATACCCCAATTATTTCCTACTATACATTATTTGTATTTTGTCAGCTTAAAAGCAGACACATACTCTAAAGGATTTTTTTTTTTAAATCCACGCGACCACGTGGAGAGAAAGAGAGAGAGCGGGACATGCAAACTCCAACTACACAGGCGTCAGGGTCGGGATCGAACCCTGGACCTGCTTGCATCACCAGACGAGGTAGTTAACATCTCGCCGCCACGTTAACAAAAGGCGAAGAAGCTCTCTGCACCGTGCAGCAAGCATCCTGCACGCGTAGGCAGGCGACCCACGAAACAAGCAGCGGCAGTCGGGGCAAGTTGGGCCGGCAGTGGGAGCCGGCGCATTTCTCGACGACTCCAGCAGATTCGAAGAGACGCCCGGTGACACGAATCTTTCGACACCTCACCGCCACAACTACCCCCCCCCCCCCACATTGACTTTCCCCTGGAAATTGACGCCCCCCCTCCCCCTTCCCCTTTCTGACGACGATTTTTTTCGTTGCGGCCGCCAGCGGATTCGAAGAGGTCCCTCCGGGGAGACCGAGGGAGCCACGCGCAAAGTCGCGAAGCACGTGACGGACGAGCGACGTGACGTGTGCAGAAGTACACGCGCACCCTTTGCATCAACACACATCATCATCATCAACACACACATCATCATCAACACACACACACACATCATCATCATCAACACACACATACATCATCATAAACACACACACACATCATCATCATCAACACACACACATCATCATCATCAACACACACATCATCATCATCAACACACACACACATCATCAACACACACACACACATCATCATCAACACACACACACATCATCAACACACACACACACATCATCATCAACACACACACACATCATCATCAACACACACATACATCATCATCATCAACACACACATACATCATCATCAACACACACACACACACATCATCATCAACACACACATACATCATCATCAACACACACACACACATCATCATCAACACACACATACATCATCATCATCATCAACACACACACACACATCACCATCATCATCAACACACACATACATCATCATCAACACACACACACACATCATCATCAACACACACATACATCATGATCAACACACACACACACACATCATCATCAACACACACATACATCATCATCAACACACACACACACACATCATCAACACACACACACACATCATCATCAACACACACACACACATCATCATCAACACACACATCATCATCAACACACACACACATCATCATCATCAACACACACACACACACATCATCAACACACACACACACATCATCATCAACACACACACACACACATCATCATCAACACACACACACATCATCATCAACACACACATACATCATCATCAACACACACACACATCATCATCATCAACACACACATACATCATCATCAACACACACACACACATCATCATCAACACACACATACATCATCATCATCATCAACACACACATACATCATCATCATCAACACACACACACATCATCATCAACACACACACACACATCATCATCATCAACACACACATACATCATCATCAACACACACACACATCATCATCAACACACACACATCATCATCAACACACACACACATCATCATCAACACACACACACATCATCATCAACACACACACACATCATCATCAACACACACACACACATCATCATCAACACACACACACATCATCATCATCAACACACACATACATCATCATCAACACACACACACACATCATCATCAACACACACATACATCATCATCAACACACAAACACACATCATCATCAACACACACATACATCATCATCAACACACACACACATCATCAACACACACACACATCATCATCAACACACACACATCATCATCAACACACACACACATCATCATCAACACACACACACATCATCATCATCAATACACACACACACACATCATCAACACACACACACATCATCATCATCAACACACACACACACACACACATAATCATCAATACACACACACATCATCAACACACACACACATCATCATCATCAACACACACACACACATCATCATCAACACACACACACATCATCATCAACACACACATACATTATCATCATCAACACACACATACATCATCATCAACACACACATACATCATCATCAACACACACACACACATCATCATCAACACACACATACATCATCATAAACACACAAACATCATCATCATAAACACACACGTCATCATCATAAACACACACACACATCATCGTCATCATGAACACACACACACATAATCATAAACAAAGCCAAATATCCCCCATTTAGCTTTAGCCAGACTGTTGGGGCAAGTGCTGTTATCGAGCACCTATGAAGGCCGGCACTGCAAACGAGGAGGTGGGTGGTCAACACCACGCCCGGCCACCTTTGTCTCCCCAGCTGCGATGTTTACACACCGCATCCGGTACTCATTTAAGCCTGAGTCGACCTAGCGGATGCCCACAACCAATCCAGAAAATGGTCACTGGTGGTGGCCGCGAGCGGGAATCGAACTCGGGTGGCCGGGTTTGTAGCGCAGTCCGCTAACTACCACGCCCCACAGCATCACAAACACAACGGCGTGCATCATCACAAACGCACACACAGATGCCACCGTTAACACGATCGCATACAAACAGCGCAGGCAGACCCATGGGAAAGGCCATAACGATTTACGAAATGTCATCACGCTCGTGTTTTTTGAAGAACGAATCCTTTTTTTGTTAACGAGAGATACCTGTCCTGTGAACCTGGTCTGACCTCATGAGAGCCACCAGCTCAACTTCTAACATGGACCTGGTACTGGTTGGAACGTCCTGGCTACACCAGCCCACAGGGGATTATTGTGTCCATCCGTCCGTCGTGCATCCAAGACTGGGAGGGGTGGGGCTGGGTGGGGAGGGTGGGGAGGGGCTGGGTGGGGAGGGTGGGGAGGGGTTAGGTGGGGAGGGGAGGGTGGGGAGGGGCTGGGTGGGGAGGGTGGGGAGGGGCTGGGTGGGGATGGTGGGGCTGGGTAGGGGTGGGAGGGGTGGGGCTGGGTGGGGAGGGGCTGGTCACCCCGTGGTGCCCTTATAAAACTCAACGTTTAACCTACTCACGCCGGCTTGTGCCCGCCCTCACAGTCGGGCATATTTGCGGAATACACCACGCCGCCGTTGACCCTGGCCATTGACCGAGCAACCCAACGTTCCTACCAGCTCCCTCCGCAGGAATGTGTTTAAATGGCGTCAAAGCGTTACTGTATATGCTACGAGGTTGATTTCCTTCAAGTTCAGAATATCTGTAAAATGTAGACATTTATTACCTTTTGAGTAGTCCATTTACGTATAATATATTAAATACATATATTAGAGAAACACATTACTGTATATAGTGGTTAAATTGTGTTGTGGATATACATTCAGAAATAAAATAAAATAAACATAGACGTCCAAATCGTGCCCAATTGAGCGTTGTTATGATATTTTAAGGGATGCACAACATATTCTTTGATTCGTTTTTTTTAAAATTACAAACATTACTCTCTTAAATAATTCAAACACAGAAACGCAGTGCTGGCTGCTGAACCATCAAACCATTCTCGTTTGAGCAGCGTCGTCAACATTAACACGTTCCTTGTGGGTTCGTATCAGACGTTGGGTTCTACATTTTCTTCCCCCCACTCGTTCCGACTAATTGTCAGACAGTAACTGAAGCGTGTTAAACCCTCACACAAATGATTGCAAGACATTCAGCTAATATAAAACATCCACTGGCTTTAATGTCCAGGACTTGCCTTTATCAATTTACCCTAGCACCCACGAGTATGTGCAGCATTCATTGTCACGATCTCGACATGCACTAACAGTTCCCTCTGTACACTGATCATACTTGTGCTGCAATACGTTGTAAGAAGACAGACGTCATGGTACTGAACTCAATAACGAATCACCCCCCCCCCCCCCCCCCAAAATAAAATTAACACGCAACCACTAAATAACAATCGAACACCCTCTTGAAAAAGCACAGAAATGCCACGCCGGATCAACATCAAACATAAAAGCAAACCTCGTTGATGCGTTGTTCTCGTGTAAAACAAATATAATAATAGATACGCTTAGGTTTTTTCGGTAAAGTCACGTAGGTAAAAAATATAAATAAATCATAAAAATAATAGAAATAAAATAATGAGTTATTAGTTTATTTCTATTATTATTTCTATCAAAATTATACAAATAATAATCGGAATGAAAAATGTATTTATTATTTGATTTATTATTTTATTTATATGCTTATTTCTATAATAAATAATACAAATAATAATAGAAATAAAATAATGATTTTTTATTTTACTTCAATTATTATTTCTATAATTATTATTTTTTTACCGAAACAACCTAAGAGTATGAATCCTTGCAATGACGAAAGCTTCAAATCTAGAATAATAGATCCCCCTGAGCTATGAAGGGTGGCGGCGTGAATGTTGAATCATGTTCAAAATCACATGCAACACGCCCTTTCTAGGCCAGCAGACGTCATTGGATGGTGGTTTGAGGCACTCATTCTTGCACTACACACACGTGCAACGAACATTTGCAAAGATGATTATGGGACAATCGTGCTTTTGTGTTGTATCTGTTTGTTTTACCATTGAACTCGTGACAGCCAATCTGAATTGAAAACTCATTTATTTAAAACTGCTTCTTGTCTTTAGTTCGTTGTCCTTCCCCCGCACCTCCGATTAGCACGGTTGGCTGCGTACGGCGCGAAAGAAGTTCAACACACAGTACATGTGTAGTCAAAATGTCTTACGCCTTTTGGCGTCATCTGGTCCAACACCAATGGAGATTAGGCTCTAAGAAAAAAAGCTGTCTCGGGTGTGGACCAATCAACTTCAAGGACAGTGCATATCATTATCATCATCAGAGTTGTTTCTTTTTGTTTGCATTTTGACTGCTTGTGTTGTGGTTATTGCAAACATGATGCCTTGTATAAAGGTGTCAGTTTTTGTACCAGTTGAAAGGGTAAAAACCTATTACTATAGTCAAAATGTGTTCAACCACTGGCGTTCATGTGTGCACTCATTCTGCATTTCATCGGGGCTACTGCGTTATCGAAGAATGAATCTCCGCACAGCCAAACAAACGGATGTGCACCCCCAGCTGAACCTAAGTCCTGGTAACTTCACATTTTAACACAGCATATGAATGCTGCGTACATAATATGCATACAGAGGGAAAGATGCAGCCCTGCGATCGCTTGCTCATGCCACTGATGGTGGACGGACCGCTCGCTGCTCGTGGGAGCTCTGAAAAGTCCCTCGGGAGAGGAGGGCTTTTGGCTTACTCGAAGCAGGCCTACCCACATTTTAGTTCACCATACACGACCTACAAAACCGCTGTACGCAATTACGTTGCCGGGTGGACATGGGCAAAGGGGGGGAATTTAAGGAACGTGGCCGTTGCTTCCCACTGCATTGACTGATGCACAAATATAAGAGAAGACCTCTCCAGTGTGCTCACCATTACAGCACAGCAGCATCCAAATAATGTACAATACTTAAAAACACACACACACACGCACGCACGGAGAAAAATACAGTGAAAATGAAATGCACACGCGCACACATGCACACACAACGAACGGTTGTACTTCTCGTATTGTCTAAAATAGATTGGGTAGCATTTTTTAAATTCTGAAAATGCCAGTGAGGCTGATTATCTGATCTTGCAGTTCGTTACGAGTGTCTGCATGCACGAGAGGCGCAGTCCCAATATAAACTGCTTTCCAATGCCTTTTGATAAACCTCCGCTGCCACCGCATGATGGATAAAGTCTTTCTGCAATTTATTAGCAAGCTGGTTGAGAGGGCAGATCGCTAAGCATGATGTATAGCCTGGATCTGGTACACAGCCAGATATGTTAGCACACCGTATGATCAGTCCATTGTGTCTGCCCATACTAAAACCACTGCTCGCCCATAACAAAGGAAAACAATTCCAGCGTTTAATTCAATGCGTTTCCACTTTGTGCCACAGTCGTATTAGTAATAGTACCTTAAGCTCTTTGCATGTCCCTTCCAATCAGCCTTATAGAACACTTCTTCCCCGCTCCAGCGGGGCCTGAAAATAACAAAATCGTGAGCAAATGTATGCAGCACTTATGATCATAAGAAGCAGATGCATATAGTTGAAATGGGAAAAATCTCGTACTTCAAAACTTGATCAAAATGATGTAATTATATTCTCGAAAAACCTGCCTGCAAGTGGCAGTCGCAGGTTTATTACATATCTGTGTGAATTTTTAAGTGGCATCCCACGGGTTTTTTTTCTTCCAGAAACTCTGGTTTCAACATGAGTGACACTAAATATGTCCAAATGATGATCTCATAATGTAGAATATTTAAATAACATTTTTTTCATTTATACCCGAGGGTGATGCAATTTAGACGCAATCTTATATATTTGTCAGCATGTTCAAGTGTATGCACGTAGCAAAACCTGCTAATTAGAGGTGCAGAGGAAGGATAACAAACTATACATCTGATAAATATTTTATTGATCCTTTTCGGCCATGGTCAATCGACTGATGGATGAAAGCCTTCCCAAGTCGCTGGCATCTCTACCGATCCTGAGCAGTAATAAATCCACCCAGAACCTGGACACCAACTGATCTTATAATAGCTCCATATCCCCGCTGAGCATCCCCTTGGATAGGTTCCATTTCTTGTCTGCCACTCAAAAATAATGATACAGGTCGCGGGTTCGAACCTGACGCCTGTATATTTGGAGTTTGCATGTTCTCCTCGTGGTCGCGTGGATTTTTTTTCTCCATGCCCTCTGGATTTGCCCTGCACATTCAAAAACAATGTGCGTTTAGCGTATTTGGCTGCTCTAAATGTCCACGTTGTAAGCCACTACACGGAGCTATCATTTGTGGCCAGGTCGCTTCTGAAAAAGAGCTACTTAGCTTAGTGGGCCTCACCTGATAGAATAAAAAAAAGTTTTCGTTTTTTACTTTTGTGCTTGAAAGTCAGCCACCATCACTTCTTTAAACATGTCTCGCCTACAGCCAAGGCCTCTTTCGTTTCTAAACAGTCACGACGATGTCTATCGCCTGCGTATGTTGTCTAAACCACGTGTTCCTCTTTCTGTGTCTCGATAGAAATCCGAATAAGGGTCCGTCCATAAATGACGTCACGCACCTAGGGGGCGGGGGGGGTCAGACATTTGTGACGATGTGTGACGAGGGGGGGGAGGGGGGTTTGAGAAATGTGACGTCACATAAAAATGCGCAACTTTAAATAAATATAGACAACACGTTCTACTTAATTGAATATACCTTTTAATAAATGTTTTCTCCTACAACATCAGAGTGCAGCGACACATTCAATACGCACTACAATGACAATAGTTTAAAGCGATTTGAAGCATGTTTTTTTTTTGGGGGGGCAGAGATTTGTGACGTCATATTTGAGGGGTGGGGGTCTGACTTTTTGTGACGCCGTGTGACGAAGGGGGGGGGGGGGGAATCGTCCAAAATCGCGTGACGTCATTTATGGACGGCCCCGAACCATCTCTCCATGGCTCTACGTCATTTGTTCCGCGGAATTTAGATTGATTAATGACTCTGGTTATTTTCGCAGACAATCCATATGTTATGGCAGGTAATGCGGACTGATACACATATGTGGGCAATAATATTAACATGATGGGTAACTTTAACCTGTTATTCTTCGGGAATATCATTGTTTATTACCAGGGTAAATTTGGATTGTTATATTAATATACACACACATCAATAAATATTCATCATTGTATTATAAACGTGCTCTATAATATGTACAAGTTTATGAAACAGATGTATACGAATTACAATTAGCTACTTATACATGACCATTTATTGTCACACATTACTGTACATTACATATGTATTTACTATGCTTGTGTTCTGTAGGGACACATTTTACATGGAATTAATTATCGAGTATATAAACCAGTAAACAAGTAAATCATTGAGCTTGTGGGAGTTTGTGTTCATCAATTAATTATAACATACATTTTAAACCATTGCAATTTTCAGAAAATCATAAAAGCCTCTTAGAAATGCTGAAAATAGAAAGTCTTTATCAAATAAATACAATTATTTTTAGAACAAGTTGGGCCAATTATTTTTTTTATTCCAATCAAACGTCAATATTGCTCTCTTCATCATGTCATGACGAAAAAAATAAGTAGAACATTTGGTGTCAGAGAATGGCCCCTTAAAAAGAATATGACCAAACAATCCTGAGAATATATTAGAGCCTTGTGAGTGCTTAGATGGGAGACTGCATTGGGATAACAGGTAGTATAGACTTCGGTTCAATATTGGATTTCTCTGAATACTCCAGTTTCTTCCTACTTGCCAAACGTTAATTGAATGAATGGCATTGCTAACCCGTACCAAATGAAAAGGTCTTGAGACTGAGTGAGGTTTTTTTAGGAAAACAATTGGCATCATCACTTTTTAATTTACTTTATTACTCTTTATCCATTGCTGGGGCAGACCTTTTGAATGACTCGAAAACAATGTTCATCCCCCATGACAATTGTTTTTATCCTCAGATTTGGAATATCCTCGTAAATGTGAACGCTCAAATGTATGCAAATCGAGACAGGCTTTTTCTGTTTGTTATATTTGTGTTCGTGCGGTCATTCGTGACTGAGACCAAGAATCAAATCCAGGTTTTTCGGTGGTGCCGGCTCACGGCTCAGCTACAGCACGGACCCTCTGGGCTACGTGCTCACCTCCCACTGACAACTATTTAAACCTGGCGCCGTTACCTTGAATGTTATTTTAATTTCATTTTATTTTGATTTCGTAAAAACAAAGTTTGCAGCGCGGAAACAATATTCGCAGAACTACACTTTAATGACCTTCACTGGTCATCGAACATGCCTTAAGGTGGCAAAGATATTTATGTAATGTCTGTACTTGCAACTTTTTTTTTTAAAACCGTTCCCACATAATTTTAATGGCAGGGACTTTCCTCTCCTGGAGGTTTTGCTGGTTTAAGCTTTATGGACCATAAAATAGTCATTTAACTTATCTTTTTTTGACACTAAACTGATGAGCAAAGCAAAAATAAGCATTAGAGACTGTAGCTGGAGGGTTGAGGATGCAGTGAATCGATTTATGAAATGAATTCTCCTGGCAACACTTTCATTTATGGCGGATAGCTTCTTTCAAGTCAAGCACATTTGAAAAAGCTTCGGGGCTTTAATATATTAATATGCACTTTTTTTGATCCCCCTTTGCTTTGGAGGTGAAGCTTTTGTAATTGACTCCAAGCGGTTGGGTTTGTTAAAATGCTAGGTCGTTAGTAACAATGATCGCCTTCACTCGCACCACTTCATTCTCGAAGCTTCCAACAAGGGTAATCTTCCGTCGCAACAAAAAAAAAATACACCGGGCTTTCAATGCATTAAAATAAACTCACCGGTGAAACCGGGGGCATTCGTTTTAATTTGACATCACAGGCTGCAATTATCACGCCGCCAGCGCTCGCAACAAATCAACGGTGGACGTCGCGATGTGTCCAAATCATAAATAACTATAACGCGTGAGGAGGAACCCTTGACCGGACGGTTACCCGTGTTTATGCTTTGTTTACATTAAGGGCATCATTTTTAAATTTGCGCGACGTGGCTGTGGAAGGAAGTGATGCTTTTCATTTGAAAGGGTAGATTTCCCTGGGGTAAAAACAGGCAATTTCCCCAGCGGTTGAATGATCTTTCACGCCTGTCTCCTATTCATTTACTGCACCTACGGCAGCGAGACCGCACTTGGGCTCCGAGAGTTAATTGCATAAAAAGTCATAAATTTACTGCGTAAGCTTTCGCTGCACTCTACGCAAAGTGACAGACACGCTGCGTGAAGCAGGAAACATGTGTTTTAGCAACAGCATGTTTTAAATCACTATTTAAAAATTAATTTGAGATTCAAAATTGTTTTTTCTCTATTTAAATGTAAAAAAATCGTCTTGAGGCAGTATCCGCCTGTGTGCATAACAATGCTAAGTTTCCTATGAAAATTAATATTTGCATTAATTCAAATAAAAGGACATTGTAGTTATGTAGATGAAGTAAACTTGGTTACGGTGGCATTCAAGCAGTGGTTGTGTTTTTTTCTGCGATGGTGTAAGGCTAAAAAACATGGCTTATTCATTTGTGATGATGTCCTATTTGACATCGTGTCGGCTACACATGCATTGAATCTTTGCTCTGCTTGTGCCTTGTGGGAGCAGTGTTTGCTGCTCATTTCAGAGGTTCATAGCTCAAGACTAGAAACCGACAGCACTGAATAATCCTGCAGGTGTATCATCATTATTGTTACGACTACAATTTTTAACCGGGAAAGACTCATTGAATTACAAGGTTTTTTTTTTCTTTCAGAAAGTTACTGAATTTTTTTTTGCAGTATGGGGGCGATGATCCAGTGTGTAATCCCAAATGATTACATTTGCAGGCAATTTTTCAGCATCGATCGGGATATTTGGCAAATAAAAGTTAGATTTGTTCACTATAAAATACGCACCATGTGATTGACAGTGGAAATCTGCTGGAAATAGAGGAGGACACGTGTGCTGGCATCACAGTCCAAATTTACCAAAATTTTAGACATTTCTCACAAATGACGGAATTGAGACAAATCACGAAGAAACATCGCCCTTGAATGCAAGACTCATGCTCATCTCTAGGCTAGTGCTGTGTCCATTTTGTGCCACACAGGTACAGCTGCCACTGGGGGAGGGGGGTCCCTATTGACAAGATGGCAGCAGGGCAATGGCATTATTGAGATGAGACGTGAAGTAAGTAAGGCACTTTGAGTTGCGTCGACATTTAAGCAAGGGCCAACACAAATGCAACCTTAAGTTACTTGGGAAAATGTAAACTAAATTGGAGAACCAAAGTCGCGGATATTACACAACATTATCTAAAAAAACACACGTACGTTGTTGCCATTTTTGTTATCTTTTTAAATATCAGCGTTCTGTGCGACAAAACAAGCACATTCTGAAACGTGCCCTCTCAGTTGAAGTTTATGATTATCGAGAGCGTCCTAAATTAAAATAGATTTTTGTACACCCCCCCTGCCGATTGTTTACGCCGGATTGATTATGAGTATGAAACATCATCTTAAAATACGGTAGATTATCAGTGATTTTTTTCCCCTCTCCCTCCCTTGCCTGTCACTCCGGGAGTACGAGGATTGATATTTCACGGTGAGCAGCTGTAGGGTCGAAGATAATGGGCGCGCCGCACACCATAATGAAACTGTCACTCAGCACAGAGCACACCTTTAGTCACCAGGAATTAGCAGCCCCAGACATTCTTCGCATGCGTCGTTGCAAGCGCAGGGGCCCACCGTGGCTCGCAATCCGTGCGGGTTGCACAATGCGTGTCGGAGAAGCCTCGCTTTGGAGCACGCCACAAGTTGTAGCCACTAACATAGCGCCACACGTAAAAATGAAGATGAACTGCAAATTGGGGATGAGAGCACAGGCATATACAATATAACACGTGCCTGTAAAAAGACAAAGGTGCAGCCCTGCAATGATTTGCTCAAGCCACCGCTCGCAGAACGGCCTCAACTAAACAGAGCCCCCGGGAACTCCCCCCCCCCCCCCACCTCTTCCACGTATTGGAAGAGGTGGGGGTGGGGGGGGATAGACGTCTTGGAAGAGGTGGGGGGGGTAGACATCTTGGAAGAGGTGGGGGTGGGGGGGATAGACGTATTGAAAGAGGTGGGGGGGTAGACATCTTGGAAGAGGTGGGGGTGGGGGTCGGGATAGACGTCTTGGAAGAGGTGGGGGGGGGGATAGACGTATTGAAAGAGGTGGGGGTGGGGGGGATAGACGTCTTGGAAAAGGTGGGGGTGGGGGGGATAGACGTCTTGGAAGAGGTGGGGGGGGGATAGACATCTTGGAAGAGGTGGAGGTGGGGGGGATAGACGTATTGAAAGAGGTGGGGGGGTGATAGACATCTTGGAAGAGGTGGGGGTGGGGGGATAGACGCCTTGGAAGAGGTGGGGGTACCCACACTTTACCCCACCACACATGACCTGCCCATCGATGCCGGCATACACATTCGTGATTCGGTGCGCACATCGCGCGCTCTCGAGAAATTCGTCGAATCGACGCGTCATTGTTAGCGTGCACATTCGGCACAGGGTGAGGGCCTCCCAAACACCATGCGAGTGGTGGGGGATATTTGACCAGACTTCACCAGCGCAGGTTAGTGATGACGAGGAGCGAGAGACGCGAGAGCATCGCGGGACAAAACTAAAACATTATCTTCACTCTGCGCCTACCACATAGCTCCCACAGCCTGCAACATGATGCACTCTCCAGGCTCATACCTGCTTAGCTTAGCTTCCACCAACTCATATTTGCAGGATGCGGGGGGACAGGAATCACACGTTGTCATCCCCACCTCCGATTCGCTCGGTTGGCGACGTACGGTGCGAAAGAAGTTCTGCATGCGTTTTACATTCTATGCGATTTGGTCACAGGCTCTGAATAAAGTCTCATACAGATGTTCCATGAATTCAAATAGTCTTGTTACTCTGCACTGCACATCAACATTGTCGTTTAGTCCAGTGGAAATCAGGCCCCGTTCAGCTCAATTTGTGCTGATCAATGGGATTAAAGAAGAACATTAGGATTATAGAACATTGATAAAAGACATCAAGGAGGTGGGCTTGGGCAGGACTTGTCGCTAGAATGGATCGTGGTCGGTGGTCCAGAATAATAAGTGACAGCCGAGGAATAAGAGCGCATCTGAATTGACGTCCACCGAGTAAGGAGATGGCCCAATGAGATCAATTGGGAGTTCAGGTGCTAAGCGGATTATTTATTTTGAGGGTGGTAGCAGCTTGAGAAGGCCTTCATCCAGCAGTGGATTGACCATGGCTGCCGGTGATTTATGAAACATTAAGACTATTGCTTCGTCTCAAGTTTACACGCTGACCCAAACAGGATAAATATGCATATGCATCGTTGCCTCTAAATGGTTCCACCGTGGAGATCTAGCGATGAAATCACTTCTGTTGCAGGTGCTAGGCGATTTGATACATTGCTGGGTCATGGGGAGGGATAGTGATGATTAAGGGAGGCCTTCATTCAGCAGCGGAAGTAGCGCAGCTGCTGCTGATATGGATGATGATGGTGATGAATGGGATGGCAGCGTAGCACGCGGCAGCTTCGGCAATTAAACACATGGCTAAACAGTGGCACTCGGTCGCCTCTCATTGCCACCAGCCGCTGTAAATGGGAGGTTAATGTTCGTACTGCGATGGTTCGCTGGCCAATTTGTCTCTGAGTGAAACGAGGCTTCACAACGAGGGCACGCGATGGCAGAGAGGAAATGATAGGCGCTGAACATCGGGCACAACTTTTTATTTTTGTACCATAACATTCCCTTCACCGGCCTATGTTTAATATGTTCATGAGGATGTTGTATATCATCATCATCACTGTCGGATGATGGACCCCGCCCCCACCGCTCAGGACTCTGCGAATTAACGAGCCAATTGGCACCTGGCAGCTGCACATGGACAGATTTAGTGTGGATGTTTGGTAACGAAATGGCAATCACTTCCTTTTGATAAGAAAACAACTGAATTGAGCAAATGCTTAAGGATTGGGACGCTAATGCCGGGGTGATTTTTTTTCTGTAATGTTTTGCTGTCTTTTCTTGGATTTCTGTTTGCACTTAGTCACATATTCACTTTAAGATGTTTTTTGTTCATGTTTTTGTTTTTTGTTTGTTGCGGTTGCACCCGGTTCAAGAGCCGAATGGCTCACAGGGCTCTACCTAATAAATGAATTTTAACTTGATATACAGGGTGATCCAGGTGTCTTGTGAACCTAATTTAATTCTCTAAAACTGAAAACGTTTTAAATTAAAGGTTTATTTATTTTCCCCGCACCTCCAATTAGCGCGTTTAGCACGGCTGGCTACGTTCGGTGCCAAAGAAGTTCAACATACATACGTACCATGTATAATGATTAGGGAAAGGAACGAACACATATAGGGCTCAATTAATTGTGGGTTACAAGACAAATATCTGGAGCACCCTGTACATTGACAAGACGGAACAATGAAAACAGCGCCAGGATCGTGAGAGATAGTGGCGGCGGTTCGAGGGAGGGCCTTCGTTTGCAAAAACTATGAGACCTTTTTGCCAGTATCTAAGATAATGCTTTTATAATATATGCATTCTCTTTGATTCTTTCGGTAAAGTGACGTAGGTACAAAATAAAATAAATCACGACGTTTCGGGCGCAACACAAGCGTCCGTCATCAGGTGGGAAAGCATGATTATGGATGCTTGTGTTGCGCCCGAAACGTCGTGATTTATTTTATTTTCTACCTACGTGACTTTACCGAAAGAACCAAAGAGTATGGATTCCTGCAGTCACGAAAGCTTCAAATCAAGATTGAATATATGCTTTGTTTTGTTATCATCTTGGATACTGGTAAATGTCCCATATTTATGTAACTGCTCGGCTCGAGCTATATGCGATCTGATGCTTGTGTAGTGGTGGTGTTGACGCGCGCCGACAGTGAGAGATCACGGGGCGGCGCGGGGTGCGTGGTTGTGCGCACTGACACAAGGGGGGAAATAGGATCGTGGGCAGCGCGCAGTGATTGGTCAACTGGGGTGGGTGCTCTCAGCGACGTCCGCATGAAGGACTATAAAGGGGGACGCGCGAGAGCACTCGGGGAGTTGTTAACCAGTTGAAGATCGGAGATGGAGTTGAAGAGGTAGGGCCCTGAGACCCCTAGTCCCGCTGTCCTTGTAAGGGCCGGGACCCTGTGTGGCTCGGAGGCGAGACTGTGGGACCCGTGGTCTGACGTCCATGTGGGACGAGGCTGTGGGACCCAGAGTCGAGACGGACACCCCAGCCGGGTGGGTTCCGAGAAGCTACGGGGCGTAAGAGCCCGTGTGGGTGTAGCCAGGGGAACCCCGTGGGTTAGGCTGCAGTTAGCCACCCGTGTAATATGAGTTGGTGTTAATAAAGAGTGTGCTACCCGTAAGGTCGTCTCCCGACAAGTTACTACATTACACTTGCACTGTCTTTGTGCTGTTCGCCTTTTGGCGTTCTCTGGTCCAACACTGGTGAGACAAAGCCGTGAAGAAAGCTGTCTCTTGGCGCAGGCCAATTAGTTTCACAGACAATGCCATTTATTATAATAATATATTTGTTTGCATGTTTCGCTGCAAGTACGTGCGGCTAATGCAGACTTGATGCCTCGCGGAAAGGCATCTATTTGGTGTTTGAACATTAACACCCGTTTTATTGCCAGTAAGGGTAAAGCCTATTCTCATTTTTCATCAAATGAGTAACTGTGTTTAAAATCGCGAGGAAGCGTGATTGCAGGCGTAACACACAAAAAAGTAACAACAGTGAAACAAAAAAAGTTTACAGCAACATCAAGGGTAACTAAAACCGTTAACAATGGAGCACAATATATGGTAAATATATGGTAAACGCGCAGCCCTTGAATTTTTTTGCTCGCAAGAAAATTCCTGGCGTAACTGGGCCTCCACTCGAGGGAGATCCAAAAAAATCCCATCGCAGCGCACTGTGGCCACTTCTCCGCCACGCCGATTGGGAGTCTTGACAGAGAGGTGGGAGTAGCCCACGCTTTACCCAGTTCCGGATTATCCTAGTAGCGCAAGTAGCTACACAATGCTACGGGCCCCGCACTTTCAAGGGCCCCGCGCTAAATTCCTTCAAGCTATCAATTCCGGTTCAGTGATTCTGCACTTGCTCTATTACTCTAGTACTCAGTTTAACACGTAGGCTTTCGCGACCAATATTATTCATAATCAACGTTTTTGGGTTTAGATCGCGTTATTTATAAATGTGTCGTAACCTTCCACCACCCGACACGGCCAATCAGTAAAAAAGTGTCACGTTGACAAAAGACAAATAGTTCACTGCTTTAGCCCACCGGTGTGTTGAAGCGTGAAACCACAACATTTACAATTTGAGTACGACGTTTCGCTGGTAATTGCATCCAGCATCATCAGGCAATTCGCCAGAATGGTGAGGCTCTGCTGTGTCTCCCGTTCTTCATACTCTAGTACTATACTGCCTGCAACATTTATGAACGGCTGGGTGTTTAAGGTTAGCGATTTGTCGTATTATCTGGCTGTATAGCAAATGAAAACATATTCTAATTACTTTTCTATGCAAGTTACAAATTTGTGTTTGAATATTTGTGTGTTTTTTAAATTTAGGGCCCCTTCATAGCAAATGTTACAGGCCCCGCACTAGCTTAATCCGGCACTGACTTTACTCAACCACGTGCAACCCTGGCGACCGACTGAATGTCGTGTATTCATTTCTACTTCTGTATGGACAGAAGCAGGGGCATTCAAGAAACGTACTCATTGTTTCAACTGCACCGTGGTAAGAAGGTATCGGCAACCTACGAATTGCAAGTCCAGTGCGTGAACGATTCCACTTTTGTGCCACCCCCACTATAACTTGCGTTCTCATATTACGTGCACCCATAGCATATACATGCATGCGGAATGCAGAATGCATATATGTTGTAAAATGTACGTGATTCGGATCATAAGCAGTAAACATAACACACTCACCAGGTTGATCTTCAACACATCAACACAAATTAGGCTAAACATTTCAGACACTGGACATTCAGAAATAAACTGTTAGCCAATTCTAGACTATATCATACGAACCTTTTGCCCTTCCTGTAAATCTGAAACTTGCAAGCGAAAAGTAGACCGCGATATTCACTGTATTAATGCGTGTGCAATTTGTAAGACCGCGGTGACACAGACCAATTTCATTTTAATGTTATAATCCCTTGTTCATCATGACGTCCTTTTTACTTCGATGTCTCAACAGCGTGACGGAGGTCACGTGACGTGAGGGTTTTGCCTTTCTAGTGAAGGTTGTGAGTTGACGCCGAGGAGGGGGGAGGAGGCGCCTCACCCCCCCCACACCCCCCATGTGGAGTGACGTCACCCGCTAATTATTATGAATGGGGGGGGTGGTGTCAATTTGGAGGACGTCACCTTGTAATGATTATTAATCAGGGGGCTGTTCGATGTGGAGTGACGTCATCCGCTAAATATTATTATTAATGGCGGGGGGGGGTCCATTTGGAGGACGTCACCTGCTCATGAATATTAATGAAGGGGGCTGGTCGATGTAGAGTGGCGTCACGAGTGTGATTATAGTAGGTATTATGATTTGTATTATAAAGACAGACTCCCCCACCCCTGTATTTTAAGGCAAAACATGCGACTCAAAATATTGTAAGTTTGTGTGTGGTCTTTGGGCACGGCAACGGTAGTGTAGTGGATAGCACCCTGCGCTACGAACCTGGCGACCCGATTTCGATGCCCGCTCACGGCCGACACCAGTGACGATTATCTGAACCGGTCATGGGCCTCCCCTAGGTCGACTCAGCCTCAAATGAGGAAACCCGGTGTGGTGTGTAAAAACATCGCCAATCGGGAGACAAAGACGGCAGGGCGTGGTGTTGGCCACCCAACCCCCTCTTGTGCCGTTTCTGTCCTTCATACGTGCTCGCTAACAGCACTTGCCCCAACAGTCTGGTACAGGCTATACGGGGGAACTTTGTCTTTGGGTGTGACGAGATCGGTTGGCGCATCTGGCATTCATCTCAGTGAGTCAACCCATGACCTGCCAGCGGGCCTTCGACACTTCACGTGACCTCAAAGTGCACCTAGCATGGCACAAGTGATGTCAACGCCACTTGTTTGTGAATGGCGAATGTTGTTATTGTGTTTGTGACGACATCTGTTTAACTGCATTGAAACTTGGCATGCGTTTGGGGTATTTCTTCCTTTTCTTGCAATTCAGAGAATCCGGTATGCACTTCGTGATTGTGCACTGCAATTTTTTACAATTTAATTTCGAGTAGTAAATGTCTTTCAACGAGCGAAAACGTTCATTTTGTTTACATAACAACATTTGGAAAATTTACTTAAATTAGGAAACACATGCATTTTTTAAATATACGTACGGTAGTTTCCCTTCATAATGCGTCTCACAGGAGAACGTATTGCACAGAAGACTAATTCCTGCTGCCTCTCGGCGGCAGTTGCGTTTTTCACTCAGCCGCGCACACAAACAAAAGCTTAGTGCATGCAATAGATGCGAAATGAAATGTGGCGCATTACCGCCTTTCGAAGAAATGTACATGCTGTTAAATGCCACGCTATGAAAAGCAGGGCGGCTGCAGAGAATGAATGTGGTGTTTTATGCTAATTACTTTCTGGCAAAAAAGAAAAAGAAACGTGGCTCACAGATAACGGCTGAATAATTTATGTGGCCATCGAGCATCCAGGGAGGAACTGTACAGGCGGCAAAAAAAAATATTTAAAGCCAAAAAAAAATCAATTCCCGGTTACTCGTTAATTTATGAAGGATCACGTTTAAAATTGCATCTTGTGCCCGTTGAGCACTGTGATCCCCCGAAAATCAGCGTCGTGCTCAATTGCGAACAGGAGTTGTAATCCTGCTCAATTTGCAACTGCAATAGTCTGCAATATTATAATTAAAGGCGCGTTTTAATTTACAGGGGATGTCGCTGGACTTGCAATGTGGAGGTCGGCGGTTCGATTCCATCATCCCGCCCGGCGAACCGGAACGACGGTGCAAAGATTATGAAATGCCATCGCTGCCTCTGTCCACCCCAGCAGTGTGAGTGGGCATGCCACGGTTAAGTCGGGGCGAGCAGGTCTTGTGTGGCGGGGTTACAGTGTGGACACCCACAAACCTCGCCCAGCATCTCTGGTCAGCGTGGAAGTATTGCGAGCGATCGCAGAGATTCGCGTTTACCTTCCAGTAGAGGATTGTGATATTTGGATGGAGCGTGGGGATATTTCACAAGACAGCTGCAGATAATTTGTCCCTGTTGAAAACAAACATCTTGCGGGGTCTTTAATAGCTGCAATTAACGGCAATTAATACAACTTGCAGCTGATTTTTGTTTAAATTATTGATGTTTATATGAAGTAAAACAATAAGCTTGCAGCAGATGCACCATCTCCACAGATTGCCTTCTCGACATTGCATGCATTGCTTGCGAGGTGTACAATTAAGTGCACACCTACACTTGTGGAATGACCTGACGTCAATAATTAAAGAGTCTTGTCAAGGTACTAATATCACTTTGGCCTACGTCTGCTTGAGGCAAAGGATCGCTAACATTCGAGTGACATTTAGCCTTCTGCACGGGCCTAGTAATGTTTTCAAGAAAGTGCAAACAGGCAGTTAACTTACAATAATAGACGAATTTCATTGGGTTTTTTGACAGATGCAATTGCATGCATTACTGTTTTAATTTCCTTGCCTGGGAATCAAACCCAGTGTCTCATGATTGGCAGTTCGGCGTGTCCGTCTTTTCATCGCACTGACCTCAAGGCCATAGTGTGTATCTGATGAAAAAAAAACCCAGCCCTGACCTCTGTTCGCCTGTCAAAATGCCTTGGCTCCAGTACCATTAACGCTGTCTGTTGAAAAAGAGGAAGACTTGCTGAATGAGAGCATTAGAGTGGGCATTGCAACGGCATGTTAGGAAAATTTGTACAAATAGATGTTGGTTATATATGGGATACAATAACCAGGACTTCATTTTTCCCTCGATATTTTTCAGAATAATTTTAGGCCGGCTTAGAGTAGAAATTATTGCCGTAAGGCACGGCCACAGGATTACAACATACGCCGTTCCATAATATTAACAATCATATATTATTCTGCCATATATTAATCTAAATCTAATCCTATGAACAGGTTTATAACAATTACGTGGACACATTAATTTAAGATGGGTGGCGTCCCAAAATAATATCTCAGAACATCGTACCGGACTGTTGGGGATTATATTAAGCAACGGAGACAAAAAGAGATCTAGAGCACAGAGCCAGCACTGCTGGCATCCTTGATTTGAATTTCGACAAACAACCCTAAAAAAAAAGAGCACAATCTCACTGCCTCTTTGGGGTTTTTGTATTGATCAGGATAACGAATTTTATATAGAATGCTCTTGGAGATTTGCATCTGATAATCTAGCATAATGCGTTTAATAAGCCTTACTCAGCTAATGGAACCAAGGTCAAAACTGGTCCAGAGTTTTGCTCGCTTAAACAAATGCTCCTCAAAAATATTGATCTAGAAGCCAATATGCTGATGGAAGAAACACATATATACATGTATTTGTGGAGACACTGAATAGAGTTCTGTTTATATTTGCGAAATAAAATTGGTTCTTAAGTGGAGTGAGTCCACTGTCTCAGCCCAGTTCACTAATCGGTGAACAAAAACAAACTCAATCATATTAAACGTGCATTTCTGATTATTCAGCGTATTCCTGCTCTGAGAATAAAACATTGATTTCATTTATATGGCAAACACTCTTTGTACAGCGTAGAGACGGTGTACCCCAAGTGTGGATCATGACTTTGCGCATGATTTCTGTAGCAGTTCTGACACAGAATGATACACTGCTTGAGATCAAATTCACGCGTACATTTTATAATGACATGTTTTTTGAGAGGCACATTTATTATAACTTGGAAAAAAATAACAACCAGCCAAAAGCGTAGTCTTCATGAATATCTAAATATAAGTCTGCGTAAGCCTCGTATCAGAAATTTTTTTATTGGGGTCATTTAGCATGCACATGGTTCACCAATCATTCACCAACTATCTCAACCCCAAAGGTTGACAGACAAGAGCCTTCGCTGGCCTGTTGGTTATCTGGCTGTCACTAGCTAGGGTCGTGGCGGAAGCCTGGGGTCATCCATACTCTTTGGTTCTTTCGGTAAAGTCACGTAGGATGACCAGTGGTGCAGCCGTGAAGCTGTGCTGCTGTTGGGGGCATCGTGATTTGGGCCATACGCCACAGTGAGCCTCCACTCATTAGGTCAATTGTATTGGCTGTAATGGTACTCAGATTGGACAATGCAATATATGCACAAGAAGTTGACAATAATTATATGTTTCTCCAATTCCGACTACTGAATGGATCATGTTTTGTGAATCATGAATGCATACAGGTGGAGTGACGTGTATTGCATCACTACGGCGTTTAGCACCAAATACTCATACACGAGTGGAACTGCGAGTGTTAGAGCCTCTCTCTGGCACCAGGGCATGTTATGGCATGGAAAGGGGGCCCTAGGGGGCATGGTTCTGGTGGCTGTCAGAGAGAGGGCAGTTGAGGACGTGACAGTCTGGGTGAATCAGAGAGGGCACGTGACCAGGACAGGATAATGAGGGGGGCCAACAGGTGGCGAGAGGGACACGTGGTGTATAGCCCAGAACCTTCTAGTAGGATCTAAAAGGAGGAGTGATTGAGGGCGGAGCCAGGCCACGCTCAGGGGCATAAAAGGGAGCTCCCGGGAGCCGATCGAGGCTGTCTGTTGGAATGGAACCCATCGGTGCTACGTCTCTTCGATCCTCGGTCCTTGGTCTTCGGTCTTCGGTCTTTACGCTCGGCATCGTGGGTCAGGGAGTGTGTTACTGACTGACCCGGTTACGTAGTTACCCCGTTGTGGTCTAGTTAACAGTGGTAGCTACCACCTATGTCGTTATCTTGTGTACGTGTATGTAGTTACCCTGTTGGGGTGTGAGAATAAACGTGTTGTCGCCAAGTTCAAGTGTGTGGCTCCGTGGAACCCACTACACAGGTATACAATAATAGGCACAATAAAATAAAATCTTAATCGCCGATGGCTCTGCAATTAACTGTCTGTTTTTTGACCTTCAGGTCATTATTTATTTATTTTCTGCGTGTAAAGGAGCACGTGTTCTAACAGCATTTGGACGACATGTGCAGTAATGTGTTACCACAACTGTAATGATAGCAATTGGCATAATGACATAAATAATGCTCTGCCCCAATAACAACAAGCAATGCCTTGGTCTCTATGCGCTGCTCTGAGGCAGTTTTGAAAATTACACATTCATATTGCAGGAACAGGCTTTCCATAGAATCACCAATGCTGACTTCCCACAAAGTGGTACTCATTTGTTCAACATGGAGAGGGGATGTGCTCCGTACCATTCCACAATCAGTGTTGGAGCTCGAAACTTAAGGGCCACCTGGCATGACAGTGCAATTAAGTGATTGCTCTTAATTTCCTGACTGCGTTTGTAATGATCGGCTCACTGCAGCTTAATTACCGGAAGAGGCTTGTAATTTTCAACATGACGGATTTTTTGACAACTTGGTAAAACATTTTTTTTACAAAAAATGGTCACAGCACTGGCACGCGATGGCCTGTTATCGCAGGCAGCCTTGAGGCTTTCTTAAATAGGATCATGCAAACCATATCGGATAATTCTAGATTTGAAGCTTTCGTGATTGCAAGGATTCATACTCTTATTCTTATAATTTATTTGATTATTATTTATTTATTTTTGCCTACGTGACTTTACCGAAAAAACCTAACAGTACATTTCGGATAATGTTCCTTTATAAGGAGAGAGGCCATGAAGGCATTAAATTAACCCAAAAAAATCCAATAACGGGGTATCTGATAATGGTTATTATTGTTAAAAAAGTAACTATGCTAATGATCTACCAAGTAAAATCACAAGGAGTATGATGGCTCCTTTGGTTTAGAAAGGTCTCGCATTGGGATGTTTGGCCACTTTCGTTACGTGAGTATTTGGCTTCATGTGGGTGGAAAGCAGTGTTCACCGGGAAATATCCACAAATACGAGGAGAAAACATTCTAATTTCCAGATAGATTAAAGCCACGCACTCAATCCAGTAAGAGGAAAACAACACAATATTTTTACAATTGTTTGGCTTCATGCAGGAGGAAATTGGAGCACCCAGGGTAAACCCACATATGCGGGTGAGTGACACTCAAAGCGCCGCACAGATAGATTCTAAACTCCACTGCACTGCCATCACACGGCCCTCCGAGCTGCCGCACACGCCTACGGGTAAACCTCGAT
This sequence comes from Lampetra planeri, assembly GCF_965212315.1. Lineage (NCBI taxonomy): Eukaryota > Metazoa > Chordata > Hyperoartia > Petromyzontiformes > Petromyzontidae > Lampetra > Lampetra planeri. The sequence continues at coordinate 2,132,751 of NC_136146.1, read as the reverse complement.
GGGCATCCATCCAGGTGTTGGCCAGGCTTTAAAATCCCGCTTAGCATCCAAGGTCTGATGAGATCGGGGGCATTCAGGGTGACCGTCATTCGGCTCCTGATATGAGGTGTTGAAGACAAGGGCATTACCAGCGAACCATCCAGCCACTCAATGGCATTAAATGTTAATGCACAAAAGACGGTGAGCAGATAAAGTTTAATGGCAAGCACTTGAGCCTCACAGCTTGTAGGAATGCATAGACTAATCCTGGTGAGTGGCGATCGCAATGCTTATTTCAGAATAATTGTTTTTGATAAAAAAAAAATAACTGAACGGGATTATACCACCGTGTAATGTATGTATGCACGGTGAACTTCTTTTACACCGTACGTAGCCCACCGCACTAATCAGAGGTGCGGGGGAAGGACAACAAACTAAACATGAAACGCCGTTCTAAAGAAATGCATTTTCAATCTAAATGATTTAAAAGTGCAAAGCTCCAGTGGCTTCCTTATACCGGAAGGAAGAGCGTTCCAGACGGCCCGGAGTAATTGGGTTAGCACACTGGATGCCAGTCCAATCTCCCGGCGTGGGAGTTTAAACAACGGTGTACATTTCTTAACCCTCCCCCCCTCCTCCGCACCGCCTCTGTCCACTCTGCAGGATAAATGGTGGCGCCACAGTTCGTCTATTGGCAGGTCGCATGTAGCAGTTGCTCAAGTGTGGGTAGCTTCAAAGACGTGTGGCCAGCATTGAGGAGTAGGCTAAAATACCTGCACGACAGCGTTGCCATGGAAGTTGTTGCTCTGGAGACCTTTGAGATCGATGATCGATGTTCGGTCGTCACGTTGATGGGATCCGTCATGTTTCTCTCACTTAACAGAGTGGGCTGTGTTGAGGCTGCCATCTTCCACTCCATGGCTGCACTGATTATCCAGGTGAAGTCTGCTTTCATAGCGCTCATGACTGCAAATCAGATCTGTCCTCGATAATATCTGCACTGTTTTATATTTCAGGATACCCATTAAACAGAGACTCAGAGCTTATGGTGGGGGGGGGCTTATTGCTATCGAATGGAATTATTATTACCGGTGAATTTTTGCAGCAAATTTTATCATAAAAACACAGGAACGAAATACAGGGGGGGGGGGGCATCGTGAGTGTGTTCTTTACTTAAGGCGACCATGAATCAATGCGAACAACAGCAACAACAGCAACTAGAAATGTACGGCACACCACCTCACGGGGAGGCAGGCAGGCAGAATTTCGTGGTGCTCTACCACCTCTTATCACAGGCCCTGCAGGTGAGAGGCATTCACGTGCCACATTCATCGGCAATCGTATGACATTGGCGTGCATTCCTAGAAAAGGGTTTCATGATCTATGCAAATGTTCCCTTTTATCCCTCGTGAACATGCACAGGCCCGAGAGGGTAGCTGAGTAAAATGACTTGTTCAGTCTGATTTTGTTCCATTTAATGATCGGCCGTTTTATTTATTTGTTTACAAGTGAGTTAAACAACAACAACAACAACACTAATAACAACTCAACGCATCCGTCAATAATAGGTCGTGGGAAACACCACTTTTCGCACACAATAGGGAAGACAGTCTCGTTTGATTGATATGGCATAGAGTGATTCTATCATGAAACTATTATATCATGAAGCACGTTATTAAACTAAGAGGCAGACCGTGTATTTAAAAATACACAATAAATATAATTTGGCAACAACAACAAAAACTGTTCGATTTCGCAACGTTATTGTGATACAATCTAACGCCGGGAAGTATAGAACGAACACGCAGTCCAGGGGAGATATGTATTAATTTATTTATTTAGCTTGTGCGGTCTTGCGCAGCCAGGCAGCGGCTTATTCTCCATTTGCAGAAGGCAGCAAATCTCAAAACCGCCGTTGCTCGGCTTTGGTTAGTGCACGGATCTTGAGCATTTTGAGGAATACGAATATCTACCTCTGTGCTTATCAAATGCTATATTTATAGAGCATCTTTTGGTTAAGGAGCTTAACGTAGTTTAACGCATCTCCATTTAAAAAAAAGAGTGATCAGGCCACTAAGACGTTATACCAGCCATATTTTATTTAGCCTTAAAATTACAATAGCAAACAAATCTGAAAAAATAAACATACTTTATTTTGCACATATTTCATATTCATCAACGATGTATGGCACTGCCCTTTTCTATTTCTGCTTTGACATACATCAGATCAGAAAATTGCATTACACCACCAAAAAATAGCAACATTTGACAAGACGTTTCCCTCGTGGCTAATACAGGTCGTATTCACCTGTATTGAAGTTGTTTTGCAGCTGGTCCCACCGAGGCAAAGTAGAAACACATCGCTGAATTGTTCCGTCACAATCGTGGCAATATTCAAGTAGATGTATATGTGCCACGTATACGACCACATCTCAAGACGCCATGTGAAGCAAGTAGTAACTGTGAATCAAGTGCAAACACAGTATTTGATTATTTGGTGATATGCTACTGCATTAGTAGTGGTACGACTAACACGCCGCCCCTTTCCCTCCCCCACATTCCTGCGGAGGGAGCTGGTAGGAACGTTGGGTTGCTCGGATAATGGCCAGGGTCAACGGCGGTGTGGTGTATTCCGCAAATATATGCCCGACTGTGAGGGCGGGCACAAGCCGGCGTGAGTAGGTTAAACGTTGAGTTTTATAAGGGCACCACAGGTTGACTAGCCTCTCCCCATCCTCTCCACCCTGCCCGACCCTCCCCACCCAGCCCCTCCCTCCCCACCCAGCCCCTCCCTTCACGACGGACGGACGGACACAATAATCCCCTGTGGGCTGGTGTAACCAGGAGGTTCCTACCAGTAAAAACATCATAGTATGCCCTCGTTATTCGCGAGGGATACGTTGCAGAGATGCTCATGAATAGCACATTTATCCGATTAAATTGGCCTCCGAAAACCCATCTAAGTGAATTAGCTTAAATAAATGCGTAAATAATAATCAATTTTCACGTTCTCTCTCATCACTTTATTTCATCACTTCATCTCATAATTTCTCATCACTTCATCTGATTACTTTATCTCTCATCACTTTATCTCTCATCACTTTATCTCTCAACACTTTATCTCTCATCACTTTATCTCATAACTTTTGATCTCTCATCACTTTCGTCCCATCACTTTCTCGCATCACATTTTCTCTCGTGACTGTATTTCATCGTTTTCTCTCTCTCTCTTTCTCGATGCAGTAGTGGTGTAGTGTTCCAGATGCGATTCGCGGATAGCCAAAATCGCAGACAGCAAATCCGTGAATAACCGGGCAAGACTATAGGTAACTTCTGAGCAATGGCCTCCTCTCCACCACAGCGAAAGTGAAGTTTTTTTTAGAAAGATACAGTTATATAAATCCGTGTTCCTATAATTGTATATACATGTTGCTTTACAGTTTTGATTGATATGTTTTATATACTGTCTAAAATAGTCACGTTTAATTGGCTAAAGCATAGTCAAATGAGCAGAAGCACAACATTCTCTAACACAAAAACGACATCCCAGTCGTTTTGGAAGAAACACAAAATAGGTGTCTGCGCTTGATAAAAAAAAAATATCTGAATTTGTTCATGCTGGAGACAAATACAAAAAATGTCCCCTCGTATGTCTGCCACTGGAATAGATTTTAAAGTGTCACACTTGACACAGCACATTTCCTCCCACCTCCCACTGTGCGGGCCTGCATCAATGCCAGATTTTCGATGCACGGGGCTTTGAGAGCCATGGAGAGTTTTTTTTGTTAATGCGCGCGACACGTTGAGTGTAATGCGTTCCGTGCTGCAAGCAAAATAAAATAACCCTAGAAACGCGCGGAGTAAAAGCACAGCCGAAGCAACATCTCCGCACGCGTTACATTTCAGCGCCCGCAATTTTAAAATCGCATCAGGCTGGCTGCAAGCTATGGGAGATGTACACTTAAGGGGCCGCGTGGATATGGGCTTCTGTTTATTTTCGTGCTAATAAAAAGACGTATAAAACGCGGACCACGACGCAAATGAGAGCCCCCCCCCCCCCCCCCCGTTGCATTGCTTGAGCTTCAATGCCCTGCGCGCTTGCGCCGTGCAGGGCAGCTGTGTGACAATTCACGGACGATCTCCGCATGCATTTGTGTGCGCCCAGTGCGGAGTTATGCCTCATTTGTCACGTTTCTCTCCCCTATTACTTTGTTGTGTTTGGCACCTCACCTCTCGAGATGGTATCGAAGGGCCCTGGGAGGTATTTTTTTCTAATATAGAATGTCGAGCGCATATGCGGCGCTCCAAGATATTCACTCTGGCTGAATACAATTTAGTCGTGATAATTCAGTGCAATTTAAAGCGCACCCATTCCGTTGAAGTCTTGTAATTTTACTCTATACACTTTGTATACTGGGGATCCCAACCATTACCCCAGAGGTCATCTTCGATCTCCGGGCGTGGCATTTCTAACACCAAGGAAGTTTCTTAAATACCCCTGCCTCTCTCCACGCAGTAATATAAATGAGTCATCATCATCATTAGGATCCGTGTGCAGATATCCCTTGTTGTTCATAATCAACGTTTTTGGGTTTAGATCGCGTTATTTATAAATGTGTCGTAACCCTCCACCACCCGACACGGCCAATCAGTAAAAAAAAAGTGTCACGTTGACAAAAGACAAATAGTTCACTGCTTTAGCCCACCGGTGTGTTGAAGCGTGAAACCACAACATTTACCATTTGAGTACGACGTTTTGCTGGTAATTGCATCCAGCATCATCGGGCAATTCGCCAGAATGGTGAGGATCTGCTCTGTCTCCCGTTCTGAATAATATTGTTCGAAAGCCTATCTGTCTTGTGCCAATATGCTCAAGCAGTGCCAAATATTTCTGGCACCAATCTTTTATGCCGTCGTCAAGCCATTATCTGTTAGGCCTTCCTCTCTTTCCGAACAACAACACACTTTTAATTTTCCCCTTGTTCCATCCTACATATGTGTCCTAATGGTGCCAGTTTCCTTCTGATCATTGCCTGCATCATCAGGTTGTCTTCTTCTACATGCAACCTTTATCTGACTTCTACGAGGCCATCACAGTTAGTCAATCGGCAGGTCATGTCTGGTGGGGTGAATTGCAAAGTTACCCCCACCTCTGTGCTAGGTTATCAGGCCAGCATTGAAGAGCAGACCAAATGCCCATCGCGCTCCCGAAACTGGAGGCCCTTCTATCAGCAGTGGTTTGAACAAGTAATTGCAGCGCTGCCCCTTTACCGTGTTGGTCTACAAAGCGTAGGAATACTAACATTTGACATGCATTCGCCTCTTCCAGAATCCGATTAATAGCATCTCGATAGTCGATGTTAGATAAACCTTTCCTGAACCTCATACCGTTAGGTTGGCCTCGAAGCATTTGCTATTCTGTTTCCAATGAACATTGGATATACGATTGATAAGAGGCTAATTGGCCAGCGATTCCTTGAAGTCAGCTTTGTCACCTTATTTTTGAACAGATGAATGCCTCAGGCATTCCACGAAGGTGGTATTTAATATCTTTGTAAACATTTAGTAAATAGGTCCCGATGATTTTGTCCCAACAACTCGTCCTGCTTTTTTGATGATGTCCACAGTTATTCTATCGGGCCCAGGAGCTTTTCTCTTTTCATTTCGTGCAGAGAAGTGTCTCTTTTCTTTCGTGCTGTGAAGAGCCTGTTACGTTGTGTTATTAATTATTGTTCTTAATGAGCTTCAGTAGCACCCTTTGACATTGATCTCTCCACCATGACTGTGTAAAGATAACAGCTGCTCCCTACCCACGCGGGTTCGTCCTTGTACCTCGTTTAGTTCTTGAGTAAAAAAAAAAATGGAAATAGACACAATTGTTTTTAGATTTGAAGCTTTAGTGACTGCAAGGATTCATATTCTTAGGTTTTTTCGGTAAAGTCACGTAGGTAAAAAATTTAAAAAAGTTAAATAAAAATAAAATAAAAATCACGACGTTTCGGAGGCAACACAAGCTTCCGTCTTCAGGTGGAACCGTCACAGCACGATTGCTGTATGATACTTTTATTAATTTTTTACCTACGTGACTTTACCGAAAAAACCTAAGAAGACACAATTGTCTTTGAATAAGTCAACAATAAGAAGATGATTATTTTGAAAAATATTGGAATTCAGCCACCTGTCAATATGTTCCTGTCATCAACAATCACAACAAATGGAATACTTCATTGCAAACCTTTGTGCGTCCTCCAGGTCATCTAATGCCTTCTCAAAAAAAAAAAAACTTTCTCTTTGAGTGGTGTGAGGGTATGGTTGGGGATATCACGTGGTGCTGACTACACCACCACCATCCTTTACCTCCCCAATGCAAATGTTTATGTCCTGCATCAGGTGCTCATTTACGGCTTAGTCAACTCAGGGCAAGCTCAGGGCCCGCTCAAATATTCGCTTCTGATGTTCAACATGAGCGGGAATTAAACCCGGGTCGCTGGGCTGTATGAGCAGTGCACTCACCACTGCACCACCGCTCCACACGCACCCACACGTTGACACTATGGAAAGCATTGCAAAGATATGCAAAGCTCTGTGGTTCTAACGTTGATTTAGAAATCCCAGCTGCAGTGTTGACAAGTTCAAAGTATAGGCGAAACATCCATCAACTGGAGGGCGACTGTATTTGACAAAGCTTACTCAACCTCCACTGACCCAATCCTCCACTGTGATTCCCTGGATGGGTATTGAATTGGTCTTGGCGATTTCAATTATGTCGAGGCGTGACCCAAGTGATTGCCACTCAACTTGCAAAACAACTGGTTGACTGGAGGAAAAGCGAACAAGATGGGCACAGCAAGAAACATTATTCATTCACAATAATAATCTAATGATCGGTCCGAATGTTGTGGAAAAGTGAGACATAAACGAAATGGCGAATGATATTTGTGTTAAAATGTTTGAACCTAACAAAATTATCAAAGTGAAATAACTTCAAGTGAAACAGCAGGAATATAAAATGATGCACTTGAATTATCTATGAAAAAAACTTTTCATTTTATTTCTAATGATGTTTTCTATCGACCTATGCTTTGATTTAATAGGTCAAATGAAATAACGATTTTAAATAATATAAAAACATCAAACATCATGCTTTTGTTTACGATCGTCCGCTCAATAGAAGCCAACAGTTATTTAATTAATATAGTAAAACACTACTTATATGAGCTTCTCATGCTTAACATGAACATATTTGTTCATTATCAAGTGCAAACGTCAATGAGGCAATGAATATTGGATTTACAATTGGTTAAATTTTCCGCCAAGATGTGATTATAACAAGCTTGTGCACAGTAATCGGTAAAAGTTTTCTCTCCAGTCACTGGCGAAAATCCATTTGGCAAAACTGAGTGGCATGCAGGCGAGTGGCTGCATATAGACTGGACACTGAGTGCAATTCCAAAGTGCATGTCCAAGTGCCAGCTTTCAGACTATGAGACACACTCGTGAGTTTTGCTTTTAAATAATTGAAAAAAGCGCGTCATAATCTCGTAACGATGATCGTACGGTAACCATACTAATTATGACCTTTTAACGTATCAAGAAAAGCCTGGGAGTTTTACAACTTTCAACGGGAAATTTGGCCAATTCATTTTTGAGTCGTGTTTTGCAATCGGTAGAACGACATAACACCGGGAGAAAATCCAGTCGCATGAACGGGTGACCGCGTGACAAACTCCGCAACGGACGAGTTCACAAACAAGGCTGCTATGTTTAGATTTAAAGCTTTCGTGACTGCAGGGATTCATCTTCTTGGTTCTTTCCGTAAAGTCACGTAGAAGGAAAATAATAAAATAATAAAAATAACACATAATAAAATTATTCTCACGACGTTTCGGCCACAACGCAAGCAGCCGTCTTCAGGTGGAGAACAGGTCTGCCAAGTAGACTGTCTCCACCTGAAGACGGCTGCTTGCGTTGTGGCCGAAACGTCGTGAGAATTATTTAATTATGTTTTATTTTTTTCCTTCTACGTGACTTTACCGAAAGAACCAAGAAGAGGGCTGCTATGCTTCCACCTCCTGACCACAGCGAAAGCCAATGGGTTTTGGGGAGTTTCGCAAATCTGTGCAATCCACCGACCATTATTTTTTTTACGGATGCAATTGTGAACAACAAGCATATCAGACATTAGCGCATCTAATCGGCATGATCATTGGTTCACTGCAGCTCAAATACTCAGTCCTACAAGGCGAGCGGTGAGGTTAGGAGATGCCCCGTATGTGTGTGTGTGTATGTGCGCTCGGCATTTGAAGGCCTGAAGACCGGAATCGGTGATCTCGCCGACAATGTCTTCACGGAGGAAGTTCCATATCGAGACAGCAGAGTGAAGGACGCTTCTGTTCAGGGAGAAATGTTCTGGCAGATGAGGGGGGCAAGGGCATGGCTTTGCAGGGTTGTGCATAATCGCGTGGAACGGCGTCTTTCATATGGGGGGGGGTGGAAGCGTGGCCCTGAAGGTCTGTAGGGGGGGGAGGCAGTGGTTGGTGTATATTTTGTACAGGACTGTGACTGCAGCAATTTGTTGATGGTGATGCAGGCTGTCGATGGTGAGTTGTGCGCTGGCGGTGGCTTCATCAACGCCGATTATTTCCACAGCACTTGGTTAGGAGCGCGCATAGCCACGCGTGGCAATTTAGATGGGAAAATGTGGATCTCTCCGTGACAAACAGAATCCAGCTACAGGCTACGTTAAAATGGGTTTTAAAAAAGAAGGTTGTAGAAATACATGTATACAAATTGATGCAGTCAAAATTTACATTTTAACTGCTTCTGACCTTTGATAAGAAATCCAGGACCTCACCCACTAGCAGAGGCTGAACACAAAAGAGCACGTCAAGCTGACTCGGCACTATAGTAAAGAAAAAAGGTGACAACCCAATGATTAAGTCTAAAAATAGTTACTTTTTCTGTCAATATCAGGGGAAGCGACTGTGTAGCTGTTATAATCTATATTAAAAAAAACAGATGTTTGGTTTTTGACTGAAATGAAGCACACTTTTACTGACCACTAGAGGAGGGATGATGTGGTTGTTGACTTCGATGTTGCCAAGGTAAAGATAAAGGTGCAGGGTCTAAAGTGCATGAACACTCCACTGCGGTGCATGAACACTCCACTGCGGCAGATGGACCTTCACGAGAGAGAGCTCTAGGGGAATGCCCACATTTTACCCTGCCGCACGCAACCTACCAAATTGACTAACCGTGGTGTATCCATCACTCACACCATGCTGTAAAGTTCTGAAGTGCAATGAAGGTTAGTCATACACACAAGCCACCTTCAAAATACATTGATTAGCAGAAAAAAAATCAATTCCTTTTTATTTCCCCAGCTGAAATATGTAACACTGTGGTTTAGCTCGGGCGGGAAAGGCTAATGCTTGTCTGTAAGGATTTACCAAATTTATATGTTTTAACGAGATGCACACATGCCCGGATCAGGTTTGGAATTTTCGTTAATTTGATTTTCGCAGTACTGGTAATTCCACGTGAGCCTTCTGACAAATTGGCAATGCCTTCCTCGGCTGGTATATAAACAGCGGCACTTTTTTACTTTCATTAAGCTTCATCGATACTCCCTTAGGTATGTGGGAATAATAAAAATAACAACGATGATAATGAAGCAGCGACAGTCAGTTGTGTGTTATTTTCATCATACTGGTAGGAACCTCCTGGTTACACCAGCCCACAGGGGATTATTGTGTCCGTCGTGCAGCGAGGGGCTCGGTGGGGAGGGAGGGGCTGGGTGGGGAGGGGAGGGTGGGGAGGGGTTGGGTGGGGAGAGGCTGGGTGGGGAGGGGCTGGGTGGGGAGGGGCTGGGTGGGGAGGGGAGGGCAGGGCTGGGTGGGGAGGGGAGGGGTGGGGCTGGGTGGGGAGGGTGCGGCCGGGTGGGGGGGTGGGAGGGGTGGGGCTGGGTGGGGAGGGGCTGGTCACCCCGTGGTGCCCTTATAAAACTCAACGTTTAACCTACTCACGCCGGCTTGTGCCCGCCCTCACAGTCGGGCATATTTGCGGAATACACCACGCCGCCGTTGACCCTGGCCATTGACCGAGCAACCCAACGTTCCTACCAGCTCCCTCCGCAGGAATGTGTTTAATACGTTATCATCTAGCGGCAGGATTAAACGTTTTATCTCAGCCCATAATTTTTTTTGGAACGTAGCTCACGTTAAAAGCTCTGCATCAAAGTCCCAACATCCACGCCCCTACCTCGAATGTAAAAAAACCTAAAACAAAACCTAGAAGCTTTCAGCATGTAAATATAAGCATGCGGCAAAGTCATAGTTGATCCCTAAAAATGTCAGAAAATGCATGGGATTTTTTGCCAGATAGGGTAAGGCATGTTCTTCTTTTTTTTCATAATATATGAAAAAAAACACCGTTGGAGGGGAGCGGTGGCACAGTGGTTGGCGCTCTCTTCTTTGAAGCCGGCGACTTGAGTTTTATTTCTGGCCATACGGAACATCGGTGGCGAAGTGATATCTGAACCAGTCCTGCGTCTGTCCTTTCACCATCTCACACTGACCAGCCTGTTGACGTTTGGTAAAATAAACCATGACGACCAACGCAGCATGGCAAAGGCCTTCAATCCAGAAGAAGAAGAATGACAAAAGACTGTAAAGGACCATCATTAAACAAGTATATATCATGGAATGTGCGTGAATTACCTGGGCATTTATCGTCATTTACATTGTATGAGAGGTTAAATACATTTGTATCAATCACCATGAGCCCACATTGCAGGACCTGGCGGTCTTCATCGGGCGCCTGATGAAGACCGCTTGTGTTGCGATCGAAACGTCGTGGGTTTTTTGCTTTTATTATTTTCAATTTATTATTTTAAAATTTTAGTTCATTACATTTGATTATTATTATTTTTTTATATCTACGTGACTTTACCGAAAGAACCACGAATATGAATTCCTGCAGTCACGAAAGTTTTAAGTCACGAATTATATAGTTTTGCGTCAAACTAGGACCCTTTCCTGACAGAAAATGATCCTTGCCGATAACATTCGGTCAGCTGACCATCGTTGGTTGAAGCGAGTCTGAGACACTGAAAGTGGAACTGGACCACAGCTCGCTTGCATTGAACGAATGCTGCTGCTAAGAAGACTATGCGGGTGATGGGTTTTATTTTTTATGTGCAGATACATGTTTTGGAAAGGAGGCATTATTTATTTTCTCACTAATATGCTCCACTTTGTTTATTAATGAGTAGTTTTGCGTCATACTAAATTAGATTTGGCCTCTTCAAAGGCAGCACAAAATAATGGATGAGGGAGGCATTGACATGGTTCTGTAATCCAGTACCCTGGAGGCAGAGGGATTGGTGGACTGAGCTGAGATCATACATACAAAGTACTCATCATTAGGGCACATTCATACTCTGTCGGAGACAGTGTAGAGAGAGTAAATAGCTGACACCTCTCCGTATAACTTTGACCAGGTGCCTCAGTGACATACTGAGCAGCTCGCAATTGGAATCATTGTGCAAGTTCAAATCCCGTTTGGGGATTGACTCAACCCATAATTTTGGCTAAGCATCGAACAAAGACGGCGACTGGATCGCGCACATTCAGTTGCGCTTCTGTGGCCGTCTGAAACGCTCTTCCTTTCCATATTATATGCACTTTTAAAAGTAAATTTAACATTTTAAAACCTATTTTGTGTTTAGTTTGTTGTACTTCCCACCAAACCTCCGATTAGCACAGTTGGCTACGTACGTTGCTCAAGATGTTCAACTTAAATACATACATTAAGTTTTACGTAAAAAATCTAATTCCAGGGGAATTTTCAACTGCAAGCAGATTATAGAAATAAACGCCGGATTTGACCAAGCGCACAGCGTGGCCGGGAACGTTTCCGCTAGCACAAATAAAGCCATTGCATCTTCTACGGCCACGTGCTGTCCGCAGGGTGGCTCAGTGCGCGCGTCACGAGTGGCCCACGTGAGGGTGGGAGTTGTAGTGGAAGCGAATGCACGTGGAAGAGTGTGTGTGGGTGTGTGTAGGTGTGTGTGTGTGGGTGCGTGTGGGTGTGCGTGTGGGCGCATGTGGGTGTGCGTGGGGGTGTGTGGGGGGAGCGGTAGTGTTGCGGTTAGCGCGTTGCGCTACGAACCTGGCGTTTCCCGAGTTCGATTCCCGCTCACAGCCAACACTGGTGACGATTATCTGAACTGGTCGTGGGCCTCGCCTAGGTCGACTCAACCTCAAATGAGTACCTGGCGCGGTGCGTACACATTGCCACTAGGGAGACAAAGGCGGCCGGGCGTGGTGTTGGCCACCCACCCCCTCGTGTACCGCGCTAGCCTTAGGGGGCGAGAGTGTCGGGCATGGTGCGGGGTTCACAAGGGACCACGGCACTCTGAGTGAACCTGCGGCACACGTGACCGGAGGTACCGACTTGGGGGGGGGGGGGGGCAAAGAGAGGGCTGGGGGACCACAGGTCCCATCGAGATCCTTCTGGGAGCTTCCAGAAGGTGCGCGTGGCTAGGGGCGGAACGAGACGGCCACCGAGAATATCAGCCGGGGCCCTGAACGGGGCTGGCTGCTGTTGTTTGAAGGAAGACACGAAGTCGTTGCCTGGAAGAAAAGCCCCGAAGACAAGACCCGGAGTCGGGGTCCGGTCTAATATCGCCTGCCCAGTGTGTGTTAGGGCTTGGCTAGCCCAGAGGGACCACCTCCCTAGGTTATCTGTGGAAGGGGAGATACCCCTTTGTGTTTAGGGCTGAATTGTTAAATAATCTTGTTGCCTAATTCTAGATTTGAAGCTTTCGTGAATGCAAGGATTCATACTCTTAGTTTTTTCGGTAAAGTCACGTAGGTAAAAAATTGAAATTAATAAAAATAAAATAATAAAAAATCAAGACGTTTCGGAGGCAACACAAGTCTCCGTCATCAGGTGGGACCGTCACAGCCAGATTTGCTGTATTGATACATTATATGATACAGCAAATCTGGCTGTGAGGGTCCCACCTGATGACGGAGACTTGTGTTGCCTCCGAAACGTCTTGATTTTTTAAATTATTATTATTGTATTTTTTATTAATTTTAATATCAATTTTTTACCTACGTGACTTTACCGAAAAAACTAAGAGTATGAATCGTGTTGCCTCCAAAGAAGCCTTCGTCCCCTTTTGTGTGAACCACTACACTAGTGACGAATTGGCACGTTCTGTTTACGTGACAACCCTTACTAGTTGGCTGTGTCGGGTGGTGTCGGGTTTTTATGACACACTTATATATTTACGCGACCTAACCCAAAAAAAACCTCTTGTGTATTTTAATCGTGATAACACGTTAGCTGACCAGGCAATAGGCTTGCATGTAGGCATGTAATCTGCAGTAATTTGGAGGCTTTCCGTTAATATGGTAATTATGTCTTTCAGCGTTCAAGAATTAAACCTGGAAATTATATATTATTATATTGTATAAGTAGGCTTCATTTAGCATCAAATATGAACATATCTGTGATTAAACGAGATGACAAAAAATCCTCAAATGCATTCATCAACATATTATAAATAGAGCAAATAACAAAATCACTTTATTTGTCTCACGCGTGTAATTGGCTCGACTTGTATTTCGATATACATTCACGTGCAATGTTTTTCTTCAGTTTTTCGTGGCTTCTGCAAAAAAAGAAAAAGGTGAGAGCATTCGAACAAAAAGTCACAGTCAATGTACGATTCAAATTGGGCAATCACACAAAAGAATCAAGCTCTGTAATTGGTAAATCTATGCAGCCAGCATTTCAAGTCAAACCACGTACTCGCAGCAATCCCATTCTAAATGCCCAACAGAAAGAAGATAATCCCGAGCAGACAAAAAATTAACAAAAGCTTAACAGCATACATTTTACATGCCACATTAATAAATACACAAGCCGGCAGGGGAACTGCTGCGGATGGTGCGGAGCTGTCTAATTAATTCTTGCACGGAATTGTAACACCGCTCGGAGTTCACAAGTTAGCTGTTAACTGTCAGGAACTATCCCGGCAAAGTGCCGATGTCAACAAAGTCGACGCTTTCTCCAAATGGCCAAGCGCGCCGCGGAAAATCGCGCCGTTCGAAAACGCTCCGCTCAGATTGTCGTCGTGGATGGGTGGTTGACAATTCTGTAAAATCCCATGGAGGAAAAAAAATAAAACATTGGATAATTTCGGGAGGCAGTTCACAGCCGTGTCATCTGTGCACCTACGAAAAGAGAGAGCACTTAGCAGTCGAAATGTGCAAATATGAACGCGTAATCACCGCACTTTCCGTGGCTACATTCTGCACACTGCAGCTTTAATGTGTCATTTTGGTACAAATGTCAGTGCTGTTTGCCTGCAGTCTTGATTTAAGTGTAGATCTACTTTGAAATTAAGCAGTGCTTTGGTTTCAACAATTGAGCACGAAAAGATGAGGCTTCATTTCTTTTTTTTTACAAGACTTCAAATAAATCCACTTGTGATAACCGTAGAGCCGTCGTGCAAGAATGCTATTCAAAGCAAATAACGATCAACAAAATTTGCCACTACAAACAAATCACACCTGCCATGTTCCCGCGACAACAACAACAACGAAGCCAAAAATATCTCGTGGCATGTATGCGCCATACTCTCGCTCACAATTGCATCCTCTATAAAACATAAGCAACGTTGCTCGATGCACACAGCAAACGGGAGCATCGGGTGCATCTTAAATTATGAAACTTGTAAGGCATTTCTGGGGCAGACGTGGCACGATAGATTTTTGTTCGTCCTCGGGGCTCAAAATAATGAACAAGCAATTTATATCATGTCGCTTCCAAACAGGGTGTCTAGTTTCCTTCTGACATTTAGGACCCCTCCAGAGACCAGGCCTACATATTAAGAAATGCTGCAATCGCTGCTGGAACCGAGCAATCACGCACTAATTGGCTCACTCTATCTGGCGCGCCACGCACACACACACTCGTTTGCACGCTAACACAGAGGGCGATCGTTATTATTTGGATTGTCCGTATAGATCAATGGAAATACATATTTTACCAATTCTGAGCGCAACCGGTTGCCAGTACTTTTCTCAATTAACACCGCAGCGAAATACAGATTGCGTGGATAGCCGCACAAAGGCTGCGGGAGGACCCGGAGCACTCACTTTAATGGATCGTACAATTATGAGGGGGGCAAAATGCATTCTGAATGCGTGCGGGCAGCACCAGCCCCACTCGTGTCCTAATTGCAACATTACCCACCATAATCACCCAGAAATGTCTGTCCGTCCCGCGCGTGACGTCACTCCTCATGAGGCCCACCCCCCACGTGACGTCACTCCACATGAGGCCCACCCCCCATCATTAATATTCATGAGTGGGTGGATTTTTACACGAACACAGAGGAAGGTCGAGCTGAATTAAGTCATTTATTACGCGAAGTCGCTTAAAATATGACGTTTCTTTACAGAAAGTGACGGTAAAAAATAAATCTACGCAGCACAGTGCTAATTTCGTGCGTGACGTCACTGCAAAAGAGCCCCCCCCCCCCCCTTCATTAATATTCATGCCCGCGTGGAAATTTACACTGACGCACAAGAAGGTCGCGCACTCCACAGGGCTCACCCCTCTCCTCGTTAATAATCATGAGCGGGTGACGTCACTCCGCATGCCGCACCTCTCCACAATAACCATGAGGAGGTGACGTCACTCCACAAGCCGCACCCCTCCCCAATAACCATTAACGGGTGACGTCACTCCACATGGGGCAACCATCCCTCCCCCTTATTAATAATCTTGAGCTGAACAATTTTTTCTATTGAACATTCCACATTCACTGCAATCTACACACGTCCATGGACGTGCACAAAAATCCAGTTTGGTACAAATGCCCTCTTCCGTGGGCGCAACGACGGCGACGTTGCCGGCTTGATTCCGCATATCAACTTTGGCAGACGCGGGGAAATGAGGCCACTTTGGCCAACAATAGTCAACGGCGGCGGCGGGGCGGGGGGTGTGGGGGAGTGATTCTGGCGAGTGGTGATTGACCCGCACAAATCACGGCGAAGCCGCGTCGTAATTGTGTGCCCACTTAACGATAACAGCAGCCAAAGCGGCTTGAGTGGAGGCCCCTGGTTTTGCGAGGCAATTTCTGCCACTCAATGAACGACCACGCCCCAGAGAGGCAAGGGGAAAGCTGCCGACCAGACGGGATGACGTCGCAGCGGATACATGAGCAATGACCGACAGATTCTGCATGCACAATGCGCATGATGAATGGTGATGATTGTGATGATGATGGTGGTGATGATGATGATGATCATTTTATAAGCATTTAGATGATTGAATACGCATCCTTTCAAAACACAATGGATTATAATCTGTATTTAACTGTATATTTTCTCCCATATTCAGCGTAGGGTTTGTTTTTATTCTGCCTGCATACAGTATGTAAAATATATATTTATAATGTTTCGCAGCTCCGAAAGAGGCTCTGCATACGTATTTATGTAATATAAAAACAAATTGAGATTCATGGGGCATGGAACATGTGAGATTACATTTTTTATCATCCAGCTATTAAAAATAATCTTTGCCTCGAGTTTCCTGGCTGGCTGCTGGTTGGCTTTCTCTTCACCCCAACGGTAACTGTGTTGTTCGTGGCTGCTGCGAGCCATTGCCACAGAAACCAGCCAGGTAACTGGCAAGATGCGACTGTGCGTGCAACACGTACCCATGGAATTGAATTGAAATGGTGGAAGAAAGTCAAGAATAATGACACGGTTCATTTTAAAGTGCTCTAACTTTAGAATGTGTGCTCCTGTTCACGAATTTCCCACTCCCCCGAGAATGTTTCTTTAAATCTCTGAGAATATAAAAAAAACTCACAATAGACATTATCTTTGCATTTCATAATATAAAAAAGTCGATAACTTTGTGCGCTCCGCGTACAGGACTTTGAGGAGAGTATGACTATTACAGCTGTCTCATATTCTGTTGCAGATCAACGGGTTCTCTACTCGTAGTATAAAACATAACGATAGCAATAAGTAGCAATTGTGAATAATAGAGCAAACTTTATTATTACTTTTTCTTCATTCAAATTAAAATGTTACCAGCAATGCGTAAATAGCAATGCGTATCACTGATGCATTTCATTTTAACACGAAAATAAAAACAATCCGTTCTCCACAGATGCAAACTAAAACAAACCCAGCAAGCCGCGTTTACTTCTAAACGTTCACAAGCTGCGATGAGCTTCAAGAAGCATTATGGGTTGCTTTTATGGGCACTGATTTCCCCGCGGATAATGATTCTAAACGCACGGCATCCATTTAACATGCAGCCAACGAAAACGTGATATTGATTGGCATTTGCTCCGGCCACGAGGTTTTGACTGTGTATATGTTCAGCAAATAACCCTCAAAGACGAGGTAAATGTAAATGAAATGCAACCGTAAATAGAGGAACAACTGGAAAAGTGGAAGTTTGCAAATGATTTTAGTATTTCAGAGGTGGCAGGATGGGTAAGAGATCAGAGAGCTCAACTGCCACAGCTGAGATCCTGGATTTGCCTTTGGGGATGTCAAGTGGAGGAAGTTGATGGTTTTAGCTAAGCCACCAATAACTGTACCCAAAGCAAGCACTCAGTCATATTCAAGTTGTTGTTTTTTCACGTTCAATTTGACAAATATCCGACGACGAGAATCAAAATACCGTCTCGTCCACAATGAGACCGAAGCGTTGCTCTCGTACAGCGGAACGGGGTGAGGCGTAATTGATCCGCGAGATTTCCGAACGGATTCACGGAGCCAGAGGGGAGAAGAAAACAAAACCGATGGCAGTCAAAGTCTAAAGAATGTCTTTCTCAAATTGGCGTCGACTTAGGATTCACCTCCTGTTTTACAACCCCGAGCCTCACGGCCGCCGCGACTCTTTGGCGGACGTGAGCCCTTCCCGTCGCGTAAGCCGCTCTCGATCTCCCCAACAAGTGGTGCCGAGTCAGGGTGAGTACATTTTGATCGCTCTGCAATCCGGCTGGCTAACGGCACAATCGTGTTCCTGTATACCGCAAAAACAACGGCGACAGGATCAAAAAACAACGATGAAAAGATGGCCAGGAAACTTCTTTGTTTTTAGAATCGACATACGGTTCACGATATTTTTTGTTTTGTGAAAGTGGCTGTAACGTGACGATGGATTGCTGTGTTCGGCGCCTTTGCATTTACCTATAATGGAGCTCTTGTGGCAGAAAGGGCAAGGAAAAAAATTCGTCTCCAACCTAAATGCCTTAGATATGCGCCAGGGTGAGTACATTTTGAAAACCAAGAAGCCAGCTGCCGGCAACTGTGGGGAGGAGAGACACGTGCTCAGGACAAACGTCAAAGCGCGTCGCGAGGAACCAACTTCACGCGATTGCTACTAAAAAGGGGTGAGATGGAAATGGCTGGACGGTCTCTACCTCTGCGGCAACCCCAACGATTGAGAGATTAATGCGCGCCGCATTGATGGGCTGATGAATATGTCAGCATCAGCGGAGATTGTCTCTGACCTAACTCTGGGGCAGCAGCACTTAGGCACTGACAATTTGACAGCATGTCCTTAGCTCTTTTTACCAGGAGCACCAGGAATTTATCTGACCGGCGCTATACGAAGCTCACACTTCTGTGTGCAATCAGTCTCCGTTTTACCCCTATATGCTGTGATTCCCATTGGATTGCCATAGTAAAGTTCTTTTTTTGGGTTAGATCGCGATAACCTCGCCACCACCCGACACGGCTAATGAGTATGGTTTGTCACGTGGTGAGTGAACGATACATTTATATTTACGAGATGTAACCCAAAAAGCCATTATTATGAATAATTATGGTCGCGAAAGCATATATAAAATTATAGATTTGAAGTTTTCGTGACTGCAAGGGTCCATATTCTTTGTTTTTTTCGGTAAAGTCATGTAGGTAAAAAATTAAATAAAAAACAAATTAAATCACGACGTTTAGGAGGCAACACAAGCTTCCGTCTTCAAGCAGAAAAAAAATAAAAACAACTTCAAGACGGAAGATTGTGTTGCCTCCGAAACGTCATGATTTATTTTTTGTATTTTATTTTTTACCTATGTGACTTTACCGAAAAAACCAAAGAGCATATATAAAATGGCTGTTGCATTTTAAAACCCACTCTAAGTTTATTTAGTTTAACCAGTGAGTGGCCAACAGTCTCATTTTTCAAGAGTGACCTCGGAGCATTCGTCTGCCAAGTCGAAGGGCGATGATTGCTACTGTGTGTGTGTGAAATCCCAATCGAGTGATTTGCGCGGGTAACTTTCGAATTTGGCCAATTTGGACCGTGATGGCGGTACACAATTACTCGAGTCTTGCGAATGACATGAATTGATATTTAATGTCCACCGTAATAGTAGTAGCATGAGTATTATTATAGTTAATGTGCCCGCAAACACTTAACAGAATGCATTATGCTCTTTTACATAACACACAACTACCAGTCGTGTTATTTTAGGAATGTAAATGATTTTTTAAAGGTTTTTTTTCAATCATCGATTTCGATGTTTGTTTATGTCAGACATTACATTTTTTTCGCCCTCCCCACCAATCACATGTAATTTAATGGGAAAAAAACGCTACAAACACACATCACGTTGCTTTTCAAGCCATGCGTCTTGATAATAATGCACTTTGCCCAAGAAACTTTTAAAAACCCATTAGGTAGCCTTAAAATGGTTTACCGTCATTAACACAAGCATTCTAGTATGGCACTAATAGCCTATTTAAGTCATTCGGGGCATTTAGTTCTTATCACAACAGCCATTTGGTTAAAAGCTTAAGGGGACGGCACATTGTGCTTAATTGGCCTGGGAACACAGCAGGTTACAGTAATAATTTGAGGCGCACAGCATTGAGTTCAATTCTGCGCGGGCTTTTCTAATTAAAATACATTGTGAACGCATTAGAATCCATTCCAAAACACACTGAGAAAAACACCCAGCCCACACAGTGTGCTATCGTTTTTACTCCCTCTCGGTGAACATAGCATGTCTAGACTGGGCTTCTTTGGGGGGGGGGGGGGTGTGGGGGAGGGTGGAAAAAAAGGTGGCACAATAGCTCGCACACCGCACGATGAACCCAGCAACGCGGTTTGCATCCCTGTGGCACGGCTACCGCCTGAGGCCACCCCTTGACCAACCCGCACTTACCAGTGTGGTGAAGTATGGTCAAACAACCCCCCCCCTCCCATGGAAAGGCATTCATTCAGCAGTTGATTTGGCAAAGAGCTCCAAATTCTTCTTCTTGGTTCTTTCGGTAAAGTCACGTAGAAGGGAAATAATAAAATAATGAAACATTATCTAATAAAATTCTCACGACGTTTCGGCCACAACACAAGCAGCCGCCCTGCTTGTCTTGAAACCGAAACGTCGTGAGAATTGTATTTTATGATGTTTTATTTTTATTCTTTTATTATTTCCCTTCTACGTGACTTTACCGAAAGATCCAAGAAGATGAATCCCTGCAGTCACGAAAGCTTTAAATCGAAAAAAAGAGCAATTATTTGAATTAATAATATCACAGCATGTAATTCGTAAATATGTAGCTTAAAAATTGTATGAAGTTGTCAGAGTAGCTTAAAACAATTGAAACTGTCCTTTACAGTGTGCTTATATGAACATTTTATTAGGTATGCAATGATTGGGTGACATCACTTCCCGTTAGCGCATTCGCTGCTTGTCACAGAGCTTCACGGTTAAAAACCGCTGTTAATACTAAATCGTTGAATGTTAAAGATGCCCTGCCATTGTGTGCCGGAATTATGGCCCAAATAACTCGGTTGTGAGATGAATGCCCCGAACCAATCTTGCAAAGGAGACTCATCCTGGTCTGTTGGATTCTCACCACGCGGTCAAAAGAAAATCTCCTTGATCTACCGTTCTTCCCCCCCCCCCCATTGTGAGTTTAATTAATTGTCAAAATTTGGTGCGCACAATTGGATTCAAGAATGATTGTTTTGGTTAAGTTGAAACTTCCTTGCATGTATTATCTTTCGCATATATTCCGTCTTGTTTGTTCTATTATCCAGCATGAACATTTGCATATAAATAAAAGTAATTTACAGTCCTGGATGAAGGCATTCTCCGTGCTGTATCGATCAGTATGGATTGGTATAGGGGGTGTCTTTGGGGGCAGCCCCTGCCCAGATATCACTCCCCACTGATCTTAGCCGTGGCCGGGCATCGAACTCAGGTGGCTGGGTTGACGGTGCCGTTGTTGCGACAACCGTGCCACTGCTCACTCTCTTCAGAATACGATTTCCATGAATTGCAAACAATTGATTCTCGAACACCAAATCAACGCATTTATCACGGGCATGAAAATCTATTATTTTAATCGACGGACCATTAGATGCTAAGTTTATGCAGTATGTCAGTTTCACGAACACGTGTACACCTTTCGTATAAAGCAGGCAATGTCCCACTCTCCAGGGGAGAATTCAAACAAAACAGAGATATTTTTTCGGCAAATTTATCCCCGAGGCTGAAACCCGATCATTGACCCTTGTAAAGCGTGCAATAGGATTTCTTTATGACCGCGGGAAAGCAGATGGGATAGCAGATTTAATGTCCCTTGTCCGCAGATGGCACACTTACTCAAACTGTACCTGTAACACATTACACGGGGACCCATCATGGGAGGGAAAGTGAATGAAAGCACGCCCATGGGTATGCAGCCACTCTAAGTTGAACTAAACATTACAGCGGACATGTTTTGTTGTTGTAAAGTATTCCTGGGGATTCTCTTTTGTTTTGGTTAAAGACGATGCATCACTCTCGACCCCGCAACTAATAACTACCTCCAATTCTACCACCGATTAAAATTTGGCCTCCGTAGGATATTTCATAATCGCTAGTAGCCATTATCAATTAACCGGCGCCTTCAGCTTCCGCGACACTGCGATGTATTAGTCCACATCGTGCCTGCTCCATCTCCCTGGTGGACGTTCTCAAATTTCTTGGCTGTCGCATTAATTTTTTATATCTTGACTATTGGCCACCATCCCTTGTAGCAATGTGTCCTGCCCAAGCTCGTTGACTTCATTAATATTTGCGTTTCGAAATAGTTTGGATGATGATGCCATTAGGTTTGGATTTTTTTTTTTTCATCCACGTGTCCTATTTGTGTCTCTCGAAATAATCCCAAGGATGCATCCGTCCATGCTGCTCCGCACACTTTTTCAGTTGTCGTTCTGTGCAGTATTTCTTCTTACTTCCGAGCATATTTCAGAACCGTAAGTCGTATCGGTTAATAATTGTCACTAAGTAATTTTACGTTTGACATTCTTTTGAAGTTTTCTCTCCACCAAATGTATTCCAACTTTCGCGACCACCAGGCTGTCACGAGATGAACTGTCGGAGAGCAGCGCGGTTGCGTGTGCTTCAGAATAACTGTTGAGATAATTTTCATCGGGCTCCTGGAAAATAAAACCCCTTCACGTGGCATCTTGTCCTTACGCAGGCGAGGTTGCACTTTCACACACAGACACTCTGCTACGCAATTGTTTGTTAAACGACAGCCAAACCGATATCTTTAATGATTCAAAACTGGACACTGACCGACCCAAGGGGTAAAACGAACACATTTGAGGCTTGCAATCAGGAAGCTGCGAGTTCATATCCTGCTGCTATTCCATTATATTTATAATTTATCTAGCGCCCATTCCAGGTTGCTTTACACTGCCAACCGACGGCGGCACACGAAGGGGCAGAACGCGAGCAACGGGCGAGGTGGAGCGGCGGTCAGTGAGGGAGGTGACGGGACAGGGGCCACGTGATGTGCAGGGGCTAGGGAAGGAGGAACACGGTGGCGTGTGATGGTGAACGAGGGTCACAGTTGGGCGCAACGCGAACGAGAGGCAGCGGGTGTATGGGGCACATGTGTGAAGTGATGGGATAGAGAGGTGCTGTGGCTGGGCATGGATGAGGGTAGGTGAAGCGTGGTTGGAAGGTGACTCAGCTCATGATCCCTCATGACAACTTTGTGGGAAAGTCAACATTGGTTGGTTCTATAGACAGACTCACTCCTGCCATAGTCGCGTGGAATTCCTACCACTGGCTTGGGGCTGTAAAGAAGAGATGAGCACTGCCTCTGTGCTCATTTGAGCAGCAAATCACTTGTTTTTTTTATTTGTGTGTGCAGTCATTAGCGAACATAAATTTGCGACACTTCAGAACCTGCTGTAATCACGGGCGGCTGTCACCGAGAACCAAAGCCCGCATCTCAGCAGTGACTCAGTCAACGCTCTGCGTTGTTCTGGTCTAACCAAAGCCAAGTGTTGGCGAATTGATGTTTCATGCAACGTTGAATCAGCAATCTCTGCCAATATTGACCCCACAGGTCAATGGTGGAGCACCGGGTTCTGAAATGTCAATTTATACGCAGCATGCACGCGCGCACGGCGAATTACCCCACTTCATGAAATTTAGTTCATTTTCATTCCCCAATTATGAGCTAATTAAAACGGAAGACAACCTGTTAGTGAAATGCATAAATTCGTGAAATGGTGGTCTCACAGGATATATTACGGAAGCCATTTCTCTAAATGTGCATCTAATTTGCCGGCATAAAACTCGGCGGCGAGGTTAACATTATCCTGCTTGCGAGGAGCACTGTGTGAAAGTGCACACACCAGCCAGGTTCTTGCGTATTTGGGAAGCGGTGGTGCAGTGGCGTAGATGCGATTAATTTCATCATTATTTGTCTGTGGTCGTCGACTCATGAAATATTTTCTCACCCAGCGCACCAAGTTCAGAATATCTCTCTCAAGTCACCTCCTGCTATGGCCTTGGCTACTACTGCTACGTGAGTCTGCCAAGTAACCTGGGAAATGTCGAGTGAGACGTTTAGCCCTGGTAGCGTTTATGCACTGTGCTGTGATCTTAAGTTAAATTCCCAGCCATGCATGACATTACAGTGA
Source organism: Lampetra planeri (assembly GCF_965212315.1). NCBI lineage: Eukaryota > Metazoa > Chordata > Hyperoartia > Petromyzontiformes > Petromyzontidae > Lampetra > Lampetra planeri. The sequence goes on along the minus strand of NC_136146.1, from coordinate 2,108,781 downwards.
CAACTTGTACCTGAACCTGCCTTGGGTCTGCCTTGGTTGGAGCAGCCTTAAAAACACGTTCCTGCGGAAGGAGCTGGTATGAACGTTGGGTTGCTCGGTCAATGGGCAGGGCCAACGGCTGCGTGGTGTATTCCGCAAATATGGCCGACTGTGAGGGCGGGCACAAGCCGGCGTGAGTAGGTTAAACGTTGAGTTTTATAAGGGCACCACGGGGTGACCAGCCCCTCCCCACCCAGCCCCACCCCTCCCCTCCCACCCCCCACCCAGCCCCACCCTCCCCACCCAGCCCCTCCCCCCCCTCCCCACCCAGCCCCTCCCCACCATCCCCTCACCACCCAGCCCCACCCTCCTCACCCAGCCTCTCCCCACCCTCCCCTCCCCACCCAGCCCCTCCCTGCACGACGGACGGACACAATAATCCCCTGTGGGCTGGTGTAACCAGGAGGTTCCTAACAGTATGAGGACAAAATCCCGAGTGCAACATTAGCGCTGGGGAGACAAACGGGGTTGGCAGTGGTGCTGGGCACACATCTCCTCGTGGACTGTTATGGTCTCAAAAGACACTGGCCATTGAACCAAGGGGCCATCCATTTAGTGCGTACACATGGAGGGGAGAGGGGGGTTAACCCAATGCGTACGCTTGCGTATGGGGGGTCTACTGACAATGTTACGCACGCATATGAAACGGGGGGGGGGGGGGGGGTGGTGAAGCCTCGATAATAATTTGTCTACATTGGCCTTCAGATGAGTTAGATAGTCCGGCGGTGGACTGTTTGCTTAAACACGTTAATATTATTAATCCTTGATCGTTTCTGCGTGGATTAAATATCGGCCGTTCTATAGGATTCGGTGGGGGGGGGGGGGGGGGGGTGCGTTAGGCGTACGTACGCAGGTGGGGGGGGGGGGTGTAAAAAGTCCACGTGCGTACAGGGAGGGGGGGGGGGTCAAGTTTTGACAGATTTTTGCGTACCTACTGAACGGATGGCCCCCCACGTTCGCCCAACGTTGCACACACGTGTGCCGTGTGTGAGTGTGAATGGTGACCATCACACACGTGTGCCGTGTGTGAGTGTGAATGGTAACCATCACACTCACACACGTGTGCCGTGTGTGAGTGTGAATGGTGACCATCACACACGGTGCATAGCAGTCAGCAGTCTGGCTTTTCCGGCCAGTAAATTCAATGTTTTGATGATGTTAAAAATGAAATAATTTGTTGACGTTAATATTATGACTCTAATGATTGCACACAATATATACGTACGCACTTGTGTACATCCCTTTGTTAATCCACTGCTGAATGAAAGCCTCCCCAGGACATGTGGTGGGAGGGGGGGGGCATATTTGACCATACTTCACCTTAGTTAGTGTGGCATGGCAATGTCGGAAGTTTAAACGTTGGAGCAAAAACGTCCATACGACATTGTATATTTACCCCACAATTCCTTCTGTTCTCCAACACAGCCCAGAAGACATTGTGCATGGCGGCTACCCCATGCAAGCACTAGTCCAGGCTTAACAAAATCCTGATCAGCCTCAAACATCTGGAGAGGCCAGGGAAATTCTGGGTGATTTGTCCACAAGTCTTCGTTGACAAATGGGCTGCATTGTTTTAAATCACAGCACACTATGCTAGCGAAGGATGTTATGCAAAAAAAACATTCTCTATTTTAACTTTGGAAGCAGTTAAAGCTACTCAACGTTATAGAAACAACTTGGTTATTTTGAATTCAAGGGATACATTTGGATTAAAATAAATCAAGTTATTTCTACTCATGGTTTGGAAACTCAGTAGGTAAGGGTGTTCTGGCTGGATATAAACATCGTTACTACTACTTTTTAAGACAAATCTATAGCACACTAGAACACAGTTATAACACCGAGTGCATTAAAACAAAGTACGTATTTTCATACTCTTAGTATTCCTTTGTGTACAAGTTTCCACTGCCCTTCAACAAACACACACGAAAATAAATACATTAAAATAGACACACGTTTCGCTTTTGCTATCCCATTATAAACAAATTACGAGCACTATCCAAGAATATTTCAAAAATAAAAAAACTGCCCAACATGCAGCGCTTATCTGCCTCCAATGCCCATATCTGTACCAGTAATGGCTTCTATTGGTGCAGCGCTATCCCGTCCCCGAGTGTGAATGATAACTCTTATTCCACCCGCTTTTCCCTGAAAATAGGGCATCTATCAATTCAATACTGTTGCCAAGGTCACAGTATCAATGCAAAGCTCTTTCAATGAACATTTTACAGTTGGTATTATTACATTAACAGGAAATCATTATCATTATTGTACTCCATGCATTTGCATTAACCTTGGCATAACAACAACGGTTTTCCGCTTGACCATTGTAATGGCTGGAAAACAAAAACAGAAAGAGATGTATTCAATTAGTTTAGCTAGATCCTTTCCCACTGACGAATGACTCCTTGGGTTGACATTCTAGGATATTGAAATGAAATGTTACCTTTAGGTAGAACGCGAAATTTCAGGTTCTCACTTGAGAACCATATCTGATGTTACTCTGGGTTGAATGGCGACAATATCCATTATGCACCATGAACTCGATATGAGTATTCACCATTTGGTTTGGCCTTCAAGAACAAAAATAAGTTACTATTCACTTTGTGTCCATTATATTATAGGAATCCCAATTTACTGGTAAGAACCTCCTGGTTACGCCAGCCCACAGGGGATTATTGTGTCCGTCTATCCGTCGTGAATCCACAAATGGGAGGGATGGGGCTGGGTGGAGAGGGGAGCGTAGGGAGGGGCTGGGTGGGGAGGGAGGGGCTGGGTGAGGAGGGGAGGGTGGGGAGGGGCTGGGTGGGGAGGGTGGGGTTGGGTGGGGAGAGGAGGGTGGGGAGGGGCTGGGTGGGGATGGTGGGGAGGGGCTGGGTGGGGAGGGTGGGGCTGGGTGGGGGGTGGGAGGGGAGGGGAGGGGCTGGTCACCCCGTGGTGCCCTTATAAAACTCAACGTTTAACCTACTCACGCCGGCTTGTGCCCGCCCTCACAGTCGGCCATATTTGCGGAATACACCACGCCGCCATTGATCCTGGCCATTGACTGAGCAACCCAACGTTCCTACCAGCTCCCTCCGCAGGAATGTGTTAGTATATATAATAATAATGCATTATCATATGCTGTAAAGCCCTTAGTTCAGAATCAAAATATTGATTTATATTGGAGGAATTCGATTAGCTATATTGCTCTTTTTCACAGATGCCCAGGAGTTAATCTGTTGCTGCTGGATGAAGGCTTCCCCATGCAGGTGCTGTTTGACCATAACTCACCATGCAGTGAGAGTTGGTAAAGGGAGAGACTCAGGACCCGGTTCAGTGTATCGCTCCCCACTGACATTAGCTACGACCGTAAATTGAACTCAGGCCGCTGTGTTCATCGTGCAGTGCGCTAACCACTGTACCACCTCTCCCCCCCTCCTCCTGATGATACAAGGCACAACCAATGTATAGGTACAGTGATACACCGATTGATGTATCACCCTTTTACGTCGTTTCGCAAACACGTCGTCACTTTATTATTAACACAGCCACTACCGGAGTTGCGTCGCCTCGACCCCCTGCAGACTCAGCTCGCTGACAGCATCGTCCGTTCATCCTCGTAATCCGTCGCCTCTCAGCCATCGTCTCCACCACCCCACCCACTAACGTACTGCCCTGTAAATCGCTTCGATTGACGTCGTTCTCGATATTCGTTATCACACCTTTCAGGAACGCATCCCCGACGCAAACCCCGGGGTATTACTGGATTACAAATAGTGCTTCCGGCGACCTGAAACAATTAATTGGCCCCGTTAAATTTGAATAACTTTTCCTGGTTGCATATCGGCTACTGATAGATTAAATAACTTAATATTACTGGGTTTTTTTTGCGGGCAGGAAAAATTAATTTGCAGAACTTTTAGAAATTTTAACGAGGCTGTAAGATTTCCATATAGTTATTATGTTTTATTTGTACACCAATTTTTTGCCTCAAATGGGTTTTGTCACGGGCTGTTTTTTTTTCACCTTCTTTTATTGCGCCACAAATAAAACCAAAGAGCGTGCCTTAACAAGGGAGAGAATGAGTGAAAGTGGATATGTCATCTTTGAGTTAGCGGTCTGGGCATCTTTGCCAACAACAAACAAAATATCGCCTAGTTTGTGGACTCCTGCTCACAGCCAGGGAATGTCTCATGCGATGATAAACAAAGTAAAACCCCGGCCAAATAATTTCACCGAAAAACTTTCAGTGATTTAAAAAAAGTCAGAGTACAACCCCGCGGTTCCTTGCTCATGCCACTGCAGGGCAGAGGTCGCAAACGGGTTTTGATTCCCTACCCGTACCCTACCCGAAATGAGTGACAAACGGTTACTCACCAGTGACTCACGGCCTACCCGTACCCGTACCCGGCCGCACCAGGGTCGCAAACGGCTACCCGTACCGGGTATCGGGTAGGGTACGGGTATCGGGTACCCGGTTGCGACCTCTGCTGCAGGGGGAAGAGCCTCCACCAGAGAGATGTATCGAGAGCCCCATTTAGAGCTACCCTTCGTATGCATGTTGAGCTTTTGCATCGTACATATCCTATCGTGCTAATCGGAGGTGCGGGGGAAGGACAACAAACTAAACACAAAAATCAGTTCTAAATAAATGAGTTTTCAATCTATATGATTTGAAAGTGCGTTGCTTCCAAATGGCTTCCGAACATCGGAAGGAACAGCGCTCCAAGGGGGCCGCAGAAGCCTGTCCGAATGCGCCGCGCAATGGCGGTGACCGCCATCTTTGTTTGACGGTTCGCCAAAAGCACCCACGCGATGGTTTTGTGCTCTTTGACGCTGGCCCGACGTCTTGGAAGGAGGTTGAAGTGCTCACACTTCATCCTGCCACGCGCAGGAGGTTAAGGGGCAGAGGCAGTGGGTTAATCAAAACAAAACAAAAAATTGCCGAATATTTTCACTTGCTGAACCGAGGTCTCGGATTTAACCCAGTAAACCTCTGGATTGCAAAGTCAAGTGTGCAAACCATTGCACCATGGCACCCCGCTAGGGCGATTGTAACTTACTTTACGTGTGGAGACCACGAGGCATATGCAGTATTTTACCCATGAATAAATAATGTTTTATGCTTGAAGGATATGCATTGAAAACCGGTTTAAAATTAACAATGAACCGTTGAGACAAACAAGGAACCAATTCACCACCCAGATAGGTATACATGCAAAGCACAGAAGAGCGTTAGCAAAATAATTGAGTCTGAGATCTGAGGAGAGAGGATCCTGTGTCGTGTGAACTTTGCCTCAACTGCAGAACCAACTTAACGTGCATGTTGCGCATGGACTTGAAGCCGGTTCATCGGCAGGCATCGCCTGCAATGGCATACGGTTGAAAACGCGGTCGTTTCACGAAAACCATCGGACGAAACTGAAACGTGAGCAAGGGAGCACGCAGAGACGCATCCTTGTAAATTACATCGAGGGATAGAACGAGGAACGCACGGGTTAGAGAACGTACGCAGATTGATGACATCGCCCAAACTGTTAAGAAAAGGTAGTGTGAGTGGGCAACACGTGTCTCTAGAAGGTGTCATAGCCGACATGCAAGAAGAAAAACGGAGTGGTGGCCAAGGAATGAAACGCATCTAAGAGTACGTATAACCAAAGGAGATGGATCAATGAAATCTGCGAATGTACAGGTGCGGGGTGGAATGTATTATTACATTGCGGGGCCGTGAGAGGTGGTGGTTGCTTGAGGAGGCCTTGGTTCAGCAGTGGATTGACAATGGCTGGAAGAGTACTTGATTAAATTGTGCGTGGTATCGTGTGCATTTTACTCATTTCATTTAATATATTTTACTTTTAAACCCACGGAAGTTTCACCGAGTCTCAAAACGTTTTTGGTTGTTGCTTTTTTTCAGGAGGGCCCTGTCAAGTTTTTTTTACAGAAGTAGGCGACGCTGCCATGCATGTGTCTTCCCATTTGAGTAAATTCAGTTTTTGCATTTTTTTATTATAGCATTGGGATGTTTCTGGCCAATATAAGTTGCATTTTATGGTTTTAGCCACTGTAGGAAACTGGACAACCCCGAGGAAACCCACGCAGAAGAGGGGGAGAACATGCAACGTTCACACAGGAAGATTCCAGAGCCATGAAACGAACTGGGGACTCTTCTTGTTGTTAGGCACAAATTGTACCACTGCGCCACCCTGCCATGCTAATGATTTATTACCCTGCTCACATTGACCTTTCTATGAGACGAAACATTGTGGTGCAGTTGTATTTATTTGGTGTTTGTACAGGTACATGCCGAGCCGAAGCAAGAGATGCATTTAAAAAAAACATTCCAAATGCCATGTGAAAATAATATTTACATGAAACACAAATCAAAGCTCTACCAAACTTTAGCTCTTGAATCCAACAACAATAACAAAACTATCTTCGTTTTAATGATATTATTTAGTTATGCAAGGGAATAACAACAGTACAAAATACACACAAATAATTATATAAGTGGAATTTATAATATTCCATAGAGACCCGGTAATGTGTCCTGTGGTCAGTTTCGTTTGAGAGGCTCTTTCGGGGATGTGCTTCTCAAAAAAGGAATTACCAAATAACTATTGCATAAGATGGGAAGCTCACCTATTGCAATGGCTTGCACACACGAGAAAAGAGCTTTAAAAGTCCTCGCAGAATCAGGGAGCATTTCGCTTGTGTTTGTTGAAATTTTAAAGAGAATAGCTACGTCGCGCCGCGTGATCGACGCGTTCATTATTAAGCTGCTAATGTAAAACTAATGCCGAGTTGGATATGAATCACTGGCACGACTTTGTCAAACATGTCGTTTTCAATTTGACCTGGCGCATAGAAAGCACTCAAAACTGCAATCTTTCCATAATGCAGTGTGGAAGATGTAAAAGCAGCTCAATGGCTCAGGAGAAATTGGATGCCAGGATTAATCTGACGTATCTATCTGTCCAATGTTGCAAATACAAGCAAAAAAGCACCCCCCCCCCACCACTTCCTCTCACCAATGTAGCTTTAACTTTTTGAGTTTGCCAGTTGTTGAGGATTACTCTAACCACGTTCAATGAAAATGCATAAGTCTTCAAGTGCTATATACGCGTGCCGCTGTGTGTACAAGCTCAAGTAATTGACAGCTCTGGGTGCATTGATGGTATAATTGGGCTTAGAGACCCCGTTGCGTTTGCCAACAAAATCTTATTTCTGCATTTCAAGTCAGCACATGCGTACGTTTCATTTGTTTAATTCCGTTATAATGGGCATTTTTTTGAAATCTGTCACGGTGAAAATATGCACTTAAATGCACAGACAGTACGTGCTATGAAATTACGGTAAGTGATTAGTGTAACAATGTTGTAAAGCCAATTTATATTGTTTTAACAAACGAAGATAAAATATACATTGTATCTCGATTGTACCGGATGCACGCGGAATACATGCCGATTCTAATTTACAACGACCGACGAGCAGACTTGGCACGAAGTCTGTCCCGTCTTAGTTTTCACAGAGTGCGGTGGTGCAGCGTCGTCACTCTTTTCCTAGTCCAGTGGAATGAAAATTACCTCCTCCTCCTCCACGTGGAACCCACATCTTGAAGATCTATGCTGACAGTCTCCCCCACTTCCTCCGTGGTCACCCTCTTCCTCACACATTGTTTAATAGAACAGTTTTTTTTTTACAACTAGATGGACTCGAGCCCGGTACGAAGTGCCGATCACCTAACGGGGTGGGGGGGGGGGAGCAATGCCGGATTATCCCAGTAGCAAAAGTAGCGACATATGCTACAGGCCCCGCACTTTTAAGGGCCCCGTGCTAAATGTTTTCAAGCTATCAATTCCGGTTCAGTGATTCTGCACTTGCTCTATTATAATAGTACTATACTGCCTTCAAATGGTATGAACGACCGGGTGTTTATGGTTAGCGATTTGTCGTATTATCTCGCTGTATAGAAAATGAAAAAATACAATTACTTTACTATGCAAGTCAAAAATTTGTGTTTTAATATTTACGTGTTTTTACTTTATTTAGGGCCCCTTTAGAACATATGCTACAGGCCCCGTGCTACCTTAATCCGGCACTGGGGGGGCAGCCCCCCCCCCCCACCCTGAGCTCGGCACGACAGCGCCCGATGAAGGGGGGAAAGAAAACACTGATTTGTTTCATTTTTTAAATCATACGATTATTTCTCTATCGGAAAACATTTTGTCTTGTCATTCCACCTGTACTACCTTTCGACGATATTAATCCCATCGATGGGCCAGACCGGGGCTCTAATCACCCTGTTAGTGCTTGCGAACCTCATTTCATCTGGAATTCGGAACCTAGAATTGCAATGGCGTAGCCTCAGTTCTCAGGCGTAGACAAAAAAAATATTACCCACGGATACACCTCGGCTCTTCTTCGTCTTCTTCTTCTACAAAATGAATTATTCGTGCCTGGCAAATGTGAAAAATGTGTCTTCACCCTCAAACAGCTGGCACTGAATAGATGGGCCCCGGACCCTCAAGCGGGAATCAATTGCAAGATGCCACCGTTGCTTAATCCCATTGCCATACTTCGGCTTCAATGTGCGGCCGTGTCATCCTCAACGTTAAAATATGCTCACCCCGTCGCAGAGCCACCAGGGCAGTTTCAGCACTGCCAGGATGCGTGCTTCCAATATGCATTGCCTGCCATAGCCTATATATTGGCAAAGTTTTCATTAAAAAAAAAGATAATCTCACGTAACAAAAATCTATACTCTTAAGCCCTTTGTCAATCCACTGTCAGATGTAGTTCTGCCCATGCCGTCTCAGTCGTGGGGCTTGTTGTTACTTTATTTAACCACGTTCGTCAGTGTGCGTTGGTGAAGGGGAGCCCAGGACGGGTTGAGACGTAACTCGGCCCTGATGTTAAGCGTGGCCGGGAATGAAATCGACTGAGTTCATAGTCCAGGGCCGTTAACCACAACGCCTCTGCGTCCGTTGTTTGTTTCCCAAAATGTCATTCCGATGCGCTTCAGTGTCATGCCATGAAACGACGAACTTGTTTGGAACTCGGGCACAGACGTGCAGCGCCACAGTGTTAAGAGAACGGGCCAAGGAAGGAGACGTTACCGAACTACTTCTGAATTTCGTTCAAGTAACCCCTCACCTACTGTAGGTGGCAGCACTTTCGCAACCACCCTGCTACAGGCAAAGTTGCATGACAGTCGATCTATATTTTATGATTTAAAAAAAATATATTGTTCAGGCAATGGTAACTGGACTGAGACTATGCAACTCACTACACTTGAGGACCTGGTAAATTACAAGCAGCTGCCTGGATTGCAACCCATCATCTCACTAGACCCAGCACTACACTCAGACCTCCGTGTTATACGTTTGTAAACTGCATCTCATAATCATTCAAAATCAACGTTTTTGGGTTTAGATCGCGTTATTTATGAATGTGTCGTAACCCTCCACCACCCGACACGACCAATCAGCAAAAAAGTGTCACATTGACAAAAGACAAATAGTTCACTACTTAAGCCCACCGGTGTGTTGAAGCGTGAAACCACAACATTTACATTTCGGGCAATTCGCCAAAATGTCGAATTGCCCGATGATGCTGGATGCAATTACCAGCGAAACGTTGTACTCAAAAATTGTAAATGTTGTGGTTTCACGCTTCAACACACCGGTGGGCTAAAGTTGTGAACTTTTTTTCTTTTGTCAATGTGACACTTTTTTGCTGATTGGTCAGGTGTTGGAGGGTTACGACACATTTATAAATAACGCGATCTAACCCAAAAACGTTGATTATGAATAATATTGGTCGCGAAAGCCTACGTGTTAAACAAACTGCATCTCGTTTTTTTTCACAATTGCATTCGTTTTCTATTTTTCTGTGCTTATTTAAATCCAGATTTATCTTGAAAGAGAGACTGAGTGTCAATGAATTCTTACCTGGTTATGAGCAAATGTCAGATATATGTCCGCTCAAGTTTTACATGACATAAAGCATTTTAAGGTGGTTAATACATCTCTGTGTAATACACTATCCACACGCAGTGTAAACGATGATGTAATTCAAGTGGTCTGCCTGAGGAATACCAAGAGAACAACTGCCTCGTGATAATTAAACTGAGGTATGTGGAAAAATATCAATCGACGGATTTTTGAACACCGAATATTTAACAGAGAGGCTGAATATAAAACGTGTACAGCAATGGAATGTACCCATCATTGGCTCCTTCCCCTGAAAATTAACTGTGCGTGGATAAAAGGGAATCAAAACATTGTTTCTAGTTGGCAAACAAAAATGCATTAAAGTTACAACATTCCAGCTCATTTGCCATGAATTTGTATTTAAATATATACCACAAGTAAAAAAATACGCTGTTAACCTTTAATTATCAGTTGAATGTTAATTAAAATCACCTCGGTATTCCCCCCCCCCGACACCCTCCCACCCCCCCCCCCCCCACGGCTTCATGCCATGAGACATTGTCCATCGGGATCTCTCACACAGCAGTGCAACCCCTCGTCTTACTTAGCGAATAGCCGCACCGAGGTGAAATCACACAACTGCTTCTGAGATTCTTTCACGTGACCTACATTATCCACACGCTCGAGGGAGCGATTTCCCCACAAGCCAACACCGCGGAGAATTATCCTTCGCACAGCACTCGAAGTGAGGTTTCTTTTTCAATTGGTATAATTTATTCAACTTAAGCTGAAAAAAAAACCTAATTACATTTCATAGTTTTTTTTCTGTAATCATTGGTGACTGGTCTGAGACCAAATATCACTAATCATGAGAGCATTGATCGCTCAGCCACCCAGCCACCTCCATCACAAGTCATTATTTCAACTACACTTCTGATCGGCACCAAGCGACATTTAATTGACCTGGTAAATCACGACGAGAAATGTCCATTGTTTATTCGGTCAATTATATGGCGATCCTGCATTAGCAGTGGTGCACAAGCACAAATAACAAGCACAAAAAAAACTCCACAAGTTCCATCAAGAACACTGCCTTATCAGGAAATAATAATACATTTAGACCGTGTTTCAAATGTAGATGTAGAGTCTCTAACTATTCTCAACTCTATCTCTCTGGCCTATCGATGTTTGTGCGATGAAGCAGAAGCATTGCCCAAAACGTCACCTATTACTGTATGTATATATTCCTTTTCATGCCGCAATTTTATTTATGAATGTGTGGATTTTTCTTTTTTGGGGGAGGGGGGGGGTATTTATTGGTGGCAGTGGCGGCTCGTCAATAGAGGGCGCAGGGGCGCCGCCCCCATCAAGATTCAAGAAATGTACATATACAAAATTATATAAAAATACATAAATAAAATATTTTTTTCATACGATGTGCCGGCTGGTAGCAAGAAAAGCACCAGCATTTAATAAAAACTGGCTTTAATCGGTCAACTATTTTCTATGTTTTTCAATGTGTTTCATGCGGGGCGCCGGACAAATGGATGTCTATGTGAGACTTTAAATTTTCGGACATCATGTGACCTGAAGCTGGTCTCTAATTGGTTTCTTAAAGATTCTCCTCGGGGCGCAAGTCGTTGCGTCCCTGGCCAATCAGAATTGGATACATGTTATTTTATCCAATCTGATTGGTTCTCGTCACCTGTCATTCAAATTTACGCTCTGGGCCACTACTACTGATCTGGGCCACTACTGCGCAGTGGCCCAGATCAGGCTGATCAAATTTTTTGTGTAAACAATGGCAGCAGTTCATCCAAATTCTGTAATTTATTTACAAAAAAACCCTTTCACAAGGCTTTCGCTGGAAGAAATAAAAAAGATAAAGGATCTCGGACCGGACCAACCCGATTTACAAATCCAGCAGCAGGCCAGTGACAGAGGACGAAGCTATACACGAAGCTTCACCCGCGCTTGTTATGAGAAACGGAGGTGGCTGGCTGGATGTGATGTTAGCAATTCTCTTTTTTGTTTTCCCTGTCTTTTATTTCAAAGTGTCGGCACTAAAGTTTTGTGGACAACGACGGAGGTAAGAGACCTCAAACATCTCTCTGACAAATGCAAACGTCATGAAAGTAGCCGCAGCCATATTGATAATAGCATGAAAATAACGTTTTTATGTTCAAGTAGGAAACATGCTTTTTGGTACTTTGGTCTGAAATGTATATAAAAGAGAAACATTTATGTTCAAGTAGGAAACATGCTTTTTGGTACTTCTTTTGGTCTGAAATGTAAATAAAGATCATCAAAATTTATATTCAAGTAGTCAAAATGGTTTTTGGTACTGCTTTATATTTATTTGCCCCCCTCAATAAAATAAAAAAAAATGCGCCCCCCCAAAAATAAATATCACCAGCCGCCACTGATTGGTGGGTATATTCATAGCAAAGTGTGTGCTCCAGCAAACCAAAACAGAGGAAGTAAATATCTCTGACAGGACAAAATGACAGGCAATTTAATCGAGAGGATTATTCCCCCCCTCCTCTAAAATATCGTCCAATTGTGCTTTCGGCATCATGTGACGATATGAAGAAATTTGCATTCATAGCCGTCACTATGAGCAGTGTACCACCATGTGTCAGACATTTTTAGAACCCATCACAGAACCCATGATATAATGGCTTCTGAAGTCACTTACTTTATCTGCTGCCACGGGCACAGACTTCAAATATATTGTATTAAGTTTACTTTATCTCATATCAATGGAAAAAAGACCTAAACGTTATATCCTCAGAGCTGGAATAAGCCAATGTGATTTTTTTCTTATTATAATGGTACAGACCGGTTTTGACTTGTATGAGTCTTATCAGCATGGTTAGGTCTGTTAAACAAATGCTGCTGGGTTGCCTGATGTTATAGGCAAGATAACCCCACGATCATCGCGGGGCTTATTAAATGCAATACAGCAGAATTGTGCACTATCATTACAGATACCCATGTAAGTACTGTACATGTAAAATGGGCGAGATGCTGCTACCACGGTGTAACGCTTTACACGCCGGGATTGCAATTCAGAGGTTACCCATTCGATTTAACCTTCCGGCAGTTGAAAAAAATGAAAATATTTTCTAAATACCCCCACCTCGATACGTCCGGTCGTGCAAATCATTTCACCACGGTCAAAATAATAAGCCACTTTGTTGGGCTATCATTTGTGGTCGCCAGGTCGCTTTCGAATAATAAGTGAATACCTCACGGGGCTTTGTCTGGTAGGATGGTTTAGTTTGTATTTGTATGTGTTTACCTTCCTTGTACTTTGCACTCCTATTGTGGTATTTTTGACACTGTTTGTTGTTGTTGTAACATTCTTACCCGCCCCGACTGGACAAATCCGTGAAACAGAGCTTCATGGCTCTAGATTGAAGCTTTCGCGACGGCAAGGATTCATACTCTTAGGTTATTTCGGTAAAGTCACGTAGGTAAAAATAATAGTAATAGAAATAATAATAGAAATAAAATAATAAATCACGACGTTTCGGAGGCAACGCAAGTCTCCGTCATCAGGTGGGACCGTCACGGCTAAATTTACTGTATCAAGATTCATGGCTCATCGGATTCATCAAGTATAAATAAATATTCAGATTTCTGAGGTCACGTGTGGTTGGGTAAAGTGCGGGTGCATTCCCTCCGCTTCCAAGACGTCTGGCACGATGCGTGTCGGCCAAATGCCTTCCCGAGGGGGCTATCCAGAGCTTCCTTTAGTGGAAAACCCTTCTGGCAATAGTGACACGAGCAAATCATTGCAGGGCTGCACCGCTTTACCTTTACATTGACTGCATCGTAATAGGTGTTAACCCTTTCAACTGGCACAAAAAATGACACCTTTATACAAGGCATCATGTTTGCAATAACCACAACACAAGCAGTCAAAATGCAAACAAAAAGAAACAACTCTGATGATGATAATGATATGCACTGTCCTTGAAGTTGATTGGTCCACACCCGAAACAGCTTTAATTAGAGCCTTGTCTCCATTGGTGTTGGACCAAATTACGCCAAAAGGCGTACAACTCAAAGACAGCGCACTGTCAGAGTATTGAGAGCTCGGGGTAAGCATTTACACTATGAGACCTCCTTTACCAGTGGCAAAATATAGTAATAGGTTTTTACCCTTTCAACTGGTACAACAAATTACACCTTTATACAAGGCATCATGTTATCATGTTATCATCTTCAGAGTTGTTTTTTTTTGTTTGCATTTTGACTGCATGTGTTGTGGTTATTGCAAACATGATGCCTTGTATAAAGGTGCCATTTTTTGTACCAGTTGAAAGGGTAAAAACCTATTACTATATTTGGCCACTGGTAAAGGAGGTCTCATAGTATTGACTGCATCCTCTATGTGCATTTTGAAACGGTGACACCTGGACGAGATGCGGTCTCTCATTCGCTACGCAGCTCAAGAACACAGGCTCGGATCGCACGCCAAGAGGTGCGATATTTGACTGAAGCGAAAAACCTCGCCAATTTATGTTTTCAAGATGTGCGTAGCATCGCACGCGTGAAATGTCACCTTGCAGAAGTGGCGCTAATTTTTTTTTTTGCCACGTTGTTCACACGCAATCTTGCTTCTCGGGCTAATTGTTTGAGGGAGAGAAGGAGGGAGGGTGTTGGGAGGAAATGTGTTGGCGTGCGCAGCAGCCGCGTCCAAGCCGTCGCCAAATGTTTTGTTGGCTCCCTCCCCCTCCCACCCCCCTCCCTCCCGATACGTTCCATTCATTGGCTACCACATTCTGATGAACTCCCCCCCCCTCTCCTCCCCCCCTTCAACTTGCTTATAAGGGATTACATTTTGAATCATTGCTTCACTTGATGCAGCTAATCTGGCTGTGACGGTCCCACCTGATGACGGAGACTTGTGTTGCCTCCGAAACGTCGTGAATTTTATTTTTATTTTTGTTTTGTTTTATTTTACTTTCATTACTTTTAACGTTTTACCTACGTGACTTTACCGAAAAAACCTGAGAATAGGAAATGGAAGATCGCAGAGGGCTGGGGGCGAACGTCGCCCATTAAAAGCTGTGCGCATTCACGTTCCCAAAGCGCTCTTTACGAAGGTAGAGCATTGCAGGCTGTCGCAGACAAATTAATCACCATTAATTATGCAAAACATATCCCTAAATGGATTGGAATCTATTTGAATAAGGCTCAAAAAACACATTTTTTTTTACATGCTTACTTAAAATCGCGTGTGTATGTACACCTATTGCACCTTTTAAACATCGACAAGTTCAGCATCTTTCGATGTACATACCAATCAAGAGCCATTGCTGAAACTTACATGCCGGATGCATTGCACAAACGAATGCCGCTGTGGTGCAATGATTAGCACACTGGACTTGCAATCCGGAGGTCGTCGTTTCGTTTTTTTTTACCGGAGGTCTATAACCAGTTCCAGTGTTTGTCACCAATGCTGAGCGGTTAAACTCGGGTCGTCGTGTTCGTAGCGCAGTGCACTAACCACTACCCTGCAGGTCCGCGCGTAGTGTTAAGTATACATAATGACACACATAGATACAGGAGAACTCCTCTTGATCGCCTTGATATGGGGAGATCAAATATGGCGGTCGTATTATCAAGGGGGTTGTCCACGGAGTAATACATCGTGGCTAATGGGAATAGATTTGACCGGAAATAGTAGGAGTTTTCGCACGATATACAGCTCTCGGGGATTATAGAAGTTGCAGGTAATAGGGCCGTGGATATTTTGTGACTGCGATGCTTTGTTGATAGTATGTGTGACTTGCGATCAAGAGGTTGTGAGTTCAAATCCTGGTAATGCCCCTGTGAATGTATAAAAATCATATTACTTTTATGAGTAGTCAGGAGTAAGTTTCAAATTAACTAACGATATTAATTTTTTTAAATCTTACCAGGTAAGGCCTACTGAGCTATATCTTTCTTTCAGAAGCGAACCTGACCACACATTATAGCTCAACAAAGTGGCTCATCACGTGGAAATGGTATTGCAACCAAATACTCTAAATGCACAATGGCCTTATATATATTTGAGCCCCTGCCATAGAAACAGGGAATTACCATCACTGGCGCAGGGATATAAACAAGATATTAGTGAAGCCATGAGATTTTCTGCTTCACTAAACCACTGTCACTTTTTCCCGAATTTAGTTTTTATTGCCAAGTATGAAAGTGTGTGAAGGCATGGCTGCAATAAATAAATAACAAACAAACAACCCGTGGGTAAAAAGGAGTGCCTTTTTAAATGCATAACGCAAAATATATTATTCAGGCATGGCAGGAGGAGTGGAAATTCATGAAAGGAAATGGGAAATATCGCCCCTGCATTAAGAACGGCAATTACAGCCGAACCATTATGTTCCAATCAGACATCCTGTCTCTGCCTGACAAGCTGCTTTTGGAAGCTGAAAGCTTTATTGTAATGCATAAATATATAAACAAGTAAAGCATAGTGTGTGCAGAGAACAACAACAATCATACAAATTATAGTGTGCTCCCACTTTCTCTTATGTTAAAGCAACCAACAATGTTGTTTCACAAAGGCTTTTTTCGATTGCAAAGATATTCATTTTTTTTGTTGGTGCAATTTCTCGGTCGCTTTATTCTTTCACCAATTTCACACGTGCATACGTTAGCTGAAATCCATTGCTGAATCGCAGCTCAAATGTGCGCAAATATATCTTCTTTTTACACATTTATAAGAAAAGCCTGTCACGGCTCCCAGCAAAAAATGTAATCTTATTGTTTTTGTCCATTAAATGCCACTAACCGTTACGTGTTCGCTACCAAACTGGTATTAGTTTAAGGCAATTCACGTGCGTAATTAAAAATCAATATATAAAACACGTGGTGAAGGCGACGATGCAGCCCTGTCATTTCTGGCTCACGCCACTGCTGCTGGCAGGGCCTGGCCAAGAAGGGAGCGCAAGTGAGCCCTCCCTCTCTAGAGCTAATTTTGGTCTACTCTTTCAAACGCAGAACTTCTCGGAAGAGATGGGAATATCCAACCCGTTGCTCGCGGCCTGCCGATCAAGCGTGGTGGACCCGACTGCTGGGTGGACAGACGCGGGGGGATTAAAGGATCTTGAACCATTGGTTTTAATTGCCCCAAAATATGGAGGTCGGATTGAACTGGCGTCCAGTGCACCAACCAACAGACGACAGCAACACCCACCTGAATCTGTGTTTGGTAACAAAAAATTATGCCGGCGTGGGGAATTCATCTGTGAGTTATTGCTCCAGCAGTGGGTGGATAGCGATCAACCGCGGCTTCGGGTATTCTTTGCTTTGTCATTCATGTTTACATAGTAGCGCTGTGAATTATTGCAAGCAACACACATTTTGAGTAATGAGAAGCCTGTTTTTTTTACAGCATTGATAATCCAGCCATTGAGTACGCGAATCCTTTAACTTATGAGCCACTGCTCGATGCTTAAATTTCGATTTAAAGCTTACGTGACTGCAGGGATTCATCTTCTTGGTTCTTTCGGTAAAGTCACGTAGAAGGGAAATAATAAAGTAAACATTTTTTTTTCTTATATTATATTATTTAATTATGTTTTAGTTTTATTATTTTATTATTTCCCTTCTACGTGACTTTACCGAAAGAACCAAGAAGATGCTCGATGCTTGTTTATGAGAAAAGGAAGCAAAATGCCATAACTAAAATCACACACCTGTGAGCTTTACAAAGGGGCCTGCTTTGCTTTGTAATATTAAACTGCTTCTGCATCTCAGGGGGTCCAGGATGAGTCTATTGTATTCGTTTGACTCCAGATAATTGTCTGGATTGTTATCGTCGTTCTCCAACAATTCTGAAGTATCTCTGGCCTCAAGGCAGTTAGTTTAGAGTGTATGCTTTTGATCGGTCTCGTGTTATTTAAAACATTTTTTTTTATCCCAGCGATGCTATTTGCATTGAGCCAAGAGGTGATGCCGTGACAATTTGGAACTCTCACAGTGTATCTCCCTGTGTTGGAATGCCCCGCTGAAGGTGATATCCGAGTTTCCTGATATCCGAGTTTCCTTCAACATGATCTCTAACCCTATGGGGTGTTGCACATTCCGACACACACTGCTATACATTTTAATCGCATTGGCAGTCTAACCTAGTTATTTCACTCTCAAAATTCAGTTTAAAACTAATTTATTTTCGATGAGATTTTTTTTTGCAATAATTTGTGACCTGGATTCAAATCCATCTTCCAGAATGCAAGTGATCCAGCGGTGTTAAATACATGATTAGCCAATTGTGGCATTGCTACCATGGTGCAACGGCAAGCATTGTACGTACAATCCATATGTAGCCAATCGTTATAATTGGAGGTGCGGTGGTGGGGGGGAAGAAACTGAACGCAATAAAGCAATGCTAAAGAAATTAGTTTTCAATCTAGATTTAAAAGTGCATACCTGCAGCCACTTCCTAATATCGGAAGGAAGAGCTTTCCAGACGGCCACAAAAGCGCATCTGAAAGCGCGCAATGCCATAACTCCCTCTGTTCGATGGCTAGCCAAAAGAACAGCAGGTGAAATAATTGGAGACGTTTCTAAAATCCCTGTGCCTCTGTTCACCCACAAAAATAAATGGTTACGCAACGGTTAGTCGATGTGGTGGCGCAAAGTGTGGGTGCAGCCCACCTCATTCAAGACTTCAGGCAATCGTGAAAGAGTTGGCCAAAATATCCTCTATAGAGCCAACTTTATTGCAAGGACTTCTGCCAGCAGTGGCATGAGCAAGCAATTGCAGGGGTGCACCTTCACCCCTAATTGAATATTGGAAAGGCATATTGAACACATGGGAAGGGACCATCCTTAGCTCAGCAGAGACACCACAGAAGTGTTATAACCGGAGTGTATTGAACTGCCAAGAAAAGTCGCCTGTCACTGCCAAGAAGTTGCACATTCTTTCTTAGTATAGCTCTGTAAAATGTGTTTTATCTTTTCATCGGGGTACAAAAAATACTAATTTTACAACCAGGTCAAAATTTATTTTCATGATTATTATCATGGTTGACCTCCGTGGAGTAATATCAGTATTTTCTTCAAACTTGATCAAATATGGAAGCACATTATTTGTAAATGTCAGTACATGTAACAGCACACGCTCGTCTTATTGAGCCATACAATGGAATTTAACTATTTGTTTTCAATGAAGGCATCTCATAGCATGGTGACATTCATTTTTGTTTGGCCTTGGCAGTGTCAGTAAAATGTCCCATTACGTTAATTTTTAAATCAATTATTTCGCAGGCACTGGGTGAATTTCAAACATCGCGCAGTATTGTGATAAACAGTGGGGGCTCAGAGAGGCCTTCATCCAGCAATAGATTGATTATGGCTGATGGTGGTGGTGGTGATGATGATTCTCACATTTCATATTTTAAACGGCAATTCACGGTTTATGTGTGTTTGAAAAGTCCACGAATATGTTTATTTATTGTATTGCAAAGACTAACAATAATTGGAACATGTCATGAATACCATTGTAATTTTTTTTTTAAAGAAATACAAATTTGGTCGTGGCAACGTTGCATGTACGTTCATTAAAATGACAGTATGAGAAAGCTGTTTTCATGGACAATTTAATGACACCTTAGTTACTCCCCATTTAATACGAGGCAAGATCGTGTTATTGTGTTCTTGCACCAAGCAATGTGACTTTGGCAGGAAATACTGTCAACACAGACAAACATTTGCCCAGTTAAGTTAATTATGTAGATTTGCATCATAAATTGCCCAGATGGCACAAATCCCATCAGGACCGTAAATTATATTTCTTTACATTAAAACAGCTTCATCATATTTCAGTTTGATTTTTTAAATATATATATAACAAAAATCCCGGCTACATTTTATATAAACTGCTTTATTAATCGATACGGGATGACTAAATTGTTCGCGCGATGTGATTTGCTTCGTATGAAATGTCATTGTTTTTGTGAAAGTTTATATTCTTTACTTTTCGCTACAACGAAGGGGGGTCTTGGTGCACGGTTGATCAATACAATAATCAAATTTGTCGCAGCTCAGCAGCACAAATTCATAGGTGGGCTGTGGCTTCTGATAACATCGACCTTATCGAATCAGCAACTCTGCAATTGGCAGGTTGCTTGCGGCCGTTAATTTCATCATTCAGGTTTAAGGACAGTGAGTACAAGAGATAGTAAAACAAACAAAGGCAAAGATTCCCCCGTATAGCCTTAACAGGCTGTTGGGGCAAGTGCTGTTGGCGAGCACTAATGAAGGTCGGCATGTGAAGCATTGCACATAAGGCAATGTTTTTTTACACATCGTACCAGGTACTCATTTGACGCTGAGTCGACCTAGGCGAGGAGGCCCAGGCGCAGTTCAGATAATCGTCACCGGTTTTAGCCGTGAGCGGGAATCGAAATTTGGTTGCCGAGTTCGTAGGACAGCGCGCTAACCACTACACCACAGCTCCCCGCAATAATAACACACACCGTGCACACATACACGAACGTATGCACGCACACACACAAGTCCAAAGAAAGAAGCTAAATAGCCTCCACGTGGCTTCTGCACGTTGTTGGGGAAATTACTGTTAGTGAGCACCGATGAAGATCAGAGCGGTGGTGCACGAGGTGGTGGTGTGGTCAGTACCACGCCTGGCTACCTTTGTGTCTCTCCAGGGCTGAAGCTTACACACTGCACCGAAGGCTGAGCTCAGTTCGGAAAGGCCCATGACCGGTTCTGAGATCACTTGCAACTGATGTACGCCATCGTCAGGAATCGCACGCAGGTCGGCTGGCAAACGCAGTGCACCAACCGCTTTGCACATGTACAATTCATGGCAATGGGCGTAACGCACACAACGATGCAGTGGTAAAGCAATGCACTGAGAGTTAGGCGCTGCATAATTGAGCAACAGCAATCACACACAATAAAAACAACAACCGCAATAGTGCATTGTTCCAGAGATGAGCCATCCCTTGTAGACATTACATAAATCATGGTGGTTTGAAACGGTGGCTGGGTGGGTGAGGGGGCTTTGGAGGCGAATTCCATGTACGAGCACCGAGTGGGCACTGCTGAGATCGTCAATTTTAAGTCAGATTTTGGCGACCGGAGATGACATCTCAACGCGGTGAGTCGATGGCTTCAGCCAAGTCACCAATGGCTTCACAAAAAGGACCATCGTATTTAGCGTGGGCTTTCACTTAATTCGATTTTGCAGGATGTATAGAAGGTGTGTGCCCGCCCCCTCCCACCACCCACGGAACCGTGAAAGAGGCCAGCTGCTGAAGGGATATTATTCTCTGACACATGTTGTCCAGAGCTCACCGGGACATGTCTGAAAGGGCATTTGTTTTCATCGAATGGCACGAGGTCAACGTCGCAATTAGGAGAGGAAAAAAACACATTGTTAAAGGAAAAACAAAGATTTCGATTTAAAGCTTTTGTGACTGCAGAGATTCATATTTTTGGTTCTTTCGGTAAACTCACGGAGAAGGGAAATAAAAAAAAATATAACAATAAAATGATCACGACGTTTCGGCCACAACGCAAGCAGCCGTCCTCAGGTGAAGAAACAGAGCTGTCAGAAATACAGTGTCCTTCAATGCTTGCGTTGTGGGCGAAAAGTCGTGATAATTTTATTTTATTATGTAATTTTTTATTATTATTTTATTATTTCCCTTCTACGTGACTTTACCGAAATAACCAAGAAGATAAATATAAAGATGTGAAACGTTTTGGTCCGAGCAGGCACATGGATGGTCTCATTTTCTCTTCTGAAACAGCACGCGCACATTCTGCTAAATGTTCTAGATTTGTGTCTGTGATGTCATTGCAGTGTCCTGAAAAATAATCATTAAGATGCAATGCAATGCATGATAATCACATACAGTAATACGGTGCAGTACACCGCCTGTCTGATTCGCTTCGGAGTGAGGAATCTCAGCATTTGATAAAAAAAAATTCGTGAACAATCATGATAATAAGTTACATTTCTATGCCACTCCGTGGCTGGATGAAGGCATCCGTATGCTCCGTCGGCAAAGGGAGGTTTTATGATCATACTTCACCACTCTGGTCAGTGTAGGTTTGTTTTGCGGGGTATTCAGGAACAGCTGAGATGTCACTTGCCACTGAAGTTAAATTCAAAAGAAAATATATATTTTTACCAGGCAAGGCCCACTGATCTTTATAGCTCTTCTTCAGAAGCACACAAAATGATAGCTCAGCGATGTGGCTCATCAAGTGGAAAAGATTAGCAGCCAAAGATTCGAAATGCATGTTTCTAAATGTGGAAGGACACTGGAGAAAAACGCACGCGACCACGGGGAGAACATGAAAACACAAATTATGCAGGCGTCAGGGTCGGGATCAAACCCACGACCAGCTGTGTAGGTAATTAATATATCGCCACCGTGGCACCTGCAACACAGGGAAGACATTATTCCAGGAGTGGAGTAATGAACACAATTTTTGTCATCCATGGATGTGATTTAAACATAGGTCCTCATAACCCCCACCTTCCACACATGATGTGTTTAGTCCATTAGCCTATTGGCTTTCCAGACCCATATTACTGGTTTCAACCTGCGGGTTCTCATCATTAGTCCGGCTTGGTTAAACGAATGCTGCAAGATGATAAGATGTTATTGGCAAGAGCACTCCATATGCATCATGTGGTCCCATTCAACGCACGAGGCAATGAACACCTTACACAGACTCATGTATACCCCACACAAACCCATCACGTGTTGCGCACGTGGACACGCTTTGACATGTCATAAGCAACATTGTTAAACCGTTGTTGCAGACAATGCCGATACGGAGTTCGGTTAGGCCAGGGGTCGGCAACCAAAATAACAAGAAGAGCCATTTCTTTCCAATTCGGTACAAAATTCAGTATTTCAAGAGCCGCAATGCATCTATGTACATACTGTACATACGTACATATCGTCAAGAAGCAGCCCGTAAAGAGCCGCATGCGGCTCCGGAGCCGTAGGTTGCCGACCCCTGGGTTAGGCGAACAGTTTATGAATACATTTCCACAAGCGCTCAAAAACCCTCTGTGCCCCCCCTCCCCAACAATGTCCACGCGTACCACATTTCGTGGTGTTGGCGCGATCACTCTTGCACCGTTCGTCGTTAATAATTTCATTTCGCAAGGTCATGGGAAGTGCCAAACTTATCGCCGAGAGGATTAACTGTCATCGGCGCAGCTTCGCTCGATCAACGTATTTATTGCATAGGCTGTGTACACAAGGCGCTCGTGTCTATGGGACAGAGATGGATGTCGTGTTGCCGGCGGATGTGGACGCCGTGTTAATTATTGTCGCAGCGGCGCAAGACATTGGTTCACACAGGCGCGGCGATTTGATGGGTCACGTGCTCGCGTCACGTGACCAAACACGCCAGTTAATCGGAACCATTGTTGAGGCTGCAGGAGGAATCCGATGAGCTATGAAGCTCTTGCTTCACGGGTGTCCAGTGGGGGGGGGGGGGGGGTCAGTAAGCAACAACAGCAAACAATGTACACAAAAAAACACGATAGGAGTGCAAATAAAGAGCGCATTTTCTTGGTTCTTTCGGTAAAGTCACGTAGAATGGAAATAATAAAATAATAAAAATTAAACATCACAATAAATTATTTTATTATTATTATTTCATTATTTTTATTTTATGTTTTATTTTTATTATTATTTTATTATTTCCATTCTACGTGACTTTACCGAAAGAACCAAGAAGATGAATCCCTGCAGTCACGAAAGCTTTAAATCGAAATTTAAAGCGCGCATTCATTAGATAAGTCCGATTTATCAAGAGTGGGCAACGCAGCAAAAAGAACAAAACCACACCAAGATAACACCATACAGCAGTAGTAGCCCCTCAATAAAATGTCACATTAACATTGAACTATGGAGACACAAGGCAAGGGTCAAAGTTGCAAATCACATTTGCGAATGTGACCGTTGCTCAGCACTAATCTTGTGCTTCAGGGTATTTTTTGAAGGAAGATCTTCAATGTTAAAAGGAGGATAAAAGGTCGTTCCAAAACGTCCGTGCTGCAACACCAAAAGACTGTGTCACCTTTTCAAATAAGTACGAAGCTTTGCCACTGTTCTGATACAATAACTTTCTGACCTAAGTTAAATCAGTTTTTTTTGTTGCCCAGAATTATTTTACAATAAATAGTTTACGGTCAACTTCAGATGATCAATTCCAAGGCGTTTCGCCTCATCTACATGGTGATGGTGGTGGAGCGGTGACGCAGTGGTTAGCGCACTGCTCATTGAGCCAGACCAACTGAGTTTCATTCCCGGCTAACTTCAACAACCCGCATTGAACAGCGTGGTGAAGTACGGTCAAACAAACCGTACGACCGACACAGCAGCAGAGTGATGAACATAATATCCTTCCACAGTTTATTGAACATTGTCTAGCCTGTGTCTGGGAGGTAATGTATGTTTTTAATAGCTTCCAAGACTTCAGCAGAATCACTAAAACCTTCACAAGGCACCAATCATAAAACAGAGTTATGGCAATTAATTAAGCCGTGGCCTGTCATGGGAGCTTATTAATTTTCATCATACGTGGACTTGAGGGTAAACCTATCGGTAAAGACAACATACAGAGTCTGGTGGAATGTGGCAATACAGCCAGAGACGAGTGAAAATTGAACGAGGCCTTGAACTTGAACAAGAAGTCCTGCCATTGTAGCGTTCCAAAACGATCAAAACACGCAATCGCTGTTCATCCTTAATATGGCCATCGCACAACGTTAATGTGCGATTAACCTAACAGTGTGTTATACTCAGGGCTTCAATGCATGTAATGCGCAGTATTTTGATCCTATATCATCATGACTGGGATTTTCCTATAATCCTGTGAACATGTTTCTAGAATTATGAGGACCAGATGGCTGTGGCATGCGAGACACAGCCTAAGGTAAAGAGTTATGGACTGTTCCGGCTGAATATATATTAGCAGTGCAATTTTCTTCACCACAGCATACACGAAATAATGTGTGTACGTC